>NC_138666.1:13103386-13828386 GCF_964273445.1 Streptopelia decaocto | reverse complement strand
CCCTCAACTGCTTATAGCATTTCACACACAAATCTGGGGAAAACAATATTGAAAATCATATCAAGAGGGAGTATAAACAAAAGGCTAGTTATGCATACATCAAAATGTACAATCAAGGGCTATTCTGTAGCTAACAAACAAAAGGAAGAAAAAGTAAGCTTAAAAACCAGAAGACATAGGGATTACAGTTTAAGAATACCGCGTGAATAGATTAAGAATTCAGCTTCACTTAAGCCCAAGAAAGACAGTTGTTAAAACTGGCAGGTCATGGTATGAAGATGCTCTTCCACTTGCAGATAACGACTGCACAGGTTGGTAATTACTTAAAACCAGAATGGAAAAATCTTTGCAAAAGACAAATTAACCATTTGATTCATCAGGAAGAAGTTGCAAATCTTGTGTGTAAATTAGAACACAAACTGTGAAACCACTCTAAGAAAAATGTGGTGAACTAGACACGGTGCAGTAGGGGTTGATTGAAGGAAATACGCGTTGCAACTTAATTTGGATAATGTCTCCTTTTACCAGTGCTCACATACAGGAAGGAAGGTATGTATATTATCTTCCATATGAACAGGCTGCACAAAGCCTTCCATTAATGTTACCTGTAATGCTACCCAAAGAGTTAATCAAGGACAGAAGCAAACCTTCAGCACATGTCGCAAGCCGAAGAGCTGACTTTTGGGGTCCACACGAAAATAAGATAGAACTATCTTTTTGAGTAAAAGTCTTCTAAATAAAATAACATCCAGGTGGAGAGTCTCTTAGTGTGACAAAATTAAGACTGGTATTCGAAACATACTGCTAAAAATGCTTTGAAACTTCATTCTTGTTACCGTGTTGAAATATTTTTGTGATGATGGACAAGTGAAATGTGCTTATGCCCTAATAATAGCACTTGCAACCCGCGGCAGAAAGCAGAGAGCTCTGCGGGCTGAGCAACTGCGCTTTACTGCAGTTTTGCAAACCTACTTTAAAAACTACCCAGTTCTCAGACATTAGTTCATTTCTTATCCCCTCGTGCCAATTAAATAATGAATCCTTTCAACAGCAATTTATAAAATATTAAAAACTTCAGTTTCACTTTTACCTTAACGTTATCATAAAAAACAAACTAATTTGCAAAAGAAGAAGGTCATAACCGCCTGAAAAGGAAACACAGCTTTGCTAAGACTTAAGAATTGGGGGAAAGAGGGCACAATTAAAGCCTTATACTAATAATATTAATAGACTTGCACTCTTTGTTCAACTCAGAACTAATACAAATGCAAATTTTCAGGAGGGAAGACTTACTACATAAATTAGTTTCAACAGAGGATCTCTAAGACCTTGCACCTACTGGTCCTATATACCCTGAAGGAGCTAAAAGCCTTTGTGAAGAAGTAAGCTGATTTTCTACATTAAAATTCTTTTTTGGAATCATTAAAGCAATACAAGAAGAAGATGTCTCATACAATACTATGAAGGAGGCAAAGAGGTCCTTTCTACCATGGGATCAGCAAAGTCACACTCCTAGAAACTTTTTAAAGCAGTAACTAACTTTATAAATCTAGCTGGCTCCTCAGCATTGCTTCTGTTTATGGTACTTACATGGTCTCCAGCACTGTAGCACATTAAAAACCTCATACAACTTAAATTATTTATTTTCACAATATACAAGTGTGGCAGAGCACCCTGCTATTCCCGTTTTACAGACAGAAACATGTAACTAGGGGAAACTTAACCACAAAATATTCTAGTTGAAAAACTATTTTCAAAGTATTTTCTCAGTATTCTCACTCTTTTTCTTTAACTCTCCTTTTGCCTGCTAACTTCAGTATTTTATTAAGTATCCCTCTGGTCTACACTCTAATCCTAAAAAGTTATAGTACATACATAGCTACCCCCCATACGGTTTTCTGGCGAGGGTACGCAGTTGCAAATGTTTCACAGATTGCATGTATTACAACCCTAGGCCTTTCAGATAAGAATGTGTGTAAATATGTTAACAATCACAAAATGCTTACAAAATGCACTTAAGCAGACAAAACAAGTTTGTAGTTATATTTGCAAAATAGAATCTACTTAGTGACTCAGATTTCTGCAAACAGGTTCAGATCCCTCCTCTCCCCCTGCACACACAGAAGAGGGAATTACGCAGGAAACAGCCGAGGCAAAACACAACTACCACCAAGCGTCTGAGAACGCTCTCATCCTCATTTTAACAGATTCAGTATTGTGTGCTATTTTCCCTGTTGATAGTTCACAGTGCATCAAATACAATTCTTTAAAACTATATTACTTGCAGTATGTAGTTTATAAAGAACATTTGGCATTTTGGAAAAGGCTACTCGAGCAAATGTCCATCCTATCCAACAAGAAGCACGAAGACACAGCTCAGACTTTTGGGGTATTTCAAAAGCAGGAGCCTTTAAACCAAACAATAACCTATGTGTTAAATGTGTAGTTAATAGCTTTAGATTCTCCCCTGAAAAATGCTCTGCATTTGCACTTCCTACTGGATGAAATACTATTTCCAAAAAATATTTGATGTCTTGAGCGGTGCCAACACAGACCCTTCAGAGGACACAGCTCCTTCCACACGCAACCAGGGTCCTGCTCCCCTCACACAGCTCCTTCCAGAGCCACCTCGTCCTCCATTGGACACAGCAGCGACCACTTCCCACACACAGCTTTTATTCTTCAGTTAATTCCTATCAGCATCGTCCACAGCTTTTTTTGGTGTGTAACACACCCTTCAAAGTCCAAATCAAAGAGAAGTTTTCATCGGAAATGCTCCCATCTGTGCTTTCAGCTCTTGAAGGTAGTCTCAATACACATAAACATCTAGCTTGAGACCAATTTTCCTCAGGTTTTTATTTTACATTCACAGTAAATGTGATGCTCAGCTGTTTCTTAAACACCACAAGTGTCTCAGTCATTGCCTATGTATCTAAATATTGTTCAACAGCCATCTAGGTTACGCTGCTTCTGGAGCACCAGCTTACGATGCTGCTTTCCGGACAGGGGCACGTTGGTTTGCTCCGTTAGGTAAAGACACCAAGCAGTTACACACTGTTTTATTTAAAAATGCTGTACAAGCATTAACTAATCTGCCCAGCGTTCTGTGAGGGAGGTTAAGTATTACTCTCTCCTATTTTACAGATGAAGAAACAGACAGTTTAAGTGATTTGCCTCGGGCCACACAGGATGGCCGGCTGGGATTACCATGACGCTCCATCCCCATGTCCCTGGCCAAAGGAGAGACCTTCCCGCAGCCTGGTCCTCAGCAAGAAGGGGTCTCCTGCAAAACAGCTCATGCACCCAACTGCAAGGGAAGCTCAGGGTTTCCCATTTTAAACCTGCCACTACGCATCCTAAAAGCCTCCGACATCATTTTAAAATGTACTGTATCTAGCGAGAAACAATTCACTTTACAAACTACAGGTTTTTTTTTAATTCATTGGGACCCTCCGAAAACTATCAGTAGAGTAGTCTCCTCCTCTTACTGCCCTGTGGTTTAAACTTCTTAGAGCCTTTTAAGACGGATTGAACCAGAGGCTGTTGTCCAACTTTGTCACATCCAATAACCTGAGAAAAATCTGACATGGCTTTCAGGTGAACCCGAGTAGTTCCTATTTATATGTCTCAGCTAAACCGCTTGGAACTACCATTCAGTGCCACAGACAAGCCAGAGTCCAGGTCTGTTTTCCTCGACCACCAAAAGCAAAAGGTATTTCAATCAGAAATCGGGATATGTGCACTTCCTTAGCAGAGCAGCCTTTGAATATTTACAGGCAGCAAGATTTCTTTACGTTTAGATTATTCTTTCCCAGCTCCCTTATTAGTCTGAAAGGACTTGACTGGCTTTCCTTACGCCGTGATTAGCCATTTTTAAGCAGCAGCCCTCTGCTTGCTACATATACACTGGTAGAGCAAAAATATAATTGGGGAACATAGTTCATATTGTTGAAATGAAGTCCACCGAAGCCAGATTTTACAAGACATGACAACGTACTAATGCCAAACTGACACAAATTCTCATCTATGCGTTTTGGCTTTAATGGGTTAATTAGCTTGGCTGGATACAAATTTTAATTATCTGAGTTTGACATTAATGTCCTTGGAGTGTTGTCTATAAGGATTTGGGGAATCATAGACATTATTTTAGTTACTTCTGGAAACTGTGTGTTACACTGGGATTTAAATAGTAAGAACAGACAAGAACAGTGAGAACAGGTTGATCTATTTTGAAAAGTCAGACTTTTTGAAACAGGACAAACTGAGATGAAGCTGAAGCCTGGGTTACCTTGCTAGGCTCAGTTACTCTTCAGGGGAGTCTCATGGATATAGCCTAGAAGAAAAAGGCTGGAAAGTAAGGAAATAATCTCCTTTGAGGATAGGTGACTGGACAGAAATTTTACATTAAGTATAACAAAGAATTCTGTATGCAATTAAGACTTAGAGTTAAGATCTCTCCATCGTCTAACACCATTTCTCAAGTGGAAGGTAACCAGTCTCAAGATGGTTATATACACACAGAGTGTTTATACAAGGCAGGGAACAACCACCAACCTCAATTACTAACAGCAGCTCCATTTCTCCAGAGTAAGAAGTGAGTACCTGCACCTGACGGCAGCACCTCAGCCGTTCCAACTCCCCACCATGGAAAAGCCGAGCTGCCGCCGTCCCACGGCAGGTGCAGAAGGGAAGTTCATGGGGGAACCACAGAACATCATTGTGCTGCCAAATCTGCGATCGGCCACTTCTAGCACAATTACGATTGACCCCCAAACAAAACAAGAATACCTGTCATGCAGTCTGTGAACGCAGCACGTTAATATTACTGAGGCTGGAGATAAAGTATCACACAATCTAATGCACATACTTCGCTACTGAATTCTTTGGAGATGGAAGGTGTTCCCTTGCAAAAGTACAGTTGTACAGTACAAATACAAGTACTGTTAATGGGCTGAGTTATGGCATGCTATTTCAACTGCACTACTTATTTTCTTGTTTTTAAGAGGCATAAATAGATCAATCCTCTGAGGCTTTTTAACGACATTTCAATAAATATATATTTAATCTGCAACAAAACATTTTCTAGCCAATAATTTTCCAACAAACTATCACAAGTTACTTGAAAGCAGTGAGACCTGCAGTTCTGCAGAAAGCAGCATCTACTAAGAGCTTTTCAAAATACCCTTCTCTGTTTTTCTATTCTTTTCTGTTCATTTTTGTAGAGATTCATTTGTTTTAAGATTCAAAAGAGAATCCCGATTGCTTTTTGTGCATACGGATTTAAGCTCTCTTTGTGCTCGCAACAACATAAATAAATTCATTCTTTATAACATCAACTGCACTAGTTCTTTAAAATGCAATGCAACCCTTTGTGCAGTAGCTTTGTGCCTTTTAAAGGCAACCTTCATTCTGTCTTCCACGTTCCCTTAGTACCAAAATCTGTAGAAATGTGTACGGATAATTTGGCTTTAGGAACACTAAGGAAATGCAATACATTTCTCTTTTAGGTTTACGCACCTATGTAATTGCTAGAATTGCATTAAAACATTCCAATTCCTCCTAAATGAAGAAGGGTGGTGTTCATACAACTCCTCTGTTGCCCAGCGAGAATTACAAAAAGGCAGGGGCTTCTTTGAGTCACAATATGTAACTCATAGAAAGGAATGTATTCTCCTTACTTCCCTCCCTGTGTTCTGGTTAAAATACCGAGCCTGTGGTCCTATGAGAAACCAAACACCTCCTGGGGACTGCAGAGCAAATGTAGAGCACTTAGCACTCCACCGAACCAGCCCTAACCTAACAAGGGTAAGGAACGAACTGATGGAGGTTATCAAACTAAAACACGATAATCACAAAAAAACAGTACAAAGATGTTTGAAAGCACAGTGAAAGAAAATCCTCCAGCGTGCAAAAAAAGGGCAGAAAAATATATTTTTCTTAATAAAGAAAAGCAACAGCTAGATTTTTTGGTAACATTGCCTGCATTTTTTGCCGGTTTTCCCCCAAAAAAGTGAGTAGGCAAGTTTGTGTTACATTCTTTAGAATATAAAGGAAGTTATTTTCACCCTTGGATGAAACATTAAAACCTCTCAAGGCCTCACTCTTGCACAGATGGGAAATGGAAAGCCTTCCTCTCATATATTTTGGAGACAATATCCTTTTTTCTGGAAATACTGATAAGGAACAAATTCAAACTGGTCCTCATCCGCCTGGATCATCTTATTTATTAAAAACAATGGTATCTTTTAAGCCCTGTATAGTAAGCTATCGGTCAATTTTGATTGACACAAATATTTGTATTAAAGGTTACATACTGCAATTTACAACTGGGTACTATCACAATACTGTATGTTAATGTAATCAGTATTTTCATTTCATGAATTCATTTGCAGCATGACACTGCAAGGGTATTCTTACATATACCGAAGACACAATTGCTAAGTAGTTCAACAATTCTCCTTTAAGTGGGATTTTTTGTTATCTGATAAATCTTTAACACAATAAAACCACTCCTAGTTCTCTGTGCATGTTTTAATTTCCCACCTTTTAAAGTGTTTAGACACTCGGAACACCTAGCACACCGAATTAATCCACAAATATTTACAAGAAAAATCTATTTAATTTCTTTCTATTGTAACTACCACAGGGACTATTGTAATGAAAAATTTCCCATCTTAAAGAATTAATGCGATTACTGATATAGAGAAAAAATGTAATTTATATCATCACAAACACGTAAAAGATATAATCCCATATTCACAAAAAGAATCTTTATTCCCTCTTTGAATTCTGAGACAATACAGTCTTGCCTTGAGGAGAACAGAAATATTATGAAGTACCTTAAGCAAGATAATTGTAAGAGAAAAAACTACAATTGCATTATTGTTGTGCTAAACTGTGACATACTTAAAAAGCTAATTTCTTTTATTATAATGGAATTTGGTGTGCATATCCTTTAATCTACTTCACTATTTCTTCACATTTTTACACACAAACATATGTGTAAAGTGTTTCCCGTTACCTGTACTACCTGGTTTAACAAACTGCAACAAATTTAAAACAATTAAAAACATACTTGGCAATTCCATACACTTCACTAGATTTATTTTGTAACAGTTTTGGAACTAATTGAACATCTAGGATTGTCACCAAAATGGGCGGCAAATTAAAGATCTACCGCATCTCAAATATTATTCAAGAAGACACGATCAATATTTTATGAAAAAGTAACATGTGACATGAGTGACTGTCCCAAATTTTACCAAATACATTTCAACCAATCACAATGCTGAACAGTTTGCATCAAAAGCTAAGCAAACAAAAATGTATCCCCAAAATAGGGCTTTCTACAGCTGTGTCAGCTAAAGTGCATCTACTTTTAAAATTCAGTACAGTCACCCTTCAATTATTCCTTTCAATTAAATAAAATTTAACAAAGAAATTAATCTGCTGTGGCTGGACATTTCTCTATTCCACAGAAGCAAACATTTTTTCACTTATTCTCCTATAAAAAGCAAATTCAACAAAACTACTAAGACAAAAAAGATGACCTAATTAGTGCTAAGTAAGATTTAAAGCTTTTGTATCTAGCATACTCTTATAGCTACCCCTAACTACCATGCCTTTATACTCACACCCCCATCTTCCAAAGCTTTACACTCACTGATATTTGATTTATCTGGCACTATTACTGCTTAAGCATGCAAATTCATATTGTCCATTCTTCTATGCATCCAACATACACAGAAGGAATCAAACTGTAAAGAACGTTTTCTGTGAATGTTGATTAAATTAACTGTTAGGGCAGTGGTGTCCTCAAAGGCAAAGAGGGTCACCCTGGGTGACCAGAGGTCTTCCATGGCCAGACCCACACAAAACTAGTCAAAGGCAATAAAGAAAACTCCCCAGAAGCAGCAAGAAATGAGTGAGTTACAGGCATCACTTACCCTTTTCTACTCAAAGAGCCAGTCCCACTAGAAACCTTAATCCCCAAACGGATGCTGTCCCACTCCTCACCACTCCGGACAGTGGGACACAAGCAGTGAAAATGTGTCTTGCATTTATTTCCTTATAACTCTTCATTTCCGTTACAGCACTGAATTATTAGTGCGATGAAATTAAGTTCATTTCGGTTATCTGCACAGATTTGACCAGCTAGTTATGAAAAAAATAATTCCCATCTAAATTAAACAGAGTAATATTGGACCAAAACAAAAATGTAGGTCACTGAAGAAACAAACCATCAACAAATATTGGCAGCTTTCTGTTCAGGAAGCAGTTTCAGCACGAGCCTTTCTTTGCTCTGTCCAGAGCCCAATTCCTATGTATCAAAGCCTTTAAGCACGTGCCGGCCTTAAGCACAGGCTTTAAAAAGCTTGGCTGTGTCAGGAGCTTCCGAGCGGCAGTCGGGCCACCGGGCACCGCTGGCAGTGCCGGCCCCTGCAGTGAGCTCGGCCTCTTCGCCAGGGTCACCTCCTCACAACATTTATGGCCAAAACAAAAAGCTTATGTACTAAAAATCAAATCATGTTGTGCCAATGTAATGATAGCACCCAATATAGATCACCCCGTAAACTATGAAGCCCCTATGCTCACAAAATGCCAGTGAAATCAGAAATGATACCTGTGAAAATAACGACAGTGCGATACACAAAACAGACTTTTAACACTTGTGAAACATTTGTGCCACAAGTGGCCAATTCACAATACACAGCAATGGCCTACAGGTCTTTCACATATATAACTTTTTTCTAGTTAGAATAAACTAATAAAATCTCCAATATTCTCCTCTAAGTTGCTCTCATTTAGCGAGAAAATGGTTGAAAGAGCTTAAGTCAGTTGTATTTTTTAAAGGAGAAAAGTGTATCTATGAATGATTTCTTTTGTTCAGAATCAGAGCTACTAATATGGCTTTTATCATCCAAAACTGAAAATAGTCCTGAAATAAAAAGTTTTTAGTTAATATCAGTGTTTTGGAGCCTCCCACTGGCAGCCATCACACAGCTGAAGTGAACCAGCAGCTGAATGGAAGGTTTATATCCAGCACCAATGACTATTTTGCTTTAAAAGAAATCAGTATTTCTGAGTTCGTATTTTAAATGCAATTTAAAAGATCATAAAGGAAAGAATCCAGCATTTATTGTGTGTCTCCCAGCAGACTACTTAATGTTCAAACATCTACTATGCAAAGGTCAAATGATTTCACTGGATGTAATGGTGACAAAAATATTCTGCAGCACTGAAAAAAATATCAGATAATCGAGGAAAAAGATATGGACCTGGGATCTCACAAGAGTCACAATAAGTAACGTAGATTCAGTTCAGTAAGAAAGAAAATTGCAAAGTTGTGTCAGGAGAACCAGATTGAGAAAGATAATAGGTAAAATACAAATTACATACTTTTGGCGATGTTCTTCATAAAGGAATATTTTAAATGAATACAGCAAATGAATTTAAACCTTCTCTTACAGAAATATTGCTTGCAGAGAATTGGAAAAAAAACCCAAACAATGTATTCAGATGGGGAAGCTCTGAGGTGCTGCGCTGCAGGCAGCAACATGGGTAGCTGAACTCCAACCTCCAGTGTCAACAGTTGTGGTAGTTGTAACACACACACAGACACACACACACACACAGGGTGAAGCTGCAGGGAGTGCTCATGTAGGAATGAGACAAATTACAGGTAAACCAAATTGAAAATAATGTACTCAAATGCTTATCTGAAGCAAATAGCAAAAGCTAATAGGTACCAATTTACTTTCTGTTTGATTGTGCTTCTCCTTCCTTCACATTTGCGTTCGATATTTTAGGCTCTCATTCTTGCTAAGATACAGAGGCTGGTGATGGTCCTGGCTGGTGGTCCTGGCTCTTCAGAGCCAAGATCTCACCACCAACTCAATAGGAATCGCCAGGAATTGCCGCTCTGCCTCTGTGATGTGCTGCTATGTAAGATCACCAACGGCTCTTCATGAAGGGAGATCCAGTGGATCTCTCCTCACGAGTGGATAGGAACATGGATGGCAAGAGGCAGAAATGCAGCTGAGCAGAAAATGAGAGAAACAAACAAACAAAAAACCCCACCAAAGAGGAGTAAAGCGTGTGTAGAGAAGAAAGATGGAAAATGATATAGACAAAAAAACAAACGGGGGACAAGGCAGTAAAGAAATAACAGATAAGACAAGGGAACAGAATACAGGTAATAAAGTAACTAAGAGCAAAAGTACAATGTGATGTTCACTTTCTGGGAGAAAATACAGCATTTCTCACATTAAAGAAAAGTGAAAGGGAGTTTTTAGTTTGGGCTGTTTCCTCTTTTTTTACTTTTGTGTATAATAAACTAATGAACAAATCTTGACTGATCTTGTTGGTAACTTAAGCTGATGTATCAATAAAAAAAGTTCTGGCTAAATGTTTAAAAAAATTAGACATATTCAATAAAATACCAAGTGAAGGGAAAATTAGGTACTAAATTGATATTATATCTGAACAGGACTTCTGTCAGCGAGCTCACAAAAAAAGAGAACAGTGTACACGCTGCTACTTTTATATATTAATACAAAGATACGTAATTTTGATTATCAAATTATGTTCAGAAACATACATACGTTTTTTTCTGTGCTCAACCAGTGCAACTGCCTGCTTTGCTGAGCATTTTGAAAACCAGTTGTCCCCAAGTAGAACAGTAACCTCGTTGGTGTTGACAAGTTTTCCTGGCATGAAGGCAAGAGGACCAAAAGGTACCTGTTAAAGACACAGAAGAAACTGCTGAAAACCACTAATGAAAATAAAACCTAGACAGTCATTCATCTTAATCTTTTTTTAATAGTGAAATACAGAGTTAAAGAAATAAAAATTCTACAGCAGTTATTTAATGACTAACCCTTCATAAATATTCAAATGACCAGATCCATTTGAATTTAGTATTGTACTTACAAAATCAGAAAAGTGGTATTTAACTAGACAAGTTGTTTTATGATATAAAACTATGGTATAGCTGAATGCTCACATGGAAAACAAATTCACTTAATCGTAATATGCAAGCCTTGATAATAAAAATATTAGCATTTAGATGAGTTACATATTTGTTATACAGACTACATTCATTTTGTATAAAAGCGAGTTTAGCTTTGCTAAAATGTTTAAGATACTTAAATAGGTATGGTCAACTCAAAGATGGAATTGCTTTCCTCAACACCTGTCCTGCTAATAGTAAGTTCCGAGAACCTCAGTGTGAATTTGCAGGGCTACTGGCAGGATCACAGACTGCGCTTAATCTCTCTTTGGTTTATCATTCACCACGATGCAGACCTCAGCCTTCACGCGATACTCCACCAAGCAGTGCCCATCTTCTAATGACTCCCCAGGCAGAGGAACAACACATAAAGCCAGAATGCTTCAGACAGGAGGACACTGGCCAGAAACATCGTTTGTAACTTCAAGAGGTGCTTTTAAAAACATTTAACCCCCATTTTACCATGTCTTTACATTGATTTTTTGAATTAAGACACCTTCCACAGCCCACAGTTTACAGACAATGCTGTTGCTGAGAAGAAGCCTTGGCCATCCTCACTGTTGCCTCCTGAGTTCTTACCCTTGGACCACCTGCCCACCCACCTTTGGGCTTCGCTTGCAAAGGAATTAGGAGATCAAAATCAAATTAACATGGAGGTGGCAAAAACCTAAGAACCACATTCATGTCAAGTTTTCTCTTTCTTAAGGTAGAAAGAGATCTGTCTCAACCAGTTTGTCTCAGTTTCTTCTACTTTATTCCTCCGCTGCCGTCTTCATTTCCTCAGGACAGCCATGTGCTTTCTCATCGTGTTTGTGGTGAACCAGAGCGCTTGGCATAGTGGATGTTTCCCTGGAAAATGATCTTCCCCAACTTAAGGAGGGTACCAATGCTTGAAACAGTTCTCCCGCAGGCAGGATCCTGACGTTAAGCCTATGCAGAATGTGCTTTTCCTACCCGTGCACCCTTCCTGACTTGGATTTCAAGTAGCAGACTGCACCATTTGCCTGTTCACTCTTCCCCCAAAATGCAGAAAGCAAAATTGAAAACATACGAAAACATTTGGCTAACAGGATGGGAACTATTTATATACATTCAAAATAGCAGATGTGAGCTGACACTGCTCCTTTAACTTCGCTCTATCTAGCTTTTTAAAAACAGTTTCTTTTCTATGCTTCGAAACAACACAATCTTTCTGCTTTACATCAAGTGGCCACGCAAACACACATGGTGGTGGGACTACACACATAAAATCCAGAGCTGAATCATGAGCACAGGAAAGGGAAACACTCTTTTCCCACATGGTAGGAGTACTCCAATGCCATCTTACAGCTCAACTCTATGTGCTGAGCCAGGCTGCCAAGGAAGAAAGTCATCAGGCACTTGGTGCTGAAATTAGCCATTTAGCTACCTACAGTAGAACTTCCCTCCCTTCCAAGATTTATCTTGAATTGGACCTGAGAAGGAAGGAGGTAAAAAAGAAAGAAAGAAAAACCAATCTGGTCAAAATTCTGGTGAATTCAAAATTCTGAGGGAGCTCTGCAGTTGTTAGGGAAGATTCAAAGCACCAGAAAAGATTACTATGTCAATGTGAAGATCAGTGAAACAAAAATTAGCAGCACCTTTTTATGTAAAAATCAATGTTCTAGGGTTTATTTCCATGAATCAGGAAATACTATGGCCACTTTCTTCTCGGGAAATGACTAAGTACCGTAATTCAGCCATAATTATAGTTTTCTATATAACAGATTTACATATCAAACATGTCAGGTTTTGTGTTAGCATTTATGTCATCAGTTCTCAGTTGTCAGTAACATTGTAATTTACAATGGATTTCAAAGAAAAGAGAAAGAAACAAAAGACTTAACTATAATCATAATAAATGTAACAGTACTAAGTACTCTGTGGCAACCTGAATAACACCTCACTGCCAGTGCAGATACCTCAGTTAATGAAAATTTTAGCCCATTTCCTTGTGTTAACTCTCCAGCATACATACCATGATATCGTAGGACAGTTTATCGGGCAACGTACTGAGTCGTTCCTGAAGAGCCTCATAATCGCTCTCCACCTTCTTCCTGTTGACAAATTCAAGATGATTCTATTATATATCTAAAAGCAATGATTCAACACTCAAAAAATACAGAAAAAATAAACTATTTTACTCTTAAACTTTTTAATAAAAGACTTGGGATGACGAATATAATAGCTAGATTATTTTAGAATAATATGTATTAAAATAGGGACATGATTCTTTCAGATCATGCATGTCCCTTTCCAAATTTGAATTTTTTATGGTGCCAAGAATCAGTTATTTCACTAGATTGGGCATATCCCACTCCATGTTCAATTTCAATGGTTATACCACCATCAATATTTAGAAAAATAACTGAAAATCTAGTTCGTACTTTATAAGAGGCAAATTCTTCAAAATAGCACATGTAATAAAGGATTCAAGACCTTGGTTTGAGCTAACGTAAATGGGCAAAACTTTAATTAATTCTGATTTTCATGGGAACTTTGTGTTCCTACCAAGAGTCAACATGCCTGAAAGATGGCTTGACCGCTACGATGCCATCCCATCCTCAATCCCTGACCAGGGACAAAACAGGCCAGAAATCAGCTCCTGCATGAAGGGGCTGGCCAATAAATGTCAGGTTTGATGATATTGTTTACTTGTACTTCAAAACAGTAAACATATATGTGGTAGTAAATTCTGCAATAAAAAGGCAACTGAAAGCACAGAGCAGCACGTTTAACAAAGCTGACCCAAGATGCAAATTACAGGTTTTCTGAGGATGATTCAGGAAAGCAATCTATAAACGTGCTGAAAAATGAATGTCATAGTTGATAGCACAACTCTCAAAATATTAGCATTGATTTTCTTAGATTCATAAGCAGAGTGAAATCTTCAGTATACCTTATGAAAAATTATCTGATACTCCTATGTTTTGACTTATTTGCTTCCATAGCTGAACTTTGCTGTAATCACCCTACTTTATACCTGGAGTACTTTATACTTTAAGTTGCTGAACTGGTCCTGAAAAAGAGAATTCAGGTTTCTATGCAACTTGGACATTAAAACCGTATTCCATATAACTGATTTACAGAAGAACCTTGCTGCTGCTCTGGTTTGACAGCAGATTTTTCCCAGACATCTTAGGCAAGTTTCTTTGTCCACTGCCCACATCAATTCACTTCCTTCAGAGAGGAAGGACAAACTCATGAATCTTAACAGAATTCACTAAGATGTTTTTTGGGGGAAGCAATATAATGACAACTTGGTGTCACCAATAAAAATCGATTGCTTAATGATATTTACAGGATCCAGCCTCTGCCTGCCAGAGATCTGTAGTTGAGGAATGGGCAGCGATGGGCTCCAAACATTTGCTGAAAACCAAACCCAGCCAAAGGCCTTGCCCATGTCTCAAATGCCAAGAGAAGAGTTCATGGGAAGAGAATGATACGAAAATCCTCCCAGTCGCAGCTGGATTAAATGTTCCCATCATTTCACAGCTGAAAGTCACTCAACATCTCTTCACTAATCTAAAAAGAAGATACTGCCTTTAAGGTCTGACTGCTGCCCATTACTGAACAGTCTGATTAGGGTACAGCACAAATCACCCGCTAAAAAACTGTTTTGCTTTATGAAGCAAAGTATGTTTCTTCTTTTCAGTGGGACTACTGCTCTTTGCTGATCAAACCGTGGGAATCTCTAGAAGTGTTGCCACATCTGGAACTGGACCATCGAGATAAAGAGAATTAAAATCAATCCTTAATTGACCTGAAACAGCATTACTTAAGGAAGGAAGCTGACCTCCCTCCTCACGTACAGTTGACAGTCCCCGAGCTCTGGGGTGTGCCAGCCCCATGCTCAGTCCCGATCCACAATGAAGAGCCAAAGGGAACGGGGAGGATGAACATTGAAGCTCCAGCTACAAATGTGTCCCTAGAAGGGGAAACGCGTGTCTAGATGTTTAATCCCGTACCAGACCCATTACCAGATTCACAGCTTTAGAAATACACTTCAAGAAGTGTACTAAAAAATGAAAAAGAAAATAATTTAATGGAAATATATTGAAGCTGAGCATTTTAAAACCCTATTGTTATTCACCCAATTCTATTTAACATTCTTCTGTGTCACTGACTATTTAAAAGGTCTTATACGAACAAATTACTCAGTTGAAACGAGAGCACTCAGCTCTTGCACAATCAAGATCTAAGTAAGGGTACTAAATTTTAAATTATTTTCTTATAAAGTAAAGATTGTATGGATGCTGTATAAACTGCTTTTCTACATAAAAGATATCAGTAAGTTAGGTTTTCCTTTTGGCATTCTGTGCTCAAAATCCCCAAGTTCACGGGGCCATGCCCAGAGTTTGCATAAAAGCAGACACTGGAGCAACTCCTGCCACAGCCAACCATCCCAGCCCGCTCACAAACCTCAGCCATCTTCATAAGAGAAAATAATTGTCACAGCTTTCCAAACTTTGAAAAATCTGTTTGAATTTTAAGGCTTTTTGTCAATGAGCTTACTTCTGCAAAAATACTGTCTCTTAGTGAAAGAATGTACATGCAGAATTGGGTTTGTTCAGCCTGGAGAAGAAGGGGAGGCTCAGGGGAGACCTCATGGTGGCTGCAGCTTCCTCACAAGGGGAGGAGGAGGGGCAGGCGCTGAGCTCTTCTCTTTGTTGACCAACGACGGAACCCGAGGGGATGTCAGGAAGATGTGCCAGGAGAGGTTTAGGTTGGACATCAGGAAAAGGTTCTCCACCCATAGGGTGGTGGACACTGGAACAGGCTCCCCAGGGAGGTGTCACGGCCCCAAGCCTGACAGTGTTCAAGAAGAGACTGGACAACGTCCTCAGACACACGGTGTGACCTGTGGGGTGTCCTGTGCAGGGACAGGAGTTGGACTCGATGATCCTTGTGGGTCCCTTCCAACTCAGGACATTCTATGATTTTGTGAATTCCACACAGGACCAAATTGGTAGTGACACCACAAAGCCGCTGAGAAAATACGTGTGCTGACTTCACCACAGCAACACCAGCAGGCACTTCAATAATATTTCCCTTATTGAAAATTAATGCAGCCTCTGAATTTTAAACATAAATGAAACATATTAGTTTTAGATTATTTTTTGCGAGCCAATAGTCAGAATTTAATATGATGATGTGTATAGATTGCCTTGATTTTTTTCCTCTTATCCAGTGCTTGCAGCCTATGTGCATTTAAACTAAAAATATTTGATACACACTAAATATAAATTATTTGCTTGGAGATCTTTCAGGCATGAAGAAAAAAGCCTCTTAAAATAAATTTAAAATATTATATGCTTGATGGTGTATAACCAAAGGTTTAATCTCACCACTAAAGGGGCAGTTGCTGCGATTCCGCAATAACCCTGCAGACAATAATCAAGACAGCTCCTGTTGTTCTCTCAGTAAAATCATGGTAAACACAGCATGGATATATTGTAATTTGGTATCTGTAAGATCAACTGCTATATCTCACAGTAACTCATAATATAAGATTTCATTCACCATTAAATGTACATTTTCCTCAGATGCCATACAAAACTGTTATTTACTAAGCATGTTTTCTATTAACCATAGATTGCCAACAGAGAAAAAAGTGCCCACAGATAATTTTTTACATAACAAACCATCTCTTTCTAAGCACAACAAACTAAGCTTTATCATACATTCTACTGGGGGGAAAGAAAGAGGAAAACATTACTTTCAGATTGTTTTAGCACACCTGGGGCAGGTGGGAGCAGAATTTCCTTACCTGCTCCACAGTTAGGAAAAAAACACAAGAAGAAGAATTAATTCCACCCTGGGAGTATCTTTTCACCAACCAGGCAAATTCAGCATTCATCCCACAAGGTTACTCGGGGATATTTAAAACAGAAGTATAAACGCTAAGGTTCAGTATATTCGTGGTTTAAAGTAATAGTATCAGTGGAAAATAGATACACTTTAAAGTGAGTACTTTGCAATAATTCTGAGCTATCGCTAACTATAACCCTCAAAACACGCTAGTAGGATTTAGCTATCATTAGAATAAATAGCAGTACTTTACTAAAATACAACTAGGTTACTCATCAGTATTTTAGGCATGTAATCAAACATTTTTCACTTACCAGTGCTGGATTTTCTCTTGGCAGCTAGTGACCACCTGTCATTAAAACAGATAACTACTCATGAAAAAACAAGGCTAAGCACACAGCTGCAATGTCAATGCATCAGAAACTAGAACAGTAGCTTTACAGATTTGGTGGTGTCTCTATATACATTTTTATTTGTCAGTGCAAAGGCATGTGAATGGTAGTTCTTAAGCTGCACATTTTATCACACACTAATGCAGACTGATAACCACGGGAAAAAAAAAATCACAGCTTTTCAATTCATATTTTGGTACAATACCTGCTCCATAACTATTAGGTGACACAAGATAAGTAGTAGTTTGTTCAATCTGCAGATCTATTTCCATTGTTAAACGTTTGCAGAATAAGAAAATAACATAAATTATAGCAACACATCAATGTAACTTCCATACTCATTAAAAAACAAAAACAAATGAACACCACAGCACCAAATCCATTTTTTTCCTTTATCAGTACATCAACCAATGTTCCCACTGGCCATTTTAATCTGAAAAAGCACATATTAATTTTTTGGCGTTTAAATGCAAGGATATTTTACATCATTATGGGCTGCTGTCTTCCCTTCTGTTCTCTCTGGGTGTCAAAAAAAGAGGACATTTTAATGTGAATATTTCCCTTATTTCTTTATGCCACAGGCCTTCCCAAGAGATCCAAAATAATTTACAAAATAAAGCGCACTGTTAAAATGAAAATCTTATTCAACTGTGTGTCTCTTAGACTACACAGATATAGCAAACAGACAAGGTGCTGAAACCTGTGACCTTCTCTGCCACAATTACGTGGAGATTTTGTCTTTCAAAACATATTCTGATCTCTGAATAATGGTTACCAAAAACATACCACAAACAATTTCATTCAATTATACGAAATGCAATGAAGCCATGATGCAATTAAACATGTCTAGACATCTTCTCGAGATAAGCATTTTCTAGATTTTTTTTTTCTACAAACTTTGTTTTTTCCTATAGCCAAAATAATGTTAACATTTGAAAGCAATTAATGAGTAAATTTGCAGAGAAAACAATAACATACATTCAAGTACCACTGAAATCACTGGAGCAGATAATTCTTTTTTCTTTTTCAAAACAACAGAAGAAAGACAATTTTTTTTTTTATTTAGCATATGTGCAGCTATTGCAGAACAGATCTCAGACCCTGCACTTCCTACTCATATGGAGCGAGAAAAAAATGGGTCTACTTTGTGAGCTAATAATTCTTTAAACAGAGTAAAGTACTTAAATGAAAAGGATCAGCTCTACATTTGTGGTTACGCTATTTCATAATCCATCAGAAATTCAGCCAGGTAGCTCGTCCTGCATAAGCCAAATTTAAATTTATCATTTGCTTTAAACTCCTATAAATCAAATGCCTAGCAAATATATTCTTTAATATGCCAGCTAACTGTTTTTAAGGTTAAGAATAAATGTACCGACTAATGTGGGACATCAATTCAGAAATCTAATTCATACTATTAATATTAACCCCATTTTGAGAGTAAAGTTTCTGCAGCATTTGGTAACAATGCTGACACACAATGGAGCCACCACTAAAAAGTAGAAGAGCCAGAGCCTATTCTATCAATATCCTTCCTTCTTTCAGACTTGGTAGTGATTGGGAAGTACACAATGCAATTAAGCACACAAAAATGTTTATGAAATCCTTTCAAAACATTGCAGTTTGATTGCCCCGATACAGATGAAGATGGCAAAGGCAGGAAGCTTTCCGTTCCCAATCCATGACTTTCCATGCATGAAGTGAGCTAAAAGCACAGAAAGAAAAGCCCTGCAAACCATAAGAGCAGCATGTTCATTAACCTCTACATGATAATCCTTTCGTAGCTGCATATTAACTAGTTACATATTCATAATCATTTACATTATTTAGAGGACCCTCTATGAAATCTTCGAGGCTATATCCATTAGCTACAATGTTAAAGGTTACAGAAGATAGTCTACTTAATGTTTCCAGGAAGCTTTTTTAATTAGTAAATATGTAAATTTGGCATATATGCTTTTTATGTTTTTAAAAAATAGTCCATCAGTAAAACAGCATATAGGCGTATGCCGTTTCCATCACCCTTTATCCCCTTAAAAAAAAAAAAAAGGGAAAATCAATAACACCAATCAATTTTAATTTAATTCTTCTTCTTTGATATAATCTCTCTTGAAGGGATACTAAAGGGTGGAACCAACAACAAACATTTTCATTTCAGTAGCCAGCATAAACTGAGACCTTTTACAGAAGTGCTAAAATATACCACCTTAAAAATATTTCAGGCTGCACTTCTGGAACTGAACTCTTATTTAAAAAATAGAGAATAAATATTGAAAAACAGATGGAGATCAATTATGCATATGTCCTTTATTAGGTCAGTCCCACTGTTTGGATAACAACTGATCTTATCACAGCAAAGAAACAAATAGATGATAAATATATAAACAAATCTTTGATTCTTTGCCTTTAATCAAACACAGGAAAATCATTAGTCTTTCTTCCACACATAATTTATATCTAGAGTTACAATTAAAGAATGAAAATTCCTTTCAGGGTAAATAAAATAAATGACCTGTTTGTTTGTTCATTTGAGTTCAATTTGTCTGGACACCTAGTGCCACCAACCACCAACTATGCATTACTTTTAAGACATGGTAGTGGAAATGGTATCAATAAACTGAATTCTCCCCTTTTAGGCATAAAAACTTAAGAGTTTGTGAACGCACACAGCTATCAATGGCTTATCTGCATACTAAAATATTTATTAAACTAGTCTTGCAGCAAATTTAACGTTACCTAATCACGGTTGAGGTTATCAAAACAAGCTCCACTGTTGGAAAACATGTTCCATAGTCTTAAAAGAAAGCAAACGGGCAAATACCTTGTTCCCTTCATTTTCTCCATCAGCAACTTGTTAAAACTGAGTGCTTCTCAAGCCCCTGGCTGGACAGAGCCAGAGCTGGGAGCTCCCTGAGTGCCCATGGGAGAGCACACCTCTGGCACCAAGACCTCACGTGCAATTCCTTCTGGAGTAAAAACCAAACCGTGAAAGCAGGAGATGACACATTGGTTCTGCTCCCATGCTAATAGGTTGAGCTATTTAAAGAGAAGTGTCTGTTGCTGCTTTTAGGGAATCTCTTGTTTCTCGGTTTCACAGAGTCTCAGCAGAGCAGGAGGATCAGCTTTAGCCCTACAATCACTTCCCAGGTGTTCCACTGTCCCAATCTGAGCACAGGGCACTGACTCCAAATCACTCCCAGACAACTCATATCACTCAGCCAAAGACTTCATTAGCTGTTTCAAGGCAGAAAATTCCTTTCATCTGCAATACTTTCTTTCCAATCTGCTGAGATCCTACCTTCTCTGGGATCTTCCATCTGAAGAGCTCAAAAACTTTTCCATGAATTAAAGACTGCAGCACTGATTTTGCAGGCTGAGTCATTTCATCACTAACCCTGGCTAGGAATGGGGCTGGAAACCGAAGCCAGATCTCCTAACTCAGTAGCCAGGCACTACCATCACTTGCAGCGTTTCCCTGGGAATGAAGACAGGTGAGGACACTGCAGCACAAAGCTGACTCTTACCTGTACATGCCCACACATCTCTAACCTTCTTCACACCACCCACCTTTCCCCAGCAGGTCCTCACCCTCACATACAAGGGTTCCTCTTTCTTCCACTTAGTTTTTCTGTACTTGTTGCTTCTGCACATGCTCCCACTACTAACAGCTGAATATAATTTTCTGTGGTGCTTCTGATTATCAAGGTGATGCACAAATGGTTCTGTTCTCCTCTCCAGTCCAAGGCTATTTTGTTTTGTTGAGGTCGTTCTCCAAGGTGCAGTGCATGTGTGCAAATGTCTCTCTCTCCTAAGCAGCGAGGCACTGCCTACAAAGGTGATGGTTTTAGCACGTTGAGGGCGATTCTTCTCTCTCTCATCTGTTCTGAACAGCAATAAGGCAAACTGCCAAGTCAGAATTTTATTTATGTCTCAGCTCATGAAAAATTATAAGCAACAGAGCTGGTCCAGGTATCATCTGTAGACAGTTTTGGATACTGATGCTAAACCTGCTGTATCCGCATCACACAGTGATGTTCAGGTTGAAAGAACTAGAAACCGGTGGTTTTAAGATGAAAGTTAATTTCAACAAAAATGCTGAAAATAAAAATGCCCTATTAGATTAGGAAGAGTTCCTAAATGAATTAAGAGGCTATTTCCACACTTGTGGGTATGAATGGGAATATACGCAGCACAGCACAAAAGCAAAGTTTCTGTTTAAACAAACCACAAGTTAGGCGTCTAAGGGGCCAAGTAAACGTGTGCTGCTTCTACAGGCATACTTGAGTATTTTGCTTCAAAACTGTGCCTCACAATCTGGCTGGTCTTCTGAAATTAGAAGCCAGGGACACAGATGTAATCCCAGCTCTGATTCTATTTCTTCTATATGGCCTTGAGCAAATCACAACCTCTCAGTCTACATTTCTTCATCTGCAAAATGGGGATAATAGTATTAACCTACCCACCTCAGAGTGTTTAATGATGATTAATTAATGTGAGAAAAGCACTCTAAAGATGTAAGAGCACTATATAAGTGATAAAGCATTATTTACCACTTGAAAAGTAATCTGAATAAAATCAGATATGCAAGTAATTTGTTTACATGTAGCAATAATATAATTTGTGACTATTTAATCTTGAATTAAGTCTCACTTTAAACATCCCTTTCAATCACACTTCCAGTTACTTGGGGAAAATGACAGTATGGAATACTTTTTGTGGAAGCAGAGCAAGTAATGAGGTGGTAATTAAAGTAAGGGTCTAATAAAGTCTAAAACCAACGATTTGCCTTCAGGAGACTGTCCTTGCTGTTTGGGGCTGTGTAAATATCTCAGTCTTGACCTTGGTTCTGTTGTTCAGAACCTTCCACAAGTTACAGTGGAAGTGTACACTGGGTTTCTGAAATGCAGATCCACGTTTGCATGATAAATCCAAGACAGTTTCCACTACTGACCTAATTCAGATGACTCCAACTCTGCAGTTTTAACTGCTTAACCTTCTACAACCAAGTATTTATTGCGGTTGATACACACACGTGAGCTGCCTCCATCTGTAAATGTTTGCAGTACCAAAGCCCACTCTGCCATGCAACTCATGCATGAGATTTCTCTGTCGTTCCCCCAAACCCTAAAAGTTTACTGATGAAATAACCAGTTCACAATATGACTTTACATTACAGAAGAACACTAATGGGTGGTCAAATATTTAATCAACTCTTGGTAACAAGGATGTAACAAGACACACGCAAAATAAACATTTAAAATGAGTTTTCATTTATTCCTCTAGGAAACTACACGGTACTTGCCTAAAACAGAGCAATCACTGATGGAGAAAGACAGAATTAACATTTGCACAATTGTTTTTCCTAGAGCCCCATTTTCAATCAAAAAATGAAATAAAACTATTAAAAGTTCTTCAGTCTGTTGGCATACTGTATGATCTAATGGAAAAGGAAGAAAGCATTTCTGAGCTCTCATATTCATTTATTAAATCATATTACTCAAAAACACTACATTTCAACAAAGTATTAACATAAATCCCCCTTTGGGTGCAAATCTTTGCCTTCTGAAGTAATGTTTGGGAAGAATACTGAATTAAAAGAAAGACTGAAAGAAATTTTCATCATGGCAAACATTTATTTCTAAAGGAAAAAAATCTTATTTAAAAATATAACAACAATTTTTACCCCTCTCTACAAGAAAGCAAGTGAAGATCTACTATTTGTATATTAGTTATGTACACACAAGTGGGTCAGTTTTGCAGAAAAAGTAGTATATAACTCTTATTTATCAATAAATAAAAATCAAGTTTTGACCAAAAATTTTTCTGGGAGCTTAGAAATTCTATTTGAAACATCTAAGAATTAAAAAGCAGACAGAAAACGCCTCATCTCTCCTTTGCCAGCTGGGAAATTCTGCCTTCTCAATCCTATTTTATGTTGTGACCACTGCTGTGGTTACATGTCCCGCAGACAAACAACTTGCAGTTCCCTTGCAGTAAGTGCACACACACACATACGTATGCATGGCAGCCGTGGGACAGGTAGCCCGGCTTCCAGGAGCCAGCACCTCGCTTGCAACCATGAGTTCCCAACAACTTCACATGGTTTTGCTGTTTGTCAGTCCCCTTTGGGAGTCATTTCAACTCACAAACCCAGCAAAAACCCTAAAGGCAGTAGGACATTTTCCGCTGAGTTAGTGAGTTTAATTAGCTCTGAATCAACTGAGGAACAAACTGGAGCCAGGTATCGCCTTTCCTGGGAGTGAGCGGTAGCCATGTCATGTAACTTCATTTGGAGACAGAGCTAAGGAACTCGTAACTTAATGTTTTAGCTGACTCAGGTAAACATATTCATGTGGCTGTACAATATCAAAGCGAGCTCAGGTACTGAGAAAGCAGCCGGCCAATGTGAGCATGGAGCTCCCATGATCTCACCCACCAAACACCTCCAGCAAGTTCTGCCAGTTTTTATGTAGCCTATGGTGCAACAGCGATGCCGCCGGCGATACCGGAGTTAACTAGCCTAAAACCGCCATGAGCCCTGGCACCTGCCTCACAGACATACCTTCAGGCTGTGGTTCAACATGCAGCTGCAGCCCTGAGTGAACTAGTCATCATCCCTCCCTGTCCCCAGCTACTCAATCCCACCGCCTTATTCTTCCAGCCCCAACACAATCTGCTGGCACACATTTGTGCTGCTGCACCATCAAGCACATCAGGGAACCACACTGGCTGAAAAATAACCCAGGAAGAAAAAAAGCAGCAAAAAAAATCAGCAATAAAAGTTTGGTTTTTAGCTGTATCCCAACCCAGGTCACTGGGCAGTGTCAGAAACGTGCCAGCCTAAAATTCCTCAAAAGCAGAACCAAGCAGTTGCAACAAAAACCAAGATTCAAAAGTTGTTCAACATACTAATCTCCTTCCTGGATAACTCACATGAACATTAATGAAATTTTTTGAACAAGTGACTGAGACTGTTGCTCACAGCAGCTCTAACTTGGTACAAGCATGACCATGGCTCAAAGGGCCAGCCCAGTTTCACCTGCTGCTGGCTCTGCATGTCCCCTGTCACACTGGGCTGGCATTTGACATGACCATTTTGGCACGAATCACTGGATTCCTCTTACCCCACAGCAGTCTGATCATAACTGCTTGTGCAAACGTGGTGGAGGGATTCAGCCTTTCTACAGCAGTGAAACTGCAGCCTACGCTAACACCAAGAGGAACCACAAAACCAGCAGCTGCACAGTGCAGCCCAGTGTCCTAAAGCCCCACCAAGAAAAAATGAAGTCTTAGTGTACTTGCTGCTCTGAAGGCTTCAAGATGGCAAGCTCCAAACTAGCTTCTCTGCAAGACTGGAGCTTCAGATTCAAACAAAATAAAAGTTCACAATTGCAAAGGAGGAAAGAAATACATGAGGCAGGGGGTACCCAAGCTGATCTGAGAAAACACAGGTTATAAGCGTGACTTCTGGAACGGAGACCTGCACAGATGCTGGAGAAACTAAGGATGATTCCCAAACAG
Source organism: Streptopelia decaocto (assembly GCF_964273445.1). NCBI lineage: Eukaryota > Metazoa > Chordata > Aves > Columbiformes > Columbidae > Streptopelia > Streptopelia decaocto. Next base: position 13,803,633 of record NC_138666.1, on the reverse strand, counting down.
TACCCTGGCCACTGCTTCTACTCACAAAAGCTGTAGACACATATAAGAGCAGCACAATTCAGTAACGTTTAGATTTTGTGGATATAATCTCATCTACATACCTTAGTTGCCAATGAGGCAGGAGACGAACAGACTTGTCCTCTCCAGAATAAAGGCAAGCGCACTTTGAATGCGTTTGTGAATAGATTCACTTCAAGTACCATTAAAAAATATTTAAGATCTGTTAGTTTATTTCACAATTCTTGATCCTATATAAACCAGTGTGTATTTTTTTCATACTAATAAGAACAGAGACAAATATTCACTACAAAAAGTAAAAGTGATGATCAGTTAACACTGGAGGAACAATAAGTATTACATTGAAAGCTTTCAGATAATGACTGAATTAGCCCTTTTACTTGAAAGCTGCACAAGATAAAACATTAATGGAACCTGCTACTACAAAAAAGCACTGGGCAGGTTGGAATGGATGTCATCTCAGGTTTCTGATGAGGTTATTGTCCAGGTACCTTTTAAAAAGGAGTGTGTCAAACCAAGCTTCAGATATTTTGTTAACTTTCCTCAACAGCTATATTCCAAAATTAGGTCCTACTGCACTGGTGTCTCGTACCCAGACTTCTATAGATTCTGCTCACTTGGATGCAGGCTGGAAAAAGTGCAAATACCCTGGGAGACGCTGCACTGGAAAGCACACCGAATCACATCTGCTGAGCCTGCAGGCAAGTGATTCCAGATTTCCAGGGGCTCCTGCAGCAGTGTGAAGTGTACCAGACTCCGCTCAGTCTCACTGCCCTTTTTCAGACTGTAGAAACAGTTTTAAAACTGACAAGCTGCTGATTTCATAGCACAGATACTACGTGAAAAAGACTTAGAAGCAGCCCGCCTCAGAAGTAATTTGTGTAGGAAGACAACAATTTAAAAGAACATAAGTGTAGGATTCTGTGACTTGTTTCCCCATAAACAACCCACAAGTTGTTTAACTTTAAAAACTCCAAGTACCCAGGATCTTGAAAACAATTTGGAAATGAAAGATCATACAGCCCCAACATATAATTTCATAAAAATTAAGAATATGTCATAATACACACTGGCCAATGAGTTACAGTAATAGCTACACTAAATCTAATTGTGCTTTGTTGTCATGATGAGTGACAGGAGAGTCACTTCCCTGTCCTAATTTTCCTAGAAGGAAAATTTTTAGAAAGTGCTTGTCAGTGCTATGAAAAAGAAAAAAAAATCCTGTTACCAGCTCACACTGGAATCCTTTAGATTTTCCATGCCTGTGTTTGCACTCGACAAATGTCTCTTGGGTCTAATTGGTTCTCTAATGTCTCCCATTACACGTATCTTCATTGCCTTGCTCAGAAACTATAGAACGTATCAGCCCACTGTAAATTCACTGGTTACACAAGTCTTACCAAATTACATAGATTCAACTTGTCAACTTCCTATCAGTTAGTAATCCAAACCCATTTGATTGTAGGCGTAAATGTATATCAAATATTATATTTAAATGCAGGCACTATAGCATGGGAATCCACCTACTTAAATATTCATTTTATAATTCCTGTACTAACTTGCAATAGATTTAACACAGTATTTTCAGCTAACATATATTGCTTTTGCAAGTAATCCATGATACATACATCACATTCTTCTTACAGAAATATTCAAAACTTTACGCAGGCACTGTGCTTCCAATGATGGTCTTTATCATGAAAATTACTAGATATTCTTCTATAATTTATCCCCAAGATACACATTCTAAGTCATGTTTTTATACAAAGTGCCTTTAGTGGGAGCACTGAAAATTGCTTTTAACAGTTTGGTCTTACTATCACTACAAATTAACAAGATGAAATCTGTCCAACAGGCAAGCAGTCCTAAACAAGAATTAAAATTACTTTTCACCAGGGGTCCTAAACTCAGAAGTTGCAGCCTCAATCAGATCAGAGATAGAAAGTCATGAACATCCTGTTCTTTTAATATTTTTAAACAGGAAGGAAGCCTCACTTCATGAGTTCTACAGGGCAGCTCTTTAGCACTTAAAAGCTCAAACTTGTAGGTGAACCAGGGTTGTACAAAGGCCTGGATGTTAAAATAATCCACCATGATTCAAATATTATCTTTAATTCTGCAGATAATGCTGTATTTCACCACTACATGAAAGGCTGCCTTCGGACTAATAGGAATAAATAGATTTTTTTATACTTAAGTGTCACTGAGACAGCACAACATCACAGTAATTAAAAGAAATAGATGTGCCTGCTTAAATGCCAATATATATACACATATATATGTATGTATAGTTCTGGCTAAATAACTTTACTATTTGTTACGGTGCTCATCCTACGATTACTAGGTTACCAAAGTACTGGCTAGCTAATTCTCCCTCATCTTTGTGCTAAGATCAAAACATGAGCCTTCAACTCAGTAATTTTGTGAGAAAAATATGAATCTCTGAAAAGAGGCTGCTGAAATGGAAAGACCTCCTCCATCTTAAAATACAATATTTTTATAACCGAAAATACTGTTGTAATACAATTATATATATTCATTGCACAGAGGAAAAGTCTACTATATCTTCATCATGACACTCCATTGTAACCAAGATGTGTAGTTCTTTACTATAATTTCATACTGAAACTGAAGTGTTCAATTTTTTTTAACCAATTTGCAGAAATTATGTAAAGTTTCCCTAAGATAAAATATCATTTTGGTACATCAGCCTAACAGAGGCTTAATTAATGGTCTCCTGGGCCTCTTTTCCACTGGAGCAGTTTAAGAAGTGTCTTAAACTTGCTTACAGAAAGGTCTTGCCATGAACCAAGAATAATTCTACACGGTTACGACAGACATCCGCTTACACATCAGGCCTGACTGACACTAATGTACCAGAGAATTTATTCTTCACTAAATTCTACCACCTTGAAAATTAACTGAAGGAGTCCAAGCAGACACGTTACTATCACCAATTATTGGTATAATGGGTTACTATCCGTGCAGAACAGACAATGCAGAGTGCTCTGGCAGATCCTCTTACTCTTCATCCAGATTAATGGTCAGTTGGTTACGTAAATCTTTTAGTAAAGATCTAGTGTGCTATTCAAAAGTACACACATTTTTGCATGCCCTATTTGAGATAAGGCTCATTTTTTAGACCACATGTGAGTTACTCAGTTTTCTTACTCTTAACTGAACCAACGTGTGACAAAGCAATGCACACTGAAGTCCTCTGTTATAACTGAGGAGCTCTAATGTGTCTCAGAAACAGCTTTAAAAAAACCTGTTCATATGACAAAAATGAGCAGAAAAATGGAAAAGCGTGCAGACTGTGGGCAAATGTACTTGTGCCAGTGCACATGACAAGAGCTTCACAGTGACTCCTGCACTCACAGAGCCCACTGCAAGGCTGGGACCTACAAGCCCAGAATCACACTCATTAAATTAGGAGAGCCTTTCGGTAGTCTTTGTGTCTTAAACTTGCTTACAGAAAGGCTTAGATCACGAGTGTGATCTGCAGGAAAAGATGTCTCAAGTTTTGTCTACGGCCACAGGTGGAACCAGCCTCTGAACTCTAGTGAATTGTTTCGCAGAAGAGTCTGGCTCTTTCAAACACATTTCATGTGTAATCAGGATTCCTTAACGCAAGTCACGAACAATTAAGTTTCGATACAACCGCTCTTCACGCTGGCCCATGAGATGACCCAGTTCAGACACCCACCAGGCGCTGTGTCAGGCCTACCTGCAGGACCAGGTTTTAGAAAGGTGACTGGATAAAAAAACACATGCACGTGGGAAGAGGGACAAAAACACGAGTTCGAGGCAGAGCTGTGTACACACGATTTACGCTTATGTAACTGTAACGGTCCCCGGGGAGCGTCAGGGCAGGTTCTCAGCCCGCAGGCCGGGCGCGGACAGGCCCGGTGCCTCCCCAGCGCTCACAAGGCCGCTCCTGCCAACTCCCGCTCATCGGCCCGACGCCCGTCGTTTCAAAGGCCATCTCGGCAAGGCCGTCGCTGCCAACACCCCGGCAGAGCCTCCCGCTGCCCCCGCCGGCTGCTCCGGATCCCCCCGGCCGCGGCGCGACGGCCGCGACCCGCCTCAACCGCCACCCGTGACGTCAGCGCCGTCACGTGCCCCCGGCCGCACGCAGGCCCCGGCGCGTGCCGCCCCGGGCCCGCCACGCCGGGGGGGCTCCCCTCCCCTCCCCGCCCCCCCCCGCCCGGCGGAGCCGCACCCCCGGCCCCCCGGCCCGCGCCCCCTCCGCACGCTGCGGCCCGGCCCGGCGGCCGCGGCCTTTACCTTCTCGTGCTCCTGGCGGAGGCGGCCCACCAGCTCGGGGCTGAGCGGCGAGGCGCCGCCGGGGGCCTCCATGCCCGCCGGGCCGGGCCGGCGGTCTCTGACGGAGCCGCTCCGCGGCGCGGAGGGGGCGGCGAGGGGAAGAGGCGGCCGGGCCGATCTCCTCAGCAGGGCGAATGAGTCCTATAGAAATGTTTGTGGAGGGCGAAGCGCCGGCTCCAGAGCCGCATCCACGCGGGGGCCGCCGCCGCCTGGGCCCGGGGCGCCGCTGCCGGGAGAAGCATCTCACACTCGCATTCTGGGCCGCGCCGCCGCCTGGGCCCGGCTCCCGCTGCGCCGGCGGGCCGGGAGAGCGCCGGCAGCTCGGTGCCGGCCGCCGCCTGCCGCCGCCTGCCTGCTGCACTCTGGGTAGCCAGCCAGGCGGCCCGCCGCGCCCGCGGGAGGCACCCGGCTGCGAGCCGCGAGAGGCGGGCGCTCCCCACCCCCTGCCCGGCGCCGCTGCCGCCGGCCCCGCCGGCTCCCCCCGCCGCCGCGGCGGGCTGAGCGCGGGGGGCACGGCCGCCGCCTCCCGACCCCCGCCATGGAGTCGGGCAGATCCCCCGGGGGCGATCGCGGCCTCCCCTGGGCCTCGGCTCGGCGCTGCCGGGGCCTGACAGCGCTCTGAGGCCCTTGGCCCTGCACTTGTTGGGAGCGCAGGCCTTGGTTCAGAAAATAGAACCATCATCTATAAAGTGTTTCGATCAGCCTACAATAACCCTTGATATGCATAGACGCCTACATGGCTCTAAGAGTAGGGAGGTGATGGCACAGTAACTGGTCTCAGGCTGCCTGCTCTGTAGTTTACATTGTCAGGACGTCTGGCAGTGAATAAACAGTAGGTTATTATGACCTAAAGGATTGCAAAATATTTTTAGATGACCTGAAATCACTCGGAGCAGCGCTTGGGCTTGCCTAGATGGGAAAGTTACTGCATGGGAAGAGAGCGGCAGACAGCCACTTCTGGAGTAGCATGGAGTAATTCACGTGTGGTAAATTCATTAGCTAATTTCGTGAATGGCATTAGACATGTCCAAAGTAACGTGTTGCTAATGGCACGGAGCCATGCTGAACAGCACGCTGGGTCACAGCACCGCTGCACACCTGAGGAACCTCCCTGGGGCTTGACTGGCTGCTGCAATTCTAGCTGGTGTATTTTTAATTTCTACTTACTAAAAACCCCATAGGCGGGTTCAGTTATAGACCGACCTTGTGTTTACTGCTGCACCTTTCCCTTAAGCGAACAGGGGTTTGTGAACACCCACCATATATATTTGCCAGTGAAGCAGAGGGGCTTCGGGGACTGGTAGACATGTCCTAAGATGGAGGTAAAAAGGTGCATCTTCCCTATGTTCATATCAACGGTTTCCTTCTACAAAAGAAGCATTTCCGTGAGCAGAACTAATTCTGTATACACCACAAAACAACTGTTTATGTTATGTACATGACATGGTATGTGCTGTGCACTTTTCTAAATGCAGGTTCCCATCCCCCTTAAAGAGCTTGTTAAAGCTCCACAGATGAGGAATTCAGAAACAATTTTCAAAGCATGGTTACTCAAGCTGGAAGTTAGCTTTTAGCCAGACTTTAATACAGCTTCCAATATTGCATATAAAAATTTGCAACTGCAGCTGGGTAGTTTGGTTTGTGAAATAACTACATCCATAATCTTCAAGAATAATTGAAAGTTAGCTGAAAACTCTGGCATGCATTTGTCACCAAGGGATTCTGGGTCCTCTGAGTGGACAAGAGACATCTGTGTATTGTCATCAGAAAATAGCTCACCAGCAAAAGAATATCCCAGGTTTAAATAGGTTATACAAATCTTGTGATCCTTCTAAATTCTCATAGTAAATAGCTCACTCTCAACCTGCTTAGAACCTCTTCTAAAGTTTTCTCCAGTTATCAGGGCTTGCAGAGGAGATACTACAAATACACATCATTTTTAAATGCTCTAGTTTGTTCCTATTTCACCTCAACTCAATTGGAGGACAAAACAGATGTACAACATAAAGATATATATCTTAAGATTTTATTCTTTTGCCTGATGTAACAAAAAAGCATTTAACAAATGAGAAGCCACAAAGTAGGAATTTTATATCACGATTGCATTGAAGACTTCTGACAGTTGGCCAAACTAAGAGGCTACATCATTATCAGAGAAATGACTGTATGTGTTTGGTTGTAGTGACGATAGTATGGAATAGTTTACTGGATCCTTTTGTACATTTTGTTTCTCATCTGCCAACAAAGAAACATTCTAATAGTGACAAACAGATGCGATGCGGCATTTGCCAAAGAGGAGCACGAAGCCTGTCTCTGAGTCACATTCTTTTGCACTTACAACCTGTACAAAACCAATGTCACCAGTGAAACTCTGTGAAATATAAAGTAAATCAAATTTAAATTTGGACTTCTAAGCTGCAGATTTTTGTTTACTTGTTTACTACATTAAATCTTTTAGATGCCCTACCAGATGATTTTCATAAAACCTTGGGGAAAACTCTGGAGAACTCTCTGTAATTAAGTGGGGGAAAGGCAAACAAGCAAAGCTGCCACGTTCTCTTCCAAGTGGATGTCTTAGCAGTCAGCAGATACGCCTGTTCTGTAGCCGAAGATGTGGCTGCTGGCAGAGCTCCTATCAAAACCCAAGCTAGCTAGGTTGGATGGCCTTTTGAGAATGAGAGATCAGTATTGTATCCTTGGTTTTGGTATAATCGGATCAACTCTATCTGTGAGGACAGAGGATTAGAAGCAAAGTTTTGGAGTGGTCAGGTTAAGTTTGCGGCAGAGAAAGCCAAGGGAAAAGGAAAATAAGAAGAGGACAAAAAGAGTAGACAGATGGGGGGAAAACCCCCCAGCCAGTCTTTCTGCTGAGATAAATAAATAAATAAACAAACCACACGCAACCAACCACAAAACCAACACCTGTTTTGCAAGACCAGAAACTTGAGGCTGAAAACATAGATTGATAGATTGCAATAAAAAGTCATGGATGAGGACAAGAGGGTTAAGAACCAGGTCATCATTGGAGCTTACGTGTGTGTGCGTGTACATGCAAAGCTACGCAAAGAAGCACAGTTGCATTTAGATTGGGTGGAAAACAGGTAACAGGACTGGGGAAAAGTGACAAAAAGGAGCTTATCGTTAGCAAGTTGGAGAATAAATGATCTCGAGACAGACCTGCCGCAGGAGGAATGCATCTTTAGAAAACAAGATGCAACCTACAAAGACCACCTCTGTTGTCAGCACACAGTCTGTAACGTGAATAGCAAATGAACTCCCCAACAGAAAATTCCCTCATCTGCTTCAGGAGAATTTCAGACTCCATCTTCAGGCAGGAAATCAACATACTAGAATTGATGTAGTTTTGTTTGTTTGTTTTTTTTTTTCTTGGCTCTGATTCTGAACTAAATATTTTCAGGTGTTTGGGTTTTTTAACCACAATTGCTACACCATAGTACATCACTGTGGTTGTAGGCAAGCTGCTTTCTACATGGCTCACTACGAGACTTGAAACAAAGCATGGCACTAATCCTAATGGACAGTTTGTGAAAGATATTGCTGCAGTTGGAACAAAAAAATCACACCCCAGTATTCTCATGTTAAACCTAACTCATAATCAAAATGCCATAACAGTAGGTCCATCCTAGAATTTTATATAATTCTGGATGCAACACTCACCATGCATGCTCATTTTGAAGTTTTTAGCACCTTTCAAGTTCCTTTTAAAAACCTTTCTTTGTTGCTGTGCCTTGCCAGGAGGATAAGTGCACCAGCAAATATTTAAGAATAACTGTCTCTGCTCCACCAGCAATAATTGAATTTCTTTCTATCCAAAAGTTTTATTCTGAACAAGACCGCTATTAACTTTTAATAAATATTCTTAAGATTGCAGATATGTCCTTTTGGAGCCTCATTTTGCAAAAAATATGGCCATGAAACTCCCTCCCAGTCCCTCTGGGCTCAGTGAAACTAGTTAGAGGAGTGAAGCTCTGCAATGCTTGCAGAACCATAGTCAAAGCCTGCATCTCCTTCAGTCCAATCAGTTTTAAAGGGCCACTATTTTTTGTGTTTGGGTGATGGCAATGGAGTCAAACTACTAGACACCTTCCATTGTCCAGGCCTAGAACAAGCAAGGTTTTTAAGTCATTGTTGGTCCAAAACATCAGCACACAATACTGACATTAGCATGCTCCTCTCTCCCACCTTTTCTCATTAGAGAAACGTACAAAGCTTCAGGGATGACACCAACACTATTAATTTTTCACTTTGGTACTTAAACACATGAACTTATGCTTAAAATGCAGTTTTAGGGGCAATAGGTGACAGCTAAGTATTTATTTGCTTCATGTCACCAACTTGCCCTTACCCTTGCCATCCATCCACCCAACTATCCCATCTTCAACACTGTGATATCTGAGAATGACCAAACTGATGCACCCTCAAGTTCAGTTTTTCAGCAGGATCGTGTATTTAGTAGGTTGACGTTCATTTGTTTCTCCTCTGCAGAAAGAGCAAGAAGCCTGATTTTCTGTTACGTTAAGGTTTAAGCCATTGGACCTTAAGACCCATCAATACAGTATGTTGCATTTCTACATTGGTAGTGACAAAGAGGAGCCTGAATGTGCATATTAGACTCAGTCAAGATACTGAAGATAGTCAGAAATTACTCATATGTGTGCACACACATATACACATTACCACACATACAAGGGAGCAGGTATTTGAGAAAAGCTGCGGCAGGCTATAAGCTTTCTGATGGGACCACCTATAGAAATTTTATTTCCCAATCCAAAAGGCATCTATGCGAAATATGTGGTATCTTTAAAAGGCAAGATAGCCAACTATTAGTATGCGATATGTTTTAATCTTATTATGTGTTTGCTAATAATAATAATTTATTTTTATGCTACTATCACGCAATAACGCTCCAGGCCCCTGGCAGCAACACAGCTGACTGTATCCCAGCTTTTATACCACAACCGCTGTCCTGGTTGGTTGAATACATGAAACTGGGCGGCTTTATTTGTATGCTTTGTAGTTGCTTCTGCCATCTTTGATTAGTATCACCTGGAAGTCCCAGCTCTTCTGCATGTAGTCACACCCAAGAGGAAAGCCTAACTCAGAAAAGATTAGTGTCACTTTGTTTTTTCCCCCTCATCTTTTCTCTGTAAAGGAGGAGAGCTTTCTAATCATGGCAGTACATCAGTAAAGAGAGCCTGGGTAGCTGAATACCTTAAGGGCCTCCATCTCCTCTCATATGTACCAGAATTAAAGCTGGTATAACTCTGTTGACTTCAGTGGTGATTTATACCTGCATAAGTGAAAGCAGAATCAAGTTGAGGTTTTTTTATAAGGGATACTATGAAATTTGTTCTTTTAGTTTGTTAAATAGACAATACCAGATTTCCATTTACATTAAAAAGAAGATTTTGACGTTCAGGATGTCTTTTTCCAAAACTTTACTCCTGTACTCGTTTGCTAAGGTGCTGACGAGGGTGGCAGAGCTAGAGCAGTGTTCATACAGACCCAGGGAGCAGATTTAAGGGTCTTCCCAATGCAAATGCACAACTTTTCTAGCATTTGGACACACAAACTCTCTTCAGTACAGGCACCGGCAAACATGCACACACACTGCACACAAAAACCAAAGCTGGCAGTGCATAAAATTTGCATGAAGGTCTGCACTTCACTTTCACAAGCTAAAAGAAGGCTGTCAGACTTTGGCTCATGACAGTGTGTTGAATACAGGTCATGCATCATGTTCAGACATGAGCCACCTGGACCAGACCCATGAAGAATTCTCAACCAGAAGCAGCCTTGTTAACTACTCTGTTACTGGGTGTATTTTTCTGCTAATTACTGATCAAGAGCAGGTCATATACCATTATTTTTTTGCTGTAGCAGAGACAGCCAGTTTGACACTGTTAAACTCTCAGAAAGCTGTTTCTTTGGTTTCCCGTTTGAGGGCCCAAAAGGAGATGTGCCTGCTAATTGGGTATTTCACACTGTCTTGTTTCAAAGTGATAAAGTGGCATTTCTCCTGAAGAAGTGGGTTCTCTAGACTGCAGCAAGCCAGCATCACAGCCTTAAACTGCTTCTCAAACTTTTTACCTGAGTTTCTGGAGCTGAAGTAAAGCTTATAACTACAAAGGTTTGGTTTATCATTACTTTCAGTTAATAACTTTGTCTATCCTTTTAATTGTAATTTCTTATTCACTTCAGGGAACTATTTACATATATTTGCATATACTTATTTATATACTTTAGCAGATCTACTCATATGAAAACAGGGCATTTCCCTGACAAGCTTAAGCCTGTTTCCCTATCATCCAACTTCCTTTTCACCCTTTATTTAGCTTCTTGACATTTATTCTATTCTAGAATACTGCATTTGTTGCTAAATACATCTTTGGTTTCCCTGATATCCTACCAGTTTTGTTTAATTCCTCTCAGTAAAATGTCAAAATATATTGTGCATTACATTCATTTTTAAGAAAACAACTGGGATGGGACTATGGCAAACTGAAGGAAGCTAGAAACTACTGTCTTCTGCTGCTACATAACCAAAAGCATATTAAAATTCACTCCTGCATGCCCTTTCTTAAGCGTGCAATCCAAATTATTGAGACAGTCCTCATGGCTTGGTGGAAGTATTTACATGATCATGGGCTCTTCTCAAGGGCAAATTTCAAATGTCTTGTCAAAGAGTTCCTCTGGAGGCTCTAGGCTGAGGAGACTTGTAGCACAATCTGGCCTTGGTAATAGTGAGAAATCATTACCATCTGAATTCTAATCCATGGCATATGTAATCGGGGCTGGGTGGTCTCATTATAACTTCTAGGAGAGCAAACCTCATCTCATAAACCACCACTGCAGGTGGCACTTGAAGCGGAGGTCTTTCAGCTCAGTCCTGTAAATCCAGCGCTTTTTACCACTGTTGATTTCACACAGCATCTTTAGAAAATAAAACAAAGTCAGTTAGCTTTCTATTTTCTGACCCCTGAAGATTGCCACTAGATGTTTCTCATTATTATTATTTAGAGGGAGAAAAAATAAAAAGGGAGAAAAAAAGAAAGAAGGGAAAAGGGGAGAAAAAAACGGAAAAAAGGGGGAAAAACAGAAAAAGGAGAAAAAAAATGAAAAAAAAAGGAAAAAAATTTAAAAATGCATTTGTTGTGTGGAATGATGTAAACTACAAATATTTGAGTGAATCTCAGTGAGATAACCTCTAACCATTTAAGCTAGCAGTTGCGGGCCCCAAAGAGGCATATGCTTCCAAAGATGCCATCTGTGTTTTCAGGACACGTATACAAATAGATGTGATTTTATACAACACAACAAATCAGGACTGATTAGGCTCCTATGCAAAAAATAAACAGGTATTTCCACATCCTTCAGCATATCAAATGGAATGGATCTAGTTGACTAATAGTTTTGGAGACATATAAACTATTTTAATCCACCTGAACTGGGCACCATATCAATTTACAAGCTGAGCCTTAATCTATGTGTGTTTACATGCATTTATTGCATTACATTGCAAGAAAGTTACTGCCTGGCCATCTTAGCTCTCTTTCAAAGCACTGTGCAAGCCTGGTCCACTCTGCTACAGCGACAGCTAACAGGCATCCTTGAGCAGCATCTCTATATTTTAAAACTTACATGGAAAATCATAGCTAGCCCAAAGGAAAGCCCAACAACAGCCAAGACATCATTGCCCGTGCTGGCAGGACTGGAAGGACAACACTTCAGAGCACCCACTCAAGAAGATGTTTGGTTAGTGGTGCTAGCTCAGTGAGGGGGAGATGCAGCAGTATGTACTGTGCTCAGGAAGGTAGGTTAGGGCTGTTTCTGTGTGAAAAAGCCCCAACTTTGGAGCAGACACATTTGCTCTTACTAAAAATAGCCAGGCTGTGTTCTAAAACAAGTTTTTGACATGGGAAGGCCGTGACAGTGCAACTTCTGTTTACTTACAGAAGTAATGCTGATGAACAGAGGGGATATTATTGTAGTTCAGTGAAGAGCAGATACTATTTTTACTATTTGATTTCAATGTATTTTGAGTTATATTTTTCCAAAAGCATCTAGAATTTAGGAGACGTATATTTATATACAATAAATCAAAAGAAGTGAAGAAGTGACAGAATAAGGAACTGAAGATTTTCAATAATATGTTTCATTTTAAAATTACAAGAGCACAAATGCACAAAATCTTTAAGGCTTCCATCCAACAAAGCACTTACATGTATACTTAATTTTAAGTCTCCCTACAGTCATGCTTTGCTGGATTGAGGCATAATAACGGTAAACTTCTAGGCCGAATTCTGGACGGAATTCAATAGATGCAGATGTCTTTAAAAGGAAACAATATGTGTATGTAGAAGGCACATCTCTAGACACGCATGCCTGATCACTTGCATTCATGTTCTGAAACTGTCAAACGCATGAACATTTGTTTCCCCAGATTTAAAATACTTGCCTGTTTAGCACAGAGCCACAGAGGTGCTTTGCTGTGCCAGCAGAAAAAACAAATGGTCTCTGCCCAGAAGACCTTCCAGTCTGAAATTTGGACAGATGACTAGCAGGTAAAACGTAGGAGGGGATGAGAATGGAGGAGAGCTGGAGTAATAGGCTCACACAGTTATTCATTATAGACATGTGCATTTTGTGGTTGCCAAGTTATAAGTTTTAAATATAGAAGCTTACTTTTATGTAGAAGTAATAATTATTAACAGAACACAAATCTTAGGGGGCTCTACAGATCATTTTGACAATCCAGAGTGAATGGGAGTTTTGCCACTCATTTCAATAGAGTCAGGCTTTTATTCTGAGTCTCTCCTTTAACCCGTATGTCCCCAAAAGAAAGTGCACACAAATCTTTATAGCCCACAAGTCTGCCCTATGGAAACTTGGGTGTAGACATCTATCAATGCCCTGCTCTCAGGAGGAAGATTTGTCACTCATCGCGCAGCTGTACACAGCAGCGCACCAAGCAGCAACAAACCCTTCTCCAGCCTTTCTTGATAGCCAGCCCTTCTAATTAAGCTTGCTGTCACCCCAAAGCCAAGGAGGAGACTCTTACAAGAGAGGGAGATACCTCACCTGCAATTCTGCAGTGCTTTTCTGAGATTAAAGGTGTGTGGAAACATAGAAGTACAGGAGTGCTGGGACAGAACGGCCCACACCGATGGCCACACTCAGAGCTCACTGCTGCTCACCCCAGGAACCGTAAATGCTGCGTTCCCCTGGCTCGCACAGGAAAAGAGCTTTAAAACTGTCAGGCAGCAGCTCTCACTATTGACTTTCAGTTTTGAAACAGCTGAGAAGTGGAGGCTTTGAGGAAATCTGGGCCCAGTTTTTATTTTTAGATATACTGCCAGGGAAATAAATCACAATAATGGTTTTCAGTAATTTTTATAGGAGAACTGACAACTCACTGTGGTGACTCAGTATTTGCAGAGTGCCCTACAATATTGTGTTAAGCACTTTAATTCCATCTTTGATTAAAAGAATTTAAGGGATCAGGGCTTTGTTCCTTGAGCACTTTGGACGTCTTTGAGCATGAGGAGGGAAAAAGCTAGCAATGGGCAAGCATCATTCTTGTTGCAGTAGACACTTTCAAGGTATCATGCAAAGTTACATGGAGTTATTACTTTTCTAATATTTCAGAATTTGCACCCACCTAAAATAGATAAAATTCACTTATTACAGACATAGATCCTAACCTTAATAAAGTCACTGGTAAAGCTGGAATAATACATGGGTTGGTTATGCTCTTGCCCAGGTTTGATTGACCTGTTGGGGAGGAAAAAAAACCTTTCCAGAAATATTATTCTTGTAGCAAAATACCTTTAAAGTACTAGCAAAGAGTTCAGTACCCTAAAAAGTGGGGAGCTGGGTTTGAGGTTAGCTCTATTTGTCAAAAAAAAAAAAAATCACCCACCATGTTAAGGCTGAAGAGGTTGTGACACCCTCTAAACTGAGACACAGGCTCCAAGTAAAGAAACTGGCAGTGGTTGAGTGACTTCAACCTGGCTCCACACTGTCTGAAAGGTTCATTCACAGGGAAGTTAATGCAATATCTTAGCCTGTATTACCTCCTTTTTATCACTACCTCCATGCTATTTAGATATAGATTTTTTAGTTAAATGTACTTGTTAAATTTTAATGCTCTTTTGAAGCACTGATAAATTCAAATACCACTATACGCAGCTTGCTGGGTCCAAAGAGTCACACCGCGGGAGCTGAGCTGTACTCAAGCCGTGCTGAAGTAGTTTAGCTGCAGCAGAGGATTATTTTTTTCCAGTATAGGCATGATGTAATAACCACACAGCTAATGAGCTTTAACTAGTTAGCAGCATCCCATTTTATTCTTATAAAACACTATAGTAAGTTATGGTTGATAGCAGATCTTCCCCCAAACTGCCCTACACTATGATCGGATTTGCTCCCTCCCACCAGGGCAGATCCTCAGCACCTCCAAACACTCAACTGTCTGCACCAGACAGATGTGCCCTTGTCCATGGGACTGCACAGGCCACCACTGTCCCTTTTGCTGAGGGCAGCCACCCTCTGAGTACATACAGTTGTAGTGTGTTTGCAATATGCTACAAACTCAGACTTCAGAGAATATTAACTCTTAATGTAGCAATAATAGGAGCAAGCAGATATTATTTAGGAATGAGAGGAAACGAATACTGAATTATTTAGTTGTAAGTGTTCTTTGGGTTGGGACAATGCTTTGCTATGCAACTGAAATACTGGAAAAATCAAGGAACCAGTAATTTCCTCTTGCACTCACAAGACATCACTAAATATTTGTTGCAATTCAACTGTGACATACAAAGAAGTGTAATACATAGTTCTGAGGTTGTTAAGGCGAGAAAGGACTATTAGATCAGCTATCTCAACTCACACAGCAAGAGCTACTAGACCACCAAAATACCCTTGTGTTAATACTTATACTTCGGATGACAGCTTCCATTAAAGAGTATCATTCAGAGACATCTTGCGATAGTCTGAAGACACCAAGACAGGTAGAACCCATCACAAATCCAAGCAGAGGGTTCCAGTGGGTTCTCTGAAAAGGCCGCTTTATTTCCAGTTTCAGTTTTCAGACATTGGTTCATCTGACACATTACCCTGCTAGGTGAGAACACTCCCTAGTGTCTTGTATTTTCTTCCCATGAAGGTGCTTATATATTATAATTGAGTCACTTCTCAATCTGCCTTTTATAACAAAAGATAGAGTAAAACAGCCTGTGGCCTTTAGAGCGTAGGCAGGTTTCCTGAAGAGTTTATGAAGGAGTAGAGGAAGTCTTAATTTCACCACTTGCAATGTAGTATCAGTCATCTCCCTTTTCAAACTTGCCAGAAGCTTTTGGTTCCTTTTGGAAAAAGCTATACACTCACAATAAAAAGCACACAAGCATGTGTCAGTTCAGGTAGCCCTTGGTCTCTCAGCCTGCTTTTGTGGACATGAGCACTATTTATGACAAGCCAACTTGAAATTGCATAGCAGGTAGAGGTTTAAATCTTGTCTAAATCTAAAGCTCTAGTGCTGCCTCTAACAGCTCTTGTTTCACTGAGTAGTGGATTTCAACTGATCTTACACTGATCTGAGAAAACCCTTTGCAGATCTCAGCATCATCACAGACTGTTTGCAAGGGCTCACTGTTGGTCATTGGTGGACGGCACTGCTCCCCCCACCAGCATCTTCTGGAGGGGTAGCCTGGATATCTGATAGGGAGCTATTTTCTGAACACAAGAGCCAGCACGGTATTGTTGGTGACCAGCACAAGCACCCACATGTACACCCAGCACCCTCACCTCACCTGGCCTGTGGCAGTCCCACGTGGGACCATGCAGAAGGGACACGACTGAGCCACCAGCAATCACAGCTCGTAGGAGGAAAACGCTGTTTGTTCCCTGGCACAGCACAACCACAGGCATCGACAGCATCGCAAATCCTGTCAGGGCTTCCCTGTCTGGCACTAAAACCACACCTATTATTTATGGAAACCCCTTTTTGAAATTAGATTATTACAAATTAGAAAATACATGTCCTTAAATCTGAAAGTGCAAAAAAAGGGGTTATAAATACGCTAAGTCATTCTTTTATGTGACCTGAATAATTATGGAAACTGTAAGAGTTGCAATTTAAATTGATTTTCAAAACACATCATCCTTCAAAAGACACATCAGTAGAAGGTCATTTGTGACCCCTGCATTGTGTGGGCTTTTTCTGATAGACTAGATAGACCTAAAGTAAGATGACAGCTGCCCTCATGTAATTATCAAGTAGGAAGCTGAAACAAACTGAAAGCCACCCAAAATATCAATATCAAAGTACACTCAAATGGAATGAGCATAAAGATAAGCATTACGCTTAAATCTGTGCAAGATGCTGTATGTGAGCTTAAAGGAAGATGCTGTTTTTTAATGCAGAAACAATACGACTGTAATTATTCTATACTATAATTATTATAGCAGCATATGCAAATCTTGTACATTGCAGCATGAGACAAGACTGCTCGCGCAGATGACTGGTTTGTGCAGTCGTAGTAATCACAGCACAAGCAGGAGAGAAAACTGTGTGTGTGCATCCGTTTTACCACATCGGGGAGCCTGGGCAGATCTGCCCTTCTCTCCTATTAACCATGTGCCCATCAGCCTCACACCGGAGCGACATTTATATATTCAAAAAATCAGGAGTGTCGGTTCTAATGCTAAGGGACAAGTCCCATTGTCTTCTGGCATATCATGTTTTCTTTGAAATGACTTGTCCTAGATTTTTAGATTAAAAGTATCGAGTATATAATTCATATATACCACATAAATTTTATATTAAAAAAAACTTTAAAACCGTACCTACAGTACTTTAGTACCTGACTTGTATATTTATGTGACTATTGTTAGAAGTGACTAATTGGGTTTGATTAGCTTCATCATTAATATTCTGTCCATAATTTAACATGCTTCAATAAAATACCCTAAAGCAGTATAATGATTAGATTTCAGGAATATGTGTTTTGCAATTAAGTTGCTCTTGATTTTGATATGCAGATTAAGAAATGGTGGTCTCATTTAAAAAAACTGCCCTTATTAACTCAGCAGTATACTCTGAAGATTAGGTAAGAAATCCAAGATTTTCTCTTTGTATATGCTAGTTAAAATGTATTTCAATCAAGCATATGTGGGCAAATCAGATTTGATTAGTTTAAGTTCACAGTCATTCTATCTAAATGAATAATGTGTCACCTAACATTGCAAAAATTTGATTAATAGTTTATCAGTTAATTAAAAATGGGGTTTAATTTTTCTTTTTTAGGGAAATGCAAGGTAGATATTCCTTGTCTTCATCATAAATGCAAATTATTTCAGCTTGAATCTATTGTTCCTTGCTCGCTTCTTAGCCAACTGGCAAGAAAATAAAGCTTTTAAAGCAATCTCTTTTAGAGAGAAGTAGTAAAACTTTGTTTGCTTACACATATGGCCGCCAGTTGTCTAAGTTTGAGGGCGATAATCTGTGCTCATCCTTATTCCTCCCCCAGCCTCCTCGAGGACTTCTCAGAGAAGGACTCGGGCTGTCTTGGCTCCATCCCAGGGCTGGTCCAGGAGGACTCTGCAAGTGGAGCAGCCGAGCAGGACCTGGCAGAGGGTTCGGGGAACAGAGATGCCGTCCTCTCCAGGGGCGTCTGAGTGCAGTTGCTGTAGGGTTACACCTTGTACGTGTGTAGATATAGATACCTCTATACACACACACTCATCCTCACTAGCAGACCTCCTTCCTGCTTAGCCAGGGATGGAGCAAGATGAAGCTGTTGGTGGTGCCTGCATTTGTGCGAGTGCTCTACACACGCCTGATCTGTGCTGCCAGCTGTGTGTGTACATATGTAGATATATATATGTGGTGTATGCAAGTGTCTACTGGGAATACATCTTCAGCCTTGCTGCTGGTTGGACCTGGGAGCACAGAGCTGCAGCAGCCTCATCTCTCGCAGCCTGTCAGATCCTGCTTGATGTATGTTCCCCAGAAGGAAGGGATATTTCCTCCATCTGAAAAGCTTAGAAAGTTATTTACAAATACAACATGAAATAAATGATAGTGCTACAAAAATCAAGCACAGGAAGTTAAAAACTGGCAAAGTTGAGGTTTCCCTCAAGACCTCAGTTTGGTTACTTGGTGCAGCCACATCGTATAGTTTTAATTATATTCTCTCATACTACACTTTCTACAGGATTTTACATTATCCTGTGCACTGCACTTGCTGAATTAGAAAGCATGAAACATACATCTACACATGACATTGTGCAAGTACACAGCTGAGGGTGCTTAGTAGAGCCTCTTATGAGTCCCCATTATACCTGAGGGAAAGCAGGCAGGACTTTAGCAGGGAACACAGGACAGTTTTCACACAGGAGGTGCCTCTCATCACTCGGGCTAAACATAGGACTGCTACACAGAGCAGCCTGGCTGCTCCCTCTAAGCATCACTATAGGAGCAGGTGAGATAGGCAGGCGGTAGTTTCTCTGGTAAATGTTCAGCAACTACCCAGAAAATTTGCCTGCTTTTCCTCAAGGAGTCTGTTCCTTTATTTTTGGATGTGAATTTGAATGTTAAAATGAGTCCAGAATATTAAAAATATCTACTCCCAAACAGCCGTCTGAGCTCCTCATGTATCCGAGTTCCTTCCTCCTCCTCTCAGCCCATACGTGCTGCCTCCAGTGCTTGGAGCATCCAGACCATCCCATCCTGTTCTTCTGCCACCCAAACATTTCAGCATCCCAGCCTTTTCAATCCCTCTGCAAATCAAACCCCTTATTTTAGTCCTTAAAACTGACTGTTCGGTCACTTGCACTTTCCATACTTTATATCTCTATTTTTCTGCATAAGACAGCCTCCCAGAACTGATCGAGAAGACTATTACCCTTTCTTCTTCTCTCTATAGTCACTATTTCTGCCACATCAGGAAGAAATCAGCTACTTAATTACAGTGTATGAGACAGATAAAATGCCAATTTCACCTCCTATTTATAATGATCATTTAATTCTGCTGGCATCCCACAAAGAGCAGAATCTGCATGCTGGTCCCTCATATTTTCATATTGTTATTAATAATCTGAGCATGAGGGAGGTGAAAGAAGAAAGACCAGATTTGCTGCTGTACAGTTCTACACTAGATACCGTAACTGTAGCACAATAACTCCGCTTGGGAGCAACTAAATGCATCTATATTAATGAAGATCTGTAAAGCATCATGCTTTCCTGACATAAGCAATCCTGTCTGACTTTATAGGCCATCTTCTGATTGATCAAGTAGAAAGCTAAAAAGGGGAAGAAAAGCCTTATTTGATTTATCCATTGGATAAAAAAAATGGAAGAAAACAGTTAATAATTAAACATAAAAACCTCCAACTGCAAGGGGAAATATACAATTACAGTGACATGCTTACAGATTATATTAGACAGAGGGCTATGAGTAACCCTGAATCATGGATCCATCAAGAAATACAATTCACTTCAATGGAAGCCAGGAATACTCAGACTTCTAAAAATCAGGCCTGTAAAGACAAACACCTGGATAAGCATGTCCCTAAGATAGACAGAAACTAATTGGTCATGGATAATAATATAACATGCTTGCCCTCCACCATTAATATGTGGCTATATTAATATATCATGGCTTGGTAACGTGGTATGACTGGGATCTATATCAAATGATTATGTCAATGGTCCATTAAGCAAATAGTATATTAAACCAGTAGAAGAGCATTGAGTGTTTGCTCCATAAAAGGGTATATAACAGCAGGTTTAGGATTTAACTAGACTCTCCAATAAATGAAATACTATATAAGCTGCAGGTTAGCAACAAATTTGCTCTACCTCGTTGGTTTCTATATAGAACCAGACATGAGGAAGGATTTCCTGTCCTAAGATTTGTACTGTAGCCAATTAATATGAAATATTTTCCTATGAAAAGCCATACAAACATGACCATGTAATTCCCTTCTAACAGAAATGTTCCATTAACATTTCTGATAGAGGTCATCAGTTCTTCGTCGTGTTATTTTCACCATGTCCAGCAGTGATCTGTTACACTGAAGACACCAAACATGTCTCCCATGCTTTGCCCCACTCAAATATTTGAGTTCAGTTTTCCACAAAAGTTTAATAGTGATGAAAACTTCTGGACAGGAGACCATGCAGCCTGGAAACAGGGCAAACCTCCCTTTCCTGTGGCACTCCAATGCTGAAAGGCAGTTTCCCAGATGACAGAGTTTGACTTCTCTGCCCATTCCCCCTGAAGCCTTTCTATGAGGACTTCTGAAGAAGAAAAAAATAATAATCTAGTTGCAACACAGATATTTATCCATCAAGGAATGTATTAAAATTGCAACGCTTGCACAGGTCACTAAGCCCCCATCATGTGGCACTGGTCCCCAGCCACACCTGGCAGAAGCTGGGCTGGAATGGGCAGCAAGGTGAGAGGTGCCACGTAAAGATGGGAAAGTCACAGAAAGAGCTGCTTGCCTGTGACACCGAGCTCAGCGTTAGCCCCAGAGCTGCTCCGGCTCTCTGGGTTTTGCTGCACAACCTCAGCCAGTGACCTCCTGGACTTGCCCGGCTCCTCACTGCAACCTTCCAGAGGACCCTGGAAAGACGCTGATTTGTGCTGTACTCCCCAAGCTTCAAACCAACTGCAAAGGAAACTCTTTCCACTGTATAAAGAAAACGCAGGACTGTTTTTCAAACAAACAGAAAGAAACTACAGTTAAATTATCAAAAAGCTTTAGGCACGTTCCTGTGTACTGACCCACCAGCAGAGGCCAGGGCTGGTGCCCTTCAGCAGGCAGCTAAGTCCTGGCAGCAATCACACCCTCACCAGCACCCACCCAGCCTGCCTCTCCTATATACATCAAGAGTCACCTTTTTTGTGTACCCTTTAGCAAACTCATGTAAATAAAAACCATGTGGGATTGATAGACACTATTACTCTATAACAAAGACTTCAAAAAACAACATAGAGAGGAGACGTAGAATCCAAGGTTCAGCCCAGTTATTGTAAACTAAAAAGGAATTCAAAAATAAACTACTGAGTCATTTGCTACAAGCTACAGCTGGGGGCCAGGGCCGCATCTCCTCCCCCTGCACAAGCCAAGGAGGAGCAGAGCTTTGGGGTGTACAGCCCACAGCTCTGGTTCAGATGCCTATCCTCAGGCTTGGGCAACTCAGCCACAGGTCTGTGCCCTGGCCAAGAGGCTGCCCTTACCCATTGCCTCTCCTCTGTTCCCAGCCTTACAACAAGCTGCTGGTGTTCCCACCACACAGGTGTCCCCACGTCCGCCCACCACGGTAGCTGCTGGCTCGCCGTACACCTCTGGCCAAGCCTCCCCGCCTGCCTGATGCCTCTTCCCCCTCCTGGGATTTTTCCCAAGCTGGCTCCTGCCAGCGTACACAAGTTACTACTGTTCTGATTCTCACACGTTGAGCACAAATTGCTCCCCTTTGCATGTGTTTTCAGTTCACCAATACGCGGATCTGGTGACAGTAATCCTTTTCCTTTTCAAAATGGTTAATAAATTCGGGTTCAGTTCGTCTCTGCTGTGTGTTCAGCTTTCTGGCCTCTATGAAGTGAGCATGAAACAGAGTTTCAGACACTTCCGTTCACTGTGCACAAGAGTAAAGTGCTTGAAAAGATGCAAGATAGTGAAAAATCAGTGTGGTGTCTTTCTACCTCACTCATGCCTGCCAATATAATAATAAAAAAAAAAAAATCAATAGATTGCAATTTGCATTAATTTTAATAAATTTGCATAAACTCAGGCAAATACATTGAAAGCTTTGTCCCTAACATTTTTTAAGTTATGCTGGAGCAAAGTGCTAGCGTCAAGAGCTCATTGTAAGCAGCTGCCTTGAGAGGCTGGTTAAAGTGAGCAGGAATTCCCCCTGTGCAGGACAGGAGCTGGGCAGGGGAGCAGGACCTGCCCTGGCAGCACATGTGGGAAGAACAGGCACATCCCTGGCTGCAGCACAGCACATATGTACATTTGTATTCAAAATACTACACACTGCTAGGTGGCCAAAAATGTAACTTTATACAATTAGAAGTAAAGCAATCATTTGGTGGTAGAATAAGAGCCCAGACTTGTTCTGTGACTGCAGCTAAGTTCTCAGGCTCAGACTTCTAGAGTAGCCTGTAATTATTCTTTCACTCTCACCTTTTGGAGCCCAGCATCAGGTGCTGACCAGCCCCATGCTATCTGTAGCAGTCACTGAGCAGTAAGTAGTTCAGGTGTGCACAAAAATGTGGTTTGACACTTGGAGAATATTTAGACTTGTCCGGGCTAACAAACCTTTCTTCCCTGAACTAAGCCTCTGGGTCAGATCTGCTAGTCCAGCTACTCCAGGCTCCCTCAGCAACCTACAATCCAGTATTTCTCTTTTCAAGAAGGTGTGTTTCTTATCTCTCAAATCCATAACTGATCAGGTATAAAATTTGCTGCAAGCCACTGAGATTGCTTTAAAAGCATCAGGTTTTCTGGCTCTCAGTTGTGTTCTCCAGACAGAGATGCATTCTCTCTGCCTATGGTATAACCTGCTCCATAGCAGGACCATCCCTGCAGAAGAGACTGTCTCACTGGTACAAGACACGTTTACTGATACGGACCACGTAAAGCCAAGTAGAGAGGGAAATGCAGGGTTAGCAAGGAAAACCACAAGCTCCTTATGCACATGACACGTCCTGATGTCAGCTGTTTGCAGCTCAGCCCTGCAGCAGGACAGGCAGATCATCCTGACATCCCCCCACCAGAAACCTCTTGCCTTTTGGCTTAAGTCTGAGAAAAACATGACTTCTGCAAGGTTTTTAAACCACATTGTTCTGCAAAAATTGTGTAGGTGACAGAGATGTAGCACGGTGCACTTAAACCTCAACAGTCAACCACAGGCAACGAGCTACCACACCAGAGCCCCTACCAAGACTTAAGGGAGAAGAAAAATATTGCTGCTTAGAGACCTAAAGCCAGAAATACAGGGGTAAAAATTGAGTAACTGCTTTTCTGCAAAATGTGTAAAATATCTTCGAGAGAATGAAATCTGTAGTTGGCTGGAATATAAATAAAAATCTCACAAATACACCAAGGCCTTCAACATTGCAGCTTAGACCAAAGAGGAGTGATGCATTGGAAAAAAAAAAAATCTTTCAATTCCAGTTCAGAGAGGCTCATTTCTGATGTTCTTCAACTCGGAGCTTAGAATATTTTTTCCCCTGTAGGAACTTACACAAAAATGACGAAGGAAAAATATATAAAAAGCCAAGAAATAATGACTTTTTAATCTTTGATGATATCTACTCAGAGGGTAACTATCTGTGAGGATTGCAAAATTTAACCTATCATTTTCATAGTGACAACAGAATTTATAGATTAAAGATTTATAGATTTTAAACATTTGGAACAAAACCATCTGGCTCCGCCATAGCCAGCCCCAGACTCAGTGCTTCAATAGCTAGAGCTCTTCTCACTGAATAAAAGCCAAACCTCAAGTCGTCAACAGCATCTGGCGATGATAAAGCCTTACTCCAACACCAACTAGTCAGAGATGCACTGCTAAATTCACAGGATGTGCCTGAGAAGTTGAACTACATAAAGGGATAGGTGAAGACACAGTAGGTGTCCTCCGAGAAGGCTGGATAAGGTATTGAGCGTGTGCCTTGCTGGGTCAGGAAGAGGATAATTAAAGCTGAGTAGACAGACTAATGTTTCAAATCTGCTCTTCTAGGGGTAAGAAGTTCTCTGCGTGCTTGCAGATGCTTCCAGATGGGGAGGAGGCAGCTCCTGGGGCGGTACCAGTGCAGCACCCAGGGAAAGCACCCAGTACCAGCTCCGCTTGCCCAGGGAAACCACCTCTACAGTCCCTCACCATCCCAATCATGCGGTCAGAGACCCAAAATACCCCACCACCCAAACCTCAGCAGGGAAACAGGGTGTCCAGAGGCTCGCTCCCCACACACCCATGGGCCCATCACACCACACGTTTTGAAGCCACTTCTGTTCATCAATGGTAAGGTAGAAATAAAAAACTTAAGACAAATCTCTGACATTTTATAACTGCATTTGCACTAACAAATGTAGATGACACATTTATTGACATTGTAACAACTCCTCCAGGACAACAGCATTTAAAAAAAAAAAAAAAAAAGGAAGCATAAAGATAAATCTCCCATAGATATTGCAATGAATCTTACACTGACATCCTAACAGCGCTGATTCAATCCTTGAATAGGGAAGAGCTCATTAAAAATATCTTCCCCAGTCGCTGCATGGGGCCGATGGCTCCTTCAGCCCAGCCCCAGCGACTCCCGCGTGCAGCTGGCGATGCCAGACAGGAGCAATTTATGGTTTCATGAATTTGATGAAGTGACATATACACTCAGATTAGTATGTTCGTAAGAATTGTAAAGGTTTCAGGCCCAGATTTTTGTGAACTACAAGTTTAATTGGCCCACGATTACTATGACTGCATATGCAAATTAGATCAGAGCAATTTCACATGTAAATGGCCATAAATTGGGCACGCCAAGCCTGCTGCGGACTTGCTGCTGCTCTGCCCGCGTGGCACACGAGCCAGCCCCCCAGCCCTCCACACCTGCATCTTGCTGGTGCTACCACCGGGATCCCATCTACGCAGAAACTGCTTCGTGTCACAATCCGTACCGCAGGCTGTTGTAGAACATGGCTGAAAGCTTAAGCGATGTGCTGGAGAAAACACAGAGTGAGGCACAGCCAATAAATGGGAGGTGAGAAGAAGGGGTTGCAGCCTGAAGGGTGGGTTCCCCCTCTCCGATGGGGAGACTGCTTCACTCACCGTGTGATGAAATCCTAACCCAGGCCCCTGCCAAGGGCTCACCTCTGCTGATAACTCACCAGCAACTAGAACTGAACTTTATCTTCAAGTTTTTCTTGCAGACTTGGCTGCTCTTCAGAACTTTCACAAGTTTTCCAGATCTCAGTGCCTTTGCCCCATGACAGTCCCTCCCTCTGGGGTCTTTCTTCAAGGCGACAAGTTCCCACAGTTAAAGGGAACCCCAAACCATATGTATGGAAGTTGAGACTAAGCCATCAAAACAAGGTGATTTGGTAGATTTTAACCCGGACTGCTTGCCTTTCCATCAGGGCCTGGAAGAGATGAGAGGGGAGTCTAAGGTCTGGCACATGCCTTCCTGTTCAGGCAGAAGGTGCCCAAAAAGCTCTAGTTCCATCATTAGCACAAGCTTTGCTCTTGTGTATGGGACACAACTACACAAGGCAGAATTCTGTCAGTCAAATCCAAAATCAGCAAATCCAACAGTGATTCAGACGAAAAGCCTTTGCTGTGGATTCAGATTGCAGCTTTGCTGGCAGAGGTGAGTGGCTGGGGCACGGGTGGGCTGTGGGGCAGCACCAAGTGCCTGCCAGGTGTGCCCAGCCTTGGGACAGAGCGGGAGATGCTGCAGCAGCACCTGAGGACATGGCAGAAGAACCAGCCCAGAGCTGCTGGTTCCAGACACAGCAACTCCTGCTCTGTTTCCCTAAATATCTCATTTGCAGACTGTATTTGTTGTTCTTTTTAATGAAGAAAGACTTCAGATCTTCAGCTGCGGACTTGGAGCTCTTAAAAAAAATTGAAAGGATAAAAGCCTAATATTAATGAAGAAAAACAGAGCTATGCAAGCCTGGGACAACTAATAACCTATGCAGAGCTATCCACTGATAAAGATTTGCTGGTCTCTAGTACCAGTGAAGCACCAAGAGTTTTCATATAATATGCTCTCAAGGAAGATTCCAGCATTCAGTCTATCTGAACAAGATGCTTTAGGCTTAGTTTCCTGAAGACTTCTCTGCCATTTATGGACCATTTCTGCATGTAAAACAGGAAATTAGTGCACTAAAAATGACTTATGCACCAAATTAGTCTGTTTTCATACCCACAAAATCCCAAAGCAGCTGTATTTAACTCTGACCCAAGTATTCACCTCAGGGGTGAATTACCTAGAGAAGCTGGAGTCAGAAAAGCATTTGCAGCTCTAGGAAGCATATTTTACATATTAACCAATAACTTCATTTTTGTGCAAGCAAGTGCAGGTTTGGTGCACATCGTGCCATGACCCAGCATGACAGGAGCCATTCCCACAGCACCAGATCCCCACAGAGCCACTCCACTGACCATTTCTGTTATTCTCATGTCTTTCTATTTTAGATGAGTCCTAAAAACGTATTCCAACTTAAAAAAACGAATCCAGGGTACCCAGCCTCAATAAGCCACACACATAACAGTGCCACACTTCCCACGCCCAGCTGCTGCTGGGCAGCAAACCTCACCCAGGGATGAACACACGCCTCTAGGGATCCCACATCAGTCCCTTTCCACATCAGCCTGTGCCTGTCAGGAGGGGCTGAAAGGCACTTGGGAAGCAAAGCTAAGCCTGGACCATGTTGTACCACAGCCTCACAAAATGTGGAACCTTTCCCCCACCCCATTTTCTGAGCATTTTCCAGAAATGTAGAGATCCTCTCAGTTTCAGCAGGAGGCACCACTCAAAACTATTCTGTAACTGTTGCTCAGCCTCTGTGTATTTGCCTTGGGGAGGTGACAAGCGAGAACTAAAACGTGAATTTGCTTCTTTCGCTCCCTTTAACTCATGCAATCGCTTCTGTTTACATCTGCAAGCTAGACTCAGCAAAAACATCCTGCACAGATGAACTCTACAAGTACATAATAAATAAATAATAACAATAACAGTTCATGTTAATATAACACCTCTAATCCAATTATCTGAAAGCTCTTTGCAAACACTAATTAATTAAGTCTTGCAACACCCCTGTGACGTAGGTTATTATTATCCCCATTTTACACATAATAAACAGGAGTCACCAGGATGCTACTTCCCTTGGGCACACGGTTTAGCAGCACGGCCAGAGCAGAGCCCACAGCCTGCGCTCCAGCTCTCACTTCACACGTGCGCAGCGACACTTTGAAAAAAAGGCTTTTGGGGAAAGACCATCGCACTACAACAGCAGAAGGGCAGGAAACTTCCCAGCCATGATACTGCACCGTCAGACCCAGCCCTCACACACAGCAAGCACCAGGCTCCCACTTGCTGCTTTTCTGCCCCAAATGACTCCTACAGATCCACACAGAGGAAACATGAGATCACACCTTACCTCTCCAGCATCAGCACAACACAGAGTAATAACTGTTTGCCTTGGGTCTACTCCAAAGCAGAGATTGCAAAACAAAGAGGTGTAGAGCAAGAGCTCAAGCCCCAAAAGGCATCATAAGAGCACAGGACTCTTTTATGGGCAGCTTTGGTTTCCTCCAGGTGCTATGAATTTTTTAAATCCCCAGAAAAATCTGTAATTTATGACAGGTGGAGCCATTTGTGTTTAGCTAGGAAATGGTCCATCCCAACAGGGCAAGTGGATGGAGGTGGGAGGGAGGGAGTGAATGCCTTCAAGAGCTCCCACACCAGCCTTGCCCACGGTGGCCAGGGAGGCTCAGGCTCAGCACCAGAAGTACAGGCGCTCGCACAAATAATTTGCGCTGATGACTTTCAATATTAATTTTATTCATCAATCCTTTAAAAGAGATTCCAACACTAAGATGGCAAGTAGTTTTTTAACTTCCATTTCATGCAAAATTAATTGTTAAAAAAATTTAAAAAATAATTAAAAAAAAAAAAAGACAGTTGCTGCCTGTTTTCTTCTGAAAGCACGTTAGGTTACCTTGTGTCAGGAAAATAAAGGGAAAATACCTCTTAAAATGACCCTTTTGTGCTCTCTCCTGAGAGGGGAATACGTTTGAAGGACTTTGCATTTGTTGCAACTATTTTACACCCACCCTGGTTTTAATTAACTGCTGTTGGCTGGAAGAGTTGCCACAGCTCCCTGAACCAACCATGCAAGTCAGGGACACTTTGGGGCACTTTGGGCAGGAGCATGGTTGGAGCCAACCCTCACCTCACTTCAACTTACCCCAACACCAATGAAATGGTGTGAAAAGGGAAATAATTTACATTCCTGCTGTACTTTTTCAGAAACATGCTGGTTTTCTCCCCAGAAGAATGTTGCTGTCAAACCCATCCTCTCTGCACGCTGAGCCGTGGGCTGCTTAGCAGTAACAGGGGGGACCCACCCGTTCGTCTGCAATTAAATCCATCCTCCCCACTTTTAACATCCAAGTCATAAAATTCACACAGCTAAATTAAAGATGTTGTTAATTATTTTATGGACTTGTTGCCAATTCATTCTCTCCCGTGTTATACTGAGGTCAGTTAAGTGCTGCAGCTTGTCCCCTGTTCCCCAGCAGCACCGTGTGTGCAATGCGGAGAAAAACGGGCAAGAAGTTGTATTGCTTCAAGTCAAACAAGATAAGGTGTGTTTGCCAGTTGATTACTAAACCTAGGAAAGATCAAACGGCTCCAGTGGAGGAGAACTGGGTACAGCAGCTTGTAGCAAGTGCTGTGGCTAATTCCAGACCAAAGGGGAAGCAGGATAAGAGGAAATTTATGAGTAAGCTCTTGAAGTAATGAAACGAAAGTAATGCTGATTGGCCTCATTTACAGCAGTTCAAAAGCTGATCAGCATCACTGAAGTAGCAAAGGATCAACTGACAATCATTTCCAGGGTGAGGAGCAGAGCTGACTCGCAGGACATTGTGGGGGGGAGCCAGGAACAGGGGGCTTACAGCTGCTGGCCCCCATGCCCCCTCCCCAGTATCACCTGGAGGTCCCACTGGCCCTGCTGGGGCAGTGCCCAGCTTCCTTGGGGAATGCGGTATGCAGTGCTGAGTGATGACCAGAGCAGCGCACCTGCTTAGCATTTTGCCTCTTTAAAATGGGGGGCAAGGCTGGAGAGTTGGTGAGTGCCCCAAAGATACCTCCCAGGAGACAAGCACTGTGCACAGAGAGCGCTGCGCTCATGCAAAGTGGGGCCTGTGGCTGGATGGGCTTCCCAGAAGCAGGACGTCAGCTGAACCCCCACCAAGCACTCGCCCTGTTCATGGAGCTCGTGGGGCCTCCCAGGGCTGCAGCAGCCTGGGGTGAGCACAGACCCTGTGGCGCGTGGCCCCCCCCGCTCACCCAGCGTGGTCAGCACTGTGCTCAACCACAGCAGCTGGTAACCAACACATCGGAATAAAAGCTGATGGCTCCTCAGTTATTCTAGAGCCTATTTTTAGAAATACGGAGCTTTCTTTCCAATGGTTCATAGCGTGCTCACCCAGAAATGAGGCAGGGAGAAAAAAAACGGCACATTTGTTACTAATATACCTTTGCTTCAAAACTGAGTTTGACCCATGTCTGGGTCAGACTTGTGTGGGAATACATTATTTGTGAACATGGAGCCATCTGGAAAACATGTGCTTCCGCTGAATTTGGACAAAACCATCTGCCCATAGGTTGCACCAACGTGCTGATGGAACATGCGGTTTATGGAAATGTTTGTCTCTTCCTGGCTGATGTACTGTGTTATGACTAATTTTTGTAGGCCACATTGCATTAAGTCAGGATGTGCAGTGAAAACAACATGCCTGATAAAATCTTCTGTGAGATAATGAAATATATACATTTTGAAACTGTGGAGAGAAAAAAATGGGCTTTTCCACCTACATATGGATTCAGGTCCTTGTGTAAGCACAAAATTGTTGTCCATAAACCAATACAGCCAAAAACATGGTGTTTCCAGTAGCCTTTAACCTACCTGGGCAGGGGTGGGAAAACAACACCAATCCAAAATTAGTGAAAAGTTTTTAATCTTTGCATATTTACACAAAACACAACGAGCTACTTCAGTTTAGTTTCTGTGACACAGACAATCCTAAGCCACAGCTGCAGCAGCTGTTTTACAGGACACATTGGTTGTGCCTCTCTGAGTTGCTCACACTCTGTGGGGACTGAAACCCAAACTTTATTCGCGTGGAAAACAGAATCCCACGAGAGACCAAGAGTTTCCCGGTGTCCGTGCAGAGGCAGGGCCGGCCTCGGTGGCTCGGCCAGAGGCAGGTGGGGCTCTCCGGGGGGTGACTCGTTATTAACAAGGGAAACTTGTTATTTTGGGGTGGTGGGAATGCAGCGGCGTGGGTGCGGGCGCGGGTCTGCATGTGCGGCGGGAGGATGCGGATGCCGCGGGGAGGATGCGGAGCAGGCGCGGCCGGAGGATGCTGGGGCGGGAGGATGGGGGAGCCGGCGGGGAGCGGCGGGGCCGGAGCGGGAGCGGCGGGGCCGGGCGGGGAGCACGGGGAGCTGCCCACGAGGTGGCAGCAGACCCTTTGCAATGCGGCGGCGGGGCCGGGCGGCGGGCGGGGGCTCTGCCGGGACAGCCCGGCCCCCGCTGCGCCTTCCCCGCCTGCAGCTGCGCCGGGCCGGAGAGCCAATGGGTGGCTGTGGGGTGAATTGCCTTTCCACGGGTTTTGCGTTGCAGCGGGACAGGCCTGCCAGGGACACGTCTCCTGGCAGGGCTGGGGCGACAGGAGAGTGTGTCCAGGCGGTAACTCGGGTTCCCTGGAGGTGTGCGCTGCTCAGAGCTCTGCCCCTTTCCAACCCACTTCTGCCATCCACCCAGCAATGCCCTTTTCTGCCACGCTCAGCACAGCTTGCTGGTGTGCTACTGATGCAATAAGAAACTTAATGTTGTTGAGATCTTTTAAACGTAGCAACAGGAGAAAATGGTATCTCAAATATCTCTACTTCGCGGGAACAGATCCTCCAGGGGAGGCAGGCTGGGGCAGGAGCGACCTGCAAAGCTCTCAGCCGAAGGTGAAGCTGGGCAGCGAAGCACAGCTGGGGCAATGACACTGCTGGAGCACAGAAGGTCCCTCGACCACCGCACATGCCACAGTCAGAGAGAGGTTTCTCTCCTGCTGGGGAAAAAGAAGGCATTTCCCACAAGGTGTGTAGGCACTAACAAGCCCCGCATTAGCCCTTCTCCAGGAGCTGTGGTGTCGGGCACCACAGACGTGGGTGTGTTGGGGGCTGGGTGAGCAGGAGGCCCCTGCAGCTGTGCGGGACAAGCAGGGCTGGTTTTAGCTACAGCTACAAGGCACGATCAGCAATGCAAACCCAGACAGGGCACCATCAACATTCAGCGGCTGGTAACTGTATCTGGGGACCTGCGGGCTGATGGCAGATGGCTGAAGGAGTTTTTCTTTATAAAGTGAAAATGCAAACATGGAATCACTGTCCGCACTGATTTCCCCTCCAAAGAGCTCACGCGCTAATAGAAACTGCTACACATCTCCTCAATTAAGCAGTCAAGACGTGCTGAATAATAAATGAGCACCAAAAGGCCTCAGCTGCAGCTGGGACTGAGTCCCTGGGTAAGTGCGGCGAGTGCAGCGGGTGCACACTGCACTGGCAGAGCATCCCCAGCCCTGACTTTGCTGGGGAAGCTCCTCTCCAAAGAGCCCAGCTTTCTCCCCATAGCTGCTGCTTTCCCCCTCTGGGAGCCTACAGTGCTGGGGAGAGGCCCAAGACCAAAGACACGAGCATCCCACCATCCCTGTCCTTCCCCTCTCTGCTCACAGCTGCCAGTTCCCTGCCACCTCTGCATCTTTGATACACAGATTGCTTTAAATGAATTATGTGGGTTTATATGTATACATATGAGAATAAAGTAAAACTTAATTAAAAGATATGACCTACATCAAGGAAGACCATCAAGCATCCGTTACATTAAATGAGGTGGATGAGTCCTCCATCCTGCTCAGATTTAGCATTCATTTTTGGGCAAAGCATGGGCACGATGGCGTTTTACCCCTACTATGTGTGGCCATATACCTTTGTTTAAAAAGCTATAAGGAGCAGAGAAGTGAAAGGAACAAATTTAGTTTGAGGTTATTGCTTGGGTGGGCAGGAGAACATGAAAATTCAAAACATCCCAGCAGCCTGTAGATGTAGGCAAATGCCTGGCTATTCAGGCAACGGATTGTTCAATAAATGCAAACGGACAAAGTGAAGCATCACTGAACTTGAGAGATAAAGGTCCTAACAATAGAGGCTTTTTACAGTGTGAGTCCAATATTTTTTTTTGCCTGTTTATATAAGTAAAACCCAATTTGAGCAACTGGAACATCAGCTCTTTACAGTGAAAGATAATTTGGCTGGAGCAGCCAATAAGATCGTGTAAGATCCTCTAAAGAAAGACCAAAATATGTATCCTCATTTCATTAATAAATGGATTGAATCCAAGCATAAAAACGATGTCACTTTAATGGTTTCTCCAACTGGTAGCCACATTCCTTGTTAGCAAGAGATCCCATGTGGGAGCATTAAAATAAGACATCCCCACACAGGCTGGAAACGATGAAACACGACCTAGCAGCTTCAGCACGCATCAGAGGATGGAGCTTGGTAATAAAATATTCAAATAAGCAATTCAGCCCTAAATGTTTCTGTACCTGCTGGGTGTCCAGATTTTGAAACTGGGATTTGAAGTTTTCTGTATTTCTAAGTGCCAAGTTTCCACAAGTAAAAGTGAAAACAAATGTCAAAACCAGATAATTATGACCCAGTTTGTAGCAGGAAACCTAACTGGAAAATTTAAGCCCATATTTTGGCTTAGTGCAGGAAAAACATCAAAATCTAGCATCTCTTTGCGGATAAATCTGTGTGAAGTTGGCATGCCACAGGTAGGAGAGGGACCATGTGATATGGTAGGTTCTCATTTTTTGCTTCAGTAGACTCATTTTTTATTGAATAGCAGAGTAAATATTTAAGCAAAACTAGTGTAAACTGCTGGCAGGTATGCCATGCTAAGTAGCAGTCATTTACTTTTAAATAATTAAAAGTCAATATACAAGCATAGTATTCTTGTTGCAGTGCAGCATACAGTACCACCACTTTGCCTACGTGTCACTTCAGAGCCTGATTTACTAAGAAAACATTTAGCTCAGCTCATTTGAAACCAAAGGGGAAAAAAAGAAGTTTTTTTTAAAAAAACAGCCCTCTCTATTGTGTATGATTGCAGGTATTTTGGCTACACAGACCCCAGCTATTTCTGGGTAAGGTTGAATTTGCATTATTTGTGGGGCTGATAAGGAAAGCCCTGATTTCCTTTGCATTATGCATAATGGAAGTGTCAGGATGGCTCTGATGGCGTTTAATTAAATATTTGGCAGTGTTTAATTAATTAAATATTTAAACATTAAATACTAAATAGGATGTGATATCTGCTTAGTGGACATTATGTCTCAATAGCCATTAGTCATTAAATAGGACACAAATTGGCCCTAGAAGACTCCCCTTAGCTAAGCAAGGTCTTAAGTACATGCACTTTTGGATCTTCATTAATAAGTAATAGAGGCCAATTCAGACTATGTAGCAACACAGAAATCCCTATTAACAGAAATGTTAATGTCTCTGTTTGAGACCAAGCTCTCCAGCCCAGAGAGCAGATGAGATGCTCAGAGCGCAGGGGTGGGATGCAGCCCCTTGGGTAACGGATGGGGCAGCAGCCGGGGTGGGAAGGCAGTGACCAGAGATTGTCCCACCACAGCCATGGGACACCCACCAGCAGCTTCGCAGGGAAGGACAAGAGCGCAGCATGTGGATGCCTGTGGTCTGCCAGCCCCACGATGCTGATGTGGGACTATTTTGGGATAACTTCAGGGGATTTAAAATTGATTACATGGTTTAGCGTTCACACACACTTACAGTCGCTGCAAGAGCCCCGCTCACCCGGGGAGCCGCGTACAGCTGCCTCGCCATAAATGAGAATCAGGCTCCGCACACCCATCCTCTGCCAGATTCCCACAAGCGTTCGCCACGGGCTGGTCCAGCCAAATATTCCCACATGCCAGTGCTTCAGACTTGTGCTCTCTCCATAGCATCACTACAACAGCCCGCACGTTGAAAACTAAGAACGTGCGTAAGCGCTTGGGTGAAGCGAGGTCTCTAAAAAAGAGAGGGACTGATGCTTTAAAGATTTTTCCGTAAAACATTTTTAGCAGGGAAACAAAGTTTTACAGGCCCTTGTGGTTTTGAATTTGCAATTGCATTATTCTCTATTCCCTAGAAGACTACGAGTGGCAAACACATAATACTTTTCATCTCAGTAGTATTTTTGGTAAGATTTATCATTTTTACCATTAAATCCGAAAACCCCACTCAAGTTCACATCCGCAGTTCATTTCACTGCCGTGTTGCTCGGCAGTGATTTCACAAACAGCACAGATGGCGCCCAAGGGACTCTGGCTCTCTGGGGAGGGTGAGTGACCCTGGCACCCACTCTGCCCACAAACCCAGGACTTTTAAGGTGGGGTGATAAACTGGTTGTAATTTAAAGCAATTCTGAGATTGTTTTAAATGATGCTAAAGTCAAATTAAAATCCAACAAAGTGATCTCAAGGTTCCTTTTCTTTGGGGGTCTGCTGTAACATGCCACCAGAGGGACTTCTGGAGGGGCAACAGTGGGCAGCCAGCAGGACCGATGGACAGGACTCAGTGTGCTCCTGCCCTGAGTTTCTCCCTGGCTTCAGCGTTCATAGATCTTCTGCGCCTCCCAGGCTGCATACACGCCGATAATCAGATTGCACTTCTGCCTAGTAGTTTTTACTTGAAATATCATTGAGTTAGCTCTTGAGGGATTTGTGTCTGGTGACATATATATTGGTATTGAAGTCAGAGGTCACCCATTGCAAAGATCTTCTTGATAGGATGATTATGGAAAAAGCCGCGCTGGTTAGAAGACCCTCTAACTAGATTTGGTCTTCTTCCTTCAGCCTGACATTAGCAACTCCTGGTTTCTCTCTCAGTTTTAGTGATCCAATCTTTCTTCTTCTGAATTTCTCCCTTGGGAGCTTTCTACGCAGACATTTTAATATATCACACTATTCTCTGCAGAAATCATTTGCTCAATAAAGAGACTGGATTTTTTTTAATTGTAACATTAGCGGTGTTCAATAGCAGTCACGATGCCCACATCTACACCTGACGCAGGCTGGGAAGGGCTAGTCCTGGATTAAAGCCATCTTTCACCTTCATGTTCTCCTCCTGGGGCAGCTGGGACCAGCTTTGGAGGGGACAAGGTGGCTGCCTGGAGCAGTGCTCTGCAGGACACCTTCCTCCACCATTTTGCTCCATGCAAACTCCAGCTGCACTTTCTATGTTTTTTAAGAAATTGCCAGTGATGGGATGGATGCTATAAAGCAAGCACCCTATCAAATACTAAGCAGCACAGTCAGTCGCTGAATTACCAACTCACTGCCAAACACAGATGTATTGTATTTTTCAGTTTTAATGCTTCTTGTTGCACAACGTCATCAGAAGACACCATCTGCAGAACACAAAACAAATACCGGTGACCACACATCCTAATAATTCAGACAACCCGCTCAGCATCCCCTCCCCTCAGCACCTTCGCAGGCGAAGCGAGGTGAGCGCGCCTGAGCTGCAGGCGGCTGCTGCTCCTGCACTTGCTGCTCTCCCGGTTATTTCTCCTGATAGCTTTGCATGCTTGTTGCGTGCTGTTAAAAGGCTTTTCATTTCCTGACAATTTATAAATATGTATTGGGCCTGAAGGATGAGGGTAAAGCAACTGCTGTTTCTTTTTTTAAAGAAAATTAAACATGACAAACTTAGTTATTCATGCAAACCATCCGCCTGTTATCTCTGATTATGCAGGATCCAAATGGTGAAGCTGAGTGAATGAGTGCATTCATCAAAGTAAACTGTCAGAGGCAGGAACACTGGTTTTAACCTACCCCTACCTATTCTCTTTTGTACTTACATTTCATCATCTTCAACAGGCAGTGCAGTTGCTTGGTACCAAGAGCACCCATTTCACTACTATCTCTCTATTTTAAGGGGATTAATTAGCCTACAGAGAAGAAACCCGTCATGTAGCACTCTCATGCTCTAAGACATCACTTCATTGGGATATTTTAAGCTTGCAGGCCAGAATATATGGTATTTCAGGAAGAGAAGCTGGAAGCACAGTGCACGTGTATTCCTTCACACACCCAGCACAGAAAGAGGTGATATGTTTTGTTAAGCCTCGGCATGCATGTATATGTACGTCTGCGTGGGAGAAATGAGCAGAAATAAACTTCACACAGCAAAAAGAGACAGAATTATTTTCACCTATCCACCAACCTGCCCCACAGCAACAGTGAAAATGTGGGATACATAAACCTGAGAGAACAAGAAAGATCATATCATACTGTCTGAAATTTGTGGCAAGACGCCACAGTTCGCTTGTCTGTTTTAATGCAGAGAAGCTGCCTCAGACATCAGTTCTCATAGTCAGGAGCAGCTTTGATGTGTCTTCTGAGGAAGCTCCCTCTTACCTGGCCTGGGGAGAAGGTCCCCTCCCCGAGGTGGCAGTGGCCGCCCCACCAGGGCTGCGCGACACAGCCCAGCCATGGGCATCAGGGGTGGCTCTGTTCTCCCTGCAACCACTGTGGGATTCTCAGGGTGGTCTGGAGAGCAAGGATGACTTCTTGCAACTTGTGATGATCCCTTCTGTGGTACAATATGATGTTTTAGCACCAGGAAAAAAAGCCACAGCAGCGTCTTCACCGTGATTTATGCTCTGGTTGAGTCAGTGTGACAGCAGGACTACTTAACGCTACCCTCCGCCCCCACTGTTACAGAGTTATGACTTTAAACGCCGAATATGAATCAAGAATTTCCTTTCCATTCAATCCTCCTTCTGCCCTTCTTATCTGACTCATTTCCAAGCCACCCACTGACCTTCATGCTAATTGATCGTTACTAATAGATAAGGGTAATGCAGCTTTTGAACTGTACTTACTGTGTGCTCTATACTTCTTGATTGGTACAGAATGCATTTTTTTTGCCTGTACTAAGATAATCTGAAATTAAATCAGAGGCCAGTGGACGATACTTGGAGAACACCACTGCATGCTGGAGTGAGCTGCTGTGCTGCTACATGCATTACCCGAAACCCCTGGAAAAGCCCATTTCCATCAGAGGTGGGGATTTGCAAGAGGGTGGGTGAGCTCTTCTCTAACACCTCCACACAGCATGGTTGGTGTCACCAAGCTCCCTTACACCACCCACCACCACATCTCCCATTAAGGTGCCTGGAATCACTGCTTGGAGCGTATGAACTTACTGGTTGCACTTCCCCAAAGGCTGGGGTGCTTTGCAGGTGTTTGCTCAGGAAGCCACACAGCAGCCTGTGCATTCCTCAAGCTCAGAAATGTCTGCTTTTGGATACACTGAACAGCAAGGAATTTCAGTGACTTGTCAGGAGTTAGCGGGAGAGCCCAAGGCACAGCTCAGAACACAGTAGCTGCCCGTAGCCTCCTCTGCAGCTACCAGATAATGCCAACCCTCTGTGATGCACTGAA
This sequence comes from Streptopelia decaocto, assembly GCF_964273445.1. Lineage (NCBI taxonomy): Eukaryota > Metazoa > Chordata > Aves > Columbiformes > Columbidae > Streptopelia > Streptopelia decaocto. The sequence continues at coordinate 13,765,937 of NC_138666.1, read as the reverse complement.
GAACACATTTCATACACAAATGGATTATTACTGGAATCTTATAGATAAAGCTGTTCATATTCTGAGGCCATTGGGAGTCTGAATAGTTAATATGTATCACAGCAGAAAGATATATAAAGCACACAATACAGAGATATAGTGAGAAGCATGTATAGAAGTGTTGAAAGAGCAAGAAGAACTGGGACAGAGAAGCAAATCTGCATGAGATTTGCATGTAGTTCATGCAGTTCAGCAGGTGCGCATCCAAGTTGACCAAATAAACCAGATCTTCAAGCACTTTCAGGAGAAGTCTTCAAAAGTATCAACATGAGCTAAAATCTTCAAACTCCAATTGTTCGGGCACCGATTTTCTTAGAAATGCTGTTAACAATACAGCAACGACCAGCCCTTATTATCAGCTTTGCACTGGCATGGCAGCAGTCACAGGTAGAAGTAGGTGCTGATGACTCAAGACACCCAGCCCGCCTCACCCAGGTGTTTGTACATCTGCCCCTTTATCTGACCACAGTGACAAAAATAAGAGCAAAAATCCTGACGCCCCATTTTCACCAGCGCTCATACCCTGGCAATGAGCGCTGTAAGAACCCATTTCAGGCAGAATAGAAAATTAATGAGGGAATAAAAGAGGTTGAGTCACACATCTTACATCTCAAATATGCCTTGCACAAATCGGCCGTGATGAATTGTTATATGAAGTCTGAGTAAGGGTCCTCGCTGGTCAGAATACAGATAAAGCATGTGTGGCCTTCTCACATGTTAAACAGAGCTCGTTAAGTGAAAGATACTGTTTATCCTTTTTAATTCTGACCACATCATTCAGTCGTCATTGTATTTAGACCCTATTTTTCCCCAGACTGGCAGGTGATATGATTGCATTGGCCTGGATACAATCACAGCTCGCACTCTGCTCGGCGATCCAGCAGCAGTGACCAGAGCTTTTGTGCCGGTGCAGCTGGGAGAGCCGAGCGCCTGCACGGAGATCCCGCCCCATCAAAACCATGCGGCCGGCATAAAAACAAAACTGGGCAACTTTCAGTCCATGAATATACATCTCATTCAGAGCAAAAAGGAGGCCCTCCAGCAGCAATGCCAAACACGCAGATTAATGACAATGCTTTGCCTGTGAAAATGGCCTTGCTGAGTCCAAACACGTTCTCCGGAGATGCCAGATTTTGTAAGTTAGCAAAAATGTTGAGCTGTCTGTTTGCTTTAAACAATTATGTCAGCTCTGCAAGTAAAATATGTTCCCTTGCCTGACCTCCCCATGCTGCTAGGTAGGGCAGCATTCGGCTGTCTCTTGCTTTAACACAGACATCAGGGGACAGCTGGAGAGCTTCCTTGGGGAAAGCTGGGCATGGGCAGCGAGGGGAGAGGCGGAGGGACCAGAAATACCAATGGGCTCTTGCAGCAATGTGCTTTATCACCTTGCCCCAACTTACGTGCAAGCCCTGGTCAGGTGTGAGTTTAAGTCTTAAGTGCCAAGTAAAAACCCACCTGTATTGAGAAGGCAAAGAAGGAAACAGAAGATGTCTGGTGCCACACTTCATTAAAAATATGCCCTAAAACCAGACAAGATGAAGACGGGTGTTATTGCTGCTCCCACCTCTCTCCCCAAAAGGGGAGTTGCTGCAGAAAGAGAGATTAAATGATTTATCCAAGGCCATTGTAGAAGTTTGTGACAGAACTGGGAATTGCAGAGGCTCCCCTGGGTGCCCGCCCAGTACATTAAGCACAAACTCAACCTCCTTCTCCCCAGCACCAGGTCAGAGGCCGGGTCAGGCATCCTCCGTGCTGGAGCAGCCTGTCAGTGCCTGGCACAGGGCTGTGAGCAGAAAAACACTCACTGTCAATAGCGAGGGCAGAGCAGCAATATTTATATCAGAGCTAATGGAGACAAACACCAATCGCTTTCTTATGATTTACACTGAATATACCACAGCCAAGCTCAGACAGAGGAGCTGGTCCCTCTGCCACCTTTCCAAAGGATGCTCAGCCATGCCCAGAAATACCAGCACTACGTACCGATGGGTCTGAGCTGGAGTCACCGTGCCAGCAAGTTTTCTCACGCAAACAAGTGCTCACTTGAATTTTGCCCCCATTCAGTAAAATGAATCATACAACTGTAGCTTACCTTAGGACTGATATTTGAGGTGTGACCACACGAGGCTCCCAGCCTGGAAGACGCACCAGAGCACTGCTCAGACAAACCGGGCTTTGGCAAAGGCCTGGAGTGAACTGCAGTGGAGATAAAACTAGAGGGCAACCTAATGCTGGGGCCAGCATGTGCACATATCCCGAATATTTTGTTGCCTTTATCTCCAGAGCCCATCTAGGTCGGCCTTCTGGCATGTGGAAGATCAGGTTTGGGAAAGCCAGAAAAGTACTGGAGGTTATGCTGAAACAGTTGATTACAGCACAAGTCAATTTAAAACAAATAGGGAAAAAAAAAATTAAAAGAAAAGGGTATCTTCACTTTTGCTGCTGTGTTGGGGAAACTGAGATGTCCCATCTAGGAATCCTGCGCAGGTCTTTGCTGCTCAGAGCTGCCTGTCCTGTAACAGGAACCTCCTGCACCTTTCAACCACCAACCCATAGAATTAGCTTCTCAGGATGCAACTGCATGTAAAGCCAATTGCTATCTTGGCTCAAACACAGTGAAAAATGCACATACAAGACTACACAATGGTTATAGAAGGTATTTCCCACATTAGAACCATGCGAAGAGAGAATGTAACTGTGTAACAAATACAAAAGCTATGACACTTTTGTCTCTGAAGTTTCTACTTCCAAGCTAGCAGCAAGTGAAACTACAACACAGCTTACTCTTTCCAATATTCAGATACAGTTTAGCATCAAAAAAATCTTTCAGAGTGATCGCAGTCCAGCAGAATACATCTAATTCCCTCTAAAATAATTTGGAGCTTCACTGGGTAGAAAATTGCTATTTCTGCTCCAATGCCAGAGAATTCCATTTTTAATTATAGAAATTTCTGTTATGCACAATTATAATATTCTTTCATATTCTTTCTCACTCTCAGTTCAACCATACTATTAGCTTTTTAAACCACCACTATGTATCGAGCAGACACAGGTCACTCCTGCTGCAGAGGAATGCAGACATTCATGCCTCTTGAATCAACTCAGACTAAGACAGGATGAAGCTTTTTTTTAAATTTAAGGTCCAAGGACAAGTTATCCTAACAATCATTTAATTTTGGCAGTGACCTGTTTGGATGCATTCTTAATTCAGATGAAATTAGAACAGAAAAATGTTAAATGCTTTCTTCACAGCACAGATGTATGGACTGATAATGGCTTATGGAGACACCACAAGCTAAGGACTAAATACAGTGAGCAGACCGAGAAAAGCCACATGAGAATCCATAGCAGAAGCTGGTGAAAAATTACAACACTTTGCTACTGTGCTTGCAGGATCAGGAAATAAAAGAACAAATTCTCAAGTCCCAAACTGATAAACACAAAATTATCTTTACACAATAATTAATCATCCTGTAGAATTAATCAGCTGAACCAAAAAGTCAACCAGTTTCTGGGGAAGATAGCTATTCAAGGGTGACAGTTTGAGATTCGCAGCTCAAATCTGTCCCGCTCGGGTGAAATAAGAGATTCCAAACACACAGGAGTAGGTGCAGACCCACATCCTGAGGATTAGTGTTTGTAAAGATACAAAGATGATAAATCAGTTGCTTTAATCCATGGCTGTGATTGTCTCCTTAAGTTTAATACCTGCTTTTTCAGTTCCAACTGGAATTTAGTACCTTTGCTGATCGGAATCGATAACTTTAATTGGTAGTTTAGAGCTAGGTGCGAGGTGCATTGACACTAATGAAAATAAGTTGCTTAATTCCCTGGCCCTGAAGGAGAACATGCCAGGGAAGATGATGGGAAAGCAGAGGAAAGCCACAGCTCTCTGGTCACCCTTCCTTGGGGCACGGACTGATGGGACAGGATGGGATGGGGGCTGATGCGGACAGGCAGCAGGAGGTGGTGCAGGCAGCTGCCTGTGTGTGCCCAGAAGCCCAGGCAGCAGCTGCATCATGGTGTGAGCAAACAGAAGGACATGGACAAGTTACTCACATACAAAGGCAGGGGAGAGCCCTGTCACTGCCTGGTGCCCATGGCAAGCACAGGAGAACCCAAGAGAGCTGGGCTCACAGCACCACATGGCCCAGCCAGGCTGCTCTGTAGCATCAGGGCTTTAACGGTACCAAGCAGTGCTCTCGCCCCTCGAGGAGGAAACTTTTCTTTGTTACTGATCAAACCCAAGCTAACAGCAGCCTCTGCTCACCGGGTTGAAGAGGCCATAGGGATCAAAACCCCCAGTATCTCCCAATTAAGCTCTTTTGGTAGGGATCAAAATTAAAATGCTGTCACATTTGAAGCCCTCACTCACCAGCAACTAAAGGGTCCAGGCTGGTTCTGTTTCCTTTGAAGCATGCCTGCTGGCTGGAGATTTCTATAGTGCTTACTTGCAATTACATCTCTTTTCAACTTCTTTCCCTCTTTTTTTTTTTTTTTTTTAATTTGAAGAGATTGAGAGGAATTAAAAAACCCTCATCAATCAGATTTATCAAATAAAACTGTAGAGGTAGGGCCAGCTGCAGCTACACATGTCAAACTCAGCTGCAGATACGAAAGCAAAGGCTGTAATTCACAGTTAGGGTGCTCAGCTTTTTGAGGGTTGAGCAGAGAAGTTAATCGCGTTTCTGTATCCCTAAACCTACAGAGATGCCTGACTCTGAGCTGGATGAGAGCACCCTGGGGTCGGTCCCTGCGTCAGGACTCTGCAGCCTGTGAAAGGGGGGGATCTGTGCTGCACTCATTGCCTGGGTGTGCTCCTTGGCATACAGATGTGATGTCCCCATTCTCGGGGCTCCTGAGGGACTCAAGAGTCATTTGGTTTCTTTCCTTGTCCTTGGACAACACGTGTGGCTGAGCAGCATGGATGCATCATTTATCTAAGAAGGGATGCACAGGTTACTCTGGTCATAAGAGCTCAAATGAAATAAAAGAATAATGGCAAAAATTCCCATTGATTTACATGGGTCGGTATTTTATCAGCCTTATCAAGTTTTGCCTCACCGAGGTCTACTGTTGTTGAATGCTATTAGCTGAGTCACAATGCAGCCAAAAAAATTCAAAAGCCAGTAACATTCCCAGATGCTCACACGAGGATCGTCAGGCGCAGATGAGAGGTACCTTGAGTGGAGCAGAAGCTGAAAATGATGAGCAATAGATGTCATGGGAATGGACAAAGTCAAAGGTGGAGCAGTCTTCATTCACTCTTCTGCCTAGAATTACTGCTATTACTACGTAACCCCTGAAGCACTGCATCTGTGGGACACAAGCAATGCCTATGATTCTCCTGCAGGTCCTGCTGGCTGCAAAGTCCCTGATCACGACCCTTCTTCTGCTATGGTACAGTGTCAGGGAGCACTCAGGAATCACAGGTATTCTCTCTTCTCACTTGGGTTTGCCACACTGCTGCCCCAAAGGCCATCTCCATGCAAAGAACCCAGCAACTGCTGACACTTGCAAATAACAATCCTCTTCCTCTTAAAAAACCCAGGGAATTCAGGGGCAAAGACGTGTTTGTGCATAATGAGAGACACTCAGGGACACAAAAGTATAGAGGTGCTTCATGATTTTCATCATAATTATTTTAACAAAAAAGTTGTAAAAACTAAGAAGAGAAGGGATAAGGGGCTTTCCCACCCTGCCTGATGCTGTGCACACACAAGCCTCTGCCCTGGCCTCTCCTGCACCCAAGCGTCCATGGAGATGCTCTCTGACATGACACATCACAGCCTGCCTTCAGACATGTTACAGTGTTGAATGGAACCTTGTGCAGAAAGATAAGAGCATGACATCCATTTTCCCTTCAGACCACCCCAGAAGCTTTGTCCTGCAGTGTGGCTGTGCCGTGGGGTGGCTCCCAGAGGCCTCCCGCACCCAAAACCCACGTCCCCGCTCCCCCCAGGCCACCAATGCTTGCCTGTCACAGATACCCCGGGACAGCTCGTGGTGGAGCACACCTGCCTGCACCCCTTGAACACCCTTGCTCCTCTATTTCTGTGCAGTTGAACGCAAAGCTGCTAATGCTGAAAAATACCAGCTGGCTGTGCTGAAACCAAAGCCTGTTGGTTTTTCCACCATCCAGCAGAAAGCGGCAGCAGGGGTAGAAACCGCCTTTGACCGCTGCTGGCCAAATCCCTTCAACCAGGGGCACACGATCCCGTAGCCACTCACCCAGGTTCCCAGCAAAGTTGCTTTCTGCAAATGCAGACGCTTCAGCATCAAACAGCTTCCTTAGCAGAGGTTTCCAGACTGCATCTCCCATGGTAAAGCTTTTCAGTCATCGCTCGCTTATGAAATCAAGCTGGTTTCTTAGGCTGCTGCCAGACCCTCGTGTCCTCCAACAGACTCCATCTGCTGGTTTTTCAGACAAGCAACTCCTGCAAGGACAAAATAGACCGAGTTAGATAATATATACTTCATCTTTTGTTTCTCTCAGCAAAACCATGCAGTTTTGGATATATTTTGTAAATTCAGATTTATGATTATTATTTTTCATACTATGGCTACCACAGTGACCATGGAGAATTTATTGAGGTAATAATGTATTTAAATAACCAATTTTCAAAAAACTGCAATGGATTAACATTCAAACCATTAATATTCAAACGTATTAAGTCACTTAAAGGATATTTTTTGTGTGTAGGCACATTTTGGGGTATATTCTCTTCATAACACATGAAGAGAAGATATGCTTTACTGTTGACATTCAGCACATTTTCTTTATTGCTTTTCATTTCATCGTGAGTAAAAGTGTTATTTGTCCACCCAGCCTTCCCCAGGACGAATGCCATCCCTTCTGTTTGCAGAGGCAACCAAAAATTAAAGGAGATATTTTAGATGTCAACATTAAATGTCAAAAACCAATTTGAAGTAATTACTAATACCCTGGCACGTATGCATTTTATTCAGAAAATTCCTGTTAAAAATATTCATCGGGGGATATTCAAATTTATTATGTAGAACAACAAAGCGTTAATGTGCTAGCTTCTATTTAATGCTTTAGTTCATAGCAACAAAGATACCAATGGGAAATCATTAAACAAATATGCGATTTTTGCAGCATAATATGTCTATGTTTGGTATCACTTGAAAAAACTCACCGAGCTCAAACCGACAGAAAAAGTGCAGTGATCAGGCAAAGTACAGCAACATTATGAATGTTAACAGATTTCAGAAAGTGATTTTATGTTAATTCAAATGTTAATGCTGTCCGAGGCTGCTGAAAGGAGCGCGGGGCTACGGGAGGAGATAGACGTTGCCGGCAGGGGAAGGCACAGGGAACACAAAGGGCTGCCTCTCGGTGTGGCTGGGGGAGTTTTATTAATTATATTTCCTTTAGAGCCCTAACAATAACATGTCAGTAATCTACACATTCTGTACTTAATTGACGTTAATGATTTGGCCGGGTCCCGGTTGTCGCCAGCGAGCCTCCCCACGCCGTGAGAATCCCGGCCATCTTGCGTTCCTCCAGCCCTGCCGCGCAGCCCCAATTAAGTCAATGAGTGTGGGGCCACCGAGCTGCTCCCGCCATCGCCCTTCTCCCAGCCAGGTCCCACCCGCACATCTTCCAACCCGCTCTTGCATCCCTGAAGGAGTACACGGCCGCCAGCGCAGCCCGGCACAAAGGGACACATTCATGCTCCCCCTGCACCCCAAAGATGAGTGTCTGGCATGCACAGCTACCCCGGCAGGGTGGGCAGAGGTGCCTCCGGTTTCCCTCCGACACCAATAGCTGGCAGAGAGTCAGTTGGACAACACGTGTGGCTGAGCAGCATGGATGCATCATTTATCTAAGAAGGGATGCACAGGTTACTCTGGTTGTAAGAGCTCAAATGAAATAAGAGAATAATGGCAAAAATTCCCATTGATTTACATGGGTCGGTATTTTATCAGCCTTATCAAGTTTTGCCTCACCGAGGTCTACTGTTGTCGAATGCTATGTTGCTCTCATGCTCGTGAGCAACAGGTCCCAAAATGCACACAGCCACCCCAAAGCCACTGTCCCACGTGCCTGCAGCTGCCCTCGTGGTGGTGACCCATCTGCAGGCACTCTAAATCATGTATGCAAGTATCAGCAGTGAAGTCATGCCTCTCAAAACTACTTCCCCCATGTTGCTCTGGTATCTTCATCCTTGGTACCACTCATCTGCCAGCCAGAAACGTGTTCTCAGCTCCCACGATTTACCTTCTCGAGTCGAACCTTCCCATTCCGTCAGTCCCAGGAAGGGGGTCTCTGCAGGCTGCTGGGGGGGCAAAGTCCACCTGGAAGCAGGAGGATCTAAAGCTGCTGAACTGCCAGCACACACCAGCCCTGTTGCCACAGGCAAGCAGATCTCAGAAACCACAGGAGAAACCTGTAGTCTGACCATGGCTCCAGACCATATGCAAGTTACAACAAGGACAAAAACAGCTTCTTCTGGGCAGATGCACAATGGCTTCTTGGTACATTCAGCCAATGTGTTTCTTGTGTTGTCCCAGCATGATAGCACGTAAAGAAGTCAATCAAACTTCTCCATAAGCACCAGACTAACAGACCTGCTCTTGTGCATGGCATTTCCTCCCTCCTTGAACCTACTCGTAGCCTCTACTGAGCACTCTTCAATGCCAGATGTACATCATGGCTGCCATTGCTACACTCCCTCATCCCTTCCTCCCCTCTTCCCTCTTGCTTCCCACCTTTCACCCTGGCAGCACAGAAGCCCCAGCTGTCACTTGTCCAGGGGTCTGGCCAAGCAGAGAGCACGGTCACTGAGCTTGTGTCTCTTCCTCACATGGAGGACCAGCAGCCTGTCTGACTCCTGTTTCTTCTTACTTATACTAGCAGAAGTCAGATCTTCTTGAAGCTGTCCAATGGAGGAAGCCAACAAACAGGGAAGGGGAGAAACAAAACAACACACAAAAAAACCCCATGAGTCCAATTTTGATAGGAAATAAGGCTAAAAGAGAAAAAAATCAGCACACTGTCACTGCAAACAAATAGCATCCTCTATTAGGAGGTTTCAGGACCAGCCAACCCACAGGAGCATCTCTTCCACTCCCAGCAGAACAGGGTGGCCCAGGCAGCAAAACATTCAACAAATTGTTCTGTTGCCACTTCTCAGGGGAAAACATTTGCTTAAAAGCAGTCAGATGAATTTGGAGTGATCTATAGGGCACTTTGTTATGTTAATGACTGTTACCAACTGTCTCTTCTTTATATTAAAGTGTTGACTCATTATCAGTTGGGGCGAGACAGGACAGCTTGCTTGTGCCTTGCAGTCCTTTTGCACTCACCCAAACTACTCATGTGAAGACACTTTAATATGAAGAGACACTGTCTGTGGCAATTATTAATCTCCTGACTGAAGCCCAGAATACTAATAAAACTGCACAGGATCAGCTAACCTTTCCTCAGCACATTCTTCATTCTGCAAGATTTTGGCCTAAATTAAAACATTTTTCTTTGCTTTCACAAGCCCGTGGCTGACAACCAGACTTCCCAAACCAAGATGAAAAAAGTTTTTCACTTGCATTCTGCTGTGCCCAAATAACATCATCATCATTCTGGCATAGGTAAGAGCGGATGTCTCCTGTGAGCCCAGAAACATCAGCTTTATGAAAGCAACATTTTGCAGATTTGGCTGAGGTGAGAAAGCAACTCTTTTATTCTCAGACCAACCTTAAACCAAAGTGTAACCACCAAACCACTGTGAGCTGTACAGTCCAAATATTATATTGACATCTGGAAAGTACTTAGAAGATGAATATTGGGGTGAAAAAAATCCATACCTATTATCTTTCAACTCTTCTTATGTTCAATAATTCTTAACATATAGAAAAACTGGGCTGAGGTGCTCAGCTGCAGAGGTTAGTATCTTGATAGAGTACTGCCCTTGAAGTAAAAAAAAAAATCCAAACACCTTACTCAGAATTATAAAATAAAGCACCATATTACTCTTTTCTGTCCGATGCTGTTACTCTGGGCTTCAATCCAAGAACACTCAAACCATTCATCCCAGTTACACGCAGGGCACGCAATGGGTAAGTTCATGTAACTGGAGTCTGAACACGATAACCTGGCAAATCACAGCTGTCCCTGCTTCTCCTTTTACATTGGGGGGCAGGGAGGAGCAGAAACCAAAGCCTTTCCTACACAGCTTTATCACGTTTTTACACACTTTGTAGTGAATGCTTTATTTCCAGCCAAGTCACTTATTTTTAGTTCTATGTGAGGCCTCTTCCATCCGTATTTAAGATAAAAAGCAACAATCCTAGCTCCAGAGTGCAGCAGTGTGTGCTGCCTGCTCATGCCAACCAGCAGCGGTCTCACCCTCTTGGGTTTCGTGGATTTCGCATTTCCTTCTGAAAGCTCACACCTGTACACAAGCTACTTTGGACCCTTGACCCTATTGAAAATAAAAGAATCTACCTCCAATGGAAGAAGATACAACATACCAATATATGCTTTTAGTACCAGGAAATCACGTCTGTGGTGTAGCCTTTAGCTGCATGATTTTCCAGAAAATATTTAGGCTTGTTGCTTTTCTCTGTCAGGAAAATAGTTCAGCTCATGATTAATCCCAGTATCATTTCCATTTCATGGAATTTTACTGTATACAATCTGTAAAAAACCCAAACATTTGATCTTTTGATTTCGCCTTGCTGATTCCTACCATGGGCATCGTGCATGGAGCTGAACCACCGATTTACATGTCAAGTCCAAGCAGGAGATCTCTCCAAAGAGTCTATGAGAGCCCAGGTCAAGGTGACCTCAGCCTTGCCAGCAAGGAGGAGCTGTGCTTAACCCCCAACAAATTCAAGACTAGACAAAGTCAGAGTTAACCTGTATTATTTCATAGTGTGTGCATCTCCCTTTTATGGGGGTAGAGGGTTGTGGAGCAGGAACATTTGGAAGATGCAGGTATGAGTAACTTGGTGCTTTAAATACATTTTGTTAAACACGTAGAAGCAGCACATTCCCCAAACAGGAGAGGATTTATACCAACAAACAAGGTAAGGCAGGTCCATCCAGTGTCAACCTGTGCACAACCAGTTCCCCTGCTGCACTGCATAGTACCCCCTGACAATTTCCTAACAGGCTTTTACTAACCTTGCAGTGCCCAGACTGGGTGTTAGTCCCATCAAAACCCAGAGGAAAGCCAGTTGTAGCCTTTAGCAATTCCCAAGCTAACGTTCAGGTGCCCTGATGCCTCCCTGCCAAGAGGCAATGCTACAATAAGCCTTGTCCACTTGCACCATGGTCTGATTTCACAGCCTACTTGAATAGCGTTTGAGCCAGCCGCCTTGAATTCAGGCTGCTGCTATGAGACAAGCCAGCCACGCTGCACATGAAGGAAACAGCAACCAGGAATTGAGAGAAATTTGAGCCAGGTCAAGAGAGCTTGCAGAGCCTGCAGCTCCCATGGGATGCCCGGCTGAGAACCTGTGCAAGCACTCTGCTGAACTCACACCGGCTGCTTAACTCTACCTCTCGCAAGCAGGGATGTAATAAAAGCCCTCCTGTTGTAATTCCTGAGAACCAAGAGATACTGACGTGACACCTAGAAACTGATAGATAGCCACAGGCAGATCATCCTACCACTTCATGGGAGACAAGCTACGCAGAACTATTTCTGTGAACTCTTGTTAGGTAATTACAGCATTTTCAACAGCTTAGCATCTGGCAGACTCATGATGCAGTTTTGTATCTTCATCCTTTCTGCTCACCAGCAGCCCTCCTTCCCAACCCCAGCTCACAACCGCAGCCTCAGCTTGCTCATTTGGGGGCTATTTCCTTCAATACGGTCACAGGTACCACCAACTTTCAATTTTGTAACAGCAGTAATACAAAATTAGCAATTGATTCATTTCTCTTGTTCAAAGTTTCTCCAGTGTCCCCAGCTTTCAGGCCAAGGTGAGGTTTTGATACATAGTTATGACAAACCTTTCAGGAGGAGGAAGATAATCACATGCCACCTGGGTTACTGCAGAATTCAATTTACTTTGCAGCATGCTTTATGCTGGTCTGTAGCTATTAAAGGGAGAGACAGTTTCCAGCTGAGTGTGCAGCAACACACAGCTAAATTACTTTCTCAGTGTTCCTTGGGCCTTCATGTCCCCGCACTCCTGCACCAGGAGCAGCAGCCTCAGACGTTGCCGCAGGGCCGTCCCCCCAGAGCCCTCTCCCCACCGCACAGGGTAATGTGGCTTCAAGTCAGACACAGCAGGTAGGGACACATTATTTGATGTTAGCTCATCTTGGTGGCACAAAAACACACACTAAACCTTTTTCTCTTTCCTAGCCAAGCAGAACTGCCCACTTGCTTCCCCCCAGCTACCATAAATTTGCCTCCAGGTTGGTCCAGGGTTTTGTTTTTTATTGTTTGCTTGGTTTGTTCCTCCAATGGAGGCAACTATCTTCCTTAAAATTAGCTGCACTATTCCTCCTTAAGATGGTTTTCAGCCTGTGGCAACCAGTGCATAATTTTTGCAAGCTATCCTAGAAAGACAGCACACTCAGGCACAAGTATCCAGACGTATTGCAGGACAACCAGAAGCAAATATTCTTAAAGCATAAAGATGAAAAAGAAAATAGCTTTTAAGATAAGCCACCGCTGCTGGCAAGGACCGCATCTCTGGCACGTGGTTGCGTTCCTACCTGGGCAGTTGTGATCTCCACGCTCTGACCAGGCTGCTTCCCAGGGAAATAAAGCAGGCTGACCTTTCAGGAGATGGGGAAAACGTTATAAAATTAGCAGGATTACCATCTGAAGCAGAGATCCAATTTAGAAGGAGGCCTGTTATCTGAAGTTTCATTCATAGACACATATCTCTCAGATACAGGTTTCCCACACAGCGCAGACAATGCAGAGAACACCTGTGTTCACTCCTAGGTATCAACCAAAACCACATATTTAGCTTAAACTGAAAGTTAAGAGTTCATCAGATTAATGCTATTACAGATCATTTCTTGAACGAATGTAATGGGGGTTACATTTTCTTTATAAAAGGCTAATTACAATTTTATTATTTCAAACATTTTTTTTTAGAAAGAGATGTAACACATACTAAGCACTGAGAAGTGCTAAAGGACTAGTACCAAAGCTTGGCTGGTGATTTCAGAATTAAGCCTAGAGGGTTATTGTCCGACCTCCCACCCCCCATTTGGTGTTCTAAATTTAAGAACAAATAAGCAAAGTGTGTCTTAGCAATTCCTTCAGCGTTACAAACTTCTTCAATAATAAGCAAATACAACATTCCAGTTTTCTGAGAAATTAAAACCTCTCTGAACTGGCACCAAGCTTGTTCAGCTAACATTTACACTTGTTTTGTTAGCACAGAACTTAAAACCATTCATTTGCAAATAGAAAATAAAAGCCAGCAGCACCAAAAAATTTGCTTACCATTAGTTACCATAGGCATTTTTATTACATTAAAGCTTTAACATTTATCAGAATACTGGGTCAGGGAAGAGTAAAAAGGAGAATAACTTAAAAAGCAGCCTTGCTGGGAACTAATGTTTAGAAAAATTAACCAACAGCAGAGTAGGAGCTTCCTGAAATATAAGTGTTGTAGCATATAAGTTATCTACAGGAGAACGTGATGAATCCTGATCGTCTCACAAAAGTTTTCAGTGTTGTTGAACAGTCTTTCAAAGTGAACATGATGAAAAAAACAAGCAGCAGTTTTTACATTTATTTTTCTATTCCTCTTTTCTCCAGAACCATGACTTCCCATAAAGCATCTTACTATGACTTCTCAGACTCCCCAAAGGTCAAGGACGACTCTTCCTGCAAAAAGGCACACACCATTCCAGAACTGAGTTTTGCACAGACGACAATTACTTGTCAAAGACATGCCAAACTCCTAAAGTTTAAATGATTAGCTTCAAGCAAAGGTAAGCTTTTCCCACTGATCACTTCATGCCATTCAGCATAACAATCCAGACAATTTGATTCAAGAATTTCACAATACACTGATCATCAGGCAGTGAGTTGTGGAAGGATTCCCCAGATACTTGTCATGTTTCTTATCCCCTCCCCAGCCACCTGCATCTGGCTAAGGGAAATCCAAGTAGCCCAACATGACAACTTTATCTTAGTATCCAAAAAGGAAGTTTTAATTGATAAGCCAGTAGTGGTAAATAAATAAAACAACAGTTACTACATTATTCATCCCCAACTCCCACACTACTAGTGGTCATAGTCTCAAAAACCGTAGCTGATCATAATTAAAAGAAAAATAGGAATATACATAAAACCGGCTGTCTTAGACAGCATTTTTATTAAAAATGGATACACAGAGACATAGCAGCATTTACAGTAAAGAGTTTTTGAAAAGGCATCAAGTTGTAAGCCAACCATTTGAAAAAAGAGGCTTTGAAATGTTGTCTTCCACAGCACTTTTTGCACATTTGTCAACAGGGGACAGTATGACTGCAGATTATCCAAAGGACAAGCAGGCACAGTAACTAATCTAAACTTCAAGCCCTTTTTCTGAACAGTTGGTCACATCAAGCATCACCCTCCATAGCAGCATTTGGAGCACTCTTCGGTGTTCTTTTAAGTGGCTGGTGTACTCGATCCATTTATTTAAAATATTTTAATGTTCAATAAAATATTTCAAATAGAAAAATTCTTCTGTCACGAAAAAAGATTTCCTTTTCAGATTCCATAAAAGCTTATGAACTTCACTGGCAGCATTTCCATAATGGAGCAGGAGTTAGAACCAGCAGAACAGGCACTTCAGCAAAACTGTCTGTCAACAGTTTCTAAAGTCATATTGGCTTCGGTCCAGAACACTGTTTCTTACTGCTCTGTGGTGGTGTAAGGACACCAGTGGGGAAAGGTGAAGTCCTATTTTGCTCAGCCAATATGGCTTGTTTTGCTTGAGCTTTGTCCTGAAAGTACAAGAAAATATTTATACTTTGGTAAATCTATGCAACACATCAATATAATTGAGTGCTCTATAACTGGATAGGTTGCTAATCTGGAAATGTATCTTTTAATCTAGGACCCCTAACAGTAACTGATAAATCACATTTTACACAATAGTGAATAGGAACCCCAAGAGATCAGTATTACAGTATTAACTTTTGGAATCTGATGATCAGCATTATGGTACTTGTACTTTCAAGAAAGCAAAATTCAGAAGCAACTGAACAAGAAGAGCTTTAACCTCTTCTGCAATTAAATAACCTAAATTAAACAAAAAAACCCCACACACCACAGCTTACATGAACTACAATTTGCTGGACAACATTTTGATCCTCTGCAAGTTTTTTATCCTAAAAAACACTGTTGCTCAACTTTTTGTGAACCACCACTGTCATGTAACAGTCCCACAAGGTCAGTCTGTATTTCCTCTTTTTCATCAGACAAGGTTGCATCACCTGTATTTCCTATAAAGGTCTAACATATGGTATTTGAAGTATGCCAAAGGGTAGAAATCTGCTTCCAGTTTCTAGAGTAATTGTTTGCCATTTGAGATAAGAGGCTTAAATCACAATCACCTTTTTAAACTAAATCCTGAGCAAGCCAGTCCCAAGACAAGTCTCTGTCCCAAGAATTCTGGAACCGGAGTACAACATTATGCCTTGTATCACCTGAATACCATCTCAATCTGATAATGTTTCACTTAAGTTTACTGTATGTTCCAACCAAAGAAGAAACAAGACTTACGGGATTTTACAGACAGATTTTAGTCATAATTACCCACATACATACCAGCAAATCCAAGCAGTTTACGTGCGTCTGTATATTGTGCAAGTCTTCAGGAGCTATACCTCTAAAGTGTTTAAGTTTGGAGCTTCCTACTTCCCTTATAGCCATCGCAAACGGAACCATCCATTTTACACACTCCTCTATCTCCCACCATTCATAACCTGGATGACAAGACATATGCTTATCTGCCTGAATGAAGACTCAACATTTCTAAACACATTAGACTTAGTTTATAAATGCCAATACCTGAAACTTTCTGTATCAACTCGGATGAGGAGAAGTGATACAAAGCAGAAGCCGCAAGTACTCCATATGTATATTCCAAACAGCCAATATCCAGCACACAGAGATCCAAGAGCTACAAAGCAACAGATGTTTAGTAAGTTTATCACAAGAACACTTTTTCTCCCAGGTAAAATAGCATTTGAAGGAAGAATTCAGCCTTACCTCTGCTATTTGTACAAATATTTGCTGTGGATATTGTGGCAGCAATACCTCATAAAGCTCATTTAAATATGCAACTTGCATGTAAATGTTTAGCCATGATACAACTGTCAGTGGATTTAAGTTCCAATTAAGAGCCTGAAAGAGCAGACATGCACAAGACTTCAGTATCAGTAAAGAGCTCCTAACTTAAACCATTAAACTCTATTTACTCCAGACCAGAAACTGCAACTCCAGTTGGTCAGGACATCTTTGAAACACACAAATCTAATCCTCTCCTGTACCTCTTCCTGCTGATAGGATGGGGGAAAAATTCATTTTGTTAACGCACACACACTGGTGGGTGCTTTAAATCACTTGTTACCTAGAGAATACTGTTTTCTTATTAGAAAGAGAAATTGTGCCTCTTAGCAGAACATAAGATTAACTGAGGCTCTCTGCTTTTAGTCTGATCATGCTATGCATTTTTAAAAACTGAAGTAGAACTAATTTCACTTTGAAATATTACCTTCATAATGATCAATTCCATACTGAGGATTTCATCTTCCGTACAAGCTCCATCTGTAACGTAGGCAAACTGGTGCAGCTTCGGTGGATAAATTTCCTGAAAGACAGAAGATCAAGTATTTAATTTGTGGAATAGGTTGTAACTAGTTTCATGTGCTATAAAATAAAAAATAAAATAAAGAACCAACCGCCCCACCCTAACTCATGGTATTCTCCTCTGCCTTTAATATCCAGACTTCTTGTTCAAATTTCCTGCTCATAGCCTTCACCTTTCACTTCTGATGGATCAGTACAACACACTTTATGTCTTACTATAGCACCATTAAGATGGCATCATAATTGACATCAAGATTTTTTTTATACATCCTAAAGAAAAGGCCTTTTATCCCTTGCTAGTGAAGAACAGATTGAAGAATAATAGCCCTCTTAAAAGACAAACAGTAATAACTTAAAATTAATCTAGTGTACAATAAGTGTGCTGTCTGTCCATTCACATTTTTATGTTCACGTAAAGCTGGAAATACTTACCTCAAGCTTTGCTGCTATGAATAAAGAAGAGATACCAATAAGCTGCAATAGTGTTTTTACAACATTCTGTTGTGTTGCCATGAACCGATCAAAGAAATCTTGTGCTAAATAAAAAGTTTCTCTATGAAGCTTGTAGACTTCACAAACCTGGAGAGACATTAGAGATTATAAAGGTCAAGAACAGTGTTATAGAGTCAAAAATAGATGCTACAGATGTATTACCAAAAAAAAGAGCTAGACATAAAATTCATATTGGCTTTTTGCTTCACTGCTACTGTGAAGTTAACACATTAACTAAGAGTACGAGTTGAACAGTTTCCTCTGACACAAGGTGACAGCCACGACAGTATCTACCAAAAAAAGAGATCAGAGTGTAAAGCCGTTTAGGAAACGCAAGCACACATTCTAACTATGCTAGAACATCAGTTCCTCATTTTTGTGAAGATGCACCATTACAACACCTCAAAAGAGAAAACTCTCACAAATACTTTAGAATTAAGAACAGAGACCACGTCACCAAGTCATCCAAACAGCAAAAAAGATTCACATACAGAGAGAACTGTAGCACATTCTGCATGCCAATAATGGCTAGACAGGTTGTGAGATACATCTGATCTCTAAGCCACCACACCTTCCTTCTTACAGTGACTTTCATAATCATTTGTGCAGTTTTTTTTCTGCAGTGTGACCCTAAAATCTTACATCATGGAGCTTTAAGAATAAATTTATTATCCACTCACAATCTAAATTAATAACAGATTACATTGTCAGTTTGCACACCATCACCTCAGCCATTATATATATATTTTTTTTAAGTTTGATGCCATTCTTCACAAACTTTAAGACGAGGACAAGTGTCTGGTGCTAATAGGTTATCCAAAGATAATTGTAATAAATACATTAAGTTATTAATACACCAAGAAAAGCACACTTGAAATACTCACAAGCAGGGGAAAGCTTACCTCCATTAGCCAGTCTAGAAGGATTGTTCTCATCTTAGGTTGCAGGAGAGGGTGCCTTTGCATATAAAGTTTATCCCTCACATATGTCTCTTCTTTTTTCATCATGTTTTTCCATACGTCATCTCTGTTTGCCCAGCTAAGACAGAACACTATGTTTAGTCTTGAATCATAAGACAAAAGTCAGGCAGACAAGCAGCAGAAAAATGGCTCACTTACCCTAGAACTGGTAATGGTGAAGCTCTAGTTTGAACAACACTTAGGTGTATAAAGTGAGAGTAATCAACACCAACTGGATCATCATCTTTATCTGGAGTAGGAAGCAGCATATGGGCATTTTTGTGAATGTTATTCCAGGATGGCTGTTAAATGAAACACAAGATTTTGCACTATGTCTTTTCAAATAATCATTTTAGCTGTAAATAAAATACATGTCATTAGGAAGAAATTATGACAAAAAACTACAGAATCACAGAGTTAGAGACAGAAAGGGACCTCTGTAGGTCATTTTGTTCAACCCCTCTGCTAAAGCAGGGCTACCTAGCACCAGTCGCCCAAGAGCATGGACACATGGCTTTTGAGTATCTCTAGAGATGGAGGCTCCACAACCTCATTGGGCAACATGTGCCAGTGCTTGGTCACCCTCACACTAAAAAAAGTGTTTCCTCATTATCAGAGGGAACCTCCTGTGCTTCAGTTTGTGTCCATCTCCTCTTGTCCCATCACTGGGCACCACTGAAAAAAAGCCTGGCTCCATCTTCTTTATATCCTTTATTTCAGGTAGTTATATACAATTGATACGATCTCCCTAACTCTTCTCCAGGCTAAACAGTCCCAGTTCCCTCAGCCTTTTCTTATGGGAGAAATGCTCTGGTCCTTTAATCATTTTACTGGACTTCTGCAGGACTCTTTCCAGTATGTTCTAGTCTCTCTTGTACTGGGGAACCCAGAACTGGACACAGTACTCCAGGTGTGGCCTCACCAGTGCTGGGCAGAGGGATGTTGCTACCCTGTTCTCCTTTTGAAGGACCACAACTGTTTCATGGAAGAATATCCAAGTCAGAGTCTCCTACTGTCATGTTGCACTTTGTTTTTAGCAAAATATGTGTGCCTTCAGGTAAAGAATAAGCAGAAGGAACTTCAAAACTCAAATACAAGGTTAGGATTTCTGGTAAGGAATATGTAGATGGAGCACCTGAAGTCATGGTTCCATGCAAAGCAAGTTTAACAATGAACAGAGCAAAACAGTAGTCCATAGAATTTTTTTCTTACTCTTTCATCTAGCAGAGCTAAGATGAAAAAACAATGCAGTTATGATCCAATTGTTTTCAGAATAAAGCAAGTACATATTAAGCAATGTCCACTAAAGTATCAAGTTGACCATTTCATGTAAAGAATTTTGCCAAGGTATGCAAACATCAGACATCCAACACTTCACCCATCATATCCTTTTACTTTTGTTTGGACCAGAACTTAAGTTTACTTTTCTCCTCCCTAACTCTGTTAAACAACATCTTGGTGTACACTCCACACAGCTCCCCAGGAAAATACTACTTTTTTTGTTTTCTGGTAGAATACAGAACCAGTCCCATGTCATCATGCCTAAGCAAATTAAAATCTGCCATTTCTGCTTAACAGTGAAGTCTGCCATTTTGCTGCAAACTGATCTGTTCTGCACCACTAAAGGGACAAGAACTCCCTAATGGTTCTTAAGAGGGGGGGAAAAAACAATCTGAAGAATCATCAAGTGATAGCAATTAAATGCTTTACATGAAACTTTGCCTCTTGCCAGGAAGCTTCACACCTGATTTCTGCCCTGTCCTTGCTATAAATGACATCACTTTCCACCAAAATGGCTACCTCCTAGCACTGGCTTCAGAAACAGAAACTACCAACTTGATGAAACAGAAACCACGTTTCACAGTTCACCCACAGCTAAGACTGCTTTGTGCTTTGAGTTACTGACACACAGATGGGCAGTTTTTCTTCTTCGAGCTCTACATTGAAACCTAGCATAGCTACATACCCAGCCATGCCACGATTTAATCTGAGCGGGGGAATGCAAAAAGAAGGAAGAGCATTTTTATCTTAAAAATTACAGCCTCCTGACAAACTGAAAGTCTGAAAAGTATCACATCAGCGTTGTTTTAAGTTAATTTTTGTCCTCCCTCAAAACTAGACTTTAGTTACACTTTGTCCTCCAAACTGCACGGCAAGCCCAGCTGCCAACAGCCTTCAGAGAAGTGCTGTCTTATCAGTTAATCAGCAAACCAACAGAAAAGCAGTAAATTATATAACATATATTTAAAGGTGCTTACTACACCACCAGCTTCTGAAGGACAAGGGAGCTGCTCCACAGAGCTCTCAACCAAGGCAGGTACCTCACATGCTACGCAGCAGCAACGACAATTGATTTGAGAGATTTCGCCACCCCTGATCTTCTATAAGGAAATATAAATCAAGGGTCGAGAGCCTCTTGGGTGTTTTGTGAAGAAGCAAAAAAGTTTTTGACTAGATAATGTCACTCACCAAGATGACTGAGGAAAAGATGCAAGCAAGAGCAAAAGAATCTAGCTGAGCTTCAGGCGAGAAGGAAACAAATGCGAGACAGGAGTCTGAATAAGTGTAGGTGAGGGAAGACCACATATTTTAGTTGAGGGAATGAGCATATTAATCAGACTCAAGTCTTTAAAGCAGATTCAGCAAGACATTCAACCAAAACTAAGAAATAGTATCAAGAAACTGCACAACATCACACCCTAACTGTAAGGAAACAGGAGCAACCACTGAAAAAGAAACAGTTTAAGGTGGGGAAGGTGTGAGGAAACCATGAAGAACTTCCTTTGGGCTTGAACAGAGACAACCATCAAGCAGTGAGCTGACAAAAAGCAGGAGATGTTATAGAGAATCTGTGCAGCCTAATGAAGGAAATCCTACAGTCCTGGGTTTACTTCTGAGGCAAACAGGAGCTGAAGCACGATGCAAGCCAAAAATCAGTGGGGAAAACTGACTCTTCAAATCTATATGGAACCTAGCAAGAAAGCTTGGTGATAACTGCAGTAACATTCCAGATACAGGAACAACTGACCAGAGATACAGATCTGTATCTCAGACCTGAAAACAAGGTAAAGACTGGAGAAACTGAACTGAAGACAGGAGGAGGAGCACCAAGAATGGCAGAAGGGAGGTGACCAAAGAAGTCCATCAGAGCAGATAAGCCCACACAGCTCCAAAGGACGAAAACCCAGGATTTCAGAGGTGGGTTATTTTTAAAGCTCAAACATTCCCACAGCTCCATTTTCAGCAGCATGTCATCATTCACCAATATCTCTAATGCTCATTTAAATAGATCTTTTGGAAATCCTTCAGGCATACAAGCCAGACACAAAACAGAGCAGGTAGCAACCATTGGGGCTACTGGTGACAGACCAGGCAGAGCCCTTGGTGAAGCAGCCACCACTAAAACACAAGCCACTGAGACACTCATGCATCTCCACGTGAGCTGGGAGCCACCAGAACAAACTTCCACAGACTGAGGGCAAGGAGGGCAGCAGGAAAGCAGAGGAAGAGGGTAACCCAGAACTGCATTCAAACAGCAAAGTCAGGATTTTCAGCATTGAAATCAAAGACACAGGAACAGGAAGGGGACAGGACTGTTTGTCTCACCCTAAAAAGCAGCACCTTGTAGAAGAGAAATATTGATATCAACTAATAGACTCCAGCCTTGGTTTGCCGGTCAGAAATAGTAAGACTATAATTCTAGCCATTTTTCACTGACACGATGCATTAGTTTGAAGCTTAGTGGGTTTTGCCATCAGAAAGAGATTCCAGAATTAATATATAAGAGAGGACAACTCACATTATTAAGCTGATCCAACTCTTTCCAAATAGCATAAGAGCTTCTACTACTTTTAATTTTCTAAAGAGACTGAATATTGTCCTCCCCCAGATAAAGGCCAAGTCAAGCTTTCAACCTGGATCCTCCAAAAATAACCTAGACTAAAGAAACTTTTTTGAGGATATTTTCAAACCAGTTAAGTGGAAAATTTTGACAACAGTAAGTCCAGATTCTGGAAAAACGTCTAGTGAGAAACTGATCAAAACTATTTCCTGATAGTTTACTCCATCTTCTTTTCATCTGAAAACATTAATTAGTTTCATCTAAAGAAGCGAACTTTCAATTCTCCACTCTAGATGGAGGCGGCCATGTATTTGTGTCACAATTGCATAGAAGACTCTAATCTAGTTAGATGAATTTTGTTTTACACGGAGCCTTGGAAGTGTATCCATCCACAGAAAGTGGCCAGAATTAATATGAGAATTGCTAGCAGAATTACAGTAGTGCCAGTTCTCTAAATTCAAACACAGAATTTATGCAATATTCTGCTGTCACAAACCTGATGATATAGCCACCCTTTCATCACATAAAGGGTAACAGCATCCTAATTAAGAACTCAGGCCTTATGTTCAGCAGAAGCAAACTAATGAATTGACTATGAAGATGCCGTAAAGTGGGATGTGACTACGATATTTTGCCTTGTGTATAAACTAGCGTCAGTAAACAATTTATTTAATGTAGAAGTCATGTGGTATAGGCTGCAGTGGATTTATAGCTACTTGCATTTTAGAATTGCTGTGCCTCAACAGAATAACTACCGCACTGGCTATCATACAAGCCTGCTATACTGCTGCTGGAATCGTAAACATATTCTCATTAGTGGCCCATGGCAATTTATATCAGAGAATAGCTTGTGTCACACCATAGACTGAAGAGCTGCTGCTGTGCAGCCAAATGTTAGCTTTTTTAAACAGATCTGTAACAATCTGGCTACTTTGTCACAACAAAAAACCTTCTCTATGTAGCAACGGATACACAGGTACCCATTTTATTTATGCTTTACAGAATCAAAGAGCCAAATCCCAACAGTATGCTAAGCTTAACTAGAAAAACTCCCAAGTAAATATTTTGGATGTCTACTCCCTAAATTATTTAAATTTTAATTTACCTATCATTCCTGAAGTAACATTGAAAGGCCACCAGACCAGGAACACAAAGAAGAACACAAAATTGGAAGACTTTATCTATTTTCAAAGTTGAAGGTCAATGTATGCAAAATATATTTCAAGTTTCTTTCCACTGTCTTTCTGGAAGAAGGTACAACTGAGTGCCCATTGAAAGTTTTTTAACAACACTTTACTATTATGCAATAAACACACACAAGAAGCCCTTGCTCAGCTCAAACAGAATGAATCTTTTGGTAAAGGAGAGAGCTGTGGTGAAGGACGGGCAGCTCTTCCTTGTCAGAAGTGAGAAATTAGT
This sequence comes from Streptopelia decaocto, assembly GCF_964273445.1. Lineage (NCBI taxonomy): Eukaryota > Metazoa > Chordata > Aves > Columbiformes > Columbidae > Streptopelia > Streptopelia decaocto. The sequence goes on along the minus strand of NC_138666.1, from coordinate 13,742,379 downwards.
TTAATATACTGCACAAAAGAAAGACAGAAGGGAAGGAGAGATCCCCTCATTAAATGCTCACCATTTGAGCCCTGCTTAATATGTTGACTGATAACTGGTATACACAGTTGCAACAAGCAGAGGCCATTCCAAACAATGATGCCCATCTGTTATGGTAGCACTTTAGTCTTAGAACTTCCAGCTGCCACTTCTGGTTAGATGTGCCACATTATGCACAGCCTTGCGTACAAAATGAGCACGGTCTGTACTCCCCAGTTGTGACTTTTGCAGCTTAAGTATCACCCTGCATGTGCATTAAGAGGCTGAAGTCCCAGTGACAGCGACTGCCCAAGCGTGTGCGTGCAGAAATAAAAGGATGAGAATAAACCTATTTCAAAAAACAGACGACTATTTAGCGTGGGCATTGCTATGTACAAAAGCATCGTATTTTTATTACCACACAATGATATAGCATCCAATAGAGACATCAATAGCATCGCTGTTTTGAAGAATATAGAAGGGGCACTAAGGGAACTAGAGGACACTACTAGGGCTAGTTTTGACTTTGTCACTCAGATCATTCTAAATGTCTTGCTGACAAAACTGGCAATGGTCACTACTAACCTCCACCACAGGTCTGATTTTGACAGGTAAGTGACTTATCCTTTTGTTCTGCATATAAATGAAGCTTATTTTACGTCCCCATAAGCATCTGGTATAAACTTCAAAGTTGTAATCAGGAACCTCTTACTTTCTGTTTCTGATAACGACCTTTGTCAATGGGACTAGAGCTGACAGTAAAAGGGGGATCTTTCCTCTCTCCCAGGTGACACACAAGTAGAAACATGACTGCAAAGAGAATCACCTCAAAAGACAATTCTGTTTGGATGTTTAAGTGTCTCATACTTCGGCTTGCAAGGTAGAGCACGTAAGCTCATGACTATACGCTTGCAACCCTCTAGAGAATTCAATGCAGAGTCCCTCCATGTAGGCCTAAATGCACATTAAAGCTTTTGTAAAGTTCACCCTTGCAATCCTAGGATGGCTGAATATACTAAAGCCTTAACATAACGTTTTAGATCAGCTCAGGCCTCATCTCTTGCACAGGCTCCAAAGCAACATGTGTAAACTGAAGTGTTTTGAACACTTCAGCAGCCAGGGTTGATAGTCCAACTTGCCCATTGCTATATAGCTGGAGGTATCTGTGTTGCACCATGTTTGTAATAATAAGGTACTGCAAAATAACAAGAGGATTGAGTACGATTACGAGAGTATGATCTAAAGCCAAATGAGTTACCTGGTTTTCATACTGCTTTTTTCTAGTCATCTCCATTTGGGCAATCTCTTCATCCGGATCCTGTAAGAACTACAAACAGCAACACATAATTTCAGGGGTACAAAGCATGGGACAAGCGACCATGGGTCACTGTGACACCCGCCCAGCCCGTCAGGATCACAGGCCCGCAGCAGCCCAGGGCCCACTCAACACCCAGAGCACCACATGGGCCCCAGCCACCCAACAAAAGGAGACGAGGGCCCGGAGGCCAAGCCCAGCGGCGGGGCAGGCGCTGGCCTGCGAGCACCAGGCTGGGCCGCCTGGCCGGGCCCGCACTCACCGTGGCCACATCGGCTTTCCTCTTGCGGGCTCGCATGGCGCCCTCCGCACACCCGTCCCCCTTGGCGGGAGCCTTCTCCTCCGCGCAGTCGCTGCCAAGAGAGAAGAGGCTGAAGGAGCCGCGGGAGCCCCCCCAGGGGTGTGTGACAGACCTCGGCCTACAGGGCCCCGCGCACAGCGCGGCCGGCACACTCACCTCTCCCGGCGCATGGTGCCCGCCTGGGCCGGGTCGGGGCGAGCGGAGCGCCGTGCGGGGAGCGGCCGAGCAGGCCCGGGCCCCAGCCCCCACAAAGGGCCGCAGAGGCGCGGGCGCACAGCGCGGAAAGGGCGGCCGCAGCCCCGGGCCGGCCCCGCCGGCTCCCCTCACCCCGCAGCCAGACGCCCCAGGAGGCGGCAGGGGCGCCCGCCGCCCCGTGCCCGCACACTCGCTCACTCACCGCCGCGCCGGCAGGCCCGGACCTTCCCGGGCGAAGGCGCTGGGTGCCCGTCTGGCGGCGGCGAGGCGCGGGGGCAGGGCGGGAGCGCGGGCGGGCGGGCTCCGCTGGGCGCCTCCTGCCTCACACCGCGGCCGCTCCCGTCCCTGCGCACAGCGCGGCCCGCGCCGCGCGGGACATTTAAACGGGCGGCGCGAGGCCGCCTCCCCGCCCGCCCGCACACGTGGCCCCGCGCGCAGCGCCGGAGGCCGGCGCGCGGCCGGGGCGGGGTCTGCGGGGGGCGCGGCGGGGCGCGCGGCGGGGCGCGGCGGGCCCGGGGGAGCCGCGCGGGGCGCCGCGGGGCGCGGGATCCCGCGCCGGGGCCGGCGGGCGGGGCCGGGGCGGGGCTGGGGGCGGGGCCCGCGGAGCAGACGCGGAAGCGGCAGTGGCAGTGGCGCGCGCGGCCGCCGCAGGTGGATCCCGGCGGGGTGAGCTGAGGTGAGCGGACCGGAGAGGCCGGGCCGCCCTGCCCTGCGCTGCCCTGTCCGACAGAGGGAACGCGAACGGGCCGCCGCCGTGGCTGTCCGGGGCCTGCCCGCCCCGCTGACCGGCCGTGGTCCCCTCCCTGTCCTCCTCTCTCCCGCAGGACATGCGGCTGCCCGCGCTCTTCGGGCGGCTGAAGGCGGCGGTGGTCGGGGTGGTGCACGTGGGAGCGCTGCCAGGTAAGCGGCGCCCGCCGAGCACGGGCAGCCCCCGGGGCGGCACCGGGAGCCCGGCTGCGGAGCAAAGGCCGCTTCCCCGGCAGCCCGTGCCCTGCCCCTCCCCCCGCCCCGCACGAGTGCCGCAGGTGCGGGCGTCTCCTCTCTCTACGGGCAAAAGAGGCAGGAGACGCTTCGTGTTGGGAGCTGGGCTGAGGAAGCGAGGGTTCTGTTTTAGTGAGCTCCTCACTGCTGTGTCTCGGGTGAGGAAAATACACGAATAGGCCCTGGGACAGGGTGGTGTCGGACAGAGCTCTGCCCCCTGAGGGGCAGTGGGAAGCTCAGACCACAGGCAGGGGCTGTTCCACCCTCACCTCCTCGTCCGCCCTTCCCGCGGCTCAGGGCAGCAGAGCTGATTACAGCAGGTGACCTTCCCGGTGATGGGTTGGTGTCCAGAGCTCACCGTGCCCCAGAAGCAGCCTCCAGGCACAACGGGCAGCTTTCCCCACGCTGTTAAATCAAATCATCAAACACAGTTGTCAGAGGCTCTTCACAGTCCCCATTTCAGACTCTTGGCTTTAGGAGCCCAAGTGTCAGGAAAGACTTTGGAGCTGATCTTAAGGGAAACTCCTTGAACTCCACCAAAACCCATGTGTGCTAATTTCTGCTGTGAAGTACTTATACTTAAGACCAGATACAATTAATCTTGAAGTTTAGGGTTTAAGATAGCTTTAACTAATTTTAAATTGACTGGTGTTTAGCATAAGTATTCTGCAGACCTAGAGGTTGGTCTTGCTGTAGGTTGTATTGTGTGGAGCATCAGTAATGCAGGACAAGCTATAATATGTACAAGAATAACAAGCAGACTTGGTGCAATAAGAGATTGTAGCAGATATTCCTTAAGTTTGTGAACTAGATTTAGGAGTTGAATGGTTACAACAGGTCTGTCAAGTTCAGCTAAGGAATGAGATGCCACAATAGCATGACGCTAAAAGGCTGCTGTATCTCCTTGTAAGTTTACCCTGTTTCTCCCTATTTCAGTGTGCCAATCCCTATAGCTGTCCTGCCTGAAAGCTGTTACTGTATGCAGTTTTGGTTTGTGTGTGTCCTGGGGTAAGCAGTGTTATTCTTTCAGGGACACCAAGGAGTTCTCTTCCATTGACCCAGATCATCGATCAAGCTTGTCAAGAGGCAGAAGCTTACAGGGATGCTGGAGTTGTAAGTTTTGGTTTCCTTCTTCCTATGGCAGCATTTACATGAAGCTACTTCTGTATAGCAAATATTTTAAATTGAGTCTATAACTCATCAAAAGCATCTTAAAACACACTGTTTAGGAAGATGTTTAACTCCTCATCTTTTATTTCAGCGTAATAATTAGGCCTTCTAGATTACAAGACCTAAAATATGCATCACATGCGCCCAAAACAAAGGAAAAGTGTAGGGGCAAATTGTGCAGTTCAAGTTGCTTAAGTTGGATCACCATCAGTTTCTAATAATTACGTCAATTTAAGGGTAAGAAAAAAGAAACGGAAAGTTGACCGCAACACGGATGGTTGCTGGCATTCTAGGTATCCAGCTGTATATTTTTAGCTCTGTGCAGTGCTCTGGTTTCATGAAGTCACGGAGGAATGCCATGCACACAGCTGAGGCACTGCGTACGGACCTCAGTCACTTGTAGGCTGCAGAATTGTCCCACACTTGTGTTTGTAACAAAGCAGCACAGATTATTCAGGGACTAAAAAAAAAAAAAAAACAACTTTGGCCCTTTTTATGCTCTTCAACCCTTCTCTCCGAGCCCCCTGGCAGCAAGCACGCCTGCTTCGTGCATCTAGAATAGAATGCCCAAAAGGTCAGTCTCAGCCAGAGGCAAGAGGAGGCAGGTACTGAATTGCTGTTCAACCTAAAGTAGTGTAGTAATCTTCATAGGTCAGTAGATTTTAACAGAGTGTATGTCCTTTTGAAAGGTCAGATATGTTTTAAACATTTCATTGCACCTTGTCTTCAGGTGTTGATGTGCTTTTTCTTTGACCCACTTACAGTATTATGTACTTTTCTGGCATGGTAAGGTGGTGTCCTAGTGTCTGAGGTTTGAAAATGTCTTAAATGAACAAGTTGCCACTGTTCTGAGCTGTTGTTTTCTGCAAAACTTTAACATCAAGCCAGTTGAAATCTCTTTAATGGCATAAATTAGAACGATACTTTACAGGCTGAACGAAACTGAATATAAGAGCTTAGTCTGAATTATAGAACACCAAGGTTAAAATGCAAGACAAGCCACAAAAAGTAGGTTATGGGCAGAGTGCTAGTAAAGCTAAATTAGGAAAGAATCCAGAGAACAGAATTGTTGAAACGATGAACAGCCATGCTGAAGAATGACATTCATATAGGCAGGCTTCAGTGCCTGTGACCCAAATGAACATGTGTAAGATGCCCACCCAGTTAGAATAACCACAGGTTGTACAGAATGGGTAAGTTTTCTTCCTTTGCATGCCTGTTGAAAGAACAGGTGTGTAATAGCTCTGTGTTCTATACTGTGAATGTATATTTTTTCTTTACAGTTACAGTATCAACATGAGGTATAATGTGATTTGATCTACATCAGAAGAGTGGCAAGGACTAGTCTCTGTCTTCCTGTGTTAGAGGAAGTGGTTACACAAGTGGTAACTCTTAAAGCCATTGCCCCACATCCCAGTGCTTGTTTACCTATTTCCCTTATGTAACTACACATTGAAGCTTTTAGCATCTGGGAGAAAACACCAAGTACCTCTAAAGCTGAGGGAGGAGAAACAGTGCATTTCACTGCTCACATGCACAAAGCTGGAACAGTTTTAAGACAAACTTTAGAATCATTACTAACAAACAATTTTAATTTGGGTTTTGTACTTTGTCTTTTTAACAGTTGTAGTAAGTTCTATTCCAGGTCAAACTGGTTTACCGTCTCTCCTACCTCATTGCTGTCTCTGAACCTGAATATATTTTTTAAATCAGATGAGGGGAGTGCAGTTATTTCTTTACATGTTTTGGAGAAATTCAAGGCCCAAAGTTACACTTAGTCTATTTCCTGTAGAAGTCACAAGAACATCAGTATACATTCCACACCAATCTTCATTCTAAAGGCCTGTACACAGTAGTGTTACAGCAATGTGACAAACAAGTCAGATAATCAGGAGAGCTTCCATAAATATCAGTATGGTTGCCTCATAGTTTTTGCAATTCACTTGCTTTGTTTTCCCTGGTACTTTATGAGAAATGCAAGTTTTCGTGATTGATACTTCAGGAGCTTCCTGGCTTTTGCACAGAGATCACCACTCTTCCGAACTCACTATCCTGCTTCTGTAATGGGAATATATTTGGGTTTTCCCCTCAGTACTCCAAGCGAACTGTTAAGCTGTCTGTTTTTCTTGTGGAAGAAGAGCTAGAAACATAAAGATTTTTTCCACAGGTGTTTCTTCTGACAGCGTTTCCAAATGCTACCTTCAATAGCCTTGAAGATATGTAACCATCTTGCTGCTGCTACATGTTTACATATTGTCTCAAGTTGCTTGAATTGGTGTTAACATTAAAAAAAAAAGTATATGATCTTGCTCACTCAATATGCATTGCACTTTAAATCCTGGTATATTCAGAAAAAGGTGACTTGTCTGGCACATTAGCAGCTTAACATAATAAACATGAAAGATTTGTGATATTAGAACACAGTAATGATAATAAGTGAGTGCTTAGTTAGGAAGCCATCTGTGCTCAAAATATATTATGCTTTGTACTTGTGTGTTGCTAAACAATGAAATTCTCCAGACAAGATTTTATAAGCAGCAAGCTATGAGGTATTATGATCCCTCCAGTTTGTATCTGTTTAAGAAAAATGAAAAATATATATTCAAATAGGCTTGTATTCATTCTGTTCAACCTGGGTAATGCTTACCTTGCAGCCAGAAAATAAAGTCCAGGTTCCCTCTGGTTTTGTTGATATAGATCACTTCACTACTAGTTACTGTTATCTAGCTGTAGCTACTTGAGTAGCTGATGTTAAAGACAGAGTTGCATAAGTAAAGCTATTTTTTTTTTTTAAAGAAAATATCCCAAAATTATAAAACTACATTGAGCTGCAAATATTACAATGCTCCTTACCACACAAAATTTGTTATTCTGATCCTCCTGACTCTTCTTTTGTTTCTGTACCTGGAAGGAGAGTTGCTAGTACATATTTTACATACATACATATAGATGCCTTTAGAAAATGAAGATATTTGAGTCTATTATATCTACAATGATAGTTGGAATTCAAATTACTTGGAGTTTAATAACTAGTATTTCTGCACAGAAACATGTAGGTGGTTATTACTTGGATCACAAAGGTTAACATTTCAAATCTTACCTATATTACAGTGGAGTAAAATAGCAGACAAACCTCCCCACAACTGTGTCCCGTGGTATATGCAGGAGAACATAAGATATCTACTTATCTATATTACATTAAGGCTGTAATCTCTTGCTCTAGAGGTGGAGTTTTTAAAGGAATTGCAAGGCAGCTGTGCCTGGGCACTGCAAATAAATGCTCTTCAAAGGCACCTGGTTTCCTGTGTAAGGGGCACATGGCTGTGGGGTGGGAAAGGTTGTAATCATCTTGGAGCACACCTGAGCCTGTATAATAATGGATATGGTGCAAAAGCCTCCTTAAAACTTCCTTTCTTCCTGTAGGAATGAATAGTTGTTTTAAGCTTGCAAAACCTTGTGTTAGTATGTATGTGTCTGCAGGTAAAATCTTTCTCTTAGGGGAAACACTGGGCTTAAAGTTACCCTGGGGAAAAAGTTAGAGAAGTCAGATGCTGAGTTAAAACTTGTATGGTTGTTATGCCTGTTGTGGTTTCTAGTGTTGTGACTATTTTTGAGGCTTTCCTGCTGGGATATTATGTGTGCATGCAGCTGAAGTGTTTTGAGAGGTCATTCTTATAAGTGGAATAAAGCTAAGGAAATTATTTTTCTATATAATCAGAGAGCTATTTAAATGACTTATTTTCCAGTAGCTGACTGTGATACAAGAGGCACTTTGCACATAGTACTTCAGAAGTCATTTAAAGTAAAAAGGAAATATATTGTTTGAGAATTACTTATAACAAGGCTATTATATATAAGCAACACTTAGATTATCTTAATATTCAATGGAAAAGGAACACAAAAGGTTTTTGTTGGAGTGTTATCTTGTACTATCAAAAAAAATTTCTGTATAGTAGCTGTTCCCATAGACCTCTAAACCATAAGTTTAAGTTTCAAGAACTTTAATTTAGCATGACTGTTTTCTTTCCACCATTTTATTTAGCTGTCTGATAGCACTGAAGTCTGTTTTATATACATATCAATTCAGTAAACACAGAAATCTGTGGTGTTATATTTTTATATAAAATATGAAGGAAAGCTTTGAGTTGATGCATCTGTAATTCAGTTCTCTGTATTGCAGAACATATGTTGTTCTTCTTTAATTAAACAAAACATAATATGCAAAAGAACATAGTCTATCAGATGGTACCAAAAGAATAACGCATTATTAAAGTGATACCAAAAATGTTTGCTGTAACTGGGGACCTTGAGGCCCTAGGAAGCAAAAACTGCTGAAAAGTGAATATAGTAAGTTTAAGGGAGAGAGAAATGTTGGAATCTTCCCATATCCCTGCATTTTGAACTAGAATTCAATCAGATACTTTTAATGCACAGTAGTATGGCTAGCGTTTAAAATTAATTTTTAAATGAATTAATTCATTAATGTGTCTAATGGAATAATTTGCTTTATACCAGTCCTGAGCTATCAAAGTAGTAGCAATTCAAAGGAAGCTCAGTTTCACTGCAGAATACCTGTGGACTTCTGCCAGCCTGTTCTGCTTTTTTGGCTCTTTCCATGGCTGGTCGGGAGCTGAGCATCTGAAGCCCCATTCCCATTCCCTGACATCTTTTTTCCTGTGTGTCCTATTGAGGTTGATTTTTTGGCTGCTGAAAGCCTGGGGCTTCTGGTTTGCAGATCCCAGCTCCTTGCCCTTATGGTAAGCTTGGAGTTTCCCAGATATTCAGTTTTTGGTGAGTTCTGCCAAGTAGAGCGTTCTTGAGCCAAAGACCAAAGTCTTCTAGGTTTTTGCCCTCAAGAAATTACCTGGTTTTGAGGGTTCGTTGTGTTTGAGTTTGGTTTGTTTTGTTAAAACATTATACTCCTACATTAATCCTTTTGCTACATAATGCTACTGACCAAGTTTGCAGTTTTGTGTAGATTGACCTAATATGTGTACAGAGGACGAAAGGCCAAGGGATTTCACTTTCTGTTGGTACCATGAAAGATTCAGTAGTTGTGCCTCAGGTAGAAGACCATTTGGTCAGTTCAGTTTTGTTGGAATAGTCACGACCTCATTCCAGAGAAATAGGCTAAAAGTTTGTGACTTTTTTCCTTTCTGAAAATGGTCTGGGTTTTTCCGAGGACTGGTTGTCGTATTTGTCGTATGGCAAACCCATAACTCCCATCACAAGTAGGGAAAGTGTGGATGTTAAATTATACATTGAATTGGACATAGAAACAAAATTAAGCGCAGATGTTTTGGTTAGGTATCATATCTAGTTTTCCTTTGCCTAGTTGAGGTTTTCTCGGACAGGAATTTTGTAATTAAATATGCTGATGAATGGCACCAATTAATGCATAGGTCTAGTGCTTATATTAGATCACTTTTTCCATTAATAAGCTGTGTCATTTTTAAGGTAGCATGTATTTTGTGTATTTAAATACCCTGCTGTCAGTCATTTGGTTAGTGCAGCTGTACCCTGGTGCACTGAATGTATGTGGGTTGTGCTTGGATTGACTGTTGCTCCACTGGATTATTTCCATTCTCAGTTTCCCCCGTTCTCCATGTTAGGCATTCATTTATGATGTCTGGGGCTTAGCCTGTAATTCAGCCATTAAATGCTGACCGCATTTTATATACTGTCTTATTTTTTACTGCCAAAAGGGCTTTTACATTCCAACAAATTTAAAGCAGCGTTACATATGTAAGTTTTTTAAAAAGGAAAAACTTTGTGTTTTTTCCTCCCCCTTCCTGATTCTCTCTGTTGTTATTAACCAAACTTCCTTGTTTCATCTCTAGTGGTATTTCTTTTTCCCAAATGTTTTTCTTTCCATTCCGGTTCAGTTAGAATATCTTTGAAATGTAAACCCCTCATTTTAAAGGATTTAGGTGTGTAATTAAACTCCAGAGAACAGAATTAATTTTTTAGAGGTACAATTAATACATCTATTAAACTTTTTTGTATTTTTAGATTGAAGCAGATGAGAAATTTTTAGCTGTTTTTAACATTCTCACTGCAAATGCAAAACATCAGGCTTGAGATATGTTTCATGCTATATTTTTACTCCTGTTATTAGTCCCTGACAAAATTATATATGATTTGCACTTATTGCAAACTTTTTGGCATATACTATACAATGATTGGAAAAGTACAAGGTATGGGATCATGCACAAAGGTTTTTCGATAAATTGCATACATCGTATCAGCACAATATTTCATCATCCGTCCATTGTTTGCTAAGAGTATGTCTGTGTGGAGTGAGAGGTATAGTAGATAATAAATAGCAACATCTGCCTTCAAGTAATTCTGAATCCAGAATGGGAGAAATATCAATAGTTAATACTATGGTATTAGGCACACTGCAAATAGGCTAAATAATAGTCAAACAAAAAAATTCCTTTATCCAAAATAACACTTAGTTTCTGACATTAATTGAATTGAAAATTGCCTTGATTATCTCTAAATTCTCTGTTATCCAAACACACTCAATATGCTGTATTCCACTTCGATAATTGAAGATTGACTCTACACTATTTTTAATGAGGTATAAGATTTAACTCATTCACCTGTAGTTCACATTTTAGGATGGATCAAAGGGAACCTGGCTGATGCGTGTATAATTAAAATCACGTTTATTTATCTTCGTGATTTCCCAGCAGATACCATGCTGTTGATGAAAGCACTTCTGTAAGTGCATCAACACAACTTACTGTAGATAATCCTTCCTTTGAAGGAAAACCTTTAAACTTGTGTGTGTTTTAATACAAAACAGCGTAATGTTAAACTAGCCATCTTTGCTAAGTTCCTTTTTTCCATGTTTAATCATATTTCTTTATAATAATCTCCACAGGATGGCTTGATAGTAGAAAACATGCATGATGTTCCTTACACGCTGTGTCCTGGGCCTGAAGTAACGGCAGCGATGACGATTCTTAGCGCTGCGGTGAGACAAACGTGTCCCCGCCTGGCGCTGGGCGTCCAGGTCCTGTGTGCTGCGAATCAACAGGCGATCGCGGTTGCGCTTGCCGCAGGTAATAGAAATGACTCATCAGTTACCGCTGTTGTTTGCTGTGGCATTTACTCTCTGCAAATTGTGCATTGTACTAACATAGATACCATGAAAAATGAGACATGAAAAGCTCACTGTACCTTGAAAAAGCAGAAATTAGATTTTGAGAAAGATGCCTGCTTGATTATAATAGATGATACTCATGCGCTGCTTCAGTTGGAGGCAGCTGAAAATCCCAAGGCTGCTTCTGCAGCTTTCTAGGTGAAACCTGTCTAAATATAATGATTAGTTTAAAGCTTCTCATGTCTAAAAGCCACCTTTGGTGTAACTCTATTTACTTCAGTTAAATTATATTTGAGGATCAATTTAACCCACTGTGGTTTAGCATCCAGTTTCAGCATCTAATTATATGTTGTTGCTACTACTGTTATCCGTTAAAACTAAGTTTTCATTACCTTTTTTAATGAATGGATGGAATGAAGCTTTTTATATAATAACAAAAAATTGAGTGTACAGTTAGCCAAACTACTTAAAATTAAATTGCATTTGGGGGAATTAAATATAAATTAATGTGTCTTTATTGCATGAATCCTAGACTTGCTAACCTTTCTACTCCTACTGCTTGCTGAAGCAATTTTAGTTTTTCATGTGTAACATTCCATGATTTAAAGATGGATGCTGGTTTAATATGGAAGGCTTGTACTTCCTAAATACTTCATAAATTGAGAGTTATTTTCTGGTTTTACCCAAATTGCGTATGTGATTACAGTATGTTTGTACATTTTTGAATGTACAAATTTTATAATCAGGCAGAATTTTTTAAGAATGCAAAACTAAAAGATGCTGGTATTAATTGAAAACCATACTTCAGGTAATATAATGTAGGGTAACTTATCTACAGTGACAGTTTTAAGTATATTGAATATGTGGAAGTCTTAAATTCCTTTTTTCTTGGGAGAATTCTTGTTAGTAGTCGTGTTTTGAACTCAGATTTGTTTTGAGTGCTTTAAAATCAGCAGTTGCTCTTTTCAAGGTATCTAGCTGCTTGACAAACTGCCAAAACCTAATTTTTATTACCGCAATATAACCTATAGGAAAACTTAAAGATGCTAACAGAATCCAGATTTAGTTTTTAGGGATTGTATGTGTGTAGGATACTTGAGGTACATAGGCATTTGCAAAAACATTTACACATCTTACTTTTAAAAGCAATAGTCAAACTGCTAGTGAGTTATGCACCCTTTTAGGAGCAAAATTGATCACTAAATAAGGGATGTAGTGTGGGAACAATGTATTTCTCTTCCTTCTCAGCAATTATTCATGAGGGAGAAAATTCCTGGAAGGCTTGGGTTTTTCTCAGCCCTACTACTGTTGTGCACTCCTTGCTCTGTAACTGGAGAATACCAGCTAGGAAAGGCCCATGTTTAATGCATTTCACTGCTCTTCGCTAAAAATGATTGTGGGAAGTTCACTGAACAGGAAAGCAAAAAGAAAGGAAAATCACTTTAAGCGAAACCATAGTAAAGCGAGTGCTACTTTGTAGGTAGCAAGTCTTTCAGTAGTTTTTCTGTAGCAACTTAGTAGTGACTTTAATGTCAATCCCATTTTAATAGGTGGCTATTAATAAAGCAAGCCCTGTATACTTTCACTACAAAAAATACTTGCTGAAGGCGTTTTAGCTAAAAAGCATATGAAGCATCTCCTGCTACTACGCAGTCATTTTATTTTCCCTGTGGAAACTCCTGTATTTAGTAGAAATAACTGTTCTGAAGAGAACTGCACAGGGAGATTGTAAGTGGTCTCTAGGTGAAGGTAATAATTTTATTTTGTAAAGAGGGGAAAAAAAAGTCAGCAGGTTTACAGTGTGACTAGGAGGAGCTCAACATCAGCAACATGCGGTTACGCTAATAAATGTGTTGTAGGTAGCCTAATAGTAACGGATGAAATTACTGAATTTTCCTTGCATATTGACAAGGTATTGGATAAATCTGAAAATAACAATAATAAATCAGGGGATCTAAGAAGGCTGAGGATTTTTTTAATTATTTAATTTGGTTGTTTAGGAAGCATTTATTTATTCAATTAGATGCCTAAAGGAAGGAATGCCAGCAAAAACGTGTTCATGCTGGGTGCTTCAGCAAAGGTATGGGGCAGCAGTAGGAAAACAGTGGGGGATCTTGAGGAAAAAGGGAACTGATGTGTCTTTGCTTTTCTGACAGAAACAACCAGTTGCTCGTGTTATCAAAAAACAACTATTGAACCAAAACAGTTGTTGCCAACACCCTCCCAGCTCCAAAAGGTTATTGCAGACTGTTACACCAATGCTGAATGCTCTTGGTTCAGCCCAACTGGGGTTGAAGGAGGCGGTTGCCCAAGGGCATCCATCAAGGGCAGGCCCTGGCTTCTCCTGCCCTGGCCTCGCTGCAGGGCCCGTCCTCCCCTCCGTCTGCCCCACAAACCAGCCCCGCGGCCTCTGATCTTCTGCTTCCACTGTTGTCCTCAGAGGTTGTGATGAAAGCTGCCGGATCTCCCTCTGTTCCTAAGGGCAGATATGGCAATGTTATCCCACTCAAAAATTAGTGTAATTATATACACAAACAGTGGGGGAGATTCATGTCACACCTTTCTTAATACCGAAGTCCTCTGCTGCTCACTTTTAAAAATTCTTCTAATGTAGCATTTTAATTTAAAATACAGTGATGTCTCTAAGGAGCTGTAGACAGCAAAACATGGAGACAATAGAGAATCGTACAATTTTGTATTTATATTTTTGATTTGAAGCCATCTTAATTTCAAATATTTGTTCTCAGAACAACAGTTCATTCTAATGATGTTCTCCAAAGACATTGTTATCTTCCTTCTTTCCTAAAATGTTCTTTGTGGAGAAGCAAGTCAGAATTTGTTTGCTACAGTTACTTTTCAATTGGTTCATTATTAACAGGTGTACCATGTGTTTTTTAGAGGTGTATAATTTCCTGTTTGTAGTTTCTGATATAATTAACTACATCTGCTTGAGGTTGAAACAGAATGATGTGTATAAGCAGGTTTTCTGAGCAAATAAAAATACAAATGCTCCCTTATTTATTTTTGTTTAGCAAATATTACTGGTTACCATTTCTTAGTGCTCAGGAGCGCCCACAATATGTTCACTAAGTCTGAGTCAGATTTAGGTGTAGTGTTTGGCTTTCCTTACTTATTTATCAGTGTGTCTTGTTTCCTGAAGTTAACCATTGCATTAATTTCATGTACTCGTGGTGTTTGTTGTTCCAAATTACATGTCTTTTCTTTCTTAGAAAGTTTGCTAATTGTGCAGCACTGTTCATCTTAGAGGAGACTCTTGTATCTAAAGGAATTGCACAAAAGCCCTCAGCTGCTATTTGTGTTTTTCCTTGCATTAGTGAGATGTTCTGCTTAGCTCTAACCTGTCAGTGTAGGTCTTTGCAGAGGAGGTGCAGAGCCTTTGTAATACAGGGACTGTATGCTGGTGATGCTCCCTTTATTATTTTGCACGTTCTGCATGCTCTCCATTACCAGCATGTGGCAGTGATTGAGAAGAAAAAAGTAACTGACCCATCATTAACCTAATGGAGACAAAGTTAATGGTGAGAAGAAGGATTTCAAGAAGTATTGGCCTGGCCATCTGCTGGTCTTTGAGGCATAAAACAGTCCCCATAGCTGTATCTCTGTAGTGATGCTTGGGAACACTTCTGATATTCTAGGTACTCCTCTCTGTTGTGTCTTGAGTCCATGGGGTGGAAAACCAGGCACATGGGCCACAGGCACGTTCTGGCCAGAGCTTCCATCTGGGTGCCTGGGAGCAAGGACTGTAGGTCTACTAGAGAATGTAACTTCCCCACACCTGGGTGAGCCTGTGTTACACTCCTCAGGGGCTCAGTTTTTAAGTTTATCTTATCTCGTCTCATAAATTTAGAATAGAATAGTTCAGTTGGAAGGAACTTAAAATAACCATCTAGTCTAACTGCACCTCCACCTGACTGTGAGAGTGCACTTCTTTTACTTTAAGGATCATGTTACTAAAATCCCATTTCTGAATTAGTCTTCATCAAGGATAATGACACAGTTGGCAGCTGATTAAGTGATGCTTCATATCCGATGATATCCCAGGTACCCAGATATCTCCACGGGTTTTTTTTAATTATAAAAGCAGCTTTGCTGTCCGAGACCGTTCCTTTCCCTCCCCCATCAGCAGAGATATTGTCCACAGGAATTCACTTGCTACAGCCTGTTATAGTGTTTAAGGTGGGATACAATTGGGCAAAACTTCATACTGCTTTTTTTGTTTAACTGTCACTGTGTTAACGCTCCGGTGGGGGCACGCAGCTGAGCTGAGAACTGCAATGGGTGTGCATGCCCTGGGAGCACCCATGGGTGCTGTGGAGCAAAGGCAGCGGGCACTGCGGGCTCTGCTCTGAGCTCCATTGGAGATGCTTCTCCCAGGCCTGCCATTCCTGCCGAGTGTGGAAGGAGCTGCTGCAAGATGATGTTCTGAGTGGTGATGGGTCTTTGCAGCATGGAAATTGTGTGCCTCTTGCATCAATAGCATGTGCAGTCGATGCTTCTCTGGGTTTTCATTTTCAGCACAAAATCAGTCTTTTGGATTCTTTTTGAATTAGGAAGGCAAGAAGAGCTGAGAGGCAGGATTTCCTGTGCATGTAAAACAAGATATCACCAGTAAAGTTACCGGCAGCATCTCGCCTTTGTGTGAAGGCAAAGACATTTGCCTGAAGTCCAAAATTCAACAGCAATCAGGAGCTGCTGCCTTGCAGAGGCCAGATCCTGTTTCTGTGAAAGCAGTAAATCCAAGCTCCCAGCTCCTTTTGGCTTTATAACTCAAAGAATGAACATACCTGAGAAAGGGCTTCTCAATGGTTGCAGCCAATTCACTTTTTTGGTGATGTTAATATGCAGTGAGATGCACATTTGCAGTATTTAAGGTGGATAAAGTAAAAGTACCATTTCCTCTATCAGCTCAGTCTTGAAATATTTTCTTGCCCAGCAAAAGAGGTGCTTCAGTCTGTCATTTATTTTTAATTTTACTTTCAATCATAAATTATCATGGGAAGGAAAAAAAATAAAGCTTTTCTCTACAATTGTTAGACCTCCACAGCTGTTTAGGCAAAGCTGTTTAAGTAGGATTAAAGTGGAGTAACACTAACTTCTGAAAAAGAGACAAGCTCCAGTTTCTTCAACAGGCTCTGCAGTGGCTGGTTACTTGATTCCATGTCCTTAATACAGTCTTGAAGTTCTATTTATTAGGTTTCATTGGAAATTTCCTGTTCTTGTTCTCCAGTGAGATTACAAAACTGTTTTGTTCCCATATAAGTCAGAAACGGGACTGCCTATTAGCTATTCAATGGCTATTACTTTTCAACTTGCCAAATGTGAAAGTAAGCAATAGTATAATTCTCACAGTTTTATGAGCATAAAAATGAATTCATTAGCGGAATCTGATTATGGCTTCATAAAACAGAAGGGTAATGATTTGGTGCCTGCACCTATTACAGTTGGTTAAAATTTTTATTTTCACAGCCTTCAAAAACCCAGATAGAGGGCGCAGCTTTGTTAAACTAAGTACAATCCTAATGTTTAGCTGCAAGTCTTAAATTACTGAGTTAAGGGAACAGAAACAAAGCATCGAGAAAAAAACCTGTAAGCAGTGAGTTCAGTAAATGAAATGACTCAATGAATAGCCCCTGTCCTGAGCTAGATATTGTGATGGCTGTGAAAATGTAACATATCTCTAGACTCATCGATAGTCTTATGGTTAGAGAAGTAACTTTTGTTATTTAACACTGAATTGCAGTGTAAACTTGGATGATTTAAATAGAACCTGTAGTTTTTGTTCCTCGATAGATACCTCAATCTAGCTATTTGCACCGTATTTACTACCCAATGTCTACTAGTGCTGGTAACTATGCTTGTGGCACATTCTTGTCTTCGGATCCTGAGAACACTACATGCTTTCCACCCGCCAATCTCCAGGCTCAGGACAGCTCGTGTTTGATTTGGCACCTGTCTGGGATGTTTCTTGTTAGCTGGAGTCTGTGTTGCTAAGCAATACAGGCTCTTCTCTGTCAGACATCAGCTTCTGTTTCTGCAACTTCAGGGCTTTTGGAATGCAACTGAAATTTAAAAATAAACAGACACCTTGTCATTTGGTAAATACATTTTAAAGATCGTTTGTGTTTATATTTGAAACATGCTAAGGTGAGGCCTCTGTTGTTCTCTGGTGGGTGGGATTGCATCCCTGATGGCTGCTGTCACAGCAGCGGTTCTCTTGGTGTGATATCAGCTTTCATTAAACGTGCAGCTGACTGCAAAGCTGGAGCAGCGGCAGAGCTTCAGAAGGGCTTGGAGGAGACCTCTCAAGCAAGCTGAAGGAGCAGCAAAAGCTGCGCAAGATGAGTGCAGAGCTTTTACACCTGTCTTAAGTGACGGAGAACAGGGGATTACAGAAAGGGAGTCAGAATTCAATCTTGTGCCTCACAACTGTGGACTTATTACCCCAAAGCTTCAGTATTTCGACATAGATATTTCAAGGCTGGGGGGGTGGGGGTGGCACTGAGAGTAGATGAATGTCCTGTGTGAAATCATTGCTATTTCTAAGCTTCCTCTTCAGCATCCAACCCATAAAACCTTCCTAGGACAAAAAATAAATGGATACGGTGGAAACCATGTTGCTAAGACATGGCAGAGTTGATGGTCGGAGTTCAGTTTGGAGTGGAATGGAAAATGTTTCACTCTTCCCAAACCATATCTTTTTGTACCTTTGGCACAGATCTGAAAGTAATTTCATGTGGTGCTCTGTAGACAACACAAGCTACATTCAGATGGAGAGTCAAACAGGTTGTATATAATGTGCCACAGGCTGTTTTCTTGCCTGATTTGCTAAAGAGAGAAGACATAATGCTATTCCTCTGTGTCTGCATTCTTGTTGCTTTTTCACCGAATGACCAACTTCAGGGGAGTAAATGTTGGGAAAGAAGTAATACAATCAAAGAGTACCTGGAAAGAGGGGAGAGATCCAAGTTAATGACCCTTTTTGGAGAGAAGACATGTTGTTAGGACAAAGGAGCCGTGTTTTGACCCCCTGCTCCTCTGTCAGCACGTGTGCAGTGGCACGTCAGGGTGAGAGTGGCGTGAGCTGCATGGGGACAGACCCACCGGGCCTGGGAAAGAGCCGTGGGGACAGGAGAAAACCGGTGGGCTCTGGGGGAGAGACGTGAGCTGAAGGTGGTAAGATGGAAAGAAGTCGGAGAGAATATTGGTGAAAATAGAGAATGTAAAAAATATGTGGAAAAGCAAGGTTGGTTAGCCCTAGAGCATGTAGAGCAACTTGTGCTGGGATCAAATAAGAGGGGCGGTAAGGTGGGGTTTTGTTAATTTTTAGGATTTCTGGTTTTCAGTCTTCAGTTTTAGCTAAGATATTACTGTTTTGGTTTTTTTTTTTTTCAGGTCTTGATTTTATTCGGGCTGAAGGGTTTGTGTTTTCTCATGTTGCTGATGAAGGGATTATAAATGCCTGTGCAGGTGACCTGCTACGGTACAGAAAACAAATCGGAGCAGAGAACATTCAGATTTTCGCTGATATTAAAAAGAAACATAGGTAAATACAAACAATATTTTATGTAAATATCAATGTAATCATGATCTTATATTTTTCTCCATTTTCTGATTTTTTAATGCCTATTTATTGTCTATTTATGATATATTGCCTATTTATTATATAGAGTGAACTTTATTGTTCAAGCAAGGTCTTGCAGTGCTATTGTAGGATCCATTTAAAAATAGATTTACACCTGTAAGCTGCAGTTTGCTGCATATGTGAAGTTTGCAATTGTTTAACCTCCAGGTTAAATGCAGACTGTAAAAGTTTTACATGTGGATTAGGTGAGATTTTGTGTACATGCCTATTATGTTTAAAGAAGCAAGGCATCCAAGGTTATTTTTAGTTATGCAAGCAGCTGCCATATAAAAGCATTCCAATCATAATATTTTGGCATTTTAAAAAGCTATTTTCTTTTTTCTTTCCTGCCAATAATACTAGTTTCTTTTACTTAAATCAGTGCTGTCTATGTACGGATTATGTTCTATGATTATCAAACAGAAGGAACTTATGACAGATGAATCCACTTTCTTTTCTGCTGCTACTTTATCATAACTGTCATGTGGTACTTTCAGCTATTTAGATGTCACTCTTTGGGTTTTTTTTTCTCCAGAAGAACTGCTCAAGTGTTATGTATTATACATGCTAAATAACCTAATTAAAATGTTTGTGTGTAGTATGTGGGTAATCATGAGAATAACCAAGTCTGGAAGATCTTAAATACCTAATGAACAGGTAATAAATTTCAAAACAGAAAGGAAACAATGCAGCATGGTCAAATGAAGCTTTTAAGGTCCTTTCAGAGTGGTTTCTTTCTGATTATTTCTTTATATATATGTATGTGTGTGTATATATAAACATATAAAAATATGTTGCACTAGACTTTTTTGTAAAAGAAAAAAAAAAGGTTTCTTTTCTTTGTCTTGACAATTGATGAATTAATATTTGGATTATACTTTCTGTTGTTCAAAGGGTTTGCTTTTTAAGAAAGAATACGAAGCTTTTGTCTCAGGCAGATTTGTAAGCTGAGAAGGAAATGTTAAAGGACTTGTTGGTTGAATTTTTTAATGTAGAAAAACATGCCTGTTGAGAGCTGCTTGCCTCCTGTTGTTTAAATGGAGAGAAATCATTTTTGTAGTGTACTTGCTGTGTTACAGCAACCCTCCACACTCTACTTTCAGGGTGCTGCCTCGGATTGTGGGCAGAGCATCATCCACCCAGGCTGGTCCAGGAAAGAGGTTGGCTCCATCACCACCCATCGTGTTGGCCATAGCTATTGTTTTCTCCTTAAATACAAATACAGAAACAACAGCCAAGTGTCAAATCAGCAATGGCTGGAATTCTTTCAAAGTTCAGAACTGTTGAAATTAAAAGCTATTGTTGCTATAGGTTTTAGTCAAAGAGCGTCACCCATATATCAAAGACCGCTGTTGAAAAGCTGGTAATTGATGTTTGTAACTGCTGTGTAAGATGATTCCTGGGATTATATAAATAATAACTATACTTTCTGCTAGTTGAACTTTGTGAAATGAAGTGGAGGGTGTTAATTCTGTTCTAGGCAACAGAATCTGATTTATGAATGACTGCACATCCACAGCTCCCACTTGAAGTCGGAGAGCTGCGTGTGCTCAACATGTCTGAAATACAGGTGCTCAACATGTAAGCAGCTGTCTCAATTGACACTTGGTGGCTCACACTTTGCAATCACTCTTCAGAGATGGGAGATCCAGGGCAGTAGACCAATCAATCATGGTTCCCTGATGGAAAAGGTTGGGTTTTTTTCCTCTCGTTCATATCTCAATTTTACTTCCCGTTTTAAAACCAGATGCTTACCCTCTCTCACAAAGCCTGCCTTTGGTTGTTCTGGCAGCCGGGAGGATGAAGAAACGCAGTCTAAGCATTCACCAAGATGGATAAACCAATGTGTGTGCCGACAGTAACCCCAGGCTCCATTCCTGCCGTTGACAGTGCGCACGCCCTGACAGCCGATGTCAGCGTGGCCGAGACCGCGGCGGCTGCCGAGCTCTTCCTGGCGGACGGCGTGGTGCTGACCGGCACGGCCACTGGGCTGCCCGCCCGGCCGCAGGACCTGGCAGGTGAGAGCCAACACTGCAAGGAATCAGCTTCTGGAGTCACGTAGAAATAAATCTATAGACATGCTGTTCCTTAAGGGAAAAAAAGACGGAAGGAAAGAGAGTCTCACTGTAAGGTTTGATTTGATACAGCAGAACTAACGTGCACTAAGGTGCTAGTCAGATTGGCTGTCATATGGTACTAAACAACAGTTTGGCAGGACAAAAATGAAAATTATTTCAGGCTTTTATAACACTGAATGATGCTGAGGCTTTAATGAAAAAAAAAAAGTAAAAAAAATTAAGTAAAATATGTAAAAAACCCCTGACTGTTCGGTTTCTAAAATGTCTTCATATAAGATAAAACTACCTTATTAGCTGCCTTATTAGAAAACTAACTAACTATAAATCTTTTCCATTGAAGAGTTAAGCATTTTTATCTTTCACAATAAAAATGGAAGTTCTACAAGAAAAGAGGCATTTTGATAAGACAACAAGCCAAATAGGAATATCAGGGAAAATACTGCTTAGAAGGTTTTGGGGAAGAATACAGGTTAATTGGTAGACAGAAAGATATTACATCAAAATAAATTTTAAATGGTGTGGACTTCTCATTAAGAGTGTCATTTGACCTAAGAACTCTGACCTTTGCAAAAGTTTTATAAAATTGTTAATATTTTTATACTGGCATAAGTTTGGGCTGTCTTCATGAGAATGGATTACCCCCATGCTAGAGTTAAAATTCTATTATGGGGACGGGGCATTTGATATTCATCACTAATTTAAATTTAGGTTAATGACTTGAATTTGAGGGTCTAACTACCTAAAATAGAATGTGTATGTTTTCAGGTTGTATTTTTGCTGGCATGTTTAAACCTCATGTGTTTTGAAGTTCCAGTGCAAAGTGAATTGTATTCAACTTATGTTAGCTGATGAGGGTGAGAAGCATACTTGCCATAGATACCTGGACCTCAAAAATCTTTTGAAATAATATGAAATCATTCAATGTTTTCAGGGGTTTACGTATATCATACACGCTTAACAGCATTTAAAATGAATGTCGAGCTTGTCAAAATGGGGTTTTATTTCATACATATTAAACTTTTGCCAAATAGGTTATAAATGACTATGCTTCAGTCACCAATGTTAAAAAGAAAATGATGATTTGGTGTGAATATTGAACTCTTGAATTAGTTGGGTCTTCTGGTACAGTAAACTGGAATGATACATGGAACAGGTGACCCTGAAAGCGAGGCGTATTTTTAACACTACCAAATTTCAGTAATCTAGAGCTCCAGCCCTAACTGCAATCAAAACCTCCGCCACCTTTAATGCAGATTAAAGAATTTAAAAAGGTATTTGATAAGTCTTGGGTCAAAATCCTAGGTTAAATTCTGCTTTCACAGTTGCATGTGCAACCTTCACTGATTTCCTGTGTCAGAGAGCAGAACGTGACCTCTGGGCCCACAGGTTTTTCACCACAGGACTCCAACCAGACAGCACCGGGGCTTCTGCTTTTCTTTCATGTGGACAAACATGTCAGTCTCAGTCTTGTTCTCTTTCTGGGTCCAAAGAACAAAATGAGTCGGAGCTGGCAGCTGTAATGAACTACACACATTAATTTTATGTTTGGATTTCTGCTATGAAAGCAAGAATCTGTGGATCACAGATTTATTTTGCTTAATATACAGGGGTCTGGACATTAGCAGGCCCTCTTATAAGAAGGATGTTGGCTTAAAACAGTTAATGGAAGAACTTAAAAATCAATATTCCAGGGTATAAGGAAATGACAAATTAGGCATATCTATGTCAGCATGTTCTTAAAAGGAATTAGATATACAGTCTACAAAGTTGGTGTTGATGTGAGTGAAATTTTGCATTTCACGAATTTATGCAGCCCTGGAAGTGCTGTATTACGATGATACACACAATTGGGCACCTTTCATCACGCTGCAAAGCATTTCTTGAAAGCAGAACCAAGAGACAGATGAGATTTTTGTCATGTCTTTAGCTTTGTTGTGCAGTAATATAGAAGTGGTTTTGCCTTTGTGTTGAACTGACTGATTTGTGATGGGGTGTGGGAAATGAGTGTTTCCCTGTCAAGCCAGAGAACTGTTTTCAGTGGGTTTTGTTTGTTGTTTGTATTGTCGTCTTCTCAGCGGCAGCCGCGGGCATCGCTCCTCACAGCGACTGGCAGGCCGGGCATCAGTGGTCGATGGAGCACAAGGCCTGAAAATCAAACTTCAGGTGACCGAGGAGCAGAAATTATAGCTGAGCATTTTGAATTACAATTAATTTATTTAATAAACCATATTTTCATTTAAGAGGTTATAGAAGTTTGTTCCAGTTTGCTACATTGTGAAACGTGCTTCGGTTGGAGAGTGGATCTCTCAGCTTTTCTCTTTGGGGTATAATTGCTGTTTTGCATCCAGGCTGTATTTTAAGTGACCTAAGCTTTGTGTATTGACTGCTTAGTTATCTGGGTGAGCAAAGCAAATGGCCTCAGCTCAGTATCCAGTGGAAAATGGGGTACATTGTGAAATCCAACAGCTCGCTGTGACTGTCGCCTCCTTAGTTATTGTTCATAAAAGGGGTGTCAAGACTGGTTCACCCTCTCACCTTTCAATGCTACATTTGGGTCAAAAATAGAGGCTGCTGCCCTTGCGGTATCCTCAGAGATAAACAGGAGATGCGAGTCTCTCATCTGTACTTTTTGTGAGCCCTAGATTTAATGACAGAGAAAACATCCTTTGAATTAAAAAACCAAAATGTGTTACAGCGGAGCATTATCATAAACATAGTGTTGTGTACAGTACTGCACGCTGCAGTGATTATTGCATATGAAAAAGCTGTTAAAGAAGAGTAGTCGAGCAAGTTATTTGCACAGCGGTGCTCATTTTTACGCTGCTCTTTGCCATTGTTTTCAAGCTAGGAGTATTTGGCCATTATTTCATGTAACTTGTGCATACCATAGTTCAAATGCTTTCATTGTGCTTTGCAACCAAGCACTATTTCATGTGATTTTATTAAAGACGTGTCTGCAGATGTAGTCACAAGAAAGAGCACAGTGCCCTCTAGTTACGGTTTATTGAAATAGGGAAATGTGCAAGTTGCATAAACTTTAGGATCTTGTTATTGTAAGATCACAAAATTGTCTCCTTTTCTCTTTGTGTCAAAACAAATATAATCAGAAGAGGAAAGTCAGGAAAGCTGAGAGAGATTTAAGGCAAAGCTTTGTGTTTAG
This sequence comes from Streptopelia decaocto, assembly GCF_964273445.1. NCBI lineage: Eukaryota > Metazoa > Chordata > Aves > Columbiformes > Columbidae > Streptopelia > Streptopelia decaocto. The sequence continues at coordinate 13,718,405 of NC_138666.1, read as the reverse complement.
AGGCATCTTGACAATGACTGAACGTTGCCACGCAAAATCAAATTTCACTGCTGTTGCTTTATTTTCTTTTACAAGTTAGAATTTGTATTAATGCAGACAGTAGACGCATCACCTTCTACTAATCAACTTTAGGCCTTGATATGCTTGTAAATGACTTAAAAGCAGCATCTGTAGCATATTGAATTAAGTAACCCAGGCTCATTGCAGAAGGAGCACTCCCATTGCTGTTCTTCACATTGTCAATCTGAATAAATCTCCAGCACAGGAGATGTGTGTGGACTCCATGTGTCATGTTTGGATTGCAGCAGGAGTTGGATACCTTGCTACTTTGGAAAGCTTTGGGAGTTTTTATAGTTTCACAGTAGTCTTTGGTTTCATTGGTTTTTACTCGTTGCCTAGTAGGGCTGAGCTATTGTCTTACACCCGTGTGATCATGCTCTGTTTAATTAAAACAATTACCTGCTGATGTTCCTTATACACTTCTTGTGAAAACAAATATTGACTTAGAATGCAATTCCTCTGGGAATTCAGTAAAGTACTGTTGTACAAATCTCCGGTCAGTTGTAGTACCGTAATTATGCAATGGTATCTATGTAAAGCAGATATATTTCTAAAAGCATGTAGATACTATATAAATAAAATGCTGATTTTTCTAGAACAGGATTTCAGTAATAATGCTATAAATAACTAAAAATGAGTTATTTTGTTGCTGTAAGTTGGACGACTATAAGAATATAAAATATGCATAGAAATAACTATAGTTTTAATCATATATGCATGATCCATCTCATTTCTTTAAAAATTTCAATAAGGACTGTGTGGGATGGTTTTCTTTTTGTGTTAAAATGTTTGTAAGAAGGAGTTATTGTTCCTAGATGGAAAAATGGTGGGGCATGTGACATAAAAACTGATTCAAGAGCATTTTAATTGATCCCCTTTCTTCAGTGAGATAGGAAGGTGAAAAATAATTAGTCCTCCCTGAAGCATAATTAATAAGTTAGGCTTCTGATGGAACTTCATTTAAACAGTGTTTTGAAGCAGACTTTTATATGTATGCTTTCCCTAGTTACCTCAAATTCTAACCATCTTACTTCAGCTTATCACCAATTAAAGCAATTTATGTTTTGAAAGATCAGAAGTAATGCCTCACAACATCTCTGTAAGTAAGGGATGAAGCATCCAGTCCTATGATTGACTCTTAGATTGGTCAGTTTGAAACAAAAGGGTGAGAGGAATGCTTAGTAATTCTTGAACTGGGATTTTTTTTTCCCCCAGAGCCTAGTACCAACCCAGATTCTGCAGAAAATACTCCAATAACCTTTTATTTATCTATGGGGAACCTTTCTATGGCCAGAACAGGCATCCTCTTTTGGTTTTTTATTCTAAAAAATGTGAACTATGGTAACTCTGAACAGTCAGTTCTGTGGGAATGCACATACATTTCACAGTGGACACGACCACCTGAACTGTGGGCTGAAATCCACCCCTGTGTGTTAGGAGTTAAATGGATGTGTAACATTTTGAGCCTTGTTTTGATATTTTGTCTATTTGTCCCTTTGCAACAAGGTAGAGGGTCAGATAATTAAGACAGACATACTGTATATAGAAAAAAATAATTGGCTTTTTTGTTCCATTGCCATTCATAGCAAGAGAAGTAGTAGTTATCAGTACTATCTCTTGCTTTCTGGTACTCTAGCTGGAGCTACCAATGTAGTCTATACAACCACTACTTGCTTTCCTATTTCCAAACCCCTGAAATCTATCATGAAGTAGAGCGTACATTCCTTTTCTCTTCCCTGTGAAGAAGGCCCTTCTTGTTTCTTCACTGAAAATCTTCTAGTTGTCAGCATAGCATAAATTCAGCAAGGAGACCTGGCCAAAATACACACCTGTCAAATTGCCATTATTGTGATTTAAACTGATGACTGAAGAACTGTAATGAGCACAGTTCTGCCACTGTAGTGATCTCACCAGAGCTGCAAAAAATAACCTGAGCTGACACAATGAATGGAAACAAGAATGGCATCATCTTCTTCTCGTGGCTGTGTTTTGATTACTTCATGGAAAGACTGGAGGAGATGATTATTCACATCTTAAGGTGAGGGAAATCAAGAACACAGCTGAGTCTCCAGATGAGGCATGGGAGCCCATGTGGTCACTCTGGCATCAGTAAATTCTTTGCCAAGGTGATGGACCTGGTTTGCCTGGAATCTGTACTGGATGCTACTGCAAGACAGTAGTAAACAAGAGCTCCTTTCTGTGTATGCGTAGTACTGCAAGCACAACGAAGCCTCTAAGCCTGATGGTGCCAATCACAGTAAGTGAAAGGGTCTGGTCCTGCTGTGCAAAAACTTCTTATCAGGGATAAGGAATATAGTAAAAGGCAGCACATTCTCTGCCAGCCAGTTCAACTTAAAATTGCTTAAATCTTGTTCCTTCAGAATAAAGAGGGGTACAGGTACCAAGACCTAACTTCCATACCACTGAAACCATCCTCTGATATGTGGCCAGGAATATTCCTCTGCAGTGTTTCATACAACAACAGAAAGCAAAAGAAAATAAAAGTGAAATTTTTCTTAACGGCTGTCCAGAGCTAACGGGTTTTTTTTCTAGAGAAGTTGTTTTGTTTTATAGCAGAAGAAATGATGAGTTTCTCGATACTCACCTTTCTCTATTGTTGAAAAACTACACAAATTAGAGTCTTGATAGAGTTTCAAGGATGGGACTTAACCCTAATTTTGTTTTTTCTCTCTTTCAGAGGTTAAACGTGCTGTGACGATTCCTGTGTTGATCGGGTCTGGAGTGACTCTGGACAATGTGAGGAATTATTTGGATGCAGACGCTCTAATAATAGGTTCGTATTTCAAGAGAGAAGGTTATTGGGCAAATGGTGTTGATCCTGACCGAGTAAAGAAGTTTATGGAACACATAAGTAAACTGCGAGAATGAATTTGCCAGCAAATCGTGTTTCTCTGTGTGTAGAAGTGCAGTATGATACAGCGTACAGAATTAATGCACAGACATGTGCTTGAATGGCTAATAACATTAAATGAAAACGCAATCATCTCCGTAACTAACTGGCAAACATGGTGACACTTTACAATAAACTGGTGCTCTGATGTTTGTTTCTAGGCAGCACATTTCTGTGGCTCTCAAAGCCATCGCCAGTGCAAAACCAGCTCTCCAAAGGCTTGTGTAATACGTTCTCTCCTATAAGTAAAATGCTTATGGAGCTTTAAGAATTTGTAGCAAATATTCATCACAGGTGAGCTGAGTTTTGTTTTGCCTCCGAGTACAATAGGATGCCCTAAGTTTACAGCTAAGAGTATTGTAAATTGGACAAGTTAATTAGCCTTTCAGTTTCCCCATCTGTAAAATGATGATAATAGTACCTACATCACAAAGGGGTTGTAAGACATAATAAATGAATGTACAGCACTTTCATCTCCTGAAATGAAGGGCTCTATTAAAGTTCAAGATCATTATTTTTTCATTAGAATTATGCATTTATTACAAAAATGCAGTAATTGTATACCATACAAAATTTTAATATAATTGGGCAATTGATTTATTTACAGTACTTATTAGAGAATAAATGTAAATGTTTAATTACGTTTTAAGTAGAGTTGGAATTTAATCAAAATGTTTTTCCAAAAATCAGAAATTTTAATAAAGGTTTGTTATTTTTTAGTAAGTTCCTACAGCTTTGTACCTCTTCAGACTGATATTAGTGGTGCTAAAAACTGCCAGGTTCCTTCCATTTGCCTTCCATAGTTACACAAGGTGTAATTATGATGAAAACCTTTCTACCAAAGCTGACAGCAAACACAGATTTTCATTTTTCCTGTGAAATGTAGAGGAAAAATACGACAGTCTTACTGTGTGCGTTGTAAGAGATTCCACGTGAATTTGATCTTTTAGCTCTAAGGAAGCTTAAAATAACCCAAAGAATACCTGTAGTGTCATGGTTATATAAAATGTGGGCATATGTTTTCATTCCTGGGGACTGGGAGCTCAGTTTGTCCTTTGGGATTTCCCTCTCTCTCTTTCCTTGACATCTCTGTCTCAGGCTTCTGCTGATGCTAATGAAAGTTATATTGTAGATATCAAAGCAAGTGTATGAACACGTTTTTTGTGTCAGCTGGCAGAATGCCCATACTTCTCTGAACAAAAAATACATCCTCCTTTCAAAGGCAGAAAGATTTTCAAGAAATTTAGTTTAATTAACACTGTGGTGATTCCAGAACATCACACTGTGAGATTAAGTCTTCTCCTCAGGTTTCTTTTTTCTAGATCAGTCTGTCTCCCACGTGGCTACCACAAGTCTGATGGGGAACGGCTGAGGGAGCTGGGGCTGTTCAGCCTGGAGAAAAGGAGGCTGAGGGGAGACCTTATCACTGTCTACAACTACCTGAAAGGAGGTTGTAGCATGGAGGGGGTTGGTCTCTTCTCCCAAGTAACAAGCAATAGGATGAGAGGAAATGGCCTCAAGTTGCACCAGGGGAGGTTTAAATTGGGTATTTGGAAAAATTCATTCACATAAAGGGTTGTCAGGCTCTGGAACAGGCTGCCCAGGGAAGTGGAGTCACCATCCCAGGAGGTATTTAAAAGACATGTAGATGTGGTGCCCAGGGACATGGTTTAGTGGTGGACTTGGCAGTATTAGGTTAATGGTTGGACTCAATGATCTTAAGCTTCTTTTCCAACCAAAATCATTCTGTGATCTGGTTTAGTCTTTAAATTCTCTGCCTGAGTAATGAGTTCTCTCTTACATCCTCTATTGTGAAAAACATCACATTAAATAAAAAATGAATTTAGATATGAGTAACATACATATTTTTTATCTTTGTGTGTTTAGGACTGTTTTCAGGCCTTCTACAAGTTGCATATATTTCTGTACATCATTGCACAGAAGATTTAATGATTGTTGTCCCAACAGATATTTTCTATTACAATTGTTACTGACTTTGAAATTTATTCTCAGTAAACATGCAAGCAACGAGCACTAGCCAGTGCTCTAGTGCCGTAAGAAGAGTAAACATCTTCAAGTAGTCAGCTGAAAACTACAACAAATACACTGATAAAGATTGTTCAGTGACGATACTTATTTTTAAAGAAACTGATTACAGTTGCCAAAAGTCACAATCATCACTGTGTGAAAATATAGTGTGTTACCAGCATGTTTCTTGAATTGGTTTCTACTCATTCACATCCTAAAAACTCCCAAGTGACTGGAACTCAAATGGGCTCTCATCTGAATGGAGGGGGTGGTGAGAACTACCTCAGTGCTGCATGCAGGGTCTGAATGAGATGGTGTCATACATGGTAGTCTTTGTTAGACAAAAACCCTAATGAGTTGCTGTAATACTCATGACATGCAATGAATCCTGTAGACAGCACTTTCACTATCAGGATTTCATTTAACACTCCACTGTGTAACCCTTATGGAAGGATCAGACCATAACTTGGGTCTGCATTGTTACGTATGAGTGGTAAGTGCAGAATTTCGGGAACAGAAGTAAAGGAAAGCTAATTTAAAGCCTGGAAATGTGACTGATCACCAACTCTTTATCATTCTTTGTGCCGAAAGTGTTTGTCTAGCAGCATTAAGCATCTGCTTGCCTGTTTCACACAGATGCTGGAAGAAGAATCTGACCTTTTGTTCAGAAAGTGTTTGAATATTTAATGTAAAAATATTAAGTTATCAGAAAGGCTGTCTCTTTTGGGAAGACTGTTCAATTTTTTTACAGCCCAAGTTGTTAAAGTACTTTGGAGCATGAACAACTTCAGAGCAGAACAAAGCAGGCAAGTGCTAATGTGTAGAAACTCCAGAAGTAAATAACAGCTGTTCAAGAAGACTTCTATTAAATATGTATTAATTAATTTGAAGTGCATCACTTAAATATGTGAAGAGATTATCTTGTGTTAATTTACATTAAAACACAGCACTTGTTAGCCTCATTACAGTATCTTAAGTATATCCTGAGCTATCACCTCATCCTACATTGAACATTTTGTTGGGTGTTGATTGCTTTTGATTTGCCCTTTTAAAATGTCAGCTAGTGGCCTCCCTTTCTTGTTGGATCTCTTCCTTCTCTCAGATTGTGCTCTTGCATAGTACTCACATCCATTCTGTGCTGAGCAGAAAAAACTTGAAAATAGATTGTGAAAATACAGCAATAATTGCCCACCTGAACATCACGTGTGGTTCTTGCTGTTAACTGAATGAACCAGAGGAGAGAATGTAAGTGTCTGTTTGTGTAACAAAGTGACTTTACGTGAAGATTCAGTATCACTTTTAGGACAGGAAAAATACTTAGTAAAAGTAGAGGTCTCCTTAGTAATGTTATAGATAATTAAAATTCACTGGTAATAATAGGCTTTGTCTAAGTCAATGCATAAGTCTTAATACAACTTCATTCCACTCATAAAACTTAGATATTTTTATCTGGACCTAGTAAGCCAAATGTTTTTCTACCTATTTTGGTGCTGAAAATATGTAAGCTTGTAAGATTTATGGATAATTTCCAGATATTTCCTTCCTGGTGTCATACAGGCAGCTAATCCAGTTGCTAGGCTATTCTTTCATCCCATTCTTTTGGCTCTGCAGATTCCCTGATTACAAGTTGGAGTCCAGTTCTTGTTTCCTGCACCTATTCCAACAAACTCCTCACTGGTGGAAAATGGAGGAATAAAAGGACTGGCAGAGCAGGAAGGGGGAGGAAAACCAAAATACTCGGCTTTAGCAAAACCTAGAAGTCAATGACGAAGTGCTACATTGCACGGTTCTATTGAGAGAAGTGATTGGGGATGTTTGCTGTAGTTTCAGGTTGTTTGCAGCCTCTTCACTGAAGACTTTATGAGTTCACACCTGGGTTATGTTTCCAACATCACCTCTGCTGATATATGTGCTCAGGGAGACATTTTTTCCTAAAGGAAAGCTGAAGTTTTGCAGGATAATTATGGCAATAAGGGGTGATAACTGTAGCAAAATGCAGGCTTGGAATTTGCAGCTCTTTGGTTTAAGAGCAGATTACAGGTTTGCATTGCAAAAACTTCCCTTGCTCCCTGCGCTTTTCCCCAGCATCCAGTCAGTGTTTGCTCTACTGAGCAACATAGAGGTTGAGTTTAAGGACAGAACTGTCTGTGGCTTTTTTCTTGCACATCTGCAGTGCTTATCTATGCGACCTAAATGCTGCATTGTTTAGAAATGGAGGAGAACTTGGCTGAGATATTCTTTGTTGGGGACTAACATGCCACGGTGTGTAGTAGAATTGACTCTCCACTCTGTGGTCCCCATTGCAGAAATACCATCAGAACATAAAATCCTTCAGAGAGAGACAGAGGATTCTTGGATTCCTGCCTTGGAGGTGCCAGGGAAACCCACCCAGTTAGCTTCTTGCTTTTATAAGAACTGGGGCTTGTACTGGGGCTTGCAATAAATTGTTTATGTTGAGGCATTATGGAATTTCTCTCAATTATTTTCCCTACTCTTAACCATTGTTTGATTGTTAGTGACAAGAATTATTTGATCCTTTGAACACTTGCTTTAGAGGTAAAACCCTATTTCCCTTAGGATGTCTGTTAAAAACCTGTGTTAGGACTAATAACTTCAATCACATTGTTCTCCTATGGTGGCTGGTTAGGAATATTCTATTGAAGAGTCCATGCTTGGTCAATATGAAGTCGAAAATGTTGCAGAGTTTCCTGACTGCACTCATGTTCCTGACTCCATCTGTCAAAAAGACTTTGACGCTCACTCATTCGGGTCCAGACAGACCTGTGAAATGCTTTCCTTGGATTATTCTTCAGCTTGCAAAGTTACTACTTGAAATGTTGAGGGCAACAGGTGCTTTTTCACCCCAATCTTTAATAAACTGATTTTTCTGGGGGAAGGAGGAAGTCTTCCTGCAATGCAAATAGAAAAGCCTTTCACATGAGGCAAAAGGGTTGCAATTCAGAACGTAGTCTGTTTCTTTGCTTACAGTTTGAAGCTTTAGAAGAATTAAAGGTAAGGAGAGCCTAAGATGTTTCTTATTAAACACTTAAGGAATGGAAAAGATGTGTAGGGTAATTATCTTGATTAAAAAACTGTTGATCTTATTAACAGGTAGTTTTCTTTCAATATGTCAAAAAAGGATTTTGCCGATTTGAGCTGAAATGAATACTCTCTGTTTATGTTTAAATTCCCTCTTTCCTGTCACTGTCAAATTTTCATTGTTTCACAAAGTAAATTCAGTGTCAGACAGCAAGTGTTGGTGTTTCATAACTTCTTTTTCCAGAGGCCGTCGCTCTCCTTGAAATGAACAGGACAGAGATGCTGTTTGGTTGTGCGGAATGCTGAGTTATCGGGTGTTTCTCTTCTGCTTGTAGGCATTTGTTTCTGAAAATAACTTCTACGCTTGTAGAAGCAGAATGAGGAACAGATGAAAATTTCAAAAAAATGAAATGTTGTTGTCGAGGGAGCACATGGTCCGTGTTAGTTAATACAAACAGGTTAGAATTAATACCAGGTTAAGCAGGTATTAATACCAGGTTCTTGAATCCTTGTCCATCCTTGATTTTCCCTTTTGTATATTAAAATGCAATTTCTACTTCTGCTCTACCATGTGTTCAAAGGGAGATGGAATATCCGCTGTAGAGTGTAGGAGTTCATGAAGCAGTGGGTGTTTAGGATCCTGTTATTAGTTAGCAAACAAAATTAAGTGTAAAAATGTAAGTTAATCATACAAGAAATTTTAAATATTTCAATTTGCCCAATCTGATATGAAATGAAATGTTCAAAACGGTAGTTAAACTCAGAATTGTTCGACTTTGTGCTGCAGTCCCTGTACTAGCTGTGCCTTGTCATACCGCTGTCAGAATGAGGTGACAAAACAGAGGACATTGAAATGTTTCATACAAGTGTGGGAGGAATCCCAAATTCAACAGTCAACAAGGATGAAAAGGAAGGCAGCAGAGTAAGGGCAAGAAAAGATGCTCAAGTTTGCTGCAGTTCCTGCCTCATTGTTTATTCCAGCTTCCTGCTTTTTCAGTTTGCCTCTCGAGCCTTTCTTGTGCATGTACATAGATTACAGTATGCAGAAGACTAAGAATAAGCTGAAGGCAGAAACTGCCTTAATGAAGACATTCTTGTGATAGAAAAAAGATTTTGTTGTCCACAGATGCGCAAAGAAAAATAGAAAAGCAGCTGCCCTTAGAAATGCAGTAAAAGTAGAGATGAGCGCTACGTCATGATGCTTTAGTCAAAATCTGATGTGTTGAAAGTCTTTGAGAGGATCTGTACTGTTGTACAGAGATATAACCAAGAGGAGAAACACGAAGCTTCTGCTGGAAAAATACTGCAAGCCTCATCTGTTAGATACTGTCCTGAATGGTGTTGACTTTTTGTCAACTTTCAGCTGGAGAATAAGAATAAAAGGAAATAGCTTTCAACTGCTCTGTTATGGATGACAATATTAATATTGTGTCCTGTCAAAAACCTCTGCTTCCTTAAGACCAAGCTATAGAGGTATAGTCATGTGCTGTCATCTTCCAGAGGAAGATTCTGAAGGTTGACACAGCATAAAGGTGATGGAAGAAATGTACATGGCAAGTGGAGTGGGTAGGTGAGATGAAACGGAGCTGAGACACCGCACTCAGTGAAGGCTTCTGGCTCACCCGGCCTGCAGAATTAAGAAAGCAGGGATGTAGGTGGTCAGTAACGAGTGATTAAGTTTGCAGGTTATCTGCACTACGCCCATGAGGTGGTGAGCACTGGGGCTTGGGTGAATTGGGATGGCTTATTTTACTCCTTGCACTATCTGTTTAAAGTATCAACTGGAGCGTTCAGGAGAGCAAATGCAGCTGATGGCATTTGAGCTGTGGAAATTATAGTTTGAAACACTTCTCTAAGAGTAATTTGAGAGCTTAAAGAATTATATGACTAATATTTCATTTGGGCACTGAAAACCTTCACGTTTCAGGAAAGATTTTTGTATTTTTTTCTTTTACACAGCCTTGATCAAATAGCCAAAAATATTATTGGATTCCTCTGAAGCACCAGCCATGGCTGCAGCAACATACCCAGCGAAATAGATCAGTGGTCCAATCTGCTTTGACAACTCCTATGTAACTAAAAATAGGAGAAATAGAAGAGGAAATTTGTAGGGCTGGTAGTGGCTTGTATTTTTCAATAATTTATCAAGATTCAAGAGCACAGATTTCCTTTGGGAAATATTAGTTCTTAGGTTTACAAAGTGCCTCAGTTGTAAATACCCATAAAAATGACAATTTGGTAGGTCGTATTTATTCTTAAGCGGGTCAAAGGACATTAGCGTATTCCTACTATATAAATCTGTCAAGTACAGAATTTCTTTATGCTCCCAAATCACAAAAGCGCCTCTTACAGTCAAGGAGAAAATGTCGCATTATTGCCAATCAAGGACAACAAGCAAGCATATCGATCTTTACCCAATAACTTTTGCCCTCCTCGCTAAGTTTTTATCACTGAAACTGGACACATCAAGGGATTGGATTTAATATATACATATAGTGCTGATTTATTACAGGAGGAGAAATACAGTCTGGCCTTACTTCTAGCTCAATATTTTAACACTTATTTTATTTCTTGCATGGAACCTTGCAATGACTTTTTCTACAGACAGAGTGTATAACTTTCAGATATCCCAGGATGTGCACAAATCTTAAGCTCGCAAAGGTACATTGGCTGTTATATGTTTGCACGCATCTTGCATTTGGTGGTCTTACAGTCTTGAGTCTTGATTTGGAGGGCTCATGTACACGTGAGTCTGTAGCAGGGGTGCTGTTGGTTTCAGAGAGGCGTAACTAAAGATAAGTTTAGGGACACTGGAGGCTACATAGGCACTAAAGTTCTGGATGCTGCTGGCTGAGCCTGCTGTGAAGATGCGCTGGTTTTCATCTCATCTATGGAGCTGTGTACCTAAAGCCTTATGTATAAGGGCTGTTTACCAGTCACAGACACTGGAATGCAGCAGAGGGCTGGCACTGTCCTTGGTCTTTCTGTGTTCTCTCTCTTGTTGGTGAAACTTGTCAGTTTTTTTGTTGATCACTGCAGAGTGTTTGGCCCACTCCACAAATGCAGAATCTTTGAACTCTCTGTGTACAGTGATACCCATGGCTATGGTAGAAGTGTGATCAGTGAATTACTTATTGGAAGGCAAGTGCATCTACAAAACCGAAGGGAAAGATCTTAATCACAGAATTACAGAACAGTGGAGACTGGAAGGAGCATCATCTAGTCCAAGCCCCCAGCTCAAATCAGGGCCAACTGGAACAGGTTGCTTAGGATCTAGATAGGTTTTGGATATCTGCAAGGATGCAGTTTCCACAACCTCTCTGAGTAACCTGCTCTAGTATTTCAGTGTTCAAGGATAAGCTACTGAGTTAAAAACACAGGTCATGTATGTCAGCAGGAGCAGATACCCGCTAATTTTGTGACAAAAAATGTATTAAGCAAGTATCCCAGAGAGCAAACAGCTCTCTCTTATTGTGTAATTATAAGTCTTGTTTGTTTTTTTACCTGTGTGGGAAAAAGATGCCAGTTTTGATTGCTCTTCGGCTGCTTAAGAGCCGGGCAACCCCTCCACAGAGTAAAAGGATGCAGAAGTAGCTGATGGATTTGTTGCTCATGTTCATAATGATGTGGAGAGAGCTGAAAAGGCCACATCCCACTCCGTTATTTCCTGATGGAGCGGGCAGAGGGACATATGTTGAATTTCTCCAGATGTGTCCTTCCCCAGCCAGACATCTTGTCAAGAGGTTATTTTCAAGGATTCTGTATGTTTGTCAGGATTTCCAGATGTCTAGTAATGCCAGCATTTTCTCGGCACATGAGCAAATCCTTTCTGCCGAGCATGTATCGCAAATCTGACGCTTATGGAAACGCTCCCTGCACATGGCGTGCACACTCACAGTAAATCTGATGCAGCTGGGGCTCTTGTGCGTGTGCCCTCCTGTGGGTTTTCACAAGCACAACAAATTGAGTGTGTCCCAAACATCTTGGGTTTACTGTGTGTGTTCAGACCATCTGTGCAACACATGTACCACACCTCTAGTGATGCTTTAAGGGCTGGGCACAATACGTAGTGCCTGGTGATGCATTTCAGTATAGAAAGAGTTCAGAACAAGACTGTGGCACACTCAGAAATCATGCTTTTCACTGAGAGCCTCTAGGAAGAAGCTGATTTTTGGTTCTGCAGTGTCCTGACTTGTCTCAGTCCAGTAAGCCTTATCCTACCATCAGTGTGCTTTCCCATTGCACAGCTTTTGAAAGGATCTGAGAAGGCAGTGGGTTTTGATTTGGGGAGTGTGTGTATCTTGACTGGAACATATTTTCTTCACCAATGTGAATTCAAGCCAGAAGAGGAGAGAAAAAGGGAGTGAACAACTTGGAGTTGAGAGGAAAATATGACCCAGGGTATGCATTATCCATTTCCAGTGTCAGATGGAATTGTTGAGCTTTGCCAGCCGCCTTGAAATCACCGCTCCAAATCAGGCCCAGAAAGTTACAAGTATTTCTATGTGATTCTCACCTTTCCAGGTAAATACAGAAAGCTGTAGCTGCCAGAGCAGTGATGAATCATGACTTCCTTCCATCCAAAGAGCCTTGGGCTTTTTCCTCCTCCAAGCATTTAACTTAACTTGCAGGGCTGATGGAAGAGCGGTAGATTTTTTTTTTTCCCCCCAAATATCCATTTGCCTTTCCATTTATCTACTTTGATCTAAAATATAGAACCTGATGGATGCCCTAGGTAAATCAAACATTTTCTGTCTGCCAAAACGGTTTTGCAAATGCTTATTTCATGCCATTACCATTTTTCTGTTTCTAGCAGTAAATCAAAAAGTATCAGCCATTCATCCACTTTAAAAGTAATGCCTTTCCTTTGCATAATTACACATACCCAGTGGAGATCTGTATGCACAGTAAATCTATTCCTTTAAAAGGTTTTGCCTTAAGTACCACAGTGACATAAATTGGTGTAGCTCAAATTTATTTATTTAAAAGGTTTATTCTTTTAACTGATCGGGTAACTGTTCTACTTCCATTGTTTGATTTGGGTGGGGAGGGCTTTTATTAATGTATCAGATTTAATTCTGCAGCAGATGTTTATGTAGAAAGGTCTCGCTCTTTACGGGACTTGTAGCAATTGATATGTGTGTGTAATTTATTCTCATTACAAGTTTATTCTTAACTGGCGTTCAGGGGGTCTTCACTGTATCTCCAGTAGATCCTTGAGAATTAAATAGTTTAACGAATGTAATGAGCAAACCTGAAAGAAATACACATAGAGAAGCATATGTATTTGGACCTTAACCCTCCAAATTTGCAAATAACATAAGTACAGTTCTATACGTGAGTGAGAAATTGCCAAAAATAAATATCTTCCAGTCATAAGTACCCCAGACAGTATTTTGGCAAAGGAAAGATTGAAAAAAAAAATGATCTCTCCATCTTTCTGATGTTAACTTGCTCATCTTTGTAAGTTGGGCTTGTAGCTCTCAAGGGTGTCAAACCTAAAGCAGACAAGCCCAGCTGGTGGAAGCCTGGGAGTGAAATGATTAATTCTTTAGCAGATCCGAGTTTATTTTTAGGCTTTATAGAATAATATTCATTTTCACTCACAGGGAAATGATAGGAAGTATCTTAAAAAACAAACCAAACCAACAAACAAACAAAAGAGACACAAAAAAAAACTTTACCAGAATGGCACAAAGTAATGAAACACCAGAACTTCACTACAGTTGGGCAGGTAAACATATCCCAATTGCATTTGAAATTTTGGCTACAGTATAGTCCTGCAAATATTTGCATATGTGTTCAGTTTAGTGCATGTGAGGATTCTTGAGATGTGCACCAACTCTGAGGATACACCAGATTGCAGGTTAGATTATGATATGAATGATGTCGTGGAGAACTGAACAAAATTTCTAGTGTGAATGTATTTTCTATTAACGTATTTTTCATGGTACCAGATGTGAAAGTGAAATTAAAGGTGTCTGTATTTTGTAAGGTTACACAATAAAAACATGCAGAAACATTCTGGGGAGAGGATGGTTCCAAGGTCTTGAATCTCGTTTGGTTAACAAAGGTAGTTTCATTATACAATCAAAATATTCACCCCTATGATTTCACACTATCCATGTTATCTTTTTTGCTGGCATCAGAGTGTTGTTGACAAACCTTCCTACAGTTGGAAAGGAAAAATGCTTTAGTATCCAAGGCAAACCTTGGAAAATGCCATTTCCTTGGAAAATGCCATGGGATGCGAAGGTACATATCATAATCATAGATCTAGCAAGGACTGTGTATTGGAGGGAGGAGGTTTATTGCAGGCAGCTCCACATTCTATGTCCATTAAGGTCACTCTTTTGAGATTTCATTTAAAGCAAATCTGGCTTTTTGGGGTCTTTTTCTAACACATTAAGTAGATCAGAGGTTGCCAGCTGTCCTTTTTGATCACAATTGATGGTAGTGGTTGCAATCATATGGCTTCACGGTGATGTTGGGGAAGGGCAAATACGCTGGGTATGGGGGCTTGGGGAAGTGGGGAAATATCCCATTCAGACATGAGGGAGCAAGCTCAGCACTGGGGTTTTGACCTCTGTTGATTTATATACCCTGAAAGTCTGACTCTGATCTTTGTTTTAGGTCAGTTCTAACCATTGCATTTCACACTACTACTGCTCTGTGACAGCGAACAGCAGGCTTGCTTTAGTATTTAGGTTGATGCGCAGATACACAGTCTAATCCAACTGCTCCAGCCAGCCTGGGGTGTTTTCAGAGAGACGTATGCCTTGGGTGGAAAGTGGTTTGTAGTGGTTCTTGATAATTTTAAGGGCAGGATTGTGTGAAGTAGTTGCCTGTGATAGAGGCTGGATTACTAAGTGACAAAGATTTCTCTCTAAATCCTGTGTCCTAGAATGTGCCCATGGGAGCTGCTAACGGGGAGCACTGGAGACCGCAGCCTTCCCCACTGGAACA
This sequence comes from Streptopelia decaocto, assembly GCF_964273445.1. Taxonomy (NCBI): domain Eukaryota; kingdom Metazoa; phylum Chordata; class Aves; order Columbiformes; family Columbidae; genus Streptopelia; species Streptopelia decaocto. Next base: position 13,703,401 of record NC_138666.1, on the reverse strand, counting down.
GCCTCCCTCTGTTCTGCAGTTGGGAACCAGAGGAGCCACCTTAAAGGGTGAGAGCGTACCTCAGCTCCCAAACTGCCTCATCTTTGTCTTCCCATGCTGTTTGCATCGATGCTAATCAATGTTAATTATGGTAGTGGGGCCTGTGATGTACTCATTAGAAGAGCCATCCTATTTTTTCAGTGCTTGTACAGTCTGTAACACAATAGAGCCCTGATTGGGGTTCCCTAGATGCTACAAATAGTAATACAAGTTGTTATAATAATGAATACGTGGTTCATAGTGTAAGACTACCAAACTCAGTTCATGCAGCCTGCTGAAGCATCACTTGATAATTCTGTTTGCGTTTACCACTAACTATGGCATACTGGCTATGTCTTGACAGTTGGGGCCTCAGCACAGTAAGCCATTTAAGCTTTTGTTTGTGTTTAAATAGGTGCTCAAATTTGCATTTGAGTCTGTGGTTGTTAGTGTATACATATATATGCTTAAAGTTAAGCTTGTGGTTAAAAACTCTTGTCCTTAATTGCACGGGTTTGTTATCCCACCACCACTCCCGTGCCTATACTGGGAGGTGTTGGGCACAGAAGGACAGTGTGCCAGGATATGTGTTTCGTTCTCAGGCTGAAGTTACAGGTGCAAGAGCAGGAAGATGCCTCTGCCCAGGAGCTGAGCAGCTGCTTGGGTGTAGATTGTAGCAAGGGTTGGAAGCCCAGAGCCAGGAGCTGGCGCTTTCCTTCCTCCAGCGGCTGCACCCCTGGCCGCTGTCACTGCTGGGCACCCTTGGACTGAGAGCTGATACCCAACAGGTGCAGTCTCCTGTGACGGATTTGGTTCAGTTCTACTGTTATCCTCACTGGGAATTTCAGCACTATTGTTTATGTGCATTAATTGATACAAATAATTACTATTCAGCCCCTGACTCTGCATCCCCAGGCCCTACCCTTGTGAGTTCCAGTGACTTAGTCTCGTAATTTTTTTTTCAGATTAAGTTTTCCACAAAGAGTCCCTTATTGCTTGTTACATGGTTTGTTATGGATATTGGTTCTAGTCCCAGGTTTTTTTCTATTCCCACTGAACTGCATGTCTGGATTTTAGTTATCTATGTGCGGTTTAGGTGTGTGATTACCTGCTTGTTGCTAGTTAGTTCTCTGTTGTGTACTACCCCCAATTTACCAAGCCTGTGTAACAAAACTGTTTAAAATTATTAACTTGTTACATTACCTCTCTTGAGTATGTATGTTGCTTTATAAGGAATCTGAGTCGTTGTTGAGTTGGTTCTATGTTTGTAATTAGTTTAAAATATTTATTATAGCAGCTAGGTTTGTCACTGTTAACTGTGCTTTACTGAAATTTCATGATCTACAGCACACCCTAGTGATATCTGGAAATCATGAAGTTAGATCAAATCAATTCTACTTCCTTTGTGGTGAAGCAAAACTTTGGACTCATTAAGCAAAGTCCAGGAAAGTAAAAGCCTTCATATCCAAAATGGGAAGTGGGTTGAATCCCTTAGTTTATTTATATATATATATATTAGAAACTGAGACTGCAGGATATTCTTCTGTGAAAAGAACATTTGTATAATGAGTTCATCTGATTTTCAATCTATAATGTTGGGTGTATTTTACAACAGATCATGGGGAAAAGCAGCCCAGGGTTGTGAGAAGAGAGAATATTTGTTGGGTTCCCTCTTAGACTGGAAAGAGAAACCAGATGCAACTGAGGCATTGTGGAGGAAAGCTGCAGGCAGTCTTCACAGGTCAGAAGCCTGAATGATCATTTACTGTCTTATGGCTAGAACATTAAAATTTATGCTAGATATTCAATTTCTTCTTTTGCAGGTGGTTAGGTCACTTGGTTTTTCAGGTGATGGTACCTATACTTAGTTTTCAGTGGCCAACAGGCCCCATATGATCCTGCAAAGAGACATGCACCTTCCTCACTTTTTAGGCTACCTTGCACTCACCTTTTTCTGGATTTCTGTATTTCAATCATTTTATTTTGTTTTAATTGTCAGAGTGCACAGAATATTAAGGGTTCTGAATTGGCTGCTGTTGACCCTCTGAAAGATGAAGAAGAGAAAGGAGGTTTGAGAAGAGGTCAGAGCAAGAAGCATAAATAAATTGTCAAGAAGGAAGGTAAATATTTATCAGAGGTTAAATCAAATTGGTGACAGGTGAATAACACTGAATGGAAGTAAAAACAATATGTGCATCAGAGATGAGTGTAGGCCTTGCAAGTTATGAGTTCTCAAAGAGAAACAGATGATTAATCAGAGAAACTCAAGTTAACAGTGCCCTGACCTCCCAACGTGCCCTGGGTATCTGCTGCAGATGCTGTCAAACACTTGGGTCGCTTGTGCAAGTTCAGGATACCAGTAGGGTTGTTGTTTGCTCTGTGTGTTGGCTGCAAAGAGCTGAGCTACCCCAGAAAAAGCAGGTTTGGCCAGCAGACAAGCAGTGCTGAGGCTTTTGTTATTTTCATGAAGGGCCATGAGACCCTGACAAACACAAGGCAGCCTATACCAGTGCCCTCGGCCAGCTTGGAGCTCCAGCTTGGACCCGCTGGAAGATCTCATCGAGTACCTGTTACAGTACAGAGCATTACTTACCTATGTAAGGAAGAACTAAAAATGGGATCCTGCTTTCTGGCTCACTCACGCATGAGAAATCTGTAATATTTGGGGGACAGACGAGTTTCCTCTCAGACCTCTTTCACTCTTGTCAGGTAATCCAAACAATAATGGAAATGAGCATTTTGTTTTATGTAAATAAAAACAAAAAGTTTGCACTAATTTATGGTATTTATTTAAATGACATGCAAATTACTTTGTGAAACTTAGAGGGGAAAGCAGCACAACTGAAACAGCACAATTGTTTCCAAGAACATTCATTTCAAATCCACATACAATATTTCATTCATGCTTAATTATTTCCCCAATGCTAGTCTAAGCATTACTAGTTTCCTTTGTCTTTTTGCTTTTGCATGCAGTGTGATTAGCAGAACTGCTTGTGCTCTACCAACTCCTGCACATATGGGGTTTAGCCTCATTGTTCAAGGGGTGGAGCAACAAGCAATGTGAACACTCATGCTGCCAAATTTGGCATACGTGAGCCCTCCAAAGTATACAGATATCACCCGTTTCATTTAAATCCCTGTCCATATTTTGCATTGCTACCATAATGGCAACTCCATTGTCTGGGTGTATTATTTGAAGCAGCTTTTCTCCCATTGTTTGTGCACTGTAATCCTTGAGGTTTCTGTAGTCATCGTGAGCAGCTTACTTGAAAGAAATCACTTAGCTCTCACAGATCCCTCCCTCTGAACCTGCTGGCAAAGGAACGGGCCATGACTAAAGCATGAGACCTGTGATCTTTCTGAAGAAAATCTCCTCAGTAGAGTTTATAATTTGTTGCTTTCATGGGGCTCTGTTCTCAGGGCTTGGACTCAGTGTTATCTTTCGTCCCCCATGGATTTTTCTACAAGGCATGATGGGAATGTAGGCTGAGAAAAAGAGTCATAATGCTGGCTGTGGATGTGTACCCTAACGTTTTACACACGTTTCAAATACTGGCAAAGGGAGACATCTACTGTTTGACAGAAATTAAGGACAGTTGTTTATTCTAATTGCAGCAAAATCTTAAGTCTTTTATTCTTCCATGTTATAGAGATTGGCACATCCTGCTGTGAGCCTTTTCAACAGACTTTTGAGAACTTAATGCTTGTCTACTTAGGGCAGAATGAAAGATCCCCTGGAACTTATCATACAGAAGGGGCTGCCCAGTTCTTTCCTATTGCTATTCATCTGCTTGGTCAATGCTTTCTACTCCAGTGGCACTTGAGTCTCATGACTGTGTATATGCACGCCGTTGTAGGTAAAGCCAACTGGCATTAGCTCTTCTTTATAAATTATGCCCGTTTGAATGCACATCATTTTACTCCCAAGACAGTCATTGATGATGATTTTAAGGCAGTCGTTCCCAAATTGAGGTCTGCAGAAAGCCAGCAAAGGGCCTCTTTGTATTTTGCAGAGAGTTTCCAGTTCTTTTTGTTTCCAAAGTCTAAATCACGTTATAGGACAGCTACAAATATGGTATAAACACTGCCCTGCTCTTCATTTAGCTCAGCGATAGCTCTTTAGAGAACCCTGTTGTAGCCACATAGGCATTATGTGATCCCAAATCACACCCTTGTGACTGCAAGTGAAGCAGAGAGGTGGCCCGGGAGGCAATATTAAAATAGAACATGCTAAACTGTGTAGGTCTGAAAACTCCATTGTAACACATTTAAGTATTGGCAGTGACTTCTGGAAGCTTTGGATCTTGTCCATCATTGAAGAGAGTGATTCAAATTCACCTTTTTGTCATCTTGTCTCCAACCTATCACAAGAGAAATGAAATCATGCAATGCAAACTGTACAAGCTGGCCTGTTCCCTCCCAGCCCGCTACCCCGCTGACTGCGAGCTCCCTCTTGCCTGCCACGTTACCACAACTCAGACCTGAAGAGGCTGCACAGAATTGTTCTGTGTTCCCTGAAGAACAGGAAACTTTGTCTTAACAGCTTTGTAAAATTTGGGCTCTCATTCAGAACTCGTGAATGTGCTGTAATGCTGGAAGTTAAATTGGCCAAGGACCCAAGTCAGGTTGTTTGTTCTTACTCTTTGAGTCTCCAAAGTACCGTGTGTTTGGGGCCAGAATTATATGTAGCTGAACATCTATTGTTCTCAGACTCCATGAGCACCAGGTTATGGTACAGATTTCTCACACCACTGAATAGTAGCAAGCATGGAAATCTGTCATTGTTGTTACCGACAGCTTCAAATGTCATCCTTCCATCCTTGGTACTAGAATGCTTTCTTTGTCCCTTAACTGAATTTACAATACGCATTTTAGATCTGATTTTGAACTTTGTCTGGTTTATGTATGCCCTTTAATTACAGGTTTGAAGGAACCTCAGATGCACTGTTCTTAGATACATTTTGCAAAAGTGATGAGTGGCAGAAGAGGTTGTAAAGATTGGTTCTTTTTTAGCTCATCTCTGGAAACCTTGCAGGTATTCTGTGTATCTGTTTTTTAACCAGGATTTTATTTCCACTTCAGTGTTCATACACGCTATAACATATAAACATGTAAGCTAATTTCAGGACACCGACTTTTACATTTAAATTTGCTGTAGCTTTTTCTGAAAAGGCCACAAAATGGCTACTCTGTACCAATAAACACAATTACTGAATTACGCTGCTGAAGCAGTAAAAAAAACCAAATAATAAATGACTAGTATAATAAAAGTCTGAAAGAGCAGAAGACAGGTATAGTGTTTGCAAGTAAGGATAAGCCTGAAGTATCTTTAACTGCTTGCTTGGACAGTGCTAGCTAGCAGTGTGTGCTTTATTCCAAAGCGCCAGCCTATATTTTTGGATCATCTTTCAAGACTGAGATGATATAAGGCAATTAATAGTGTTTTGTGACCTTCTGCACCAGTAGTCCATCTTTTTGGCACTGAAACTGATTTTGCCCAACTTGGCACTTTATCACCTGAGAGGATGCAGGGAGACCAAAGCAGCACCTTTTACAACAGCAGTGGAATGATTTAATTCAGTCACATTCACCGTTTCCTACAAGCTGATGAGGCAAACCTCTTCTTTGCTTAATGTCACATAAGGTACATTGAAAGGCTGTGAAGAGACAGATGTTCTATATCTTCACTTCATATGCAAAAACCTGTTATATCCTTTATTTGCATTCAATTAGAAGTCAGACCCTGATGAATATCTAATGTAGGAAATGGGGAAAAGATTTGCCATCAAGCATATGCTTTGCTTGTAGTGGATCTCTGTAACCTGCTACTGTTTCTTCCTGTAGTGATTCGGTAATTTTTCTTGAATTATTTATACCGGCATGCAGAGAGGTGAAGAGTGTTAATAGGTGAAAATTGGAGTTAGGTTCCTGGTTTTAGAAATGTAACTTCTCCTTGTTGCACAGAGTTCCAGAGAGATTGTCATTCCTTTTAAACAGCCATTCTGCACTTGCAAAATTTTCCCTACTAAGTGGCTCTGTTTAAGGACTTAAATGCCATAGCATTACTTTATATTCATTTTCAATACAGGTTGTGCCTTGTTTGATCTTGAGAAGCTCACCCTTTTCTTGGTAATCCGAAGTATAATATCAGGAACTCAGAAGTTATAGAACTGTATTGTTGTCAAGAAGGGAAGGTTCAAATGATAAACATAATATGAAGCAGAAGCGGCAGACACTTTCAGAACAGCTGCTGTTATTCCTGTGACCCTATGCGAGCACACGTATCAGGACTCTATAGACCCAGGGAGAGATGTATATTGTCTAGGGCCCCAGACATTAGACAGGGATAAGCAAAACAGCTTTTCTTCAGTGCAGAGTAGGGTTTCCCAGACTTCTGAGGGAATGAATAGAAATCTCTTACCCTCCTAAACTTCGGTATGAATAGAAACCTGCTATGTCACATCTTCTATCCCCTTTCTTTGTGGGCCACTCCCATCACATGTTCTGGGGAACAGATGACATTTCTTCATTTCTCCTCTCTTGTCCTTGCTTTGATGTAACATTGTAAATTAAATCATCCTCACTCATATCCAAGTTGACAAGGGGAATCTCAGGACTATTCTTAGGTGCTTTGCAAACTTAGAGAAAGGGATCTGTATTACTTGTACATGCCTCAAGTTTCACATGTTTTTTTCCTGCCGTTTTCATAGAAAGGAGTTTAAAGTTTTTAAGGAAAAAAAAAAATGCAACTAGATGACATGATGAAACTAAGTCTGTGTGCAGACAGTTGCTCAGTCCTGGCACAGAAGAAAATTTAGAGAAACAGCTTCTTTCTGTCCAACAAGATTAAGTGCCTAGTCTTAAGAAAAAATATAAAGGTTTCCTGTGAAGGTAACAGGTATTTCAGATAATTGCATCAGGTGTTTCTGGACAGTTCCTCCAGACGGAGCCTGCTGCTGGTGGCATTTTCTTGAGATGCCGTAAGGAGCAGGCTGGAAGCCAGAGTGAATCATTGTGTTGGTAGCAACAGCCCCTCTCCAGCTGAAACCGTTCCTGGCACCTCTTGGCTTGTCTCCTACTGTGTCAAAAGCCGTGAAGTTACACAGTGAACCCAGCGTGCTGAGGACATCCTGAACTGGTTTGTGGTTATTTTGGGTTCTGCTGTATGTTAGGGAAGGACTTGACAGAAATTTGCCAAGTGGCTCATCAAACCCAAAGCTGTAGTTGATCTCCGATACTTGCGTTTGACAGATGACTTGAGGCTTTTGGGGGGTGAAAGGTTTTGGGTTGTTTTTTTTCCCCTCTTGATTTTTAAAAGTACAGAGCTCCTAGTAACCTGAAGAGTAAAAAGATGCACAACATTCTGATAAAGGAAATTAAATAGTGCATCAATGCTGATAAAGGGCACAAAGAGAACTATGATATCAGAATAGCAATGACATCTAGTACTTAAAAGAGGCCAGCAAGTACATTGAGATTATTGGCAGGATCAGATTTGCAGCAGGACCGCCTTGAACAGCTCTCATGTCACCAGCTCCTAGAATTTAAAAAGCATGTGAGAATTAATCTCAGGTGCTAATTATTTGTTAAGAGTAGATGTTAAAATGCATAAATACACGCTAGAGTTACGGTGACAAATCCAGCCAGAATACACATCCCTGTAGAGGAGAACGCAGCCAGCAGTGCGGTCCTTTTTCGCATCTTTTTCTCACGTTTAGGACGCGCTTTCCCAACCGGCTGCAGGTGATGGAGCCCACTGGGTACCGACCCTGGGCGGGAGAAAAACTATTGCAGGTCTTGCTGCCTCAGTGAGACTGAAGAGAGGATTTCTGTGCTGATTGCTTGGGCTCACGGAATGCTCGGTGGGATGTATGGTGTGCTGATTCACATGTATTGGTTAATGCTCGCCAAGGAGAATAACGGGCATGCCATCATGTGCTGGCTGGTCACAACGTACAGAATCACAGCTTAACCAGCTCATTGCAATAACCAGGTTCCCGCTGACTTCAACAGAGCTGGATTTCTCTGAGAGAACAGCATGACTGGCAGCAGCATGTACATCCTTGAAGGATACATGTTGCACTGTTATTTTACATTTTCATTTTAGTAACTTCTACCATAGTAAAAAAATAGACATAATAAATACCTGCTGATGTAGCCCTAAGAACTTGTATTTTTAACTGGAGTAGTGAAGTAATGATTCACTTTGGGATAGAGTGATAAAAATCCCCTCCTTTGATGGTTGGCAGACTTCATTGCTTTTAATTTTGCCCCTTGGAAGGCTGCTTACAGCTGGAGTTTGGGGTATTACTTTTTAAAATGTAGATGGCATTTTTGATCTTTGCTCATTTTAGGAATTACATTTGCTTTTTACATTCAAATCATAAAAATCAAGAGCACCAGTAGACCTGTAACATTTTGAGTTGTTACACAGAGGGTTATTTTATGTGATCGTATAAAGCTTGGGGAGGTTAAGAAGTCCCCAGTGCAGCCACAGGAAAGGGACAAAATTTGTGAGTTATGTTCCTCCCTCTTTTCCTCATCCTGCTTTTTCATCTTCTCAACAAGGAACCGAGGGGAGATGCTTTACCTTAAATCAGAAATGAAATCATAATAAGGGCTTAGCTGACAAAAACCTCTGTTAATAATCTCTTCTTGCGAAACGGCAGCATTTTTAACATTACGCAGTAACTTTCCAAAGATCGTACTGGTGTTGAAAAACTGTGATATTTCAGGAGCCATATGTGACACAGCTGTTGAGCGCTGCTTCAGTGCAGAGCCTGTTTGATCACATATGGTGCTGTACCAGACTAGCACGCTGCACTTTACCGGGCTGGTGACTGAAATAAACTTGCGTGAAAAGTATGCAAAAGTATTATCAGGTTATATTCTCAGATTAGGGCCAGGGTTGTCCTACCCTGTTTCCCCAAAAATAAGACTTACACTTAAAATAAGCCCTAGCATGATTTTTCAGGATTTTTGAGGATGCTCAAAATATAAGCCATACTCCAAAAATAAGCCCTAGTTACAGGGCATTTAAAAAGTCAATTTAAATAGTGTCCAGGCAGCTATACATGTAAAAAAAGTAAAATTAATTGGCAACAGAATGCAGCAGGACAGGCAGACCCTTCACCAAGAAAAGCGGACACCTGACAGGCAACTGCCACTTGTGTTGCCAATGTGCTCAGAGCAGGTGACATGGACAAGAGGTGCTCGTTCAAGGAAAGTGCTATTGCTAGACACGAGAAACTGGGGCAAATTATTCTAAAGGAAACAGAGTCACAAGAAATTCAGGATGGAATTCAGGGTTTGGAGAGTTATGATGATGTTCCAGAATGCAATGACATATTTGAATAAATGTTGATGCTTTGAGAATAAATGTAGACTGTTGTTCATGGCAAAATAAGACATCCCATGAAAATAAGCCCTAATGCATCTTTTGGAGCAAAAATTAATATAAGAACCTGCCTTACTTTGGGGGAAACAAGGTAATAGAATTCTGTGGCAGAAGTCCCTCTCTTCCTCCCCCCGGTTCTCTCCCAGAGCAGAGCACCTGGAAACGCTGTGACACCTTGTCATGGTTTTCACAAGGGCCGTGTCCGCGCACCGGAGCAGCAGATGCTCCCCGGGGCGTGCCGTTATGTACCCAAACGAGCTCCGAGCCCCGGGGGAGCGGTGACGCCCGTCAGACCTCTGGCCTGGGCCGGGCGGGGACCGAGCGGGGCGGCCCGGGGCCGCTTTGCTGCCGGTGCCGCCGCGGGGGCGGGCGGGAGGAGGCGGCGGCAGCTCCTGCCCAACGCGCCCCGGGCTGCGCGCCCTCCCCGCGGAGCAGGCGCGGGAGCCGCCGCAGACCCGGCTGCAGCGGAGGGAGCCGGGCCCGCTCCCCCGGGCCTGCGGGACCGCCCCGCTCCCAGCGCGGCGCGGAGGTGAGGGCGGGCGGGCTGCCGGGGCTCGGCACTCCCTGGCGGGGCGGCCCCACCGCCGGAGCGGTCCCGCGGGTGGGCAGGGCCGGAGGCTGCGCTGCGCGGGGTCTCCGGGCCGCGCTCCTCCCCCGGTGCCGTAGCCGTGTCCTACCCGGTCTCCTCTGAGCCGGGAGCCGCGGGTGCTGCCGGCCCTGCCCGCTGAGGTAGGCGGCCGGGAGGCGGCAGGAGGAGGGAGGCAAGGGAGGAAGGAAGGGCCGCCGCGGGGCTCGGCGCCGGCTCTGCTCGGGCCGGCCCCGCTGTTCGCTCCGCTGCGCAGGGAGCGCCCTCCACCCCGGCCCCGTGTCGGGGGGAAGATTGCCGCAGTGCCGGGTGCGGCTGCGGCGGCCGGCACTGCGGAGCGGGGCCGGGGCCCACAGCCCGGCGGGGGCCGGGGCCGCCCCGGGGAGGGCGGCGTGGGGGTCCGGGCCGAGCGGTCTGGCGGGGCACCCCCCGCCTTTGGGGGCGGCGAGGAGAGGCTTAAAAACCTTGGGCTCGGCTTGACCTCTTCATTGACTGCCGATTTCTTTTTCCCCCAAGTTACATTGCAGCTGAATCATCGCTTCAGCGATAGTAAACCCGAAATAGGCGTTGTCGGAGGATAAAAAAATATATCTGAACTGTAATTAAATTTCAGCTATTTGAAAGAGTTTATAATTACATTTTATGCTCAGTCTATTTTAGCCATAAAGATTTTAATAAATTTTAAAATCTTCAGGAGACTTTGATTAATTTTAGTGAGCTGATATTTGTTTTTGTAGTGAGTTGGGGAAAGCACCTTCAGTTTTCAGGCTTAGTTAGATTTTGGAGATACCACTGAGATGTTCTGTGCCAAGTGTCTCTAGAGGGGACCAAGCACTATTTTCCAAGTGTCAGCTCTTTTTTTCTTAACTGCAAATCTATTTGTTTTGGCTTCAATATCAGCTAGTTGATGCAAGCGATCTGTAACTCACTCTTTTCTGAATACTGCCCTCAAGATGGAGGAGCTGGCTAGGAAATGGAAAAGAAATCCACCCTCAGTTTGTAAGTTAAAAAGACATTGAGTGGGTCTAAAAAAACTTAAGGGCTGAAGGAGTTATGGCCAGTATTTCACATATACCTTGTAATTTGGCAGTCCAGGTAAGTGGGATATCCTGAGTGTCTAGACAGGTTAGGCCTCAGATTTCCTTTAGTCTTATTGGAAGGAGATAATTCCCATTGAACGTTTACCTGCTTTTTTTATTCCAGGTTATTACAACTTGGTGTGTTCAAAGCACTTTGTGCACCACCAGGTAGCAGTGTGATTCCTGTTTTCATTATGGTCTGTGTTTTTTTCACTCTGAAGCGCTTTGCACTTTGAATCTAATAGTGAAAGAGTCTTTTATTTATCCAGAGAAACCCTGGAGCAGTTGATGACCATTGCGCTGCTCGAGCTGCCACGTTGCCCTAAGGAAACCTCGCGGTGCTGGCAGTGGCAGATGGAGCAATGCGGTGGCTTTCTGCGGACAGCACCTTCTACACACTGCAGGAACCTGATGCCCCAGCTTCAGGTTTCTTTGCTCCCAAAATATCTTTTTACATCCATAATGATTCGGTTGTTTTAGGAAATTGTGGAAGTCAGTCAGTTCGGGGAAAAGCAGATTACGGTAACTCTCAGGGACAGCTGTTTTGTGTTGTCGGCTCTCCGACGTGGTGAATCATAGTGAGTGAGATAATGAGAGTCGTCTCACGTGTCTGCTGAGTCCAGACTCCTGTATGTGAGCACCCTTGCGTTTCTGATGCCCTGTATACAGAGCCCCCTGTTTATTCCCACTCCCAGGTCTCTCCTCTGACTCCTCCTGAAATCTGTTCCCTTCCGCCTTCAGAAATCAGTGCAGAAACGTTTAAGCATGTAACAAAATGGGGAGAAGAAGTGATATGTGAAAACAAAAACCTGATTTGTGGCAAGATTTAGGACAAGGAGAAAATACCTAACAAGTTTGTCAATTCTGATCTGCTGGTTGCAGTAGAGTGAGGCTCTGCTTTGTCTTTTTCCCAGAGCTGTGTGCGATGCTGAATGCACACGGCAATTCCTTGAGGCAAAGGCAGTGAGTGCACTGTAGAAGTCTTTCAAGCAAGCGTAACATTGGCCAAAGGCCCTGTCTCTCAACCAGGGGGTGTGGGCATGACCATGGTGCTCCATCAACCTGGAGGTTCCTGTTGCTTTTGGGTGCCAGTGGGGCAGCCATCTGCCACACTTGACCTTGTTTAGTCTTCTGAATTTGTCATAAAAACAGATTATTAATACTGGTCTACCCTGTGGTTTCATGTGCAGATCCAGTAACCTTCAGCAGTTTCTTAGTAGGTTTGGCTTTCCCAGAAATGAAAGAGAAAGCAAAAGTATTTTTTTCCTGTATTGACTGTACCTTTGTCCTTTTAGCCTCATAGACTCCTGAACTCTGTTCGTTTAGCAGCAACATTTAGTTCCTGTTGCAGCGATCCAAAGATAACTTAGAACATCTTTTTCCAGGATCTCGCCAAGATGCCCCTCAATGTTGACAATGTGATGAAACTGTTCTGCCATCTCTCGGAGCAGAAGGGGATGAAAGCTGCAGTCAAACACTCTGGCTCAGGAGCACTGCTGGCGGGTGCAGGAGCATTTATAGGGGGTCTGATGGGAGGTCCACCTGGAATCGCTGTAGGTAAGTGTGTTTTGCTTTAGAACAAGAAGTGTGGTTAACTCCCTAGCAAGTCTGTGTAGCAGGCGTGGGTTGAAGGCAAGGGGGGTGCAGCACTGGGGGCTCTACAAGGTGCCATTTCACATACTGGCTCTTTAGAAACGAGGTGTCTGTCGGGAAGGCATGTCAGTGTTTCCTTCTAGGGCAACAGTGACCTTGCTGACTTTGGCTCCTGTGCTGCAGAGGGGAACCCATGCAGAGGTGGGAGGTTGGGAGAGTGGCGGCTCTGAAATGCTTCGCACAGGCTGTTAACAAACCATTTGCTTTTGGCTGGTAGAGCCGGGTTCGCACCTGCTGAGGTAGAGCAGTGCCCCAGGGGTGGGATAGCAGAGTGAAGGAAGCAGTTGGGAGAATTCCGGCAGGGGGATTGGACTAGACGATCTTTTGAGGTCCCTTCCAATCCCTAACATTCTGTGGGATTCTGTGTGTAAAGTGAGGGTGAATGAGCATTCTTAGTCAGCCTTAGCAAGGGAGAGGATCATCTTCCTCATGATTTTATTAAAAATAATACTTATTTCTCTATTTTAGAAGTACTTGCTATCCACTTCTTGGTGAACTTGTTTTTTTCTTCTGGAATTCATTATTCCCCATCACTTAGCTTTTTCACTTGTATGGAAAATTACAGGAAGGCTAGAGACTAGTAGTAAAAAATTGTCTCTCCTCTGTAGCTCTTGAATTAAGAGTTGTCTGGTTTGAAAGCTGTCTTCTCACTGAATTGGTGTGGGCCTTGATCCTTGAATGCTCCTTGCTCATGTGAGCAGTTCCAGCGATTTCACAGGCTCACTGATATAGGAGTGAATTGCAGTATGCCTGTGTGAGGGTTAGCAAGGTGGATTACAAACAATGACCAAATAATATGTGAGGAGTGATAACCATAAGTGCAAAATGGAGCGGAGTATTTACTTCTTGTATAAGTTCAGAGTTAACCAACAGCCAAAAATAATATTTTTGACAAACATATGCCTGAAGTTGTCAGGAACAAAGAAGTGAAATTAAACTTTTGTAAGAAGTTTGTAAGCTGTAAATTAGAAGTAAAAGTAAAAATGTAAATGGCCTCATTCTTAAGCAAGGTGAAGAGAAACACTGAAGTTATTCTTGGATGTGTTTTCTTGTTTTGTTGGTTTGTTTAAGCTTTCCTAATGTCTCCCAGTCAAGCTCAGTGTTCTTCAGCACCTGGTGAAGGCACTGGAACAAGTATACCTACTACTGTATACCAAAAGTATACACTAATAAGTATATAGAATAAGAAATACTAAGTCTACCAAAAACTGTGTCCCAATCATAGTGCAACCAAACCAGAAGACCCTGATTTAACTTTTCATATGACAAAGGTAAATGACCCTGGGTCTTCAGTAGGTTTCAGGGCAGTTCCAAGGTGAATTTGCAATCAAGTGCACTTCCACTGACACAAAGAGCTGGGCCAGGTGTGGGACTGGACAGCTGGGATTGTCCTTATTGCTGCCATGCACCAACAATCAGAGAATGAATTACCTTCCATCTGCAGTGGTCACTGGATAGTCTTGCACTGCTTGTCTGAGAAGAATGGATTGTGGATGTGTTGCTTAGGGGGAACAAGTGCAATCATGTAACAAATCTTGTCTCAAGAGACAAGCAACTTGGACATCGATACTTGTAGTGGCTTTTGCATTAAGTGCCCCCGAATCAGATATTGATGTTCTCATAAAAGTTCCTTGAAGATGAATTCAGCCATCGTGGGCTTTCAAGTATTTCTGTGGTATCATGGAAAAAATTGCCAACTGAGTAAAGTGTGCAAATTAAGGAATTCTTGTCTAACGGAAGACTGCATCCCTGTGAGTGCAGAAATGAGTCTTTTGGAGCAGTGACTGCAGGTTGGAATTTTGGAGACAGAATCAGTTCTGAGGCCGCTTCCCTTCCTTGGGTGTGGTTTTATTTAGTAGTGGAACTTACACTAAAGAGACCAGTGCCCTAAGGTGCGTTATTCTGTTTCCAGTTTCTAGCAGGAAGCTATTAGCTTGGATTATGTCAAGAGTTCCTTTCTGATTGCTGTGGATCCTTCTTGGTGCTTTCAACACAGTGCATAAACCTAGTTAGAGGCATGCACAGCTCTGCATTGATTTCTCATCACACTGGGAACGTTGTTGATGAAGGCTGTGGATAGAATTTTAGGTTGTAACATTAACAGGTAAAGATTAACATCTCTCTCTCTCTTTTCTAGGAGGAGCACTTGGTGGATTGTGTGGCGCCTGGATGACTAGTGGACAGTTCAGGCCGGTCCCTCAGATTTTATCAGAATTGCCTCCTGCTGAGCAGCAGAAACTCTATGATGAAGCCATTGTTATTCTCCGGAACTTAGACTGGACTGATATTGTTCAGCTGACTGCTCTTGTCATGGGAAATGCCAGTCTCCAGCAGAAGTTGTTAGGAGTGCTGATGAATTATTTATCCAAAGAACTAAGAGCAGAGATACAGTATAGAGAATAAACCTTTCTAGAGCAGGCTTTTTACAGTGTAAAGAATTTTACTCTGACAGTTGTGTTTCTTCAACATAGCAATTATTAGTTATCAATACTAATTATGAATGTAGGTAGGTGTAAGTAGTGTTTTGGGGTTGGGTATTTGTTTTGTAAGGATAGTATTAGATGACTGCATCGTACTGACACTGTAGTAGGAATGAATTCAAAGTCACTGAAGGGAATTACACTTCTCTTACACTAATGTATCACTAGTTACAATTTTCAAAGTAATTGTGTTTTGTTTAGGAGATTTCATCCTGTTTGTGAAAGTGCTTTAAGTTTATTCTGTGAATGACACGTAGGTGCCAAAGCAGCCAGGGCACTTGGAAGAATTTTACCTCCTGTCTGCTTCAGTCCTTCAAAAGAAAGTTTTAAGTAGATTATTTTACTGTGAACTCAAAGATCTCAATCCTTACTTACTTATTGTCACATTTTTATTGTAACTCTTGAGTTATTTATTCCTTTCTGTAATAAGTGAAGCCGATGCCTAAGGAGGGCATAAAGCAACAGGTAACCAACCTGTGCATGAGTAGTAGCTCATGGTGTCCTAGAATGGGAAAGCACGGCAAGAATACTCTTTTAAAAAAAATTTAAAATGGGGAGCTGATTCTGCCCCTGTTGTGCTGTTCCTAGGATTAGGGTGGTCATTTCAGCATTGGCTTCTTGACTGAATCCAAACAGCTGGTCCTCTGTTTTCATTAACATATTGCTAAGAAGCATCATAGAGGCCTGTGTTTTGCTGTAGGGCAGATGAACTCTAAGATCTGGTGCTGAAATGTGAGGAGGGGGCAGCCCTGGGCTGCTCAGCTGCTGTGGGGTGACACCGGCTGCAGGTGGCACCGTGAGCTCCAAGGGCCATGTTGCCGAATAGCCCAGCCAGTTGTTCATTATTGTAAGACAAGTCTGTAAGTAGAACTATTTGCAGGCGTGCCTTCTTTTGTATGTAGTGAAACTGCTCTGGTAATTCCAGTTTTCCCCTAAAATAAAGATTCATCTCTCTGTGTGTGGTGAGGTTTCTGGAAGTTGAGCTTTAAATGGTGAATATTGCTGTTACATACAGTTGAGTAATTTACTTCTGCAGGTGCAAGTTGCCATTAATGAATTCAGTGTACATGTGTGCCTGGAGTGCCAGGCAGTGGTTGTTCTCATCACTTCAAAACACTTTTCCAGTGACATGGAAGACAGATGGAAGTGAGCGGTAAGTGGGCACTCCTCACCCTGTCAAAGTGTCATAATGCCAAGCCTGAAGACAGCGTTTGTTCAGTTTTGTTGGTAGATCACACACGCTGCAATTGGCTTTTTACAACTTTACACAGTCTGTATATCCATCTAAATATTTTTAGGTACCCTGTTACTTTTAGTTGCAATTTTCTGGTTATTTCACTAATTAAACGCACTCTTTGCAAAGTGATCCACTGCTAACAACAGCAGGTGATTGAATGACAGAGTGGGATGGAGCCTGGCACCTTCTCATCGTCTCTTCAAACGCAGACATGAAAGAAGTTGGCATCTGATTGCAAAGCAGCCCATGGGGAAGATGGTGGTTTCAATTTATAACAGTATCCAGTATTTAAACAGATCATTAGCAGGTTTCAAGGTGGCTTCAGACATCAGTGAACTTTAAGTTCCATAGCTTTTCAGATGACTGAAGTAGAACCAGGAAGAAGTGAATTGAGTTCTATGTATGCTCTGTATCGTTTAACAGGTTTGATTCTCATTGAACTTCTTAGAAGATGGCAGATACCTGTTTTCGAAGTGGTAGCAATAGGTTTGCAGTTTGGTCTGAAACACGTTTCACTGATGGTAGTAGAAGAAGAACAGAAGCCAGCTCAAGTGTTCATCCAAAGTGTGTTTGGACACATGAGAATTAGGAAATAACCGCTTCTGATTGAGGAGACCCTGATTCATAAGTACTGAGGGATAATGAGCGTGACAGCCCACAGTGGTTTCGCTGTTTGTATTTCAGTGGTTTCTGTCAGTCCTTACTGTTGACTGCTGGAGAAAGATCAAATTCTGCTTTTATTGCTCTGACTACAGCCCTGTGCTATCGTATCGAGGTCACAATGATATCTGGTGTGTAGCCTGTTGTGGGGATTTGGACAAGTTAAAAGAATCCTGCAGCAGAGTTGATCATCTGAGGAAAAGAGCAACTGCATGAGAATGGATCAGTACCCATCTGTCGCTGTTCTTTGGAGCGCGGTGCCTGCCCACCGCTGCATCCCAGGCAGTGCAGGACCCACCATGGGTAGCGATGGAACCTTCTGAAATGCATCCTGGCCGTGTAACGTCCAGGCTGAGTGCGAGGCGCAGCTGTCGCCTAGGAAACGAGGTGATGCCGTGCCAGCGGTTTGGGAAGCAGCTGAAAGAGTCACTGCGGGGAGATGTACATGTTCATATAAAGAAACCATCTGTGATTCTGGTTATTAACCTGGTTTGGGTTTAGACGTGACAGAATCAAGCTTGATTTTCACTGGCAGATGGTGTATTTTTAGTTAATTTTTTTTTTCTTAGAGCTGTCTGATTTAAAAATAGAAAGTAAGCATGATTACAAAGTGTTATGTTAGCAAAGACAGGGAATATTAAAAAAAAAAAAAAAGGCAATCACGAATTCAAGCACAGATTACTAATTGAGATGTGCCACCTAGTGGCAATCAGATTATTTCTTAAATTCAGGTTATCAAGACAGCCTTACTATATGGATAGCAGTTATCTTTTCCTGTTAAAAGTAAAGGCAAGTTATTTTTTTGCTAGTGGACTGTTACATTTCTGGCTTTAATGAATTTGTATTAGTTTAGAAATATCAGCCTAACTACAGACTGGACTAGAATTCATGCACATTCCCTGGTGAAGTCGTTTTTTGACGATTATCATATGTGAGCTATGACTGCACAAATATTTACTGCAGCTGCATGTCACATTTAATTATAGTGAAAAAATACACAATCAGGCAGAGGAAGGTGGTTTTACCCTCATGATTACAGAAGGACAAGTGGATTTTGTGAGCTGAGCAGCCGCCAGTTCGCAAAGACTGATCAGAGGCGGATTGGCAAGCGAGGAAAGAATAATTGCTTGTTTTTGAGGAGTTTGCATTTCTTTGTTTGGTTTTGTCACCTTCAAGTCTGCACCCCTAACAGCTCTATCTGCCTTTGGAGCGGTGCTCATGTCTCGCCTACAAATGGCCCGTGCGTAACCGCTGCTCCCATGGACCCTGCAGGACCGAGGAGCATTGGGCTGTGAAATTCGGGTCTTTTGGTGGTCACTGTCACAACACAGTCCTCCTAAAGGTCCTGTTCCCAACGGCATGGTGGAGGCTCCTGGGCTCAGTGCTCTGGGGGAGCACGGGAACTGGAATGGAGATCCTGAGCTAAGGGCAGGGAGCCGGCGCTCGGGTGGTGCACCATGGTGGCCACCACAGCGCCTGTGACACGGGCTAATTAGTTGCTACAGTGCTCACTAACTGGAGGTTTTACAGGGTTTTGGTGAAATCCTTCTGCTGTGGAAGAGGGTTCCCTGAAATTATTCCTTTTTCCAGAGTGCTTTGAAGAAATGATTGGTGCAAGGCACATCCACACCGCAGCACTTCTTGCTGTCTTGCCCACCATAACATCTAGATTTGTTCCTGATTTGGAGTGATTTGGGTGAAACTGGATCATCTTGTACATCTAGCAGTTCCAGAGAGCACAAAGAACTGTAAAAGCAGATAATTCTGAGTTCCCATTAACTGGCTAATGTTTACAGGAGGCAGTGAGAACCTCACCGGTGGCAGTAATCTACCAAAACGGGGCTCAGGCAGGGAGCTGCTTTGAACCTCAGAGCTGAGATTTGGCAGGGTGAGTACATGCCCCCATGAAGACGGTCTAGTGGCTCTTGGCTCAACCCATTTACATTGTGTGTGTAACATCAGTTCTCACTTCTTACTAAACTATGAAAAGTAGCATGGATTAGCATTACATGGGCAGTCCTTCTAAGGACAACCTCTCTCCTTCTACCTACAGAGGGCTTTGCTGGGGAAGAATGTTCCCCAACAGCCTCCATCTCTCCAAGAGGGCTGCGTGGGCTGCTGGCAGGAGGTGGGTGTGCAGCCCTCTGGGCAGGGTCTGTCCTTGCTGGGGGAGCTGGTGGCCGGGGCTGCTCCCCTGCCCGGGGCTCTGCGGGGCAGGGTGGGCTGCAGAGGTGCTTTGCTGCCAGACTCGGGGCAGTTTGTTGAAGGAAGCTGACCGGTCTGCTGCAGCCGTGGTTTGCTGGATGATTTTGGACAGTCACTCACCTATCCCCTTCAGCTGCTTTTGTGCGAGGTGGCAATGACACCACCGGCCAACAATGGTGGGCTGTGCGGGTGACGGCTGCTGACTGAGAGTAGCGGTGGGGTGTGATACTACCAGCAGTTTGTTATTATTATTTTATTATTTCTCACCGCATTGTTTAAGATGATACCAGTGGTGCGGTGTGTTGTATTATCCATGGTAGCCTGATCACAGGCCGCTGTGCCCCGGCAGAACTGCTTTCCTCTCTTACAGGTCACGATTTATAGCTCCTGCCCTATGTGTGTGGGACATGGGTGGGGTGGGATGGCACGGCTGCGGTCACCTGCTCCCAGTCATCACGGATGAATGGTGCATCCGTCACACCAGTAACACTCACCTCTTCTTTTGGGAGGATGGCTTGTGCTGCAAAGGACTTGGGTGGGCCAGGATAGCTCTTCTTTAGAAGTGAAATTCTCTTTGACATGCACAACAAAAAGCTACGGAGAGCATCCATCCGTGTTTTGTTCAGATGACAGCAATTTGATGACTGCAGCCTGATGGTGGTTAGCATGTATTTTTTCCCTTTTGGTTGGTTTATAGGAAATTAGTGTTACAAAACTAACTGGAAGTTCTTATAGTAGGGGAAGAAGGTTGTATTATTCAAAGTCACTAAGCAAATTGATTTTACACAGCCATACTCTCATATACCTGTCCATATGGTCTGACTGGGATTGCTTGTGCACAACACAGAGGACAAATCAAATCCTCACTTTCTCTCCTGGGTTCTTCTTGACTGTCAATGATGAACTAAGCTTTTGGACAAATCCTTTATAACCTTAAGGATATCTTTTATATCCTGTTGCTGTTGTCTCCCTTTTAGCCTGCTGGGCTATCAAAAGGAGATTTGCTACAACCTCTGCCTCTGTCCCACTGTCTGTGCTGTGATTTCAGCAGTGTGGGGCTTGACGGCAGCAACACATTCCTCTGCTTGATGAAATGGCATCCCTCACTGTCCATACAGGCCTCTCTTTTAATTGTTGTTATGGTGCTTTCACATGCACATATTTCCGGTCACACAGCATTTATACTAATCTTAATATTTCTGTTAAAGACTATGCAGATTCATGTGGAAATTACATTTTTCCCTTTTCTCCTCGCAGTGTTGCAGCAGCTCCGGTAGCACTCGCCAGTGAAACACAGGCAGACTCAAGGGTTCAGTCCTGCGTAGCTGCAGTGGTAGGACCTGCTGAGGTTGGTCTCCAGCAGCAGTTTAGCAGCACTGGTGCAGCCAGAGGATGTCAAAGAAATGCATCATTTTACCCAGAGTAAAAGCTCTTGTGAAGAAAGCACTACCTTCTTAGAAAGGCTGTCATGGCTTGACTAGCTGATATATAACCCCAGACTAATTGAATGGCAGACTTTCAGCTGGGTTGGAAAGCTTTTAAGAAACCAAAGGCCTTTGCATTGCAGTGAACTAAAGCTATTAGCCCCTAATTAAAACTTGAGGTTTCATCTTTACCTTTCTAGAGATCACAGAAATCTATGTATTTTTCAGGCTGTAAGCCAGAAATCAAACATTCATCATGTAATTGCAGTAAGCGTGTGCTAATACTTCTCATTAAGTGTGATTTATGAATTCCAGAGGAGCCTAAGAGGTAAATATATAAAATCATTCTGAAGTCTGCAAAAATGAAGGCATTAGTTTCTTTGGATGACTGTTCAGCAGGAAGGATTTAAGCAAACATGAACGTTACGGCTTTCAACATTTGGTGAAGACGCTGCGTTCGAACATCTGTACCTTTGCAATTCCCTCAGAATGGTGCGGTTTCATCTGGTGTCACTGCTGACCTTCCAACAAAGACAAGGCTTCAGCTGTCAGCAGGTACAGCAGCGTGGCTTGGTGGAAAGCCCATTTTGCTGGGCCTGAGAAGGGATATCACCTTCGCTGGCTCTTCTGCCTGTTTGCTGGGTGACCTTGAGTAACTTCCCATCTCGTTCCTGAATGCCTTTTTTGTTAAACACTTTGCAATCTCTCCATAGGAAATGGTGTGTTACACAAAAGTAATAGGACTATTATGCAGCTAACCATGCTCAGACCCTGCGGTCGGGACATGAGCATTGAAGAAGAAGGAATGTAATGAATGTTAGTAGAGGTTCACAGCAATCGGGATGAAGAGGGAACTGCTAGGTTGTGTAAAGTAGCTACTTTCTTTGTTGCAGGGGAATGAAATATTTACACTGGTGTTTGACCTTAACTAATTAGACTCTGCACAGGAGTGTCTACCAGGATGTAAATGTTCAGTATTCCTTATTTCCTGCTCTGCCTCAGTGGGCAGGAGTTATTTAGGGTGAAATTAAATCTTTCCTGTGCTCTGACATGCTGCTTTGGAGTAGAGCACACTCGGATATTCCCTTGTACGTATAATGTGATGACAGTTTGAAGGCTTTGTTATTTTTGTATTAGTCAATAAGATATTATGAATAATCTTTGTAATTTGGAGTCAAAATTGATCTAACAAAACAAAAGCTTGGAAGGTCTTATTTTTACCGCACCTCACTGCAGCTCCCTGAGCAGCTCCTTGTGTTGAGATGCTATGACAAAACAATCGGAGAATCACCCAGTTGAGTCAGAATTGGCCCCTGAATGAACACAGAGATGGGAAGGTTCCTGGTGGGAGAGATGGCGGAGCAGGGACAGAGGTGCCATCAGCCCCAACTCTCTGTCCCCAGGCACCGCCGTTCCCTCCCAGCTGGAGAAGATCCGTGTCTGCTGCTGGGGCGTGTAAGCCCGTGGGTAAAGCCCATCCTGATGCAGAAAAGTAAGTTAGCTCATTCCTCTATTTGTATGCACTTCCAATGTGATGTTTTGTTCTTGCCCAGCTAACTGTGCCAATGGATAGTTCCTCTACATTTCTGCCCTCTCCCTGGCAGGCAGTGCTGTTTAATACCAGCAGAAGTTTTCTGCAAGAAAGGCAGCCAGAGTAGCTCTGACTTTTGACTGCAACCTGCATTTACTCAAACATCTCTGGCTCTAAAAATCCTCCTCTTCCAGGCCAAAATGAGGGGGATATCTAACTTTTCTACCTTGCCTTTCAAGGTTAATTTTAAGCCCCACATAACCAGATGTTTGAAATCATAAGTTGAAGACTTGCTCGCCTTTAGAGCAGTGAAGGATACAAATAGCACCAATGGCTGAAAGTAATATTTGGGCATGGGAAAGAGAGACTGCAGGAGCAAATGCTTCCAGTCACTCCAGAAGGCAGGAGACAGGCAAATACCGCGTTAAAGTGAAAGACTTGCTGGAGTATCAGTAGGAATCAGCTGCCTGCTCTGTGCCTGTCCACAAGCTAAAGTTCACATAACAGACTTTTGACCCAACTGCAGTTTATTAATTGCTTGTGCAAGCAAAAAGTCAGTGATAAAATGCTAAATAGGGTGCTGGCAAGGCAGGCTCTTGGATCTGATTTTTGTTGGTTTCCATAAAAGGGGCTTGCTTGCTTTTTCCCAGCCATTCTCTCCAGGAATCTGTGTATAAAAATATTTGTTTCCATAACCACAGTGAACAGCCTCCCATTGTCTGGCAGCCGCCTGCATACTTGAGGCTTTCTGCTGTCTGTGACGTTTAACCCTGCAGGAACCTACACTGCTGCTGAGTCTAATCCTAATTTCAGGCTTTCATGTCCCCAGCCCGGCCCTGTGTGACTGGGGCTGCTGACAATGGCAGCAGCACATCCCCGTGAGTATAGGGCGAAGCTGAGCCTTCACGTCGTGCCACTAATGATAAGTAGCCATGAGGATAATAAGGAGCGCTCTTGTAGCGCTTTATGTCTTCAAAGTGCTCTGCTTATAATAAATAATTAGGCTGCCACACAGCCTTGTGACAAAGGTATGTATTTCTACTGTGTGTAATTTACTGTATTGTTATGCAATAAACCAAAATTGGATGGTGCCTTCAGATAGCAACCAGTAATTCAATTAACCAACTACAGGCTGCTCACACCCCAACAGCTGAGCCAGCTTCAAAGCTGCCCCATGTCTTTTGTTTAGCCCTGGCGCATCTTTGGGGACCTTCAACATTCATGCAAGGCAGCATGATGCCAAGTGTTTTTTAACAAAGTGGCTCCAGTGTTTTGCAGCAGCTCACATCCCACCCATGCATATGGCCTCCACCGTCTCCTAACTCTGCCCAGAGGATGTGGTCCCAGTGCCACCGCCTTAAACCCCAGCACTGCTGTGCTTGACTGAAGAGCCCCAGTTCCTGTGCTGCTGGTGCCGTGTTGTACGTACAATACCATACTGGTGTGCATCGGTCTCAAAGGAAATCAAGTTTGCACTGTGTTCACATGCTTTGCTGACATGTCAAGGAAGAGAGATGATGCTTGACTATAACTGAGGGTTGCAAAGCCTTTCCGGGCCATGAAGCCACCTGCCCACAGCACTGCCCTGCCTGCCGCCAGCTGCCAGCATCGACATGAGCCAGTGGTCAGCGGAACGGTAGGTGTTGGTTAGTGTTGGTAAATACCCCCAGAAGAAAGATAACGCTGGCTGTACAGTCACAGCGCTGGGTTCTGAGTGACCTATTTTCTCTCAGGAAAGAGCTTGTGGTCACTGTGGACAGATTTCTGACAATACAAGCCCAGTGCTCAGCAGCAGGTCAGAAGGGAACAAGAAGGTTAGGAGGGACAGGGAAGAAAACCAAGAACAGGGCAGTAGATGTTGTTAGGCTGCTGAATAAATCCAGGTCACAGCCACAACTTGAATAGTCTGTGTAGTCTGTTTGATCCGCGCTGGTTAGTCCTTCTTGAACCAAAAGGGGTGTTGCAGAGCTAGGAAGATTACGGAGAAAGATAACACAGTATGGGAGGGCATCTGTGTAAAGGGAGATGGGCTGCTTTAGAACTACTCAACCTGGAAAAGACACTAATTGAGAGTTTTGGTTGCAGCTGTGAACGGCACACAGGTGAACAGCAGGAGCAATACCATGGCACAGAAGGCAGGGTGCACCCACTGAGCTGGGAATCGTGGAACTGGTTGGAGAAAGATGCTCTGGGTGCCAAAACAAAAATGTGTTGAGAGAGCAACTAAGCAGAATGGTGGCAGCAAGGACGATTAAACACACTTGTCCAGAATCAACCGCTGCCTCGAGAAGCTTGTCACTGTGGGCTGACGAGAGACTAAACCAGCAAAGGATCGCTCTATAGGTGCCTCTTACATGCCGTTTCTCATGATTTTGGGGTAGGTGAACTCTGGCTCTGGTTCATTAATACTGTTTTCATGTGTTATCCCAAACACACACAGCACACCATTTCTGCCCTTGCTCGGGGGCTACACCAGCTGCATTTCAGACCCCGTTTTATACTTCTGACAGCTGCATTAGAGGAACAGCACTGGTACTGCTGAAGTCTTGAAATAGCAAACCATGACAGGCTACTTGTCATCCTCCTCTGATTAACATTGTAGCTCTTTACTAGTGGATTATGTAGAACCTCTCATCATTAAGGCTGTTCCCTTGCAAACAGATGGCTGCAGCGTGTGACATCCCAAGTGCCTGTTGGGACCCAGCACGGATGCAGAGGCTTGCTCGGCCTGCTGGCGTTGTATGTGTCTTGTATGTGGTGTTAGCAGAATGGAGATATGTGGCTGAAGCAGGATACCCAGTGAGACAAATCCTCCCCTGGCCACAGGATGGGTGTGACTGACACCAGCCTGTCTCGTTGAGGTTTGGGGGGTGTCTCCCCTGCATGAGCTGCAGCGGAAAGCTCTGCGGCAGAGGCCCTTGCAGGGTTAATGCACAGCACTACTCCTCTCTCTGCACCGCTGGAGTGATTCCATAAGGTCAGCTGTGTTAGGAGTGTGTCAGGGAGAGCAGCTGGGTCCTGCCAAGCCAGTAAAAACAGCCTCTCATTGGAGAGGAGACACCCCTGCAAGTGCTGTGAGGCTCCTTCCTGCCATCTGAGCTGTGCTGGGCAAAGAGTCTTGGGAGGCTCCCCCACTTCTGTAGCCCCAGACACAGAGTCTGGACCAATGGGCTTCCTCTGGGTACCGCTGGGGAGTGGGGAAGGGATGCAAAGGGTGTGCAAAGTCTTAGAGGAGTGTACAAAAGAGCTTTGGGCTAAGAAAGCCATGCAGAGTGAAAGCTTGCTGGGCTGCCTGGCTCATAAAGGCATCCCAGGAAACACCCCTGAGGTTCTGATGCCCTGACTCCAGAGCCCCCCATTGATTCCCAGTCCCAGGTCTCTCTTCTGACTCCTTCTGAAACCTGTGCCCTTCTGTCTTCAGAAATCAGTGTGTAAGTATTTAAGCATGTAACAAAATGAGGAGAAGAAGTGATATGTGAAAACAAAAAACTGTTTCGTGGCAAGTTTTAAGACAAGGAGAAAATACGAGACAGATTTGTCAACTCTGATCTGCTGGTTGCAGTAGAGTGAGGCTCTGCTTTGCCTTTTTCCCAGAGCTGTGTGCAAGGCTGAATGCGCATGGCATTTGCTTGAGTCACAGCCAATATACTGTAGAATTAGACAGAAACTTTCTTAGGTGTCCCGTTGCTGGTACTTGTCCTTGCTTATTCTTCTGAATTTGTCATAAAAACAGATTTTTCAGGTCTGCCCTGTGATTTCATTTTCAGATTCAGTAACCTTCAGCTGTTTCCAAGTGGGATTGTCTTTCCCAGAAATGAAAGAGAATGTATTTTTTTCCTGTATCAACTGTACCTTTGTCCTTTTAGTCTCATAGACTCCTGCACTCTGTCTGTTTAGCAGCAACATTTAGTCCCTGTTGCATTGATCCAAACATAATTTAAAATATGTTTTCCAGGATTTGACTGACCAAGATGCCCATTGATGTTGATTATTTGATTCTGCTGTTCTGCCATCTCTCGGACCAGAAGGCGATGGCAGCTGATGTCAACAGACGTCATCTCCTGGCAGGTGCAGGAGCAGGAGCATTTATTGAAAGTCTGCTGGCAGGTCCACCTGGAGTGATTATAGGTAAGTGTATTTTGCTATGGAAAAAGAAACGTGGTTAACTCCCTAGCAAGTCTCTGTAGCAGCAGTGGGTTGAAGGCAAGGGGTGTGCAGCGCTGGGGGCTCTACAAGGTGCCGTTTCACATGTTGGCTCTTTAGAAACGAGGTGTGTGTCAGGAAGGCATGTCAGTGTTTCCTTCTAGGGCAACAGTGACCTTGCTGACTTTGGCTCCCGTGCTGCAGAGGGGGACCCATGCAGAGGTGGGAGGTTGGGAGAGTGGCGGCTCTGAAATGCTTTGCACAGGCTGTTAACAAACCATTTGCTTTTGGCTGGTAGAGCCGGGTTCCCACCTGCTGAGGTAGAGCAGTGCCCCAGGGGTGGGATAGCAGAGTGAAGGGAGCGGCTCTGAGCTGGGCCAGGTGTGGGACTGGACAGCCAGGATTGTCCTTATTGCTGCCATGCACCAACAATCAGAGAATGAATTACCTTCCATCTGCAGTGGTCACTGGATAATCTTGCAGCACATGGTGCTTTCTAAGGACTCCTTGCTCTGAGAAGAATGGATTGTGGATGTGTTGCTTAGGGGAACAAGTGCGATCACGTAACAAATTGTGTCTCAAGAAATGAAGAACTTGGACATCGATACTTGTAGTGGCTTTTGCATTAAGTGCCCCTGAATCAGATATTGATGTTCTCATAAAAGCTCCTTGAAGACAAATTCAGCCATTGTAGGCTTTCAAGTATTTCTGTGGTATCATGGGAAAAATTGCCAACTGAGTAATATGTGCAAATCAAGGAATTCTTGTCTAATGGAAGACTGCATCTCTGTGAGTGCAGAAATGAGTCCTTTGGAGCAGTGGCTGCAGGTTGGAATTTTGGGGACAGAGTCAGTTCTGAGGCCCCTCTGTTGGGAGCACCAGTCCTTCCTTCCCTCAGGGTTTCCATGTCTCTGGGCAGCAGGATCAGCCCCGTGAACTGCTCTTGGAATGCCCCTGTGTTGCCGGTCAGGCTGGTGTCCCCTTGGAAGAGAACAGCCCTGCAGGAGTGTGACGGGGTTTCCCAGCAGCAGCCACTGCCACCAGCTGCAGAGGGTGTCCCTGCTGTCACCTTGAGCAGCTAGGGACACTCTCCTGCCACGCTGGGGTGGGCGGTGCGGGGGGTGTTGGTTTGGCAGATGAGAGCAGGGATGTGTCCAGCCCAGGAGCTGATGGATTTGGTGTCTGTGACACCTTTTGCAGGGTGGGTTCATGGGAAGGGGAGACTGTGGTGTGCAGCTGCACAGAAGCAGAAAGCTGGGTCGTTCTGGGAATCTCTTGTAAGAGGTGATGGGTTAATGGCACTGATAAGGCAGTTGTTGGTCACGAGTTTTCCTTGAGTGTGGTTTTATTTAGTAGGAGAGCTTATCCTAGAGACTAGTGCCAGAAGGAGCATTATTTTGTTTCTGATTTCTAGCTGGACACTATTAGCTTGGATTGTGTCAGGAGTTCCTTTGTGGTTGCTGTGGATGTAGAAAGCTTTAAAAATCCTTGGAGCTTTGAACACTGTGCATAAACCTAAAGTACAGGCATACGCAACTCTGCGTTGCTTTCTAGTAAAGGTGGGAACACTGGTGAAGGCTGTGGATAGAATTTCAGGTTTTAATATCCAACTGGTGAAGAGTAACATCTCTCTTTTCTAGGAGCAGTACTTCATGACTGCTTCTGTGGTGAAACTGGACAGCTCAAGCCGGTCTCTCAGATTTTATTGGAATTGCCTCCTCTTAAGAAGAAGAAATTGTGTGATGAAGCCATGGTTATTCTCTGCCCCTTTGAGTGGAGTGGTTTATCTGAGCTGATTGCT
Organism: Streptopelia decaocto; assembly: GCF_964273445.1. Classification (NCBI taxonomy): domain Eukaryota; kingdom Metazoa; phylum Chordata; class Aves; order Columbiformes; family Columbidae; genus Streptopelia; species Streptopelia decaocto. Next base: position 13,675,187 of record NC_138666.1, on the reverse strand, counting down.
CTTGTCATGGAAAATGCCAGTCTCCAGCAGAAGTTGATAGCATTGCTGACAGATTACTTCTCCAAAGAACTAGGAGCAGATATAAAGCCTTTAGAATAAAACTTTCCAGAGCAGGCTTTTTGCAGTTTAATGAATTTTACTCTTTAAAAAAAAATTAAAAATGGGGAGTTTGATTCTGCCACTATTGTATTGTCCTTGGGATTAGGGTGGTCATTTCAGCATTGACTTCTGTGAGGAGGGGGCAGCCCTGGGCTGCTCAGCTGGTGCTGCTGTGGGGTGACCCCGGCTGCAGGTGGCACCGTGAGCTCCAAGGGCCATGTTGCAAATAGCCCAGCCAGTTGTTCATTTTTGCATGACAAGTCTGTAAGTAGAACAATGTGCAGGTGTGCCTTCTTTCGTATGTAAAAACAAGTGAAACTGCTCTCATAATTTCAGTTTTCCCCTAAAATAAAGATTCATCTCTCTGTGTGTGGTGAGGTTTCTGGAAGTTGAGCTTTAAATGGTGATGCTTTAAACTTGGATGTTGCTACTGCTTACAGTTGAGAAATTAACTGCAGGTGCAAGTTGCCATTAATGAATTCAGTGTACATGTGTGTCTGGAGTGCCAGGCAGTGGTTGTTCTCATCACTTCAAAACACTTTTCCAGTGACGTGGAAGACAGATGGAAGTAAGCGGTAAGTGGGCACTCCTCACCCTGCCATAATGCCAAACCTGAAGTCAGTGTTTGTTCAGTTTTGTTGACAGATTACACATGCTGCAATTGGCTTTTTAAGACTTTATGGCAAATCTCCCCATTACCTTTATTTCTGCTTTTGTGACTGGCTGCTGCAGCGGTGCTGTCCTTCCCAACTTTGGAGAGGAGAGGGTTGCCTCACTGCATGGCCCTTAACTCTGTGCTCCCATCTCTTTGCTGGAGAACCCCCACCAATTTCAGCAGGTGTGATGCTAACTGACATCCAGGGTTTGCTTTCCGTGCTCAGTGCTCTAGTCTTGCTCCTGACAGCTTTGGGGACTGTTGTCCAGCTCTTACGTGCGCAGCTGAAAAGTAACCGTTTTTCTGAGAGCCAAAAAACTTGCATTTTTCTAAAAGTGCCTGGGCTCCTGTTTCCACTCAGGGGAGCAGAAGGAGCAGTTTTCAGCCATCTGATTTCCTGAACCACTGCTCCCCAGGGCCAGGCAGTGCCAGGGCTGGTGCGCAGCAGGGATGGCTGCTAAGTGCTGTGGCCTTTGGGCCATGACACCTACAGGCAGGGGCTGAGCAAGGAAGCCCTTGTGGCAACTGATCCCCATGCATCGTGCCTGGGAGCCTTGCAGGAGAAGGATGTGACCCCACAAAATCCTCAGCCTGCAGACATTTTTCCAAAGTGAGCATCCAAGCTACTGCTCTTCCTAGTCGCATGGGTTTGCAAACTTGAATGAGTCCCTGGTAAGTAATTCATTTAGGTCAGAAAAGAACAAAACCCAAAACATCAGGAAATGCCCCATTAATATGCCGGAGACAGAATCATGCTGGAAAACTCCAGGCTGAACCGTAAGAGCACAGCCCGTGATGTAAAACCCATGTGTTCAGCAGGCCAGAAGCCAGGAGCCCCGGGCTCTAATCCCAGTGCTGAGCTCCCCAGCTTGGCTAATAAAACAACAGGAGAGACGGGGAGAGGCTTTGTTTAAATTTCCCCATGTTTTCCTGGGCAGGCTCCTTTCACCATATGCATTAACAGTTTAAGAATCACTAGGTTACTTGGGGCTTCCATGTGAAATGTCTTCTCGAACTCCTGCCCGCCTCAGCAGATCTCCCCATTCGGCAGCAGCGCGATTCCCTGACGCTGCTGGCATGGCTGGGAGCTGCATGGAGCCACGGGAGGGCTCTGGGAGAAAGCACCGCAACACACACAGGTAAAAATCCTCTGGAAGTGCAAATGCTCATGTGCACCTCCTCGAATCCAAAACACCACGTTTCAAAACAGCAGCATGTGTATGTGATGTGAACTCCCCCTTATTCTCCATTATTCACAAGAGTGTCATGGCTTTTCCACTCTGACTCTTCTCCATACCCACCTCCTGTAAGGAACAGGGACGTACCCATTGCTGGAAGGTATGCGGGTATGTGTGTTTTTAGAGAGGCCATCAACCACAGTACAGACAGAAAAAAGAACCTGGGTTGGTTTCGGTGGAATTTGTTTGTCTGCGTTTTGTGTGGTGTTTTGTTTTTTGGTTTTTGTTTTTTTTTTTTTTTTTTTCCTGCTGTGATTAAGAAAAACTCTCTCAACAAGAAGACATTTGTTAGAGGCGTGCCTGTCCTTCATTAGTGGATAAAAACAGTTCATAGTTCTTTGGGGGCTGATAATAGCAGGACCTTTAGACACATAAGATAAAGAAAAGCTGATCTCCAAGAGAATTAAGGAGTAGTTTAGTAGGTTCAAAACTGGAATACATTTCTGGAGCCAGTTACTAGGAAGAAAATGGGAGCTTTGCCTCCGGAGCAGGGAACTGGAATGTCAGCTATGGATGTGGGTTTAGCAGCTGGGCTATTTTTGGCTTGTGAACCGTTCTAACGGCTGTTTATTTTTAAGGTCATTTTCTGTTTGCATAGCATGTACACCCTTCCGCTGGGAGGGAGGCATTATAAAAACAATCGCCGCTGCGCAGAGTTATGAACTAAGCTTGGAGAGGGATGGAAAAACAGAACTCTGTGCACTTATTGCTTTAAAACCCAGAACCATCTGCTTAGATCATAACGTTTGTTGACCTACTCTAAGCTGTGCCCCCACCAGAAAAATACTGTTTTGATTGATACAGACTACTGCAGGGGATTGCAAAACACTTGGGAAAACCCGGTTGGGTGATAACATGGTATAAATAGAAAGGCAGCATCAGACTGGGCAATGTTTTTACTCACGCTTACCTTTAAGCAGCAAAGAGAAACACAGAGCATTCACCCCACAGCTGAGGATTCAGAACTCGTGCTGGCTGGCTGGGCCTGAACCAGAGCACACATCCCAGCTCTTGATCAAGGCTCTCGTTAAATAACAAGATGCCTTATTGTTGTATTTTCTTGGCTTCTTCCTGTTGGCCGTATCTTTATTCACACACAGTCAAGTGATACAAACTCATCGGAACAGTGGCAGTTTACAAAAGGCAGTAAGAACGATTACTTTGAATTGAAATTTAAAAAACCCTAAGTCTGGCAGGCAATTCACTGTTTGGAACAGGTCATGGTAAGGAAGCAGCCTGTGTACTCTCAGCCATGTTCCTTTTCCAGAGCATAAAATACATAATACAAAAATACACTAAAAGTAATAACGGAGCTTGTAGAAGTGTCTGCTGCAAAACAATTGCTGTTGTCTGATTTTCGATGTATTTACTCCCACACTATATTATGACAGAATACTTGAATAGATGCAGTTTATTTCTAACTTAATTTGAACTTTAAAGTTGATCTTGAGTTAACTGTAAAGTCTCAGGCTCCAATCCTGGAAATATATAAATGACCTTAACTTTGGACTCATGAGACTGATAGATGTGAGGTGAGCCCACAAATGAACATTCAATGTCTTGGGCTCCTGCTCGGGAGGGAAGTGGAAGTGCTGTGCTTCATAGGATCTCAATCTGGGGCATTTTCCTAGATTTTTAAACACTTTTAACAAGTCCTCCCTGGGCTATCCTTTTACCTGATAGGCTTGAGTTCATCACATTGCTGGTAGTCTGTCAGAACTGCCTGGGTTTGAGATCTGGAGCTCTGCAGTTAGTTGAGTCAACTGTGGTTAAGCCTCTCCTTCCTTATTTCACTCCTCTGTCTAATTGTACCTGTCCCTTTCCCCTCTCTTTCCTCCCTCCTGACCCAGTACCACCAACATGGCTTTCTTCCATGCAAGAGAGCTGGATGCTCAGCACTTTGCTGAGGCTGCTCACACCAAACCTCATATGAAGTCCCTGCAATCGAAGCACCATTTCCTTAGTGCTTAGGAAGCCGAGAGACTCGGGTGCAGACATGGAAGCCTGTGCAGACCTTACCAGGTGGGGATGAGAGGCTACCCCTCAGGCTGGCAGGCTTGCAATGAGAATTTCTGATGTAGATGCACTGCTCATGGAAATGCCATCCAGTGTGCCCCTCACTGCGGCAGAGGAACACACCACTAGCAGGTAAGTGTGTTTAAGTCCAGGATTTCTTGCTCCTTTTTCTCCCAAGAGCCAATCTCAAAGATAATTTGAGAAAAGAAGTTAGTATTGTTCTGTTTTTGCAGACAGGAAGACTAAGGCACTGAAGGGTGAGTTCATTTGGCCAAGGCTGATTCACAGGTCTCTGCTGCAGTCCCTGCTCTTCACCGAGCTGTTGTTCTCTGTGCTTGTGTTGTATGAGACACGTTCTAAGAGGGGTAACCCCATCTCTGCTCCCCACACAGACACCACAGGCACAGGGGCCAAGATCCACCTTCCCAGGCATGGCCTCCAGAGAAAACATCAAGAAGGACACACATTGGAGGCCAGAAGTTGGCTTCCTGATGTCTAAATGCCACCAGCTCCCAAGAAGGTCAGCTATGGAAAGATGACCAGGATACTTCTGAGGTATAAAACTCTGTGTCTGCTGGCCACTGCTCAGCTTTGTCGTCGTCAGACTTGTCGCTGTCATCACCACTGGAGGGTTCGTAGGCTGGGATGGCAGAGCCGATCGGCTCCGGCTGCCTGTGATCTGCCTCCGCCTCCTTCTTTTTTTCCGCCAGCAGCTGCCTGTAGCACAGGTTGCAGACCCTCAGGGGCTTGGGGGACAGCCGGGGCATCAGGAACCTCTGCCTGGAGCAGTCTGCGCAGACGACAAAGCCGCACTTGCGGCAGTGGTGCCTGCGGGTGAGCGTGGAGAACTTGGTCTGCGTGCAGCGCATGCAGATGTCCGTCGCCTTGTCGGGGATCCAGGGGGCCGCGTGCTCCGTGGAGGGCTGCCGGCCCGTCTTTGTCAGCAGGTGCCTGATGCACTCCTCCAGATGGCTGATCCACTCCTTCCTCTCCGTGAGGGAGGCCGCGGAAACCACAAAGGACTTCTTGGAGGTTTTAATCATCCAGCGGTTCTTCATCTGCAAGGTGTCTGGCAGCGTCTCCAAAGTGACATCTTCAAGGGGAATGATGTGCTGGGAATTGTACTTCCTTTTGTTGATGACTATGCTGCCATAAACGAGGATGTCGTTGAAAAGGAAGAAAATGCGAGGCTTTGGTTTCTTGCGGCATTCTTTGGTTAAAATCCCTTCTCCTAGAAGGACCCGTCCTGGCACAGCTAAGGGCTGCCCGGAAGCCCCAAAGCAGTTTTCCACAGCAGCAATGCGCTGGCTGTTGATCTCAGTGTTTGCAAGATGGTCCACCATCTCCAGCTCGCTCTGAGGAGAGGAAAATAAAGAGGGAAGTGGTGAAGCTGCAAACATCTGTACCGGGGTGAGGCTGAGTAGCAAATGTATGCACAGGTGAGACGCTCCCAATGCAACCCAAGGTTAGGAGTAATCCCCTTACCACTCCTCACTTTAGTTCATTACCTTTCTAAATTAAATCTTCAAACTTTCTGACCCCACTTTGCAACAGTCTATACTGTGAGAGTTCATTTTGCAGCAATGGAAGCCCTTGAAGGCAGAGCCAGCTCTTCCATTATAGCTGTGGTTTTTCCCAGTATAACTGTGTGCCCATAGTAAAGGAGGCCAGTTGCTCTGAACCTGCTCTTCTCCAAGTAGAAGTACGTGCTCAGGGACTACCGTACCGTGACAGCTGAAGGGTACCAGGATCCCCCCTTTCTATCCCTGTTGATGCTGAGAGCTAAGTGATGCTGGGCCGGATGAGGGCTGAGGGATGAGATCTGTGGCCTTGGGAGCAAGGCTCCCGTTTCTGACGGCACACCTGCTGTCTTGAGGATTAGTTACAGACACACACCCCCCCACACCATTTTGGGCCGGAGCTGAGGCAGGAACAAACAGTGCAGTATCACTTGTTCCCCCTGGTTCTCCCTGCGTGACAAAAACGGGAGGAAAAGAAAAAGAAAAAAGCACTCGCTATGTGGATAAACCCACACAAGTCAAGCCCTTCCTCCACTACCCCAGTTACGCTGGGGCTGCCGGTGCTTCCAGCTACAAGACACATCATTGTGCAAATTGTCTGATCTCTGCTGAAGGGGAAGTGGCAGGCAGCAAGCTCATCCCTTCCCACACCTCTGCACCCTCCTTCTCATACCATCTGGGGTTTCGATAGCCTGCGGTTTTTTGCTTTGTTTTGGTTTGGTTTTAATAGAAAAACCTAGATAAAGGTGACTCTGAAGCGAAAGCAGATGTTTGCTGTTGGTAGTCTGCCGTAAGGAAAGTGCTCTATGCTGTAAGTCCCATTTTTCATTGCACACAGCCCCTCCGGCACTGAAAGCTGCTGCCTGAGGCCGGCCGGCCGCAGGAACGTGAGTCATTTCCTCCTCCAGAGAGGTAGCTCAGCCGTCACGAGGCGGCTGCGAGATCACAGGGACGTGTGTCGCCCTGGTTAGCGGTTCACAGAATCACTGCTGCAGAGCTGCTCTCCACCACTGTCCCCGTCTTCCTTGGCCAGAGTCCCGGTAGCCATAGAGGCTGGAGGAAAAAGGGAAGAGGAGGAGGACAACACACCTGGTCCTGTGCATTTGGGACAATGCTGATTTACATTCTTCCTTACCCTCCACCTCAAATCGCCCTTTCGGTATGCCAGACGGAAACCACAGAACCACCACTTCAGGCTGCAATGTGCCATTTACCTCTCACCTGAGCTGTATGGCAGACAGACCAGTCAGCTCCTCTGAGTTCCCAGGATTTTCTTCTACAGAGCAGGTTAGGATGTCCAGCACAAAGCTAAGGCATTGCTTTAGCCCCAGGGACCTGAATGAAGTGACTTACCCTGCAGAATTAGCTTTCATAGAGAAGTGTTGTGTGGCCAGTGCTCCTGAAGAGCTGGCTTCTCCGGGGTCTCCCAAGGCCTCCAGTTTCCTTCTGGAAGGACATGGATCTTCAGGGCCTTGAAGAACCAGAATGGATTTGACGGAGTTGGACAGCATCAAGCACAGCCACTCATGTGCATGTTCTCCAGTGCAGAGGGGAATTTACAATTAACTGCAATGCTCTGAGCAGGGCCATGCTGCAGCTAGATGGGGTGTTATGACACAAGCAGTGGCGGGAGTGATGCCCCATCCAGCCTGCTGTTTCAGTATGGACACACAGAAGTTGTGTGAAAGGATTTATTACTTGCCCTCAAGAGAGGAGAAAGGCTCCATTCTCTTCCTTGATCTGTCAGCCGGAGTGGACCAGCACACTGAAGGAGCTGCTCTGCTGCAGGATATATATTCAAATCTATTCCATATTACAACAATGCAGAATGTGTTTTTTCTCCCTCTTAAATACACAAATCAGTCTGAAGAACAAACAAGCTGGGCAAACTACAGTCCAGAACTGAACACTAAACTCCCTGACTTTGAATATCTGGAGTTATCCCTACCCTGGGATGTGGTCTCTTGAGGTCCATTGCAAACAAATCCTTGGATGAGGAGCTTTTAAGTGAAACAGCAAGATACGCACACAAAATAATAAAGAAAAAAAAGAAAAACTGAAATTACAGCTTGGGAAGTTTGGTGTGGAAAGGCCACAAATGCAAGAAAACACTGTCAAGAATTTCTGGCACCAGCAACACCAAGTGGGATAAACCAAGCAGTTAATCCTGCTCCCAGCAGTCTCGCTTCCTCATGTTTCTGGGTTATGGAGTCCCAGCTCTCAGCCTGTGTCACTTACTTTTATTTTATGTATTTTAGAAGCATGGTCCGACCTCTCCAGTGAGTATGGTACTTGAGACAACCCTATTTCTAGGGGTCTCTGTGTACTCGATCCCAGTGGAAATTAAAACATTTTGTCAGATATAAAGACCATGCCTGCAAAGAGCCAGGAAACATAAGCTCATTTTCAGAGGAGTGCAAGCCCTGCTGCTGGGACAGCTTTAGCTGTTGTATTGATTTGGGCCCCTATATGGACCAGAAAGCTCTTGGACTTGCTGCATGGAGCAAAGGGAGAAGAGGGTGGACAGGGTATATCAACACAGTCCTGCAACGTGAAACAAATGAAAGCCAGATCTCATTACACATCATGCTTCCACCTGCAGGGCATGTCCTTATTCTTCTACCTTCTGGTTTGTTATGTACTTAAAATGCCAGGAGTTAACCAAAGAGAAGCTAACTCCGTCCTGGGAAAATCTTCCATGCTAAGACTGTCAGCTGCTGCTCCAGCCCTGGGTATTTCCCAAAGGAGTTTTCCCAGGGAAGCAAAAGCAGAGTGTTTTTCTTCCATCTCTCTCCCCTCAGGCGTAAATGCCTGGAGAACAGCACAAACACACACTAAGCAGTGAAAAAATGAGAGGGGTGGGATTCACATTGGACAACTTGGACAACTAACTGCATCTGTCTACAGGCTCCCTTTTCAGTTAGTGGGGAGAAACAGCCGTCTGCAGAGGGTGACTCGCTTCATCCCACCACACGTGAGATCAATCCTGCCCCAAGTTCCAGACAGCACTTAGCTTGAGTAATCACATGCAAACCCATTTCATGCTAATATTGTGACTCACTGCAAAGAATACTTGGTTTGGCTTTGGAATTCTATGTGAATCTGGTAAATTCCCCTTTACTGGGAGCCTCTCCCTTTGGAACAATAGTGATAAGGTATAAAAATGAGGATATAGATTCCAACCTATTTGATCTTTTTTTTTTTTCTTGTTTGTTCAAGTTTGTCCTGTCAGGTCAGCAGGGTCACAGTGCTTATTACCAAGTGATGTTTATGCACATGCACCATGTGCAGCAGAAGCTAACAGAGTTGATATGAGGGTGGGAAGATGCACTTTACTGATGTGCTACTTTTCACAGGAGATTTTGGCATAGCAAAGTTTGAGATTTTTTTTTTTGTCAAAATCTGTTGGTTTTGCATGTGATCAAATGTTATGCAGTGAATATGTAACTCAGTGCATACAACTGATACTCAAAGGAAAAAAATACTATTTGGCACTCCACTCCAGAAGTAAGCAAGCCACATTTTTTAACAATGAGCACTTGTTCACTTGTGTATAAACAGCCATGTTGATGCATGCCAGGCAGAGCATTTCATCTTAAGCTCCTGGGTCAGCGAGTCTGGGGTATGTTTTTCAAGTCTGTATGTATCTAAGGCTTAGGTGCAGCAATGCAGTGGGCAGTTCTACCTGATTCTTCGGTTCCTGCTGTCAAACAGAACTGACAGTCTTGGTATTCGTTGCATACCTAATGCATACCACAGGCAAGGGATGGTCCATGAGTATTAGTGCGCTGACAGCAGATCTGACTGCTGCGGTCTGCTGGCAGAAAATCCCCCGAGCCTCATTTCTCCGCAGCTCTCCCTTACTCCCTCTTTCTGCTTTGCTCAGCTGAGAAGCCTCTCCTAGAGTTAGGGCTGGCATAAGCTATTCCTCACCAAGCGCAGTAAGCAGGATGCAGCCAATTTTTTTGGCCAGAGCAGGCATTTAGAGCAAGAAAAACCTACTTCCTCTCCTTTTCCTGCCCAAGGGGATTTCGGCTTGCCTCTCCCTCCTTCCTGGCATGCTGTAGCCGCTGGGCCACTGGGGTCAAGGGGCTCAGGCTGAGGCAACCCCCTTCTAGCTGTGCTCATGAGGAACCTGATTCAGTACACGTAGGTTTGTGGAATGACTGCCATATCAGGCTTTTGATTGAGAAATGCTGCCAATCACGGTGGAATTTGGACTAGTCAAGTTACTGAGCTGCTTGCTGCTGTTTCTCAGCATGCCCAGGACTTAGGGCATGCAGGGTCAGAATGAGGGGACAGCTGACCAGTGGCTTTTGAGGGGCTCAGAGTGATGCTACAGAACCCATCAGTTGGTTCTTGTACCTGCCACCCAGGCTCAGAGGCATCCAGCTTTGTGTGGGGAGAAGGAAAACCTGAAACTCAAGGAAGAGCCTCATGCCCCCTGCCCTGCTCGCTGTCCACACACACATGCTCAGCAGCGCAGCGAGGCAGCGCTCCACGGGCAGCTCCCCGCTCCACCGCTCAGTGTCAACCTGGTGACCGGCCGCTCTCCAGAGACCCCCATAAGGAACTCTTGGGTTTTGGAGCTGGAGGTGATAGGACTAAGGCCATAGCATTTTGCCAGGTCACTCATTACAGGCTCTAGCTGGACAAGGGCTTGTGACAGATGACACACACAGGAGTGCTGGTGAGGGTGGGTGATCACCAAGGCAAGAGATGAACTGTCCATCACTCCCGATGCCTTAAAGCCCATGTGCCATTTAGAACACATGTGTGGCCAAAGGTGGGGGATTCCTCTTACAACTCTCCAACGGGATCAATTTCTGTGTTTTTGGTACATGGTCAAACTTGGCAACTCGAGTCCTTTCCAAAAAAAATAACTAAACCGCCTCTCAGCCCGGCGCTCGGGCCACGCACAGACCAGGGTGCTGCCGAGCGGGTCCCCCGCGGGCGGGACACCACACACGCGTGACGGGAAACCTGCGGGTGGGCACAGCTCCCAGGCGGGCAGGGCGCACGGCGAACCCCGCAGGGCCGAGTCCTCCCGACGGCGAGCACGGCGAGCACTGCCCCCCCAGCCCCTCCTACAGCGGTCGGAGCAACGGAGCGCAACCGCCAGACCGCTCCCCTCCCGCCGCACCGGCCCGGCGGCGGGAAGCTTCAACTCTTCCAAAACTCTCCCCCTCCGCACAAGCTGCCCGCCCGGCCGCTGCGCTGGGTCCCCCCGCCGCCCCACTCGGTCCCGTACCTCCGCGGAACCGCTCCGGCCGCCTCCGGCGAGCGCTCCCCGGCCGCTCCGCCGCTGGGCCGGCCTGCGCTCCCACGGCCCCGCCCACCCCCGCGCCCGACGGCCAATGGGTGCCGCTCGGGCTCCGAGCGCTGCGGGAGGCCACGCCCCCTCGCTGGGTGACGGCCAATGGCGGAGCAGAGCAAGAGGCGAAGGGCGGGGCTAAACGCCGCCTGGGGGTGCGTGAGCGGGGCCTCCCCGCCGTGGGGCGGGGCGCGCGGTTGCGTGTAGAAGGGCGGGAACCGGCGCGAGCCGCTGTGGTCCTCGCTTCAGAGCCGGGAGGTGCCGGTCGCTCTGCGGGCCGGGGCTGCTGTCTGGTAGTCGCTCCCCGGGCCAGTTCCCCGTTAGTCGCTCCCTGGGTAGGGGCCAGTTCCCCGTTAGTCCCTCCTTGGGCCGGAGCCGCTCCCTGGGGCTGCCTCGGGGCGCCCGCGCCCTTCAGCACTTGTCCGCGGGCTGGCCCAGGGCGTGCGGCCCTTCAGGCGCCTTTAAGCTTTTCCTGCATTTTCTCCGTAGCTCACGGCCGGTCAGCGCAGGGGCTGGTGCTCTCGGGGGTACCCCCAGGAGGTCTTTTGCCGTGGCTGTGCCTCCTCGGTGGCTGCGTGTTGCTGCCTGCGAGCACAGCCCGTGGGTGTCTCCGCACCTGCCGCAGGCGGCCTGGAGATGTGGGTGAGCTGAGCTCTGGTCCGTCCTTGGTGCTGTGAAACAACCCCTGGCTACCCAGGCCTGTGCTGGTCTAGAATTCAAGTGCTTGCTCACTTTCTGTAATAGCTTTTCTATATTTAATGGGAACTGATGGAGCTGTCAAGGTATTAGAAATGTGGTGTTTTTTTTTTTTTTTCCAGGTTTTTATTTTCTTTGGTAATAATGTGGGCTGGGAAGCTCGTGGTGTGCTTCAGAACTAAAGTGCTTGGGCAGTCAGAAGAGTTTCCACGAGACTTTATTTCTTCATGCTTTGTGTCCGATGATCCGATGAGCGTGGACATGGACTAAGCTAATTGCAGTCCGTGGCTCCCTGGTGGTGTGTGAGAGAGTTACAGAGAGGACTGTGGGGTTGTTAACAGACTTCTGAAAACCTGAGAGAAGAGAGCTTGCTGCTCAGGGCAGCCTGCTGGGCTGAGCACTGATTTTCATTTTTTTTCTAGGGCTTTGGAGCCTTTTCTGTCCTTGTGGGAAAGCAGGACTGAGTGGTCTGTCGGTTGAAGGAGGGGCAGAGCCTTTGCAGACCATTTCTCACTACAGAGCCATTCAGTGTTGAGCTCAGACACCAGCTATCTCTGTCCTGGCTGCCTTGTGAGCAATCTGCCAGGCCTGGGCAGATCTACCCAGCCTAGAAATTAATTCTCAACAAAGTGCTTTCTTACGTAAAGCTAAGTGTAAATATACAATGTGCTGAACTAAATATGTCAGAATTTGTCTTAGCTGCCCGGATAATTCACATCTAACCAGACATAAATTATTACTCTTAAAGTGTCTTTTTGTTTGTTTAGTTAGGTTTTTTGTTTGTTTTGTGTGTGGGTTTTGTTTTGTTTTCTTATGTGCTAAAATTATTCTGAAATTGCTTGCATGTTATCCTAATCTTAGTCTTTATCATTGAGGTGCAGTACTTTGATTTATTTTTCTTGTTGTTTCAAAGTGAGGTCACCTGGGCAGTGATCATTATGTGTCAGCCAAACGTAGCACTGGGTTAACCAAACAGCATGGCATTTGAAGGTTTTTTTCTGCTTTCCTCCTCTTGGGTCAGAAGTGGAGGTGTGTTCAGGCAGCAGGTGCACAAGGGAAGGGAAGCCCCAGGTGTGCGCTGGGCATTCAGTCAGTATTAACCAGTTGCATTTGAGAGCTGACGATGGGGTGGTTGTTTTGGAAGCTGCTACATCCTTGTTTTAATGCCTTATTGAGATACAAACTCAGAGTTTGACCAGTAACCTTAAAAGCTATTTGATAGGCAGGCTCAGCAGCTCATTTTTTCCCTGGCTGTAAAACTGAAACATTTGTGAGATCACTTGAAGAAGCCACAGCTCAAGTTACTGTCTTTTTAAAGTCTCTTTACCTTGCTCCAGTTGCATTATCCAATCTATTGCCTCTGGCATTTTCTCCAAAACCACTTGTTTCTCAGTAGCAGAAATATCTTCCTTAACTGGGATGCAATAATTTCAAAGCAAGTAAAGAAAGCTGCAGCTGCTCAGCTGAGTCAGCCAAAGGTAAGCTCTGCAGGGGAGAAAATGGCTTTTTATTATCTTCTAGTGGCAAAATTACTACAACAGCCTGCAGGAAAAGATTAGATTATAATAGTAACAAAAACATCTGTTCAATTTTGAGCTCAGTGTATGGTTAGTGCATGTTAAAAAAACAAACAAACAAACAAAACCAACGCATTTTATAAAATTATTTTGAATAAAATTCAATATTGAGATTCAGTTTGGGATGTTAAAAACTCACCACGATCAAAGGATAGACTGTGTTTTTAACTAATTGACTACATGGGGCATTTCATCAGCGGACAAGACAGGTTTCAGCTATGGAAATTTTATTGAATTGAGCTTGGAATACTGCTATTACTTAATGAGTGAATAAATCAACGTGTGTTCTTTATAAGGGTTACTTGTAAGCATGAATAATCTCTGTCCTATGCTCTGTGAGACTGCGGCGTGCATGGAGGGATGAATGTTTGTGTGGTCTGGCTCCTGGTAGATTCAACTAATCAGCCTATTTTAGAAATGTATGAATTGCCGTGATTGATTTGTGTCTCAAGCACTACCAGCATCACTCGTGTGCTTTAGAAATGAGGTTCTTACAAGTCTGACGGTGTGGAAATTGGAGCCCCACTCAGACTGAAACTTCAGAACATCATTTTCTCATGTATCACTTGTCCACATGTGCTGGAACGGCTTCCAGACAAACCTGTTTCAAAGGGTCGTTGTGTCCTCACAGCCTCTCTGGGTCCATGTGTGGGAAGGTGCCACTTCCTGAGTTGTTCCTGGGAGCCTGGCTGCAAAATAATTGTCAGAATTATGAATATATTCCTGAAATCAACCTTGAAACCTGCTTGCTCCTCTGCCTTTTGCATAAGGAGGCAATGCACAATTAATGTGCTTTTGTTTTTACAATGGCCTTACTGTACTTTGCATGTATGCAGCACTTTAAGGATTTTGAAGTGCAGCATAAATTCTAAGAACTGTTTGAGGTTTTGTACCCTCCTTAAGTGAAGTAAAACTAAAAACTTGGAGAGTTACATATGGTCATATGCAGTGTGATTGCTGAAGTAGGAATAATGGGTTATTTGCTATTGTTTTCAGCAGCAACAGGCTCTGGCTCAGAGTGAATCACTTGGGAGGCTGAGGAACATCCCCCAGAGCTCCTGACTCATGGCCCCATGTGCCTCACCGCAGGGTCATGTCCCAGCTCAGAACTCTCAGTGATAATTGCAAAAGCTGTCGTGTGCAAGGAGCACAAACCCACTCAGCCTTGCAGATTCTAAAGTTGCAATTTTGCATCACAAGAGCCTTTGTGTTTGCTGTGCTTTGCCCTTCCCTGCTCAGACCTTCAGCCCTGTTCTGCTGATCACATGTGCAGTGCTGTGCTTGGCCTTTAGGTAGAGTTGAATCTGAAATCTTGAACAGCAAATAGTGATGAAGCAGGTAAACAGCAGATGCTAACTCTAAATGCTGTGTATAAATACGTAATAATTATTTACTCTTGGATGGGTCCTAGGAAAAAGAAAGAAGAGGGTGTGTTCTCCCCAGTAAAAGAAGACACATGTGGTTGTCAGCACTAGGAGAAGGGTTTCAAACCCATGCTATCTTTAGGCTGTGAGCTGGTATTTGTGTTAAGCTTTGGCAGCTGACTGTGGATCTCTGTGCTGTGAAGCCATAAGGTATTTTGCTTGTTCCTTCTTAATTTTAAGTGATAAATAGCAGTGGTGAAACATGCAGTGGGAGAGAAGAATTCTAGGGATTTCCCTGCTAAGCCAATTTCAGTTTTAATAACTTGTTCTCTTCACAGTGGTCTGTAACTGTAATCACAGAAGTGGTTAGAAGATCTGATGTAAAGCTTGGCAAGAGTTTTAATTTCTGTTTTGGATCAGCATGTAATATGTAGTTCCGTTTATATCCCCCCTCTTAACTGTAAAATACTCAGGGTATTTTGTCACTGAAATGTTCTTAATCTGAAGTCATCTGTGTGTACCATTCTGCGTGATAGATTATACTGTGAGCAGGAGACATGGTAAAACCTGAAACTGAAAACCATGGGCAAAGGAAATCCACTGATTTATGCCTGTGGGGTCAAGCGGAGAGTGTGCAGGAGCATGGTGGACATCAGGAGGGCTCGCTGGACCTCTGGCGCTGGGCATGTGCAGTGGTGAGTGGGAAGCTGCTTCTGCCAGGCCCATGGAAGTGCCTTGCAGTGCAGAAACACCCTCAGCATCCCACACTGATGGCCCTTTCCGTGCCTCCCAGAGCACCAATGCCACATGTCCCATGGCAGCTCTGTGGCTTCTCCAATGTGGCTGTTGGTTTGAAGGGCATTTTGTAGCTGAAAAGTGAGTGGATCCAAGCAAAGGAGGAGTAGTATTGTTTCAGTGGAAAAGGCTTTTTTTTTTTTTTTTAAATCCAGGTTACGTAGTCTCCATTTTTTCAGGTTGTGTCACTAACCCATGCTTTCTTTCATCCTTAACAGCATGAGCTTCATGTTCATTTTCTGAGTGGATTGATCAAGTGGGTCAGTCGCCCTGAGTTTCCAGGTTGCACCCAAGAGCTGCCCTGTACAGGGACGTATGACGGGGAAAGTTCAGAAGTTTGTTCTCTTCAGAGGAGGGGGACAGGTGAGTACACACTGATGAACAAGCAGTGGGTTGGGCATACTGCCAGACAGCTAGTTCTGAGTAGTGTTCCCCGATAATGGGAGCAGGTTCTAGTTGAAATATGAAAGGGGGAGGTGAGAAAGAGGTAACAGAGTATGAAATGTCAGAACTGTGAGAATGTGCAGGTATCCAGTGCAGAGCAGAATGTAATATTAGAGGAAAAAAAAAAAGTATGAAATTCATGTGGAAAAAAGAAATGTCTAAAAAGGCTACTGAAAGCATTTTGCACCATGCTATAAGGGAGTATAGCATCTTTTGGGCTCAGCTCCTTTCAGAATAACATCATTCTGTGCATGTTCTTCATCTGAACTCTTCCTACCATTGCTATTCTATTTAAACAGTGATCTCATATTCAGAGTATAAATCATGGTGAACAATTAGGTATTTCAAACATTAAACTTAGGTAGATTAGGCATTTCAAATATTTAAGTGGGGGGGAAAAAAGCGTAGGAACAAGAGTGTGATAATCATCAGTTAATTTAAAAAGATGTAAATGTGTTCACCTGTGACTGTTTAGACATAGACATCTAAAAGTGTTTCATTCATAAGCCCTGCTTTGCCCATGGATATAGCTTCTATTTATGTGAAGAATATCCTTTGGTTTCTTTTCTTTGGAACTGCTGCCCAGGATGAGTGTGTGTGTCACTCAGAAAAGAAAAATCATCCCTTTGTAAGGGACCCAGGCCTTGCCCCACATCCAGTGGCTTTTCTGTAGGAAGGCATTTACTGTGATTGCCTGGGGAAGTTTTATGCATCAAGTGCATATTGCAGAGAGCTCTGTGAAAGGGGAAAATAAAAAAAAAAAAAAAAAAAAGAAAATCCATGTTTCCTTTCATGGTCTTCAAATATAAGGGAAAACAGAAAGGCAGTGTTTTTTTTCAAGGTGTTCTGCTGACATCCTGGAAACCAGGAGAGGAAGCCTCAGCTTGGCTGGGATTCCCATCCATTGGCAGGCTGGATCTTTAAATGGAGAGCTGCTGAGCTGAAGGAGAAGCTGTGGGGATTTCTTACCAGGTGGAAGAGGTTGGTTGGCTTTTACAGAGTGCATTGCTGCCTGGGCTGTGTAGGGTATGAGATGTGGTACAGGCTAGGGTGCAGAGGATGTGTGAAAGATCACATCTTAATTTGTGAAGTGTAAAAATTGTTGCCTGCTTGAGAAACCAGAGGGATTTTGTGTAATAAGAGGTGTGTTGTGGGCTGTTGAGGGACATCTGAAGGAGGAATTGAGGATTCTGCTCTGTATTTAATCTCAAGCTGTGCAAAAATTGTCCATATACATGTGCCACCATCCTGCTTTTTTGGGAGTGGAAGAACATGCAAGAGTTAATGTTTTCCTGAGATTTCTCTCTTAATGATATACTGAAATATGCAGGAAGCTTTGTTTCTTGTTTTCTGTTGTGTTTTTTTTTTTTTTTTGTTGCTTGCTTGTTTGTTTTTGTGTGTGTCTTAGAATGGATTATTTCTTCTCTAACCTCAACCCTGAAGAGGATCAGGGGAGGCAGGGGAGGACACCACAGTTTGGCACTGTACCATTTGAGCTGTTTGAATTCATTAGCTTGGGAACCCCCACAAATGCCTCAGGCTGTGTACCTCCTCATGCACCCAACTTGGGAGAATCTCTTACTGCTACTGCATGCATTAGCCTTCATTAATACAATTAGCATAATAGCAATTAGGATTTATTATTCCCTACAAACAGATAAAGCCAGTAATACATATCTCAGAATCAAATTCCTCAGCTTCTTGTCTTGGGATTGCTTTATTTTGGCATTGTTTGCTCTTTATATCCTTCCCTCTCCTAGAAGAAAGCAAGCCACTTAATTGTAAAACTGTTTGGGTCAAGGAAATGCACTGAGATGATCTTTCACGCATGCTAAATAGGTGAATTGATCTATGGGACCCACACAGCTCAGACAGCCACTCAACAGTCAAAACTGCGAACTTCATCTTCTTCAAGCACAGAAGCTACTTAGTTTCCCCATGTTGAAGACTTTTTATAATAGCAGTAAGACAACTCTAGAGAGAACCATCTAATATTAACTCCAGGGAGTAATCATCTAATCACAATCTGGGGGTGATTTGAAGCACTCATCTGGACCAAATGCCTCACAACACCCCAGGAGTGGTTTTATTGCATGATAGCAGTACTCCATTGAGCCTTATTGCTTAATTAAAAACAAATTCCCAAGTAATTTTTTTGCCTTTCCATAAAAACACAGTAGTACATAGCATGTATAAAACATCCATTAAATGATGGTAGATGCAAATTTACATTGTGAGATACAATCCGTTTCTTTACCACTTGGGGTTGAAGTTAAATGTAAAACCATTTCCTATAATCTGTACACTGCTGTGTTTAGAGAGGAATAAATATGGGAAAGGGAGGTTCATTGTAGGATGCCTTGTTTTTATTAAGTGATATGTTTGGTCTCCTTACAAAGGATTTCAAAGTCTTGTCCATCTTGCAGGCACGGCAGTCAATCAGCAGTGTGAGTGTGGCCTGTTCTGCTTCCTCCTGGAGGTTTCCTCAGCTTGCCCTCATTTCAGTGCAGATCTACAATAGGAATGCTGTATTTCTTTCTGGGACTTCCATCTTTCTCTGAGTAGAGAGAGCACAAACAGTGCAGGTGATGTATTTGGGATACATCTAGCATGCTACACAAGTCCTGCCCGGGTGTCCTTTGTGGGTTTTGTAGTCTAATGCGGATTAAACCTGGTAGATGCATGGTACAGGCACCTTAGGTGGTTTTGCTGCACAGCTGACCACTGGGTGCAGGACTGAGATGTCTCCGCCTCCTGCAGTTTGAGTGGGACCACTGCTACAGCTGTGGCTGCTCTGCAAAGGACCCAGATTGCAAATGGCAAGAATATGAAAGTCCTTTTTATTGATGTTGAGGGGTTGTCCTGCCGCAGCCTCCCAACCCACAGCTCTCTTACGCCTTTACAGACTGCTTTTCTAGCCACAAAGTGATTCCCAAATGCAGCACTCCCCTGAGGACTTTGAGTACTGTTCATATATTACAGGCAAAGGAAGCAAATCCAGGTTTTTAAGTGATTATCAAAAAATCATACAGAGGGTGATATAGACACTGGTCAGAAATCCTGGCAACCAAAACTGTAACTGGGCTTTTGGCTGCAGTACTGAAGTAAATGGTGGGAGAAAAAGGTTTGATATGACATTTTCTTCAGATTTGTCACTCAGGGTGCCTTTAAGTAATTGCGAGACATAAACTTGCAAGTACAATTTTTTAAATTAAATCTGAAAATAGATACTGTTACTCTAGCTTTTCCACATGGTGAAGCCTTTTTGTAGTATCTACAAGCTCTGTGTAGAGGATGACACTTGTGTCAATCCCACCTGCTGTGGTCTCCACCCGGTGTTACATACACCCTTCTTTTTTTCCCCATCAAATGGTGGCTCCCCAAGGGCTGGTGGGAGCTGAAGCCATGTGTGAATATCTACTGCTGATAGCAGGTTGCAGCATTCAGGGTTACAGAGGCAGCATGCTTTGTCCTGTATTTAAATTTTGTAAAAAATAAATGTCTTTTTGTTTGGTGAGCCACTTTGCTAGAATGCTTTGCTGACTTCATTTTTAATATCCCATTAGAGAAATGTGAAGTGTTGTGGTGGAGGATTTGTTATAAAGAGGCTTTGGTATTGTACTAAGGAAGTGTATGAGATTCTGCTGCCTGAGATCAGTCTGAAAGAGTGGCAAAAAGAACAGTTAAGTCTGTGTATTTAAAGCAGTTCTGTGGTAACTTGGGACATTGCCAGGTCAGGAAAGGACATGGAATGATCGGACAGTGTTCTTCAACAATAAACATTTTTACCTGAGAGATCTCTGCTGGCTTTATTAGGAATGCCATTATCTTGCTTTGATCTCTCTCTCAGACAGTCTGCGCATACAGCTAACACGGAGCAAATAGCCAACAAAGAAAAGCCCTAATAGGCTTTAATACATTTAGTGAAGGGTTTCTCTTCTTGGATGTCGTTTTACAAAGGCTCCTTTCATCTTAATGTATCATGGAGGTGGCTGTATGCAGTGGCACAAGCATACGCTGCCAGCTGAGGGGCAGGTTTAGCAAACTCGCTGTACCACCTCTCAGTGTGGAGCTGCGGGGAGTCAGAGATGCTCCTGCCACTGCTGCACCCTGGATGTATCCGCAGGGCAGCAGGTGGGAACTGCCCGTCGCGTGCTCTGAGGGGGAGCAGCTGTAGTACAGCAGCTGCCACTGGGTTGGTTTGTTTTTTGTGTTGTTTTTTTTTTTTTTTTTTTTTTTTTTGTTTTTTTTTTTGTTTTTTTTTTTTGGCAAGTAGGTTTTGAAGCAGAACCAGGGGTTTACTGGCCTTCAACATAGTGAGAAAAACCAACCATGCCCTACCCTGTGGCAACTAGTCACACTGGGCAGCAGTGTACTGCTGGCAAAGGCATGTCTCAGTCACATCAAATGTGTGTCCTGCTCTAAGTGACTGCCGAAGGGTTTGCAGAGTACAAACCTAGCCTGTTCTCTCATATGAGCACATACTTTTAAGCTTTAGGGCACAGGAAAACATTATCTGCATTTGTTTGGCCTTGTTAACAATAAGAGAAGTTGAGTGTCTTACACTGAAGGTTTTGGGACATGTACGACTTCCTTTAAGCGTATATCCTTTCATGAAGGAGATGAAAAGTGTGATATTGTAGCAGTTGGAAATGCCTGCTTTAGTTTAGTTCTGTTTCCTGATTTCATTTTGACACGGTAGGCAATTCAGAAAATATATTTGCAGTAAGGGAAATTCAGTTGTTATGGAGACATCTGAGAAAGGCAGCTGACATACGGTAAGGCATGCACCAGATTAGCAGTTCACACAGACGCAGTAAAAAGGCAAGTTCATGTAAGGTAAGGGAGCAGTTTCTAGGCACTGCCTGCTTCTCGGGTGGTTTTTCTGTCACAACAGGAAAAAAAAAAAGTCACTTTAGAACTGTGAGCATGTGGCTCCATCTTCTGGTACCAAAGCAAAATGTGTTGCTCTGGGCACAGGAGGAGGTGAGGAGAATTCTATAGAGTTTTTATATTAGCTGCAACAAAAGCAACAACAGTAATAATGAATTAAAATAATACCTGTGCCTCAGAGCCAAGTCACAAGATATTAATGTACTTTTCACGAAGCTACAAACTATTGTGCTGCGTAGGAAGAAAACTGTCTTTTGAAACATGCTATGTGTGTCCCCAGAAGTGGCTTGTCTTCCAAAGCACACCACCTCTCTCCTACACAAACACAACGTTTGATCAGAGCATGGACTGTACCATCAAAGCTCGATGTCTCTGTAGATGCCAATATTGTCTCCTGCTTGCAGCTGTAGGATGTTTTTCTTTGTTTCCCAACAGTCTTTTTTTCTTCTCAAACAATCTCTTTGGCGAAGTAGCTAAAATTATGATACATTTTCACGGAAACGCTAGCTGGGTAGAAATAGGAATGAATGGTTCTTTGAGGTAGACTGCCAGAAGTCAAAAGAAAATAAAGCTGTTTTATCAATTCACCAAACAGTGAATGTTGTTACAGTGCATATTGCGCATGCTTAATTGAGCTTGATTACTCAATCTGTTCACCTTAGTAACTAATTTTGTTTTAAACAGAACTCATTGTTCAAAACTAGAAGATGTTATCATTCTCTGGGTAAGCTTTGGGTTTTCTAAGTAATCCTAAAGAATTGCCCCAACTTTGCTTTTTTTTGAAAAAAAAAAAAAACACCACCACCGCAACAAATCAGTAACAGAGGTAATTATCTGGATGCAGTGTTGTCGTAAAGTGATTGTTACAAATCATTGCAAATAGGAGGTATTGCACTGTAAATGCAAAATTAAAATATGGATCATGTGTTTCACTTATTTTACTCCTGTGCACTTATATAAGTATGTATTTTTTTTTTTTTCCCCCGGATATTGAGCCTATGATATAATGGACACTATATTCTTTGTATGAAGCATTAGTTTTCAGTCCAAAGTACTGCATGGCAGAACTGTGAGAATGAAGGTGAGAGAACACGAATTTAATGGCCTCATGGCTTCTGCCTGTACTTCTGCCACTCTTCCACTAACACGAGTGGTGAATTACTTGTGTGCAGTGCTTATCCATGGGGAGAGTTGTGTGGAGACCTGCTTGGAAAGGATGTGTTCATGTCAGTCCAGCTCCTGTATGGAGGGGAATCATATCACAAAAATAGGCCTGGCCAAAGTTTCTCATCATCATGTCATCCTGCTCACTGGTGATTCCAAGCTTTGATTTCTAGGGTCTGTGGCTCTCTCCTTATCCTGTGGATTATTCTGAAGGAATCTACTCACCTTTCTGAAAGATGTTCATAAGGGTAGCACCTTTCACTGACAATGACAGTAAATAAATACTACAGACTTCTTTTGTTAGGAACTATTATACAAACCCACAGCAAATCTTGCTTAGAGTATGTTTGATAAATCAGATTTCTTGCAGACATCTGGAGATTGTTTGCAAACCCCAGCCAGCTTGTTTTGTAGTCATTCGTACCATAATTCAGGTTAATGTTGTTGCCACTTTTTACTTGCTAAAACACATGTGGTGCTTTACTGCTGAAAAAAAGTGGCTGCCTTGGAACAGAAGTTCTTTTAAAACCCTTCTTAGAGGTTTGCTGTTTGAAGAAACAAATGTCAAATCAATTGTCCTAGCTCTGAACTGCCATTCCAAAAATGCAGCTGAGAAAAGAGATTACTTGGGCACTGTGATGGGGAGTGCTTAAGAATCTAGATGGAGAATTCTATAGCAATAGAGACCTAAAGTAACAAGTGGAACAGGATAACTTTTAGCTTTCCCGGCAAAGATTTGCTTAAAAAATACTAGATCCCAAGTGAGAATGCTCATGCCAAGTTTTAAATCTCATTTGAATTTTTATAGCTGTTATAATCTCTGATATATAACCTTGGCAATAGGGTCTTGTAACAGAAATGCCGAGTCCCTTGACTATTGCCTCACAAAGAAGAGTTGCTGTAATAGGCTACAATTCTGAGACAAGTTTGCAAGGCTGGCTTATGTCTGCATATCATCACTAAAATGGGTCTAAGTTGGGCTCTTCACATTATTTGAACGTATTTGTGTAGGTGATCAGCCGAATGCAGCTGTTCCAGTAATGTCAGCCTTCTGAGTATTACAGGCACAATCCAGCATATCCTTATCCTCTGAGATGCTGTCACAGGGAGAGGCTTGGAGCTTGGACGGGCTGTCATGAAGAGCTTATTTTCTTTTTCTGTTCTTATTCTTCTATCTTTCTGTGCTGAAGAAATGAAAGTTCCCAAGGAGCATGGGCTGCAGAAGGATTCCACGTGCCAGTGCTCTTTTCCCTCTCATTATCATACGCTTGCAATCAAACTCTAATTTTTGAAATAAAAAACCTGCAGGATTCTTTATTGGGACTATTAAACCTTCAATCTTCATTATTTAGGACGGCTACTTACCTTTTACTCAATGAAGCCATAATGCAACTGCTCCTATAAAAACTATCAAAATGGCTACTGTGGCAGTGAGTAGATTTTCCTCTGTGTAAAATAATCCTCTGTGAGTGAGACATAACTATCATTTACATTAATTAGGCAGCCATATAATGGGGTGTTCAATCGCTATTACATCATTTAAATTCTTCAGTGAGCACCTCAGCCACCCAAGAACTATCCAGCTGAACATTTCTGAGTCCATAATTTTGAAATAATCCTTTAGAGGAAGAATATGCATGGCAGAGTGTTGCAGACAATTTCACAAAAAAAAAAAAAAAAATCATTCAGATTTATGGGATTATTTTAACAGTTGCGAGACATGTGAAATCCTGTTTTTTCCCTCCTTCCCAGAATAACAGTGCTATGAAGCAGAGTCCATTTGGGGGCTGATAGTGTGTGTACAATAGAGTATGGCCAAAGAGTGTGGTCACAGGTCTGTGTTGGCAGCTGGACCCACGTACACAGGGAGCACATTTCCCTAAACATTCTGTTGCAAGCCTGGGACTCCTGGAGCCCCGTGGCTCAGCTGAGGAGCCCTGACTCAGACAAGTGAGTGCAGTCATGCCAGAGGTTTTGGTTTTGAAGTCTTAACTTTTGCCTTTGACAAGCATATGAGGACTTTGGCATTTATATTCAATTTTGGTAATTGATTTAAAATTTGTGAGGTCAAGCCGAAGTCCTTTGGCATTTCTGGTAATAGCATACTTCCCAGAAACTATTACATGAACAATATAATTAATGTTCTAACTGTAATATATTATTAGATATTTTTGTATATATTAAGATTAGTGTATCAGTCAAAAGTATGCACGTATGTCATGACTCCAGGAGCTCATTCTGAGACTTGAAAGAAATAAGACTGAATTTATTAATACACCAGGAAGAGATTTCTATTAACAGGCCTGTACTGCAAATCTTTAACGTGCTGTTCAGCTGCCTATAGAAGGTGATGGTTATTAGAAAATCGGTCAGTGCCTGAGAGTATATGAAGATAACATGTTTTAAATCAGTGTTGTTTGGCAATAGTTGGGTGCTATGGGAATAGTTCCTAGCAGAAGGGGGGAGGGGGGATGAAAGTAATAGCCTAAAAATAGGCTGGGGAGCAGGGCAGGAAAGACTGTAAAGTCTTTCTATTAGAAAACACCACCAGTGCTTCCAGGTGAGGTTTCTAAACCTGAGATTTGTAAATTATGTTGAAAATAGGTAAGCCAGGTTTACATACCTTTTATGTACACACCTTAGAACAAGCAGTTTCCTTTTTCAGACTATGCCAGTCTGGCATAGCCATACCCTGCCCTTTCTTTTGCAATTCGATAGGGGCGTTGTTTTAGTAAAAAATACTGTTCACCCTTGCCAGGATTTCTCCTTTGCAAAATGCAGCTACTTATTAAGGACAATGGGTTGCTGTTCCAAATTATTTTAAGGTTTGTTTAACAAGAGGTACTTGGTCAAACGTTGCAAGAGGCTTAGAAATTATTTCTAACCTCTTGCATTGACACGAGTCTTCCCAGATCTGAAACATTAAAACAGACGAAGTCTGCTGGAGGGGTGACCTTGTCCAAGACTTGAGAATTCATTTTAAAAGGCTCTGGTCCAAATCAGAATTTTGTGTTCACTCTATGCTTCTCTAAAACATTGGATGGCTTGAATATATAGAGTTAACGTCACCTATATGCTGCTGCGGTTTCAGTGATTTAATATGACTTTCTTGGGAGGTGTTTGGGGATTCCCATTGTATTGCTATGTAATCCATCTTTTAGAGGAAGTATAAAAAACCCTCAAATAGAAAATTCTGTCTTTTCTTGGATATGACTTGGCTTTAATTTCAAGCATTTGCTACAATGAATTATTTTGAGGTTTCAAACAGAAATTGTTTGTTTTCCCATTCTTGCTTAAATATTCAAAATCCAGTAGCTAGATTGTTTACAATTGTTTCAATTTGGTTATAAATATATATATACATAGTAATAGGAAAGCAGAAATGCATGTAACATAGTGAGACAGTATATTGTTGATTGTTGTTCATTATTTGCTGGTTAGCTTTTTCTTTAGTGAGAGTTTATGTATAAAAATAATGAAAAATGTCTCTGCTGCATGCAGTTCAGAGCTGAACATATGAAGGAAGAGGCATATTAGAGACAGCTGTGATTAGATCTCCAATTTTCTAATATTAAATCTATTATTTACTGCGTCAACTAATGAGGAGATGGGGGGGCCACGAATCAGCAGGGGAGGTCTGGTGAGTGGTGGTTTTGATGTTACCCAGTTTCTATGGAAGCTCCTTCACAGGCAATGGGGGATTTAATGTGTTATAGTGAAAGGTGAACACAGGGCTGTGTGCTGGAGAAAGCAGATGGGATGGGGGTTTGGCTCAAGGAGCTGATGGGTAGGCAGTGATACCAGTGGTGTGTGGTAGCAATTTAGCTTCAGTGATTTATGGGGCTGTTTGGAGCACCTCACAGTCATTACAAAAAGGCCTCTTCAGGTGATTTACCAACTGCAGTAAAGGCATCTTGAACATGCTGTTCAGCTCTCTTGTTATTCTTCGTTTGTCAGCCGTCTTTATGTGCTGGTAGCATGTGATTACCTTCCAGAGACCTTTGAACATCTCTTCAGCACTCCTCACTGTAAATAATGAATGCCTTGCTATTATTTATCGATGGGGAATGCTAGGCAGCGTTTGTCCTTTTAGGTTGCTGAAACAGTTTAAAAAACGGAGATGCCAGTAGCTATGGGAAGTTGTATCATGCTCATCTATGTGTCCATATGGTGTGTCCTTCACAGCACAATGAAACATGATTGTGCTTGATTCCAATTTGTATGGCATTCCCATCAATGATGTCTATTTAAGACATCCATTAAAGACCCCTAATGTTAATTAACCGGACTATGCCAATAAAGTTCTATTAGCTTCCCCCTATTAATTTAATATTATAGGCATTTAACAGATGCCTTAATTAGATGTTACACTGAAGGCTATGAGCAAAATTAAAACTAGGTAATTGTCCTGAAAGGAAAGTTTCTGCTGATTTATGC
This sequence comes from Streptopelia decaocto, assembly GCF_964273445.1. NCBI lineage: Eukaryota > Metazoa > Chordata > Aves > Columbiformes > Columbidae > Streptopelia > Streptopelia decaocto. The sequence goes on along the minus strand of NC_138666.1, from coordinate 13,648,975 downwards.
TTTTCATCACTTTGTTTGTTTTCCCTTCCGATGTCTCACGGGAAACCAAGGCATTTAATTTCAGAGAACACAGAGGATTACTAGGCAGAATAACTTGGGTCTAACAATTTTAACACATCTTGTTCTTTCTTCATGGATATAAATTAATTGGGAAAAACTTCTACTCTTAGACACTTTTGGGAGGTAATTTAAGCACAAGATTGAATGGGGATCATTTCCATCTTGGAATTTGTAGCTTTGTGTGCTTCCCTCTTATGTACTGTGGTGTGTTGCCTGCACTCTGGCATGACAATATATATTTAATATAGACACATCTGATTCTGGTTCATAGGGACATGGTTTAGTGACTGTTTACAGTTGAGCGGTATGATCTTGAAGGTCTCTTCCAATCAAAATAATTCTACAATTTTAATCTTAAAGTAGTATGTTGCTGGTAGGCAAACAGGTTGCAGAGCTGCATTACAGATTTAGTATGTTTATATTTTCACACATATACATGTTACCTGCAACTATTAACCACAGGGAAGGGGATATTAGAGGTAAACATATCAGTTGAAACAACTTGCACATGCTTGCACCAGGCAGAGATGTTGATGTTGGCCCAGGAACAAGGATATAAAAGAGCAGTTGTCATCACCTACAGTCTCGTTATAAGCATATAATAGACAGATAAAGCCCAGTTTATACAGAAGGCAACAATAACATTTATCCCAGAGTTACAAGATGTAATTTTCATTGTGCAAATTTACAGTTATAAATTGAAACAGAAGCCATGTAATCAATACTAATCATGTAAGTTTAATAAAAGCCAGAATGTTATATACAAATAACAAATCAGATACAATAAACTTCAACAGTCTGAGAGACTGCTTTAAAGAAAACAAATATAAGTCATTCTTCAGTAAGAAGAAATGCTTTACAAATATTCCATTTTGGAGCTGCCAGAAAACCTGGTCTATAAACTGCAAGATAACAGCAGATATTTCTATTAATATTTCTGATTTTCCATGAAATCATAGGTCAATAGTTCCTTTCAACTTGAACTTTTTTGCAGATCGCTCGCTTGCTCTAAGCTGGAACTTGCTTCCATAGATGTAGGAAATGAATCCATCAATCTCCAAGCTAAATACATTGTTAAGTTTGGGAACAACTGAAAATGCAAAAGGAAAGAAATTAACAAAAGTGGACTAACATAAATCCCTGTTATGAAAATATACTGACATACCAAGGGGTATTAGTCACACATAGACTTGAGGTTTTGCCACATTTTAATTGCTTATTTCTAATAAGAGAGTTTTTGGTAAGATATTGGACTGCTACATGGTCAGTAAGGACTGACTTCTATACAAAGAACTAAATGCACTTATTTAAAACAATGTAGTCAGAGGTGTAAGATGAATAGTGTGTTTAAGAAATTTCTGATTATTCAAGTTGTGAAAAGCACTGAAAAAAAACCTTATACCTTTTAATTTGTCCTCCTTAGTGATAATTTTGAAGACGTGTTTAAATTCCTGTAGAATGATTCCTGTTATCCCAACGTAAGTGGGGCACTTTGATTTTGTGACTGAAAAAACAGAAGCGTGTATGTATTAGAAAATTTCAGATTCAGGCAGTTTATTTGCTCTTCTACAGTTGCCTCATGATTTTAAAAACTCCTTTGCAATATTCTGAAATAATGCAATTACAGTAACCATGGGTAAAACTTGCAGCTAATGTTGGCAACTACCAGCAGGTTTCTAATGAGTGGTTGAAAAGTAATTAGCATTGGTCATTAGAGAAAGAATCAATCAACATACAGTCTCAACTATGCGACTCAAGAGTTGATGGTACTGAAAGGAATTTTAAAAAACACCTGAAATATAGGAATGTCTACTGAATTTCAGGTGATTTTGTAAAAGAAAACAAGGAGAGTACCTGTAACAATAGCTCCATGGAGATCGGCTTTCAGCAGCTTGCTCTGAACCATCTGTGGTTGCCTTGGAGAAGAGGGAAGGAAAATTATATGGAAAGTTAGGTTTACAAAATGTGACCATGACTACTGAAATCATGGCCAAAGCTTAGAGAAATAATACTTACATACTTACCGAGTAACTGTGATGTTTCTAGCAGTAACTCAGTAAAACAGGAAATACCTACTACATCAAAGCTACACTAATTTTAAAATATCTCAACTTACGCATCTGGTTTAAGCCCATGACAAAGGTCTCTGATATACTGTTTCCAGAGTTCGTGTAGGGGTAGAAAGAGTGCATATCTGCAGTAAAAAGAAAAAAAAAAAGCATTATACAAGAACTTAATTATTAAAAAAATCTATTACTTTCTGAAGTAAGCCATATTTACAACAGAGTTAAGACTAACGTAAGTTTTGTAGGCTGCTCTCATAACTCAGCCCATGAGGTAACCCGCTCCAAATAACAGGTCTGCTTTATAAAAAAGCACAAACTAAATATGTTTCTCTCTCTCAACCCAAACCAGTGATGTGTTTTAGAGGATCAGGCTGCATCTCAGATGAAGGAGATTTCTCCTCCTCACTTCACATTAGCAACAGCCAGGGCTTTATTCAACATGCATTAGTGCAAGGAACCCGATGCAGTTTTGACTCTGGTCACAGGCAGTTTAACTTTAAAAGCTTAAATCAGAGGTGACTGTATTTGGGTTTAATTTCTTGTCATATTTAGCTACAGAAAAGGAAAGAGGACCAGTAACAAATTAATTTTCCGGCTATACAGACAAAATGATTGTTTTCTTATGGGGAAACGCCCCAAACTGCTGTTTGTACTGAGGGTTTCATAGCCAGGTGTACGTGCTGCTGCTTCTGCAGACTTTCAAGGTACTTCCCACTTTTACTACACGAAGAAAATATTTAAGATCTTACCTTTGCTGTTCAGGTTCAATTTCAAAAAGCCGCATTTCTCGCCTCTGCTTGGCAGTAAAACCTTTTGTTTTCTTCCTCTTGGGCTTTGTCTTTTTTGCGGAGTGATGCTCCAGAACCACCGCTTTCCGAGTCAACATGTCCTGGATCGCTTCATCTTTCATTTTCGGCATGCTGCGCTTCAGGAAGGCATTGACAAACGCCTTGGCCTCTTCTGATCCTTGAGGCTACAGATATTTTTAAAGACACTTTACAAAATTAAATTTTATTTAAATCAGGAGTTCGCTGCTGAGTTGGAGTTCTATCAGGTTGGCAAAATCCCGCCCCCCCCCTCCACCCCGCGGCTCTCCCACGGGCCGGGGCTCAGGGGGTACCTGGCGGCACTGCGGGCCGGTCCGGCGGTCCGGCAGGCGGCGGTACAGCTCCCCTGCAAGGGACAAGGGACACAGACAGGGACAGAGCGGCGGGAGCGAGCGTGAGGCGCGGCGGCCGCGCCACGGGACCCCGCGCCCACCGCTGCCCGCACTCACCCTCCATCGCGGCGGCCGCCGGCGCTTCCGGCGCAGCTGTGACGACAGCGGAGGCGACGTCCGTCTGTGCTTTGTGTTTTGTTTTGTTGGTTTTTTTGTGTGTGTTTGTTTTGTTTTGTTGTTGTTGTTTTCTCTGATGTGGTTTTTTTTTTTTGCTTTGGTTTGGTGTTTTTTTTTTTTTTTTATTTTTTAGCCTGTGAAACAAAGAAACAAACTTAACAGCAATTATACTGTTAAGCAGGCATTCTTTATTCTATCAGATCATCCTCCGTAAGCGCTCCAACGACTGGATGCTCTTGGCGTTGCTTATATTCACGCATATTAATTTCAATTTTTAAAAATTTTTAACATAGAATATATACTAAAAATAATTGATGATGTTAGTTATAATTGTTTGGTTTCTTACCTACAATACCTCTATTAATTATTAGTTAGATATAAACTAAGCACTCTGCTTCTAAACAGTGTATTACTCAATCTTCTGTCTCCCTGTTGTCATGCAGAAGAATCTTAAACTTGAAAAATATCCCCTCGTTTTGCAGGCGGTCTGAAAGCATTTGTCACGTCGATTGGTTAATGATGGGTATGTCTTTTGTAACTTAATCACAGTATGCATTAATTTAGCAGCTTCTCTTCAGTTACGTGCTGAAAATGGTGTGTAAAGCTTGCAGGGCTTCCCCGAGGTGCCTGTGGGGACGGTGCTGCCGTGGCCCGTCAGCCCAGGGGAGCAGGAGCCTGGGCACTGTTTGAGCCCAGGTTGAGTTCAGCCCCAAAGGAACTTACTCAAAACTGACCCTGGCACAAGGCAGGTGCTCAGCACACCAGCCTTGGCTACGCGTTTGATCTGTTGGCCACGCAGGAGGCCATGATAAGGAGAGCTTTCTTACGAGGAGAGACTGAGAGAGCTCCATCTGTTCAGCCTGGAGAAGAGCAGGCCAAGAGGGGATCTCATCAATGTTTATTAATCTCAAGGGTGGATGTCAAGAAGATGGGAACAGACTTCTTTCAGTGGTGCCCATCAACAGGATGTTGTTTGAATGTTGGTGTCCTCCCCATAGTAACAGCACTGCTTTAGAATCTGGACACCTATTGTGACTGGCAGCCTGGACACGTCAACCCTCATTTCTTCTCCCTTATCCTGCAGTTGTGCCCACAAGGGATGTTAGTTCACCCATTTCCACCTTTCTGTCCTGCAGCCCCCTCACCTTCTACCTTTTGTTGCCTTGTTTGTTCTGCAGATCTCCCCTGGTCAGGATTTACAAATGTGGGGGTTTCCTCCTCTGATACGTCGCTGCCTCTCTCCTTCCGGGACAGGACAGTGTCTTGCTTGCTGGACAATACAGAGGTACTTTGAAACCAGAGCAGCCAATTACTTTTCCTTGCCAGATTAGTCCCAGCTCATGCTGCCCTCTGCACAGACATGATGGTGCTCCAAATACAGAAGGGGTTTATATTCTAGTCACGGGGGATAATGGCTTAGCAGATAAAATTAAGCACTGCTTAGTAAAGGATACTTAAGGAGCAAGTTACTGAGACAGGGTGTAGGAAATAGGATGTTTTTGTTGAGTGCTGCTGTGGAGCACAAAGGCACTAAAGTGATCCCTAACAGGGAATGAAATTGTAGATCTCTGTATGTGTGTAAAGAACAAAGATCCTGTCTCTGCAGAGTATTAAGTGTGAGCACCAGTTGGTTTGTGTCACAGGCCTCCTGGCAGTTAAGTACATTGCCACAGCAAGCGGATCTCTTGGTTTTACAAGCACGGGCTCCTTGAGTTGTCATTGCTACTAAGAAAAGATCAGTTTTCATGAATGGAGTACCGGGATAAGCACTATGGGTCTTTAGGGCCATATGAGTGCTCCTTCACTGGATTTATGCTGCAATTCCTAGGGCACTTCAGGGATTAATAGTCAAATCAGTTTTGGCGGCGCTGGTGTTGTAAATCCAATGATCCAGGCTAAACTGGTGCCTGGGGAAGCCAGTCTCTTCCAACAGCTCTACATCTTCATTTCCCAATTTATCTTCAGATATGATGTCTGAGGGAGCGAGATGAGTGCGTTAGTGTGTGTCCCAGCAAGAACGCTCCGCATGAGGAGTTGAGACTCTCATCACATAAACATGAAAAAGAATGGGTGAAGGAACTGAGAAACATGGAATATGGAAAGACAGCTTTTAGATAAGAAAGAGAAGGCTCAGAGATGGAAATACGCAAACAAAATTAGTATAATGCATGTTTCCGAATGCACAGCATCACCTGCTCTGCCTTAGTGTGTTAGACTTCTGAAGCTCTTTGCTTCAAGTAAATCACCTTGGAATAGGTTTATAGTGTTATAGATCCCTCATATATTTTATTAATACCAAGTTATAGGTACCAGGATTGGCATTTCTTATTCTACTAAATCTATGTATGGCTTTGTTTCTCTCTAGAAATAATAACAAAAAATAAAACTATGCAAGACCCCAAAATTGAAGCAATCTAACTGTGTGCACTAGGGGGCCATATTGCTGCACCTGTAGGTATTGCTGAATTACAGTGATGGGGAAAAAAATTGGTCAGGCCAGGCTAGGTAAGTGTCTTGGGGAAAGCTGAGTGAATGAGGGAGCAATTCTAGGAAGAGCTTTATATCAACAGTCAGAGGAAGCTAAAACTTAAGATGCAGAGTGACCCAAAAACAGTATTTAAAGATATTTGTGTGATACAATAATAGAAGATCAATGTTGTTGTTTGGTGGGTTGGGATTTTTTGTTGTTTGTTTGGTTTTTTTTGTTTGGTTTGGGTTTTTATGTGTGTGGGGTTTTTTTTGTTTGTGCTTTTTGGGGTTTTTTTGTTTGTTTGTCTGTTGGTTTTTGTCTTTTTTTAAGAGAGTAATTATGAACTGAAGTGAGAGATGAGCAGAAGTACGTAAACTGATGTGTGTAAAAAGTGACTCAGCCTTAACAACTGTTATACTTTAGCTAATTGTCATTGCTACAAGAAATAAATATCATAATTCTCTAGGACTGTCTCAGCAAACATTTGAGCTCTCAGTATTGTTTATTCCTCTTGACCGAATTACGTTAGCAGCTGAATTTGGTCCCCAGGGACATCTGTACTTGTGAAAAGAATTTCTGTTTAGAAACTTCTGATCTGATTTCCTCTCTCTGATGCCATTTCCCCCTTTTCCCAGGGCTTTGCTGAAGCATCATGCTGCTGGCCTGCGGAGGTCCCGCCGCTGTCTTGGATGGCTGCCTGGTCCTGCTCCCACCGACATCTTCTCTGGCCCTGCGGGGGGCCCAGAGCTGAGCCCTGCCAGAGGTTTTGGGCGTCTGGGCTGACCCTGCTCCGCGTACCCTGCTCTCTCCTCGCCCCACCTGTGCTGGTAAACCTGCGCCGTGCAATTCCAGGGATTCTGTACTCATGGGTGCCCTGGAAAAACCCGTCTAGGAAAGGGTTGTGTCTGGGGGTGACAGTGGGGCGGGCAGGGTGAGACCTGCCATTTACCAGCTGGGTGGACAGAGTATTTGGTATTAGCGGCCTACATTTTCATTTAATGTTAACGTAGATTTGCTAGAAGAAAGTTTCTAAGTTTTGTGTGTGGCAGCCCAACCTCTTGCATATTATGGGTCTGGTTGACTGATTTTAGATGGCTGTGGTCGGTTGATGAGCGTTGTGTTTTGATGTGCCCTGTATATCACAAATGTTTCTTTTCCATATATTTTCCATAATTTTTTCTTGTTTGTCATCTCATCTTTTAAGTCATGGATTAGGAAGAGCTGTGCTCCCCCTCATCTGCTATACTGTTCTTTCTGGCTGAAGGTTCATTATTTCCTTACAGTCCTGGCTCCTTGTCATCTTAAATTGCAAATACCACTTAAGGGTAAATAAAAGAGACTAGTTTTTGTGCACGTGAAGAAAATAAGAAAAAGCTTGGAAACAAAATCCGATGTAACTTAATAGCACAGAAATCAGAAGGCAAATAATAATGCTCAAGTGATTCAATGATTTAAAACTCAGGTTTTAAAGTGAACGCCAAGAGAGAAGCAGGTCTTTTTGGCAGGCTGGCTGCAAAGCCCAGGCCCTGTCACTGAGGCTGTTGGCACCAGAGGGCAGACCGAGACCAGGGTGGGCTGCCCGTGCCCAGCCCTCCTGCCTGCCGAGGGCTTCTCGGTGCTCTCTGCTGAGGATTTTCTGTGCATATTGCTATGTGTGGTTATAATTTAACTGTTTCAAGTCTAAATTTAAAAATTCTTTCCTCTTTTGGAAGGCATTTCCCTGTTTGCAGCTTTTTTTAGCGTACAAGACTCCAGCTCTCCCATACGCCAACCTCTTCTGTCTCACAGTAAAATTATCAGTGGAAAGAGGATTTTGAAGGCATTCAATTCACCGCAAGTTAAGGAAGCCACTTGTTAAAACACCAATATATTCTTACATCAAAATAAGAAGCTATATCCTTCTTGAGATATTAAAAATATGAGCAACCCTAGAATACCTGGAGATAACTACTGCAAACTAGAACTATCCAGCCCCGCCTCACAGAGCAACACTGAAAGAGCAACACTTGCTCCCCAAAACAGAAACGAGTCAGAGAACTGAGGCTTTGGCAGCTGCTGTTTGGTTTCTGTGCTTTCTGACATCATGTACGATCCACACACATCAGGATGACAGACACCACTGCTGCTGCTGAACAGCTTGTATTTGCTAATTAATACCAGCATTCTGCATTAATGTATTATTCCATGACAGTCTGTCTTATAGTCGTTACTTTTGCTGTTCTTTGAGTTTCATTTAGGTCTTGTTGAATATTTTATTTTAAAACATAATTAACATTGGCTCATATGTGACAGGGATGTATGATGCAAAATGGGTATTAAAATGATAAATTATAAAGTAATAATAGTAATTGGATTTATTGCAGATTGAATAGTTTAATATATTTCATTCGGGTTTGGTTAAACTCTATAAAATTAACATAATTCATTAAAATTTAAAAGGAATACAAATAAAAAGGTTCGAGGCTCAAAAATCAATTATAGTGGATTTTAATTAAAAATGTTTAGGCTTTTCTCAAAAAATGGGTTGTCAAATTCTGCAAGCCTGTGTGACATGGTTTGGTTGTCTTGACTTGGCACTTTACCCATGGTACGTAGGTTTTGGCCAAAAATGTGTTACTGCGTACTGTATGTTACTGTTTGTAATATAGTGCAATAGAAAAGCGATACCTCTGAGCGCTTCATGCTGCAGCACAGTGGCTGCTGCAGTGTTCATGCTCCCCTGCAGCCAGGGTGCTTCCTCTGGTCACCTCCAAAGCTTCTGGCAGGGCCAGGACACCCACCTGCTCAAGGCGTCTATAAGAAAGATGGGGATAGACTTTTTAGAAGGGCATGTTATGACAGGACAAGGAGTGATGGTTTTAAACTAGAAGAGGGGAGATCCAGGCTAGACATGAGGAAGAAATTTTTACACTGAGGGTGGTGAAACACTGGCCCAGGTTGGCCAGAGAGGTGATGGATGCCCCATCCCTGGAGACATCCCAGGCCAGGCTGGACGGGGCTCTGAGCAACCTGATCTGGTTGAAGATGTCCCTGCTCATGGCAGGGGTGGCACTGGATGAGCTCTGAAGGTCCAACCCAAATCTATTCTATGACCACACGCAGTGAGCTCCTAAACACAGAGAAGGGTTTTACATACACTGTGTATAACTTGGCCTTGGGGCCCTGGAGTAAGATGAAGCGGTTTTTACTAGGACTAAGGTGACAGGAAGGAAGAGGCACTTTTCGCACAAGGCTTATGTTAAAATAATTTATGTTTCACTGAAGCATCTTTTGCTGCATTTCCAGAAAGTGTTTAAGCACAAAGTGCTGGGGTCAGAGTCCAGACAAGGGCACCCCCCAGCCCAGGGGCTGTTCCTGCTGCCCAAGCCCACAGAGAAGCAAGAGGCTCTGGCTGTGCAGGGCAGTGTCTGCAGTACAGCTTGGACCAGCCAATGCCTGGAGTTGGGAACCGGGATGAAATCCCCAGAAAGTTGAAAAGGTTCATTAATTAAACAGATAAAAATTTCTCATTTTTCCTCTGTAATGAGGCATCTTTCTCAAAGGCATCACTATCAGCAGGCCCTGTTCCTGCCAGACTATTTCAAAGCAATACAATTAGGCTGTCAGGAATGAACCATTCTGTTTAATAAAATGAGCCAGTGTGCACCCCTCCAAAGGGACGCATTGCTGAGTCCACACACGTGAAAGCTTCAGCTACTGAGGCTCCCTGTAGCTTTAGATCCTGCTGGTTTGAATGTATCTGTCACAACACCCAGCTCACGCGAATCCTGCCTGTAGGACATGTGTGTCTTCATGAATTCAGGTAGTGTGACCCAGAGAGAAAACAAGTAGAAAGTATTTTTGTGTTGAAACTGGGCTCAACAAACCTCATGGTGTCCCTTTTGCTGCAGTCAGCACCTGAACTCACAGTGTCCTGCACTGCTGCCTGAGGCAGTGAGGTGACAGTGTCTTTGCCCAGCTGTTTGGGAGCAGTGTATAGTCACGCAGGTTATGTATAACCCGTCACACTGGGCTGGTGATGCGTGTAGGCAGCATTTTTTCTTTTTAATGTTCCCTGTATCCACATTGGCTTTTTATCAACCAGTTATAGAGGTGCTGGTGACAATATAAAGCCCAAAGCTTCAAGAGGAATTCAGGTTGATCCTCTCATGAGACTGCAATGAAGGGCACTGACCCTGTGCTCAGGAGTCTCCCAGCAAATCCACTTGATGTTTTCATACATGGGAGGATGAAGAGCAGCGACAGCGCGTGAGGGTCTTGACTCCCACCGCAGGCAGGGTCTTAACAAGCAGTGCTCAGGGTGGTCAGCTGCCCGCACAGAGCAGCTCCCTATCTGTAATCTGACTTCTTCTGAACTGCTGGTGTGTGGTGGGGCAGTGAGGAGGTTAATGCTGCATTGCTTTGGTAATTGGAAAAAAAGAAAAGTCCATCCAAAGCCAACCAAAAATCCCCTGTTTGAGGCCAGTGCTCTAGTAAGTGCCTTTTAAAGAAACAATAACCTGGTGGAATAGAAAATATGTTGTCCATCTCTTCAGTAGAAATCTGTTAAACCCTGGAGAGAGGCAGGTGTCCAAGGAGATAAAAGTAATAAATGCGTCTGCAGTTCTGGAGTGAGCTAGCCTGTCAGGCTGGTAATTAAATGAAAGCCCCTCTCAGGAAATGCTGGAAGCTAATAGATATACATGGAGATGCCAGTTCATTTGCCTCAGCAATATATGTTAATTTTAGCATGAGATTAATTCATACATTTTTGCAATGGGAAAAATGGTGGGGGTGGGAGGGAGAGAGAGTTTTCATCCTGTCAGTGATTATTTTAGGTGGTAGAGATTATGAGCACCTTATACTTCTTAAAAACAGAACGGTGGGTGAGAATGGGAAAGAGAAAATGTTTAATTTAAGCAGATCCTCTAAACAGAATTAACTAATCACAGGCTTATAACTGACCTGAACTGCATTTGCAGACAGCTGCTGGGGGATCTTTTGCTTTGCCACAGCTCAGCAAGTACAGAGCCCCAGTTAGCAAATAGCTTGAGTCTCTCTGTCTTGGTGTGGTTTAAAAGGATTTCTAAGAGTTACAGGAGTGTGAAATTAGGAGTGCTGCAGTGGCAGATCACACCTGCGGGAAGAACAGCAATTATTTGAGAGTGCAGAAAGCTCAAGGATCTTTGGTAGGTGCAGGAAGGGGCTGACTTGTCTGTAAAGTGGCTGGTAGTCACTGACAGAACTGCACATCTAGACTTGGGGCAACAAGTGCATTTCTGCTCGGGATCTAAGCAGTGTTAGCAATGTGCACTTACCATTGACAGAGCTGCCCAGCTCCTCCTGGTTTGTGGTTGTCCTGTTCTGGAAGACAACTAATTCTGAGGCCAGACAGACATCGAAGCAGGCGGGATGTTCACCTGATGCAGAAGAGGGGCCTGTGACCCTGCTGTGTGCACAGCAGGGTGTGTTTGTGTCTTATGGTCCCTCTCTGAGGGCTTTTTGACTCTCGCATCCCATTTCCATCATATCATCACCATGAAGCTCTTATATAACATCCCCACAGCTCTCATGCTCACATTAGAGGATAAATATACCATTAATATTGCGTGCTCTGCCCTGCGGTGAATCCAGAGTTGCCGGCTCTGGCTTGTGGTGTGTGCCGCAGCACAGGCTGTCTGCTGCGGCAGCGCCGGGTTCTGCTGGGCACGGGGTGCTTGTAGAAATGAGCCCCTGATTTACACTTCCAAGTGTGGCGTTAAGAGCATGACTATAGGTATTTCATCTCTGAAACACATAGTGAGCACAGCAGGCTTCTTCCTAAAAAAAAATCCTCTGATCTGTAAAATTATCAGCATTGATGCAGCAGAAGGCAAAGCAGATTTTCCTTTATTTTCTTCTGCCTTAGAGGAGGAATACTCACTTGCCCTTCAGTGTGTTTACAGCCCATTTACCAACACTTCTTTTTTAATTTCAGACCTACATTTTGGAACAGTGACAAGCAAGGGGTGTTTCTTTTCAGAGCCTGGAGCAGTCAGTGCAAAGGTAAAGTTTATTTAATGAAAAGAATAGTTCCAGCTGAATTCACATTGTGAAATTACAGGTCCATTTAAAGCAAAAAGGAAATGGTGGCAGGTTAGGGTCAGGAAGTAAGGTATTGACATCTGCTGCAAAGTGCATCCAACAACTGTCTTCAAATTTTTAAGTTTTTATAGGACATTTTTCTTTTCTTTGTATAGTTATGCAAAATAATAGAACTAAAAAATATGTGCTAGATGCTGAAAGCAAGCTCAAGGCTTGCTCAGGATTGCAAGTGGAGACATTATAAACGGTGTCTCAAATGCTGACTGATTTCAGAGCTATGGGCTCTGTCCTTGCTGTTGTTGACCAGGACAGAGGTCTGTGGCCTTCCTGCCTGCGTGTGTGTCCCCAGGGGATGTCCTCCCTGTGCGGCTGGCCGGGGCAGGACCCCCGGGCCGCGATCCCCATGAGGGCTGGCCCTGGCTGCACACCCTTTACTTTGCAGCCAGTGCCCTGGTCACACAGAAGCCACCTCAGTCCCTTTTGTTCCAGACTGCAGCTGTCAAAATGTACATTTTTCACGGGAAAGAGGGTTGCTACCGGCTTTTTGTAATAACACTTTAAATGTTGTTTGTTCTTAGCACTCTTGCTACAGAGACTGGCTGCTACGTCTCCTCCCAGGCACTTCTGGCCCTGCTTCGAGGGCTCCCTGTTAGGGAAGTGAGCTAGAAACAAACCTGGGAATATTTCCTAAATCCTGCCTTTATCAGCCCTGTGTGTTTGCCTGTGAGAGCTGTGGGAGACACAGAGGACTCAGGAAAGCCCGTATCATTGCAGGAGGGGCTCCTGTGCCAGGGAGTTTGTCTTAGTGAAGCCCTCCCTCCTGCCTGAGGAGTCACTGGAGATTGTCAAAGGGACTGCCAGAGATTTGAGAGACTTTGGGGCATGTCTTAGTGTCTCTGTCTTGACAGCGCTGAATCCAGCTGAGCCCTTCCATAACCCTGGCATTTAAAGAGAAATTGTGTTTGTAGTTGTCCTCCTCTTCTGAGTTAAAACAACCAAAAAAGATAGAAATAATCATTTCCCACATCATCTTGCATATAAAAATACCAGGCTCCACAGTTGCCCCCATTTTTGCTGCCTGCACAGGCATGTGGTGTCAGCTCTGGGGGTAGAAACCAGGGATGTTAAAGTTGCCAGTGAAGATGTATTACCTGCAGATTGCAGCTCAAATTCTGCTCTGGCTTGGTTGCACCAAAATATTTTTGTGCTTTGAACAGAGGTGATGAACGAACAAACCAGTTGGAACCCTTATTCTCTCTGAGCATCGGAGGAGGCGTTTCCACAGGCCGGTGTTGAGCGCACCATCAGACACAGCGCGGCACCCGCTGCAGCTCCGCTCCGAGGTCCCGGCGCTGCCAAGAGCTGTGAGTTTAAAACTGGCTGAGTCTCTCACACAGCAACATGATTTACTAAACCACTAAGATATTGGGTCAGCCTTGTAAATCATTTTAATTATTTCACTAAACAGGTTGTGGAAATAGATCAATAGAAAATATGGCATTTAGGCTTACAATGCTGTGCATTCATTATGGGAAAGAAATTATATTAACTGATTTAGGAGCTAATAATAACCGAAAATAACAATTTAATGGAAGCCTTCCAATCCTGTGCTTTGAAAGCAGGATACAGCTATACACAATCTACCCATTTTAATCTCAGTCAAGTATACATAACAATTTTTCGACTCTCAGAGAAACGTCAGTCAAGTACAAGTAACTTGCAGACTTTCAGCATCCCATAAATTACATTATAATAAAACAAAAACAAAGACACTGTCAATAACCATTTTTTTGTACTGGCAGGGTCACACGAACGAGGCACATGAAAAACAAGAAAATATATTGCAATGTAACGAAGTGGAGGTGTTGCACAGCAGGGGCTATTTTCCACTTGCAATTGCTGTTTCCATGAGACAGTGGTTTGTGCTGCTGGGCTTGAAGGGCACTTTTGTCTCTAAAATGTTGGGGTTTTGTCTCAAACATCTGAATACTAAATATATGCTTTATACATGAAATATATATATAAAGAGAGAGGGAGGAAAACAAACCAGAAAAACCTAATCTCTCCTGTGCAGCAAAAGCCAAGTGTCACCGTTCAGTAGCTGGGGTCAGCATTGCTCTATTACAATTATTTTACTGTAGCTAAACTAAATTGGGTACGCTGTGTCCTGGTTTTCTTAATGCATGCACAGTAGTCACCTGTGCTGTTAAAATACTTTCTCCCGAAATAAGCTGTACATGGTGACTATTTAATGCCTTATTGGCCATCGAGTAACTACACTGAACCAAGCGGGCACGATTGTGGGCAGAATTAAACTGCAATCAGTGCACCTCTGTTCCCTGCTCGTTTGAAGCCTGCAGTCTACTGATAGGCAGCTGTCACATCAGCTGTCTCCACTCTGGTTTGCAGGCAGAGTTAAGCTTTTCTTTAAGCCCTCAGGCTAGATAGCATTTGAGTTATGCGCTTTATCACACCCCTATTAGCTAGGGATGCATGATGAAAATCTTTATCAGTGAGTTTATTTGGGAAAACACCTTATTTTGCTTCTTGGTTCAGCATATGAATTAAAAAACAAACACTTTCTCTCCACTGAGAAAAGCTTATTTTAGAGCAGAGTGAAACTTTGAACAGTGGCGAATGGTGCTGCTCCTGCTTATTCACCTGTCTCCTTGAGCTCCATCCAGCTGTTTTGGGAACACAGAGTGTTGCTCAAATAAAAATAAATGGCTTCAGCCTGACCGCAGAACTGACTGAGCACATTTCCCTGTGCAGGCTGTGCAGCACAATGATCTCCTGCTCCCCAGATCCCACGGCAGGTGAGTTTTAGTGTCCTCAGGTAAATGGCCCCTGCAGCTTCTCCAGCCTCCTCCCTCTCCATGCTGCAGTCGCACTCTCAGCTATAAACAACCACTGCGAGGGGTATTTTCCCCAAGCCCTGTAAATGCCAGCAGCAACAGATGAGCCCTGAATGAAGGGAAATGTGCTGTGTGAACACGTGGCTATTTCATGGCATGGAACATGAGCTGTGCTTTCTCTCATGCTGCTCTGCTCCAAACCTGCAGTGGCAAGGTTCGAATTACCCTGGGTAATGAGCCTAAACAAGGCTGCCTTTTCCATGCGCATTTATGACCGGATTGACAAATACTTTTTGAAGCTAGCAAAGCTCCACGCGTTTGATTTTGAGATGGTTGGCTTTAGTGGAATGCTTTAGTATAGCACAAGTAGAATAAGACCTCTCTGATGTTAAAATAATCAACTCTTGGGTTAATAATGAGATTTTATGCTCTTGAAAAATATTGCAAACAAGTTCAACTTCTCGCATGTGACACTGCAACAAGCTGGATTTAGATCCATTTACTCAGTCTTGATATTAAATCATGTTACAGTTCAGATTTTGACAGGTGTCTGCTGTGTGTTACTAACTACCATTTGCTGGCGTTTGAGCTCCCCCAGCCCCGGTGGCAGCGAGGTGTGCCTTGCTTCCGACTGACTCTACGTGCTGAAAAAACTGCAAGGTGGCCACATCAGCAAACCCACAACAGCATCAACGCACCGGTATGTACTCAGTTTTGGTTTTCCTGTCTTGTCAAACTCTGCCTATTTCCCTGGAGACTGAAATGCCAGTCTTATTAATTATTAAAAGATGTCACAATGTAAGGAGTGTGTCGCTGACTTCAGTGGGACTCAGCTAGCTCAGATACAGCCATTAGCTCAACAAGGGACTTGACCATAAACTGAGGTTCATTTTAACCAGGGTTGCAATTAACACCTTGCTGTGCATTTAACTAACTTGAGACTTTCATACCACTATAAAAGTCAAAATTATATCCAAGGCCTCTATAAATGGATCACACTATTATCATTATTTGTAGCACTGAATGATTGTATTTTTACTGTCTTGCACTGAATTAGCATAAATGAATCACAAATGTGAGTGTATTTGGTAAAGATCATAAAGCAGCTGATGTTTCCTTAATCAAACTGTACCTTTTCATTGTCTCATTTGAATTTGTTGCCTTTAGCTTCTCCTGTGCACTTTCTCGAGTGCTACATCCCCTTCAGGGTATCAGGTATCACTGACAGACATGGGTCAGTCTAGGTCATCACTCAGTACAGTTATTCCTTGGCCTGACTCAGATTTACATGTGCGCACCATGTCCTTTTCCAAAGACTTATCAATGTTCCTGAGCAAGCGCAGCTCCCAAGCTCATGTGCTGCTTGGCTTAGTCGTGGCCAGGCACGCTGACTAGGTACTCACAGCTTTCCAGAGCTCAGAGCAATGCATGTTCAGTGTAACAATGTGGGGTGTGTCAACAACATCCTAATTCCTGTCAGAGACACAGGACTAACTAGGGAGAGCAGGCTTTTAAATCCTGAGGCACTTGAGGGTCCCTTCAGGAGCCGCCGGGTGGCTTTTCCTTGTGCTGCCGCTGTCCTTGCTGGCTCGAAGCTGGGGCAGAGCGCCTGAGGCTGGGCTGTGCACTGGGATGCTGCGCTGTGCACTGGGATGCTGCGCTGTGCACTGGGATGCTGGGCTGTGCACTGGGATGCTGGGCTGTGCACTGGGATGCTGCGCTGTGCACTGGGATGCTGGGCAGGAGGTTTCCTGAGCTGCACCGGCCAGGGCTCCGAGAGCCCGGCAGTCCAGCCCCTGCTGTCCTGCTGTCAGGGCTTTTGCAGGGATGCCAGGAAGCTGAGAAATTAAGAGACTCCACCAGCATGTTTGTGGGGCTTTGGAGGCTCCAGAGAGTTGGCTCTCTGAGAGCAGGTCTCGGAGCACAGACCATGAGAGGGCACGTGTCCCAAGGGGTAATTCAGTAATTCAGTAATCAGACCCTTTGCTAATGTTTGGCCAAGCTGCTCATATCTAGGTTGCAGCAATGCACCATGTTGCTCTTCTTGAGAGGGAAGGATGAGGCAAACCCAGGGTGAGTGTCAAAGTCCTGACACCGACCTTCCTCCTACCCATCCTAACAGCGGAGCAGCTCTCCCTGTGGGGCTGATGACACATTTTTAAAACTGCAAAGACAGTTGATTAATGATATACTGACAGGTGTCAGTCACTTGGATCAACTCTGACAACTCTGGAAGCAGTGAAATACAAGTGTAAATAAATTATAGCATATGTGTTAAAAAGAGCCTCTGCCATGGGAATTTAGAGCTAAATTTCATGTTTACTGTAGGTTATGAATACAGAAGCACTATTAAAAAAATGAAATTAAAAACTATTATAAAAAACACAGCACTTGGAAATCAAAAGTATCCTACTAATTTTTGCCTGAACAGCTGACTTCAGCTGACAGCCTAAATATCAACACCGGCCTAGTAACTACATAGGCCACCCTAAACCCCAAAATGAGTAATGATCTTCACTCAATTGTCAGAGCAACTTACTAAATTCTGTGATTCTATTATTCTAAATATTTTTCAGGCTTGTAATGCAGAATTCGTATTCTAGTTATAAAAAACCCCCAATCAATTACTGCAGGTTTTCAAGACACAAAAATCCCCAAATAAGAGCCCATGTTATGTGGGCACCTGTTTTTTCATCCTGCTTAACATTCCTAAAGTTTTACCTGTTGATTCCTATTTCAGGGGTATTTACACCAGGATGAATGAAAGTTTTGGACAGATCTGGTCATAGCATAGAAAAAAAAAAAAGCTTAACATCCTCTTTCCCATCTTCCCAGAGTAAATTCTGAAACTGTTCATTGGAAAAGTGTAACCCTCAGTTGAACTGTAAGCATTTTTGGAGTTATTTTCAAGATATTGAACCTTTAACTGCAGATGATTATCCATACAAGACTTACGAAACATTTTAACAATAACAGGAAATCAAATCTGTAAGCAACAAATAGGGAAATCCATTAGCTAATGCTACAGCACAGTCCTCTTCGATTTGACTCTTAATATAACTGTGATTTGCTTGGAATATCCATAATTGCTCTAATTAAAAGGCTGTCAGTCACTGGAGGAAAAATAAGAGATTTCAATCCATTCATTGACATCAGAATGGAGCCCTAAAAAAGCCATCTTGCTCAGTGCTCTATTTTGAATTGTCATTGATGCAGGTCTGAACCGCATAGTTTCCGTGGCTGGCTCCATTTATAATAATATGAATTTTTTACTCAGCAGAGATTGCTGGGTTTTAGAAATATGGCCTAAAACCAACAAACCCCCCCTCCATTCCTCTTCCCCAGCCCCTGCCAAACCCCCATGGCTGTGCCGAGAACAGGCGCCGCTGCCGCTCCGGGGCAGGACAGGGGGATGCAGGAATCCCTCACGGCCGCCCTCCTGCCTTGCTGGGCTTCTTCCAGCCTTGGTCTCATTCTCTTTGGTGTAAAACCCCTTAATTTTCCTATGGAATAGCTATAACTGCTCCTGCATGAACAAAACCCAAATTTGTCTGGAGACCGAAGCCCCCAGCGCCGTGCACCACAGCCCCATAGTCTGCAGTGCCACAAGGCTGCTGGGGGACAAACACACCAAAAAAGCCCAAAAAGCAGTTAAAAAAATAATCCCACGTCTTTGCTGTAAGGCAAAGTTTTACCATCTAATAACTCTCTTTATTAATAAGCAATAATTTGTACACGTTGGTTGGTATTTTAGCACTCTCCCATGGCTTGTAGCACTGGCTTTCCCTTACCTGGTGGCAGAGCCCTGGGGTGGCACGGCTGGTGTCCCCATGGGCCAGCAGGCTGCAGGTGCCGAGCGTCCTTGGTCGAGAGCCCTTCGCTCTCCCAGCAACACGAGGCAGCGTACTCACGCTACCAATTAATATTCTCACAACAACTTCCCCCCAACCCCCTCAATCAGTCTTTGCTAAAAGCATTAATTAAGACTTTAACATTTTTGATCCCATCAATTTTCTGTTCTTTTCTTATTAAATAGATGTACTAGGGGAGTTTGAATAATAACTGCCCAAAGTTTGGGGATAATGAATAAATGAACTTTGCCAGCCTCTGGCTAAGCATGAAATTTACTGTGTAGTAACAAATGGAATAGCGGCAGCTCATACATTAACCAACCTAGTTTCGACACAAAAGTTTGGGAGCACATTATTTACTTAGTGAGATGGGACTCCAAAATGTTTTATGCAGGAAATGAAAAATGACATGTTCAGTCATTCTTTTGCTTTCTCCATCACAGTGTGAAGCTGCTTGCTCACCCGTCTTCCCTTTGGTGCATCTCCGTCCCTCCTGCCCACACAGCGATGGTTTCAGGACTGCACGTGTTATTTCCCTTGGGAGTTCTGCCAGAATAGGATCATACCAGGAACAAGGTAATTTTGCTTTTTACTTAGTACTTTGAAGGTCACCTGTGTGCTGTAAAACTACTTTTGTTCCATGTATTTTTACATGTGCATGGCTCCAGCATCAGCTCTGTTACACTCTTGTAAATCCATTCATATTTGTAGAAATCCATTAACTCGCAGTGAATTTATAGCTGTATAACTGTGAGCAAACTATGGCTGATGGTGCAGACTGGAAATATTACAAGGAAAAGTGCAAAGTTCTATTGATTTTCTCTCAGGAAGAATGTGTGTTTCCTTATGATTGTTTTATAGATGACTCAGCTCTGGTCCCTAACAGCCATCCCTCATGTTTCCCAGCTCTGCTGCTTGCTGGCTCTGCGAGGGGGAGCTGCTGCCTGTGCTGTCCCCAGCGCAGGGCCAGGGACGGTCCCCACCCCACTTTCTCTGTGTGGCACTGCAGGAGATGCGCTGCCTCTCCACGGCCCTGCAGTCCAAGCACTTATTCCTAATGGATTCTGACAACAAACACCACCAGGAATGCTGAGATTTATGAAAGAGCAAGATTTGCCACTAGCCTCTGTCCATTAAGGGTACGGCAAAACCTCACTTTGCCCTTTGTAAATACAATCAGCAGAAGTGAGGCAGTTGCCCTTTTCAGAAGAAAGAGCTCTCTCAAAGGACAGATGTTTTAGCAGAAGTCCTTAACATGCTCACAAGCAATAAGGCTCCATGTTCTTTATATTTTTCTATCAAAATGTTTTGCATTCCTTTAGGTGCTTTTTAAAGACTACATACTGTACTGAAAGCTGGAGCCTTATCTCTAGCCAGTTATTTTCCCTGCACTACCCAAATACTGTGCCAAACATAAGTTGTGCATTTTGCAAAAATGCCCCCCAAACTTAGAGAACTCATGCTGCACATTTTTGAAGGCAGAAATATAGCCAAGGTAAAAGTAGAGCCAGGTTATCTCAGCAATCTGCTCCCTTGTTGAGGTTATCCTGTGTGCTGGGAATGAATTATCTCTGCATGTGTGCAGGTCTTCACTGGAAATAAAAGATGCCTGTTGCTCTTGTTAGACAAGATTTTTCATCAAATCCTCAGGTTATTGTTTAGTAGTTCTGAGGTTTTATAGTGAATTGGAATATAAGAATTGTTATTCCTACTGTGGCACACTTAATTCTGATCTCAGAAAGGATAAAAAAAAGTTATTTTTAGTTGCAGCTTTAATATTTTTTCACCTTTAATGTGATTGAAGTCTAAAAGACCTTGATAATTCTACTCCTGCCACTGCACACAAACCTTCCAGTTGCTGCCACAGGTAACAGGCTACATTACACAGGGAAGGACAAATGCAAGATGATGTATTTCCTCCCATGTTTTCTGCAAACCACACAGTATGCAATTCAAGACATAATGTACTCCGTGAGTGATGAAACAAAAGTATTAGAGCAAAGCAGATGATGTGTTTACTAAGAGACTGCTGAGCGGTGGTTGACATTGAAATAGAAGCATAACTACTCCTAGATAGACATGCTCCACTGCTTCAGGCATCAGCTATTTGTTTAGATACATTTAGGCAGACTTTTTTTCTTCCTCTTGTGGAAAAATTTGTGTTCTCTTCCTTAGAAGGAAGATGAGTCACTGGAATATGCACTGCCCTTCAGAAAAAAAGCAGCAGTGATGAAGAACTCATCAGAGGACCCACGGTTCAAACCCACGCAGGTCTCACTTTCAAGATCAGCTTCATGACGTGAAGGATTAAAGCCCTCATGATGTTATGGACTCCATGTGTACCTCTGCATTGAATACTTGTGTTTCAAAAAGTTCCCAGACATGAATGCTGGGATTAATTTAGGCATGGTCCAACATTAATATAATTTTTTCCACCTGTCTTTTCCTTTCAGGTTACAAAAGACTCTCCCTCCCATGTGCGTATGGAAGCCAAGGACCATGCTCTTCAGTGTTTCACACTGATGCACTTCCAGGTTTGCAACAACCATCTCCCTTGAGTTGTTTGGAAGAGCAGTTCTGCTTTTTGGGGGATGATTAAGGATTATTCCCCAATCTATGGGATACTACAGCTGGCATTAAAGGGATGAATATTCTTACAAAGATTTTAACACCTTTGGATCCCCGTGGTGAGTTTGCCCCAGTGCAAGTGGCATTTTATTACTATAATGTAGTAGCATGTATGAAATACAGATGTGGTTTGGTCTCACACCTAGTGACGAGTGGCACAAATCCCTCAATATTACTGGCAGTTCTAGAAAAAGTCTGACCTTCTGAGAAGCTGAAAAATCCCTTCCTACCCTCCTTCTAGAAGGGGACTCGGGTACAAGGTGAGGCAACAGCACATCCTGCTTTTGCTCCACAGTTTGTGCCGAGTCCTGCTGGCACTGTAGCTGTCACTTTACCATCTTTTCTAAAATGCTACACAAATGAAATGGTAAGAATCACAGTCAGACACAGGAAATTGCAAAGCACTTCACTAAATTCAGCTAAAGAAGGTCATGTTTCTTTACCGAGTCATCCTATTATCTCACTTAAAATCCAAGCATTTTGGAACAGAAAAATAACTGCTGTATTTACTGTAAAAAAGGCTTTTGCTTCATTAGAGGAAAGGTCACTTGGTAAGACAGGTGACACAATTATGTAATTTAAAAAAAAACCTGAATATAGTTTAAACAAATATTAGAAGCGGCTCTAGGGAATACAACATTCCTGGCTGATTCATCTTTTCCCCAAGAGGCCTGGAGAAAACAAAGCAACTGACCTGGAATGCTCCACACTGTCACACTGTCCATCTGACCAGATCTTGCATTAACTGCCCAGAGAAAAGTGGTGTTACCACAGGAAAATGCAGCTATAGCTTGTGACGAGCTGTCAGCACCTTCTGCTGTGTGGTTTGGCCATACATGGGGGTGTGTATTAAGTAACTCATTTAAATTTTGTGCTGCACCTTTCCTCAGTTCTCTGTGCTGTGACAAGGTGGGGAACAAACAGTCACAAAGCCTTCTCAGGGTGGTTCAGGACACAGGGAAAAGCAGACACATCTGTAAAAACTTTATTTCAAAATCTTTTTATTCAACTGTTATTCAGCAATATACAATACAGTTTATAAACAAATGTCTTACCTTGTTTCCAATCTTCATTTAAAAATAAATATTATTGACAGTGAATATTAATTATGGTAAGATGTACCTTTTTAATTAAAATGTCTCCAAAAGAAATAATTTAATTAAAAAAGAAAAAGGAAATCCAAAAAACCTAAACACAATAATCTACTAAAAATATTTCCTTTCTTAGGAAGGGCTTTGACCCAACATCTTTACATATTGTCATAAAGATAACTGCTCAACAGTTCGTGCAAAATGAAGAGTCAGAGGAAAGGTTTAGAAAAGAAAAAAAATATTACATTAAAATAGAGAAATCAAAAGTGCCATGCACAGAGCAGGGCTTTCCACCATAGAGTCTGGAAACTAGATGCATTATTCTATGCGGCTTACTTTCTGTGGCTTCCCCAAAAATAAGGTTTTCCCCCCACGTAGAATTTATCATGCTTCTTTCAGTCTCTTTCTGTCCATCTTTAAAACTGTAGGTATTTTTTTTTGTCAGGGGTTGGTTCTGTTTTTAAATAGGTTCCTTTCTGTTTGGCTGAGGAGTGGAGGAAGTAGTCCGTCAGTGGTTTACTAATAAATGTACAAGCTTATGCAGTATTAACAGGGACATATATAGGAACGGATCTGTAGCATAAATAGGTCCTGTACCTAGAAAAGAAAGAGACAAGGGAGAGAAAGAGATTTTTTTTCTTTATCTTTTCCAATATAGAGGATTAAATGCAGAAGAGAAATACGGGAAGATTTATTTTTATCACTTCAGAGCCAGGGGTCAGAAGCTTAATTTTAATAGTAAAACAGCATCCTCAAGCTATCCAACTCAAATAGCTTTCTCTTCCCCCTCCCAAATCTAACGCCACTTAGGTCATTTCATTATGCATTACTAATGGCATGCCTAAACTTGGCTTCAGCCAAGTTACCAGCAATTGAGATTTCTATAAATACACCTTAATCTGGTATATAGTTTCTTGAGAAATGACAGGTATCAACCACCCATTACTTTAAAGGGAAATGACAAATGCTGTGGCTGTTCTCCTTGATTAACAGGACATGAACCCATTTCATTTGGAATGGGAACAGCAAGACCTTGACATCTTCTTTACCTTTTATAGGAAAGAGCAGAATTTTAAATTAAAAAATGTGCACGGGAGCTACAGAAAAACAGAGGTCGGATGTGGAACACATCTGTTACAGTCATTTCTTCCAAACCCGGGGAGGGCAAGACTGCTCCTGCTCCTATGAGGTAAGAGTATGCAGCACAATATAGGGCTGAGGGGGAGTTATGTACGTGCCACCACAGGAATGCTGGTGCCTGCGACCTTAGGGCTGCAGGTGGAGGATGCAGCTCTCCTGGGGTAGGGGCAGACACTGATGCCTTTGCACACAGCAAGATATGGCATCCACATCCATATTGCAGCTAGCAAGACTGTTCCTGCCTCGTATCCACTTACACGAAGATACTTGTTCAGTTATTTTATTTTCTAGTTACCTGCTCCAAAAAGAGAGGAATTTGCTATGTGCCACCATGGTGCAGCCCCTCTCCCTTGTGTGGTAGGGCCTAGGTTTGCTGGCCATGCTCTGCCAAGAACGCAGGACCCACTAGCATGGTGTGGGGTACTGGGGCTGCTCCATCTCTGGAACAGGTCACACTCTGCTGCCAGACAAGGGATTGCAGCTTCTCACTGCCCAGGCCCACGCAAACAAGGCTTGGACTGGGCTGCAGCAGCAGCTGTTTGGGTCCCAAGTGCCAATGGGTGATACCTTTCCAAAGCTATGACATGGACTAGCATATGCAGTTGTCACCAACCTTGTCACATGACAACATGGCCCTGACTGACATCTCACATGGCCATGGGACATTTCCACAGGGTTGAATGCAATTGCAGGAGCCGAGCCAGAGCTCTGACCTGCAGCTGGAGTGCACTGAGGCACCTGGGGAGAGGCTCCATCAGTGCTGAACACCCTACATACAGGAGTAATTGACGCTCAAAACACTGACAGTCACCCAAAAAAGTGACTGTCAGAGCCACTTTGCAAAGTGTGAAGACTTTAAAAAAAAAAAAAAAAAAGTTTTTGTGTTCAGTATCTCTGGAAAAGGAATAATCAGGCCACATCTATTCAGGAAACTCACTTCAGGCACCCTAATGTGAATACTTTAGTCTTGGTCTCTGGGAGATGTGAGTCTGTCAGCTGTGGCATGATCAAAGGAAATACCTTGAACAGTTCCTGAGTAAACCACTGCTCTTGGGCTTGCTGTTAAGGCTGCCTCGTAATCTATATATACCTCACCAGCAAAGCTAGAGTATTATTATCTAATATAAAAAATAGTTCATAGTAATGTGGTATGTGCAACTGAGGAACTCAAGAAGTATCCCCATAGTGCTATCTCAGACACCTAGACTGTGCAGAGATTATTTAGTTATTAAGGTTTTAATTAAATCTGTGCATGCACAAACACGTGGCTAAGACTGCCTGTGTAGCAACAGCAAAGCATTAAGATGAATACAGGATTTTTCTTTTTAAAGCTGAAAATCATTAACAAACACAACTAAAGGAGTAACTTGTAAAATTCTTGCAAAAATACACTAGAAGTGTGTGCAGAAAGTCCACAGCACCTGCTGGAGCTCAGTTCCTGGCCAGCACATGGAGCAGACAACCACCAGCCCCAAATGTTTTTTTTTTATGCTCAAACCTGAGGGTAGTGAGAATTCCTTTTTCCCTGCCAGGGCTGAACTTGTTCTTGCAATGAACAGGACTGGAGTTTGAGGACATGCTGGCACTTACCAAAAAGAAACCTGCACCTTTTAAAGATGGAATTCCTGTGGAAATGGTGAGGAACTCAGCCCGGAGAAATGAGCTCTTGTAGCTCAAGAGCTCTTAGAGCCATTGGACTGAAGGGCTGCAGAGGACACCAGGTGAGGATTGTTTCTGGTTTGAACAGAAAGCGGTATGACTCACAGCTCCATGCGGTAGCTGTGTGTCTGCTTACCAAGATCATTCTTCTGCCACTTTTACCTTTACGTACTAGTTTTAATCTCACTGCAGGACTGTGAATTAATGCAAAAGTCTTTTTTTTTTTTTTAATATTTTCCTCTTGTAAAAATTGCCGTTGTTTTTAACTTAGATTCTCCACCTTCTTAATTTGACAGCAGAACATAAGTTCAGAGTCTGTTAACAGAATCTCAGCAGTTAAATAAAATCTATTTAAAAAAAATATTTTAAAGCAGTTATTCTTACTGAACCCCAAATACAAACTTCTTTTTTTTCATCCTGATTCGGTGTTACTCTGCTCTAAGACTTCAGGCAGTAGAAGCAGATACACAGAGTGTCAGACTTCTCCCTCTGAACACAAGTAGACCAGAAATATGATTTGCAGTAATTTCTCCCTGTTTAGTTAACCCAAGCCCTTGTCATTATGGGTAATGCTGTTTATAAACAAGCTAGACTTAGTGTCCTCAATTCTGCTTTTACAGCAGTACTGGAAGTCTTGACTTTTACTTAATAAATTGCTACATTTGTAAATTTAAACAGAATGTGGTCTTGACCGCTAGAATCTGGACAAGCGATTGACCCAGATTTGAGAACAGATTTTCTAGCCAGAAACTTTAAATCAGGAGTACACAGTTACTTACAAACTACAGACACAAGGAAACATTTCATTTATATTTTGAATAGTCATTTGATGCTTTGTTATTGAAAGCTTATTTATCACTACGTAGATTTACATTTTTTCTTTTAGATTATTTACATACAGATGGCTTAAAGGGAAAGTCTACACTGAGCAGAACAATAACAAATTGTTCTGTTTGTGTGTGGTGAATTGCTCTCTGGCTTCACTCGTCCTTTTCGATTTACAACATCACAATGTTTTACTGTGCTTTTCTATTTAATAATTTGTTTTGTGCCAGCATTCATCAAAGTTTGATTTAAAACAGTTAATCCAGTTGAAAACAAATATTAATTAACCAAGTGACTTGTGACACGTGGAAAAAATGGGATGGTTCTTTTACAAGCTATATTTAACACAGTTTCCAGCAGTTTCCCATTTTTCTTCCTAAAAAGAATGTGAAAAGTCCCTTGATGTCTCTGAGATAGTGGCAAAATGCAGTGGCCCATATAATAAAAAGCTGAAAGACATCAGTAGCCTATTTTCCTTGAAAGATGAGATAACACCTAAAATCTGCCTGCCTGTTCGTGCTGAGCGGGACCCCAGCTGGCAGGGTCACGAGATGTTTCCCCGTCCCAGCTTTACGCAGCGCCCCATCAGCCTCAGCCTCTTTCCTTCCAGAACATTGTTCAATTAAAACTCTCAAACCTGGCATTTCATTAAGAGGTGAGGGATAAAACTGACCATATAGATTGTCTCATTCCCTCAGTCTAGAAACTTTAGATTGTGCTTGAGACATATTCTTGGAGAAACTGCTTCTGTGATCTTGTATCTATGGAAAACATAGGTGTTTATATGGGTTGTTGGTCTAGGATCATTACAGGCAATAACCTCCTAGATAAAACACACATTTGGAGCACTTCCACTGAATTGAAGGGAATTTACCAAACTTCAGATCTAAGAGCTTCTTCAAAGTTTTTAATTAAAAAGACACCATTACTAAAGTCACTATACACTCACTGAACCGAAGAGATAATAAGCTACACCACATTAGAATTACTCCACAGTCTGAGACATGAGCTTATAAGCTGCATATATCCATCTTCCACTCTTAAGTACTTCCAGCACAATCCACACACTGCAGTTTTGCTATCAGGGTTTTTCCTAAAGCTTTGTAACTGCTGCCTTCAACTTCCTACTCCCCACCAAGGGCTGATTCTCCAGGCTGGTGTATGGAAGTGTAGCCAGAGCCTCTGAGAACTTCAGCACAGTCTCCCAGCTAACCCTAGAGCAACATCTGTAAGGTGAGGTGTTCTTGTTAAAAGAAGTATGTGGCACTATGGAAATCTATGCAAAAACCACTAAATTATGGGGTCCCCAATGCTCCTTTCAGCTGGCTGTGGATCATCATGCCTGGTGCAACTGACAACAGCTCCTGAGCTGCCTTTTGGAGTTGCCAAGCGTGACAATGGTGACTTCCCATGTAGTTACAAGCACCTGCACAGGCACTGCTCACCACTGAACCTGCCTAGAAGGCACAAGGGCAAAATTAGTTTTCTACACATTTTTATTTATGATTCACTGAATTTTGGAACAGCTTTCCATAACTCATCTCAAGAAAAACGCCTCACAGAAGTCAGCACATGTATTTATTTCTACACAACTGTGCAGGTATCAGCTAGTGATCCTGCTTTCTCGTCCTTTGTCCACGCCATCAAGGTTTTTAAGGTCAAGTGTAAATCTCTTGCAGCTGGGTGAAACTATCAGAATTACCCTCCACACCCTTCTTGAAAATGCTGATGTTCCACTTTCCTGATCCACACTGTGACCTCAAACTCTCCAGGAAACTGGAACCACTGCAAGTGGAAAACACTGGCCAGATTTTTGTAGAACTGTGTTATCATTTTAGGTCTTCTCAGTTACACCTGAGATTCACCGTTTGTCTGCCTTCTCTCTTGAGATACCCACTGCTATGTTCAGGCCTATATTTAGAAGTGAATTGCCAAAATAATACCGTGTAAGGAGGGTGAGTGAAAGCCGCTCCTATCCTAATTTTTAGAAACTCAACAGGTTTTAGTGTTTCAACTGAACAAACAATCCCTTCCAAACATGCATTGGTACACAGATCAGTCAAGTGCTCAGTTACCCTCTGTGGAGGCTCTTCCCTTTTTCTCCTAAATCATGAGGACATTATTAGACATAAGCTACAGGATTAGATGGACAACTGATCTGATCCAGTTCGACAGTCACTGCAGCTCTGCAGGGCAAAACATTTTTGTATTAAACACAGCTACTAACAAACAGAAAGAGGGGTAGCTAAACTAGTGGATTTGATTAATGTAGGGAGGTCCATAGAAAGCGAGAAATACTTCTACCTTTATAAAAAAAATTCTATTTTTTAAGTTACCAGAAAAATATGCAGTTGCATTGTCAAGAGGCTGGTAAAAACTCATCTCCCACTAAAGTTACAAGAAGCAGGGACACACAATATGGGGAACGGTTGGTACATTCTCCCTCAATATACCTGCTTGCCTTCTGTGGTAGGCAAACACATAGGGAGCAGTCGCAGCCTTACGGAGAGACTCACTGCGAGACGCCACATCTGGCTGGGAAAACCGCTCTATGGAGAGAAGGTTGTGCCCCAACAGTGCCCAGCAGAGCAGCAGCTGAGCCGAGTCACACGGAGCTGGGCCCTTGAGGGGCTGCTCTTGGGCTCTGTCCTCCCCTGGAGACAGCCAAACCAACCTCCCCGCCACTCCAAACACCCGCTCTTGGAAAAACTGCCAGAAAACACCAGTACGTGCTTTGAGAAAACACCAACACTCATTTATAACACCCTCCGAAAGGAAACACTGCTATAGGCAGGGTCAACGTATAACAGGAACGTATCCTGAATACTTAAAAAGAGTTATTCATTCTATATAGATTATATGGCTTAAATACTTTATATTGGTCTGCATTTAAATAAGCCGGTAACTTTTCTCTTTTGAGACCCGCAGCTATTCTCTGCTTTGTAGTGCATTCCCATAAACAAATTTCTGCTTTGGTACCTGTGAGATGATCTCTCCTCACCAAATATCTTATTAAAGGGAAACAAAACATGCAAGTATGGATTTGTTTCATTTCCAGACTTTCTGCAGTTCCATGATCTAAAACTAACTTAACAAAACCAGGCACCATTAATTCACTCTTTGACACCTAAATAATGAGAGATACAAAATTATTTGTAGTGTGATTTGCTGGAAACTGAATTTTGAACTAAAACATATATAAAAATAGCTAACTACATTAGTGGTAGTTCAGGTGGTAAATGAGCATCCAGCCCTACACATCCTTCCTCAGCACTACGTGTGCAAGTCCCAGCATTCTGATACATACAAATAGCAAAAAGCACAACTCAAACTACCCAGATCACGAGGCAATGAAGAATAATGGTAGTGGGGTTTCAGTTACTGAGCTTTGAAGAGAGTCTGGGCCATGGTCTCAAATTTTTCATTATAAGCAGGAAGACTAAAAAGCCACGTTGCAAAAAGCTGGCAAGCTCAATATGGTCACACAATTCCTGAAGTCAACGCTTTAGGAAAAGACTTGCAATAAAAGTCACACTGGATGGAACCACAGATTTCACATTCTGTAATTGATACAAGTTGTAAATATTTGCAACCCAGAGGTAAATAAGACACTGCAGGTCTCACTTGACCATCTTTTAGATGTGATCAGGATTAAGAGTAAGCTGCCAATGCAGTTGTAATTATCACTCCAATCAGAGTTACTAAAGTTAAGCAGATCCAAGTCCAGATTATCTGAGGATTTTTTTTGAAAAATAACCCTATCCTGTCCATACTTAAGGACGGAGCAAAGTGCGTTAGCAGAATACATGATGACACAAGGAAAGTGGCTGTATTGAGAGCAAGTGCCTGAAAAAAAGGAGTGCCTGTAATTTCATAAAGAAAGGATCACCTTTTTGCTATAAACAAACAACGGCATTTTGGGAGCAACCCACAAAGACCCTCCAAACCTTTCCAGTGATTGATATGTGCTAGATATTAGCTAACTAAAGACACTGACATGCCCTAGATCTAAGGGAGGTCAGACTTCACAGAATAAGCCAGAAAGGGGCTATTTGGAAAAACCATGGACAGGGGCTGTTCCTCAGTGCCCTCTTTACCTGTGAAATCTCCAGCTTCCCAGAGTGAGGGGGATTCAGATCAGAACGCCGATTTTAAAATTTATGAAGTAGTAAAGTAGTTCTAATTATACCAGTTTGCTGAATTTTACACATGACCAGTAACATGACAGGCCCCGCAGACGATGTCCACTAGAGGACTGACCCGCTGTGCTCCGCCTCCTGCAGGGAGCAGCCGCACACCCCGCCAGGGTGCTGGGCGTCCCACCGCGGCCGTGCCAGCGCCAGGTAACACCAGATATTCCGGCCACCACTCGCACCCGTGCAAGCTTCGTTAGCGCAGCTCCCGCTCCAGCCGCGGCACAGCGATCCCCGCGCTGCCATCACACTGACTTTTCCACAGAGCACAGTTGCTGCTCTGCCAAACTGCTTCTCTTTCCAGCTAATAAAATTGCCTCCCAACTGATAACAGCCTTGCAGTATAAAATACACGGTTGTTAACTGCTGTTGTGACAAATAACACCATTCTCTTGACAACCCTATTTTTTCCAATACAAACCTACTTGAACTGTTTATTATTGACATATGGGACTGCTCTGCCATTATCTAATTAAAAAAAACCCACATAGTAAACAGCAATAGTGAATCTGTCAGCATCCTCACTGCCTTAGCAAAGCCACATCAAAAGCCAGCCTGATCCTCTGTTATTACCGGCACAGACCTGTCAGGCTCTGTCATGTACAGAACAAACACCTTCTTCACATAACAACTGTAAGATTCATTTCCCAGCAGATCCTACTTCATGTTTGCTTTCCACCTTGAGACCAGCACCATCACTGTCCTCCTCAGAACTAGTACCAGCAGTAAGATTGTCTCGACATTTCTTTCTGCTGACTGCTAAGGACATCACGTCAAGGGTTAGGGAGCTGCCTCATCCACAGCACACTTCAGTGTTACTTTATACATCAGTAAAGCTGCATCAGTGTAGCAGAGGTGGGAAATACATAACAATTACCTGCCCCTTGTAAAATACACATGCTAAGTCAGATAGTACTGCAAACTAAGGCTCCATTTTGCAAAGCATCTATTGAATCGGTACGTAAAGAACTAGCAGCGTCTGTATATTCCTGCCCAAAATGCTGTTTGTTCATGCACAAAAAGACATGGGTGCGCTCAGCCTTCCCTCGTGCAATTTTCTAATTTTCCCTCACTAATCAATCAATCATATAGAAATCTAGACCAGTGCTAGGTACAGCTTCCACATTCATTAGAAAGACTTGGAATACTCCTTTCATTGTGTTCAGCAATATTTTTTAAAACATTTTTTCATCTGTAACTTAAAGATAGTAAAGAGGTTCAAATAATATTCAGATTTCTTCAAGGACATTGCACGGGATTTAGCAGAATAGGTTACTACAGTTTTGCCTGTCCTCTGGGGAACAAGCAGGAACCACTGAAAGGAGGTTACTCAAATAAATTGCATTTCCACAGTACAAAAACGCCCTGGCACAGCTTGTTTCTGCCCTAGGTAATGAGGTGACACAGTACTGCAGTTCGTGCTTTTGTCCACTTCGAGAATTAGTCCATATTACACACACACAAAAGAAGATATTTGACCTCACTTGTCCCCAGACCAGTCTAATTTGCCTAGATATTAAAGTGCTAGTGATGTGTTTTTAATGAGACTTCTCTTTGCATGTTTATTATCCAGTGACATTTAGGAGGTCAGCCTGATAACACAGTTATGGTCTCTGTCTTGCTACTTTGTTTAATGTAAAGGAAAATGTGATGAGACCCAGGTCACATTTAACTACAAATAACAACAGAATGTGAGCTCATACCTGGTCTCATAAAAAGCACAGGGGGAGTGAAGCGGACCCAGACCAGACCGAGAGGGAAAGGCAAGGAGCCTAAGCTGAACAGCCACACAGAGAGACTTTCCTTTCTTGCTGTTTTGTGTAATGTTCATCTATCAAAGGCAAACAAGCTCCACAGGCTGTTTCTCAAAGTAGCACGCAGGGTCATTCAAATTCTGACACCGCCAGGAGAGCCCTAGACTCAAACCCTTACCCAAAGTTAATCCAGACTCAACCACAGCCACTCCAAAGAGGGCCCCTCCAACCAGCGACAGCTCGTTACACTCCAGAAAACAGCGTGTTCATTTACTTTCCTGTCTCTAAGCTGCAAAAAAAATACCTTTTGCCTCTGAGTGCACCAGAGGGATCTGACACTCTGCCACACGGTCTCCTGCCTCGAGGTGGGTTGTCACAGCTTGACTCTGTCGATGTGCTGGTCTTACGAGCATCACCAGGAGCTGCACATGCCCAGGGACTGCAGAACTCGGCCCTGGTGCTTTATCATCTCAGGCCATGTAGCCCACAAGCAGATCTGCCTCAGACATAAAAGCTTTGTGGGGGGGAGAGGGCGATTGGCGTGAAGTGAAGACTTATTTTCTTCCTTGCTGTGAACACTTCATCTCTGCATAACACATGAGTCTCTCTGCGTCCTTCCTAGAGCACTCTAAGCATAATGAAGCACAGTTTCTTGTTTCACACTCCCATCTTTGTTTATTTTATTTAAAGCTTTCACTTCAGAGCTGTGAGGCTAGAGATCAAACAAATAAAAGAGATTTTGGAAGCTGCAATGTCTGATCTACATTCTGCTCAGAAGTTAAACTAAAAATTGCCCCCAAGCTAATACACAGGCACTCACTTTGGAGACCATTTGATAGGAGATAACGCAGCTGATTTCCCTCCCAGAAGGTCAGTATGAAGATCCTTGGTTATTACTTCACCTATCATATAACAAAGTTAGTCTCATGACTAAGGCACTGGATTTAAGATTAAGAGAACTGAAATTAAGTTTTCATATTTAATTCAACAGCTGCCACAGACTCAACAAAGGTGGTCATTGCTCTCCCTGCCGTTCGTCCATCTCGTCCATCTGGACTACGAACTTTCTGGGACGCAGACACCACGTGTCTTGCTCAGGGATGCTCCTGTATCCCCCCTGCTTACTCAGCACAAACTAGGAACACTTCCAAACACATTAACAACATAACGCACTCCGTCACTTGTTCACCCTGATTTTTTCCTGCAGCAAAAGATTCTACTTGCACACAAGTATTTAAACGGAAAGACAAATATTATTTTCATTTAGAACAATATGGACAGCAACTCACCTGATAGCACTAAACCTGGCAGCCTCAGTAACTTGTTCTCACTTTCCTACCTTACCGGCAGACAGGTAGTAATCTCTTGTGAGACCACAGCACCAAGTTTTTATATGGTAATATAACCATTACAGATACAATTGTTTGAGTAGCTAATATTTCAGGCATATTGGGCAATTTTTCTGTTACACTGGATCTATTCCCTTATATACTATGACGTTGATCACAAATTCCTACCAAATACAACTTCAGGTAACACGTCCAAAACTATGGATTTTCTGTTTATACTTGGTAGAGATACCAGATGAGACTCTGTGCTCTTTAGAGAATCTCAGTAACAGGCATATTTATTCTAATAAGTTCATTTTTCAGTTCAAATAGAAGATGTAGGCAATCCTGTTTTTCCATGGTGCATGACTGGGTCTCCAACTGTAGTCAACAAGAGCCCTGCAGGCACATCTGAAAACAGCATTTGATCTGTAATCACATTTATTGGAATACAAGCACATAGAGGCCCTGTCTTAATACAGTGAACATATTGGGAAGATTTCTATTGCAAGGAAAATAGGATTAGAACCCAATTCATGCAGGACACTGCGGCTGGTGCCATGCCATCAGCTTGTAGGCAGAGCCCTCCAGTGCGTTAAATGAGGGTGTTTCTTAATCACTGATGGCAAGTCCATTGTTTGAGGACATTTCTGCTTTTATACAGAGGAAATATCCCCGTGTACAATGAAAAGACTTACAAATGCTAAAGACTTTTGAAAGTAAATGCATTAGATGGTTCAATTATTACACACAGATTTGGTGCAAGTACTTATCTGTGTGTGTTACAGAGCTCGAAATAGGATAATAAATTATATGTATTATGCTACTATGCATATATATATTTCATACAGCAACACAGGGTTGGGTCCTGCACTTGTGATGTTTCCTATGTGAGCAAAGATTTGGTTTGATTTGATGGCCCTAGTGTGTGGAAAATTAGCTATGACACTGCCCTGAGGGGGCGGACTTGAAACAGGACCTCTAGTTTACAGAGGGGAAAAAATGAGAAGAACTATTTCCCATAAAGAGACTGCATTATTTACAGAGAAAAATAATTACTGTGCCTAAAATAGCTCTGAAGAACACCACTTTAACATACAAATAGGGCACTCTGAAGCTCAAGGATGCTATTTTCTCTTAAAATATTTTGAAGAAAGTTTAGTGCTTATCCAACGCAAGTGACAGCACTGGAAACCCGAGTCTCTGATTTCCTGACAAAAGCAGGTGATATCCCTGCATGTCCTCATCACTCTGGCTTCCACATTAGTATTTTATCCATGTATCTTTATTCTGGGTAGGGAGCAACACTTCACATCTAGAGGAGATAAATCCATTTCTTTCCTCTTCACCAGGCTTCTCTCTTTCTGCTTCAAACTAAGGGCCTGGCCCAGACAGCCTTTCTGAAACACACCAGTGATGGGCACTGGGACGGCAACCACCTGCTTCACAGAGCAACCAAAGAGACATCGCGTGATAACGAGTCTCAGACAGTTCTGCTCCAGAAGGCACCTGAATCAGGAACTTTGATGGCCAAGTTATTCAGCCGCGCATCTCCTGAGCCATGCTGTGGCTGATGTTTTATTGATAAGCAATTACAGGCAGCTCCAAACTGCCACAGGTATGGAAATTGCCATAAACCAAGTAGAAGCCTGTTATTCAGGGGGTCTTGATTAAGGCAGAGTAAAATTATGTTATTTTTACAGAGGAACATACCAAAATACAAAATTAGTTGCCTCCCTTGTATGGAGACAACAGCAGTTGCTGGGTTATACCTGATTAAGCCAGTACAGTGACCCAGAACAGGAGTCCTGTGCTCTCTCCGCTGCCTTCAGCTTCCTCCCAGGATGGGAACTGCCACGGCGTGGCACTGTTCACAGACACCAGCGTGCACAGGAGAAATGTCACAGCAGGAAATGTTGGTTCAGCGTGTTTTGTAACCCCTTTAGTATCAGCCTTCATCTGGAGAATCCCACAAAATATTTTTCTGCATTCCACTACCTTTTTCACTGATTTAAATCATTCCATTATCTCCACTGCTGGCCACAACACTTATATTTTATTTTCAGAATTTAATCCAGCCTGGAAACGATACAGCAGTGCCACATTCCCAAACCATAGGCTTGTAAAAAATCAGAACAGACAGCAGTTTAGATGATCTGGGCAGGGGGTCTTGCCCTAACAGACATCTGTGACATGCTCTCTCGGCGGCACAAAGTCACATCCATCTGTTGAGATGGAACTGAGCCCATTTGCACTTCCATCATCCTGGTTTTGGTTCACAGGCACAACATAAGCTCCGGGTTCAGCAGGCAGGATGCACAGTGCTGCAAACCCTGAACCGAACTTGTGTTGTCAGCATGGAAAACACAGCAAGAATTGTCACCATGGGTGAGTGGAAAGAGGAAACACTAAAACAACCAGCAGCTCTGGGCTCCTGGGAGGAAAGCAGACCTTTCCAATAGGAAAATTCTGAGCATTACAGCATTCAGTTTAATTTCTGTGGTCAGTGAATTCAGCAAAAGCAAACTGAACTTTTTTATATGCCCACAGGCTCCTGTAATTAGAATTCAGGAATTATCACTTTGTCTTCTACTAAACTCCAGTGAACAGCCAGCTTAGTTTTAGGAATGATAATCAGTAAACCCTAGTTTTCACACATATTTCTCCATGAGAAAGAAACTAAATTATTCAGAAAACAGCAAAAGCTGAGTAGCCAGAGAAAACCCAGCAGCTGTAAAGCATTAGTGGGTCACATTGACCCACATACAACTGATTTCCATTACAGTGAGCCAGGCCTGCAACTGTTTGCCCTGAGAGTGTGAAGAGGTAGCAGGGCGGTGTGTGAACATTCCTGTGTGAGGATTATGAAGCTGCGTCAGAAGAGACCCAGCAGAGAGGAGAGCTCAGGGCTTTCCCTGCACAGTCAGTGGCATTAAATTGTTTCCCTTCTTCCACAGATAACTTGACAGGGACATTTGTTCAACATTAACCAAGTGACAGTGGCTGAGAAGGGAGCTAAAGCCCCGCCAGAGCAGCACCACACAGCTTGAAATACCTTTGCACTGTAGATTTAAGACTCTGTGTTCTTAGTCCTACAACAGCCTTCTCTGACTAGCCGTAATATGGTAATGTGGCATTAATAACTTAATACAGTATTAACTGATAGACAATCAGTATTAACACAGTGTTTACATTTGCAAGCCATTATAGAATGTAGTATCTCCAATTCTTATCCTACCAGTAATTCCAACGTGGAGCTCATTACACAGCAATTGACATTTCCCTTCTGAACCTGCACCCTGCTCCACATGGGCCCCACGCCTGCCCCTGTAACCACTCGCCAATTGTAATTCTCTGCAGAACAGCCACGGCATTTTACTCACTTGAAGCTGCAGCTACCCCATCCGAAAAGCTGCCAGGGGGCTCTGAAAGTGGGGCCTCCCTCAGCATCTCCCCGGAGGCAGCAGGTCCCAGCCGCGCTCACACCCATCTCCCCAGCCCCACACCTCCGTGCTGACTTCGGGCAGGGCAGGGAGCCCTGCATTTTGGGATAACTTAAGTACATTTGCTATAGATTCCGGTGTAGTTATTTGGTTTTAGCTTTAACTTTAGCATCGCAGCAACACGCCTGTCTATGACAGAGGGGCCCGAAACTGAAGGGCAGGACTCAGGGCGGCACGGCCGGGGGGAATAAGGGGGAAAAGGGGCTCCTGGCCCTACCTGACCCGTGCTGCTGGCGGAGGATGGCGGCCTGCCCGGGCGGCGGCGAGGCCGAGGAGGCAGCGGCGGCCGTCGAGGTGGTGGCGGTGGCGCTGGCGGCGGAGTCGCCCCCGTCGGCCGGGGGCGGTGGCGGCGGCGGGCGCTTGCCGGGACCGGGCGGCGGCGTGGGCCGGGCGGCGGGGCCGTGGCGGCGCGGGGCCACCCCGCTCTGGATGTGCGACACCGCCTCGGCCGCCTGCACGTCGGGCGGCGCGAAGCGGGAGAGGACGCGCAGCAGCGCCTGGGCCTTGTGCTCCTGCGTCTCGTCGTCGCTGTAGTCCGCCACGCGGCACTCGTAGACGCCCTCGTCCTGCCGCCGCACGCCCGAGAGCCGCAGCCGGTGCGAGATGTCGTTGCCCTGGACGCGGACAGTCTGCAAGAGAGCGCACCGCGGGGCGCCGCCTCAGCAGCGGCACCGGCTCCCCCCGACCCGCCCCGGGAACCCCCTCCCCTTCCCTTCGCCAGCAGCGACCCCGCTCTCCTCAGTGCAGCCCCGGCAGAACTCGCTCCCGCCCCGGGTACGCGGCTTTTGCTGTCCAGAGCACCGAACCCGGGCTAACAGCCCCCAAAAGCGAATGCACCCGACATTAAAACCCAGCACTTCTCTGTTAAAGCCCCACTTCGGGGTCCCAAGGGACCATCCACAATCAGACCCTGCTCCCCATCATGCCCACGCCACTGCGGCCCTGCCACTCCCCCCCGCGTGCCCACCCCAAGCCTGGGGGTCCCCTCTCCCCCTGCCCGGTCCCGCACGAACCGCCCCGGCCCGTGGAGAAAGCCCAGCCCGAGGCGGTGCCCGGCAGCCCCGCACGGCTCAGCACCGCGGAGAGGGGCCGGCCGCCCAGCGGCCGCCTCGCCGGGGCAGAGGCAACCCCGGGCCCGCAGCCACGGGGAAGGGGCGCGTTTCCTGCAGGACAAGGAGAGAAGGGGGTCTCCACGGCGACTAAGGTTTGCAGATGGCAGGGGAAAAAAGTAAACTTCTCTCCCGATCCGGCCCACAGTCCTTTCCAAACGTGGCTAAGGGCTGGAAGGCAAGCATCACCTCCTCTTGATTTGAGAGGAATGAGACGTGACTGCTACATCAGCAACAGATGGTAACGTTTTGACCAAGCCAGGACACACCGAGGAGGGGAAACGTGCCATACTCCTGCTGTGCTGCAGGAGCGGGGCTGCCAGCGAGACCAGCTGAATCGTGTCAGGAAAGGAGGGGGCATGCGGTAAATCCCAGGTGTATGGGAGGAGGGGTGTGCACCACCCAGCTCGAGCTGCACTTACACTGATTTTAGTTGCATCCTTATTTGATACCTAAAAGAACAGAGAAAAGGGGGATTAGACTCAACTCTGCCAGCACATCAAGAAGATGATCATCTGCCCACCCCAGTGCAAGGACGGGACATGGACAGATGCAAGTTTCCCTGTGTGCCTTTCATGCAGCCCGTGTGTGTCTGAGGAGGGGGAGTTCCACACGCCACGGGGAAGGCAGCAAACCAGTGCTCAGCTGGGGGCACTGTTTTGGCAAAGCTCCTGTGGTGTTCAAAGCAGCACTGCCTTTACCACAGGTGCAAAGAGCAGCCAAAGAAATGCTTGTTGCATGCTGTGCTGCTCTGTCACTGACAGTCACTGGGGAAGATGCTTTACCAGCAGTATTAGCTCAGCAGTGAAGTGCTTGAGCAGGCTGGATCCGCACTGCTCAGGGCAGAGCTTTGGACCTGAAACATCCTGGGAGCAGGTGCTGCTCAGCAGGTTTCATCCTTGGTTATTTTTTTGTCTCCAGCCAACTACTGTAAACCTAAGTGATGCCTCAGATCTCACTGATGCACCTCCCAGGGAGATGGTCATCATTCTCCAGGCATGCCCTGTCATCATTTATTGTAAAAGCAACTCACAGTTTTATATAAGGTTAAAGAAGACATTTAAATCCAAGCGATTTATTTCCCTGCCTGACAACTGACTTACACTTTTCCCAGCTAGGCGGCAGCGCATTAGTTCAGTGTCTATATGCTTTGCATCTCTATTTGAGCTCTGCAGGAAAACAAGCGTGCCACAGAGAGGGGAGCTGGCACAGGCACGGAGGCTGCCACGGGGCACCCTGCCGGCAAGGGGCCGTGGGGCTGGTGAGGATGATGTGCTCTGCAAAGTCAGGGAACTCGGCCTGGAAATCCTGCTTTACCTCACTCCTTGTACAGCACTGTTTGGCACCAGCAAGGTGTCTTGTGCTGGGAGGAGGCTGCAGAATGAACTGGCTTATGTTGGGGAAATGCAGCTAAAAAATTTAGACTAGAGCCTACTCTCATGCCAGGCGGCTTCCTAGGGGGAAGGGAAAGGACATGCAAGATTTAACTCTGCTTCATGCATTTTAATTACTGTATCCGACCGTGTGAAATGCCTTGCTGAGCTCCAGATAAGGACACAGGCATGTACGTGCACCCCCAAGAAAATGTGTGCATTTGTACATGCAGACTGATGCGGACTTAACATACCCACAGAGAGAGGTGTACCCCTTGTGCCTTTCTCTGCTCTATCAGTGAGCAGAGGCTCTCCCATCTTTCACGATTCCTAGCGCAGCTCACAGAAGCACTGCTTTTTGCTTATCCCCACTTCATGCTACAGCTATTTTTGACTGCCTCTTTTCAACCCTTGTTGCTGATTTTGCAGTGGGACATTTATAATTTTCTATGTACAATCCTTAAAGCAGTGATGTTTTCTCCTGAGGTGAAGTCTGCCGTGGTGCATGCCCTGTCTTCCTCTGTCCCCGGGGGGGCCTGGGGACACCAGTGCTTCCATCCACTCACTGGCACTGGGTAGAGCAAGCGCTCTTCTCTCTGAGACTGCTGAGTTTATTTTGATCACCCTCTGAGCATATTGCATCAGATGAATAGATATATCTCCACAGTACTGTATTACCTTGCTCCTGCTGCCGGGGACACTGATGGCAAATTCGTGGGCAAGTTCTCTGGCTGGTTCTTTAAGGTACCACCACTGGATTTCCAAGGAGTAAGAGGTGGATCCGCTGGCTCGGAAAGCACAAGGCATCTCAATATCATCGCCCTCCCTAACAGTCACATCTTTGGGAACTTCAGTAAAGGTAGCTGGGAGGGGAAGACAGAGTTACAAGGGCTGGTTAACGGAAGAGATTAAAAGACAAGATCAGTGCTTTTCAGCGTAACGTGAGCTGCTTCAGCTCAAGGGCTAAGCGCTGACCGAGACACGGGTTTCCCATAGCCCGGTGACCGCACGGTAAGCGGAGCATCCAGGACGTCGCACCCGGGGCCGGGCCGAGCCGGTCCCCGCCACCCTGCAGCCGCGGCTCCAGCGGAAAGGGAAAGTTTGAAGAGGACCTTAAAACCCTTCGGTCCTTCCATTTCCCGGCTGGATACCGGGGCACCAGTGTCCCCCTGCCCCTGATCCGGCTTGGGGACTGTCCCGGGCTGCGCTCCCCTCCGCACTGGTAGCTGCGAGGCACCGAGCCCGCGCTGCCGGCAGCTGCGGCCGCAACAGAGCCACCTTGTTCTGCAAAATCCCTCCCCGGGCAGCGCTCCCTGCCCCCAGCCAGCAACACTTCCACAGGAAAAAGCGGCGGGGAGGACGGGACTTGGAGCGGTTGCCGGCAGGAGCCGAGCAGCCGGAGCGCGGCTGCGGGCAGGGCGGCGATCCCCGCCGGCCCCGGAGCCCCGCTGCCTCCCGCCACCGAGCAGTGTCCGGAGCGGCGGCTCCCCGCGAGAACAGGCAGAAGTTTTCTACTCACCGGTGACTATGAACAGCAGAGGTGCGTTGAACATCAGGTAACAGAGGGTGCAGAAGAGCCCCCGATTTTCCATCTCATCTATGTGGGCTGCGGGCGGTGGCCGGGCTCGGGGCGCAGCCGGGCGCGCCTCAATCCATCGCAGACGGTGGGGCCGGATCAGGGCTCCTTCCCAAAAAGCCAAAGCCACCCGACTAACCTTGGTTTGTGGGGAAGCAAATATAAAATCCACAGCCGGCTGCTCAAACTCGCTCGCAGGTGAAAGCGACGTTCCTGGGAATGAA
Source organism: Streptopelia decaocto (assembly GCF_964273445.1). Taxonomy (NCBI): domain Eukaryota; kingdom Metazoa; phylum Chordata; class Aves; order Columbiformes; family Columbidae; genus Streptopelia; species Streptopelia decaocto. The sequence continues at coordinate 13,607,871 of NC_138666.1, read as the reverse complement.
GCAATAAATCTCGTCCCGGTTCTTTGCTCCGGCACTCGGTGCTCCGCCGCCAGCGGGATTCAACTGCCCTGCGCTGAATGGGGGCTCCTGCTGTCCGCAAGCGAGAAAGCGGCTCTGGGCTCCCCTCCGAGCCCCATTACACTGACAAGTCTGCTCTCGGAGCTCGCAGCAAGGTCCAGCGAGGCGGCAGGGACGAGCCTTCTCTCCCTGAGCCTGGGGAGCGCCCGGCGTGTTCCCGTCGTGGCTTGTGCTCTACCCCTGCACAGAGGAGGCGCGGCGGCACGTCCGAGCCCGCCTCTCCCCTCCCGGGCGACGAGCAGCCCCGGCCGCAGCTGCAGCCGCGGGCCCGGCCCCCGCCCCCGCGGCCGCGCACCGCTCCGCCCACAGCGGGGAGCCCCCGCCTGACGCCCGCCCGCAGCGCTGCCCCGGCCCTGCCCGCCGCCCTCCATCCCCGCCGCCCTCCATCCCCGCCGCCCTCCATCCCCGCCGCCCTCCATCCCCGCCGCCCTCCATCCCCGCCGCCCTCCATCCCCGCCGCCCTCCATCCCCGCCGCCCCGGAGCTCTGCCGTTCAACCCAGTCTCGGCGGCACCCTCGACGTGTTGCCTCCCGCTCGTCTCAACATCCCGGGCTCGCTCTAGACGTAATTCAAGTACTTGAATGAAGAGCAATAAACCGGCTGCTTTTTTGCTGGCTCCTGATCCAAGTCTGGGTCTCCTCTTGCGGTGCGTGCCCAGAGCTGAGTGTTCAGTTGCTGCCAGGCTTCCAAAGTCGCTATGTTTATTATTTGTTAAAAATACATTAAGGAAAAAACAAACCCTGCTATTGGTTTAGAACACAGTATCATAAAAAGAAAATGTTTCTGTTGATCATCTGTTTCTCAGGCAAATGTCCCAATTAGAAAATAGAAGCACTCAAAAGTCAAGTTAATAAAGGCATTACAGTGAGTTACAATGACAAGCAAAGTTTGATTTCTGCAGCAAGTAATGTGAGAGAGCTGTATTTTAATAAATTTGAGGTGCCTTTTGAAAATATTTGCCTTATTTCCCAGTGAAATTCCATTAAAAGTCACCACTTTATTCAGCTGCAACTTCATTCAATCACTGGGATGGCAGGGGATGTGTGTTTTATGATCCACAGAAAATTTCCTTTATATTTTTAATGGTTTAATTCTGTATCAGAACACAAAGCTGGATACACAAAGATTCCCATGAAACAAATTATTTAGAAATATTCACTTTTGGAATAACTAAATCAGACCACTTTATAAATGGGTTCTAGTATCCAGCTTCCCAGCTCACTCCCTGTCCAGCCAGCCAGACTGCGGGAGGCTTAAGCAGCTGGGCCCTGCCAGCTGCTGGCTCCCTCTGGGAAAACCCACCCACATGGTTTCCACCAGAAAGTTTCAACTAAATTTACACAATCCTGAAAAATACTGAAACTGCATCAAATCAATATTGCCTATTAGAATTGTTTTTCTTCAGAGCATTTTCAGCCATTCCCACCCATCACATCATGATTTAAATCCTGCGAGAGTCCTCTGGTAGGTCTACAACAACTCGCCTGAAGACCAGCTCCTTGCCTTCCTCCATAGTCTTTACCTGCAGCCTAAATCCTGCCAGCAGGCAGAGCGCAGTTCCCCAGGCAGGTGGAGTCAGCCCCCACCAATCATAAAAGCTTTTATAGTTCTATTAAACACCATTTAATCAAATAGTCTAATAATCACGCTTTGCTTTTCCACCCAAAAGCTCACTGTGTTCCAGGCAGTAAGTAAGCATCATGATTTCTTTTCGCATATGGCCTGAAGCCATATAGCACTGCAGCAAGTTTAATTACCCGCTTGCCGGAGTCCCCGTGTGGTGCAACCACGACAGACATACCTGAGGAAGTAAACCCAGCAGCCACCCCGCTGAGCAGCAGAACTTTCGGTCAGATCCCAAGAACAGGTTTGCTGCGTCCTCTGCTAGTGAGGCAGTTCCTCAACTTCATGCCCTCTGTAGCAGGATTGATTAGAAATCTCCTAATGGATAAACAGAATCCATACAGAAGTAATTTTTATATAAAATTACTAGCGACAAATTGTATTTGAAAAACTTTTACTTAAGATTTTATTAAAATTGATGTTTAAAAATTTCTTCTGAAATTGAAGCATTGGGGAAATTTCTAAAGGCTTCGAATATAAAAATACCCAGTACATGTTAAGTTTTGTTTCTTAGATATATTAAAAAAAAGTCATAAAAATGAAGAGGAAAAGAAAATGCATTTAAACTTAGTTCCATTTTAATAAATCTAAGGTTGTTATTGTAATAGCGTTGCTGAAGTGAAGACAGTTTTATCTTGAATGTATCCCTCAATTTATAACATCAAACTTTCAGTTCTACTGTATTTACTACCCACCTCATTTGATTTTATATGTAGCAGCTGAACACCAAGGCACTGATATCTTTGTATTCAATTAAAGTAAGGAATTAGGAACACAAGTGTGGTTTTCACCATCTTAAGTTAGAGTAATAACAAGACTCTTTATGTTCTCCTCTTCTACTAAAACTATAATGGCGAGCTATTGTGCTCTGCTCTGACTAGCAAGTACTCTGTGCAAATCATTTTGCTCTTAGGATCATAACAACATTTGAAGTCACTTATTGATTCAATCCTGCCAGCAAACGGGACTTGTACAGCACAGAAGCTCTCACCAGCCTGCACCCAGAGCCCGAACGGGTGACAAACGGCAGGAATGTCACAGGGAGCAGCTCCCTTTGCAGTTGCTGATCCTGCAGCACCATCCGCACCAGCAATTTGCAGTGAAATCAGGGAAAGTATTCAGGTGCTTAAAGTGAAGGCTGTGTTTTGTTGAGGAGCATATTTTTTTTCTGTAACTATCACTCAGATATTACATTAAGCTGTGTGGCAGATAGGTAACAATATTTTACACCTAGGCAAGCTGAAAGTGGCTGTTTTTATGGAGAAATCCTACTGGATTTCCATAGCTTTCCACTTCTGAGTCAGATATTAGTGGAGAAGATTGTTTCTGCTCTAGGATATGCCAAAACACAGTGGCATTTGTTCTGGCAACAGGAGTCTTTGCCACTTTATCCATGTGACTTAATCCCTAAGCCATCCCCAAGGAGATGGTGGCAGGGAGAAGCTCTGAAGTCCCTTCCTGGCTCCCGAGCACATTTCCAGGGAAGCCAGGAGGAATCTGGAAGGACCATTGGATGAAACCAGCAGAATTCCCCTGGAGGGACAGTCATCTTTGTCATCTCCTACTCTCATCCTCATACTTCACTGTTGGCCCAAATCCTCCTTTGAGATGAAATGCAGGAGCATCACTGACCTCAGGAGGCGATGGCGATTACCAGCAGATGAGTATCTGGTGCTTTAAGCAGACACAGACTCACAGGACTGGTAATGGGCGAGTGCTTTCGCTGTTGCTGGACCATGTTTTATAGCAACTCGTGAAATCCCATAAGCAGCTCCAGCACTGTGTGTCTGATGACATTTAAGAACATTTCTCCCTGTAATTTTTTTAAATGACTAGCAACTCCATTATTTGAATAACCAAAATACTTTCTAATGGCTGCTTGAGGAGCCTTTAATTCATACCCTGCTGTTTGGAGTTAATCCATTCAGAAATTAAAACAGTGCAGGTCACCTTTGAAAAGGAGAAAGCTGCAAAAATATCCCATTTTATACACACAAAGCATATGTGAGGAGACATTGAGTTGGTGTAAAAATGCTGTAACATACTTGATGTGACGTGGCATTCTTACCATATTTAAGCAACGTTCATCTCTGTCTTAAATTGTCTGGCAAAAAATAAGTCCTGTTCAACACTCTGTTCTTAGATTTTTGTTAGTTTTTCTTTTTTTTTTTATTTCCTCATTTTCCTCATTAGACTGACAAGTTTTCATAGTCAGAGGCCAGTTTTGCTCCTACTGATGGAAAATAAATGCTTTTACACATGACTCCTGTGAACTCCCTGGCCTCTGCCCCCGCGGGGAGCAGCCAGCGCTGCCGCAGCATTCAAACAAACTCTGGGGCTCTGGGTGCCCCCCCAGGAATGGGAATATGCTCCTGGCGTGCTGACTGCTGCTGAAACTGGATTGCCTTTGGAAAATGGGTGAGAGGCAGAAGCGAATCTTGGATGCAAACAAACAAACAAAAAGCAAAAGAGAGCAATGCTGAAATGTTCACATCTCTGCTCCCAGCACAGTGACCTTCACTGTGGAGCTTCTGCCTCAGAGTAGCTCATAACAACACACTGGCGACTGCCAGCCTAGTTGTCTTTAAAATGTCACTGGTTTAATATCAAATCAAGAGGTATAATTGCATTTTTCTTTCCTTCTCCCCACCTCCTGAATTCCAGTTCTGATCAGGCCCAAACCAAACTGACAGTGTGTTGTGTTCCCATAAGAAGTCTGTAAAAGGTCATAAAAGCTGCAAGTTCAAACGTCTGGATTGTTTTCACTGTGCACGATGACTTTCCTGTTTCCCACCTGCAAGCGATGGGCTGCACCGCCTTGAAGTTATTCCAGGATCCAGGTGATAGGCAGGAGTCTAACCCAGTGTTTGAGAAAGACTTGATTGGTCTTATACTAGGAAATTCAAGGTTTAAACTGTCAGACTGTCTCGTCTCTTTGGTTTATTCATCCTTACTCTGGACAAGTGGCATTTCCACCAAAAAGCTTCATTTTACTTTCCATGAAACTGATTAAGGTAGAAAGCACACTTAAAGGATCATCTGGTCCAGCCTCTCTTGGCAGAAGCACAGTCTAGACAAGATGGCCCAGCACCCTGTCCAGCTGAATCTTAAAAGAGTCCAATGCTGGGGAATCGACCGGTGGTCTCCCCAGGGAGATTATTCCAATGGCTGTTCTCACTTTATGCAGCAGCAGAATTTTTAATTGCCTTTAGTTTCTACTTTATCTAGCTTTCTTATCTGGTATTCTTCGTTAAATGATCTAACAGTATGAGACACTTATGCAAGAACATACGGAAAGGGAGGGCAACATATATTAATAATAATACAACAATAGCTCATCTTCTAGTGCACTGTGCTTACAATAAAATCAAAAGCAGTCAGAAAATATTACGCTGTAATATTTATCTCAAATTTAAGGCGTACAAGCGTATTTTAATAAAAGACATGATGCTGGCTGCCCAGCACTTAGATAATAGTATAAGATGGTAAGAATGGACAACAAATAAAAATCGTCATCTGTCAGGTCCATCAGCATGCGGGGCCGCCGTTCAGCAGCTCACCTGCAGCAGGTGGGAGATGCTGCACCTCCACTGCAACCCCTGCATGGGAAAAGGGATCTGGTAAATTTATTGGGAAGAGCTTGAACGAGGTGGATCACCCAGAGACAAAGACAACTCAGCTCAGTCTTGGGCATTAGAAAAAATCCTGTGCTTTTCAGAAGTATACTACATCCAGGGAAGCAGCCAGGCTTCAACATTACCATGAGGAGCTCTTACTCCAAGATGTTCTGGCAGTGCCTGATGGTTTGGAGGAGAGTATTGTTTGTCTCTGAAGTGTCTCTACTTTGTGGTTATTCCCTGAGTAATATGTTTTTGTCTAACTTACAGCAGGATGTTTATAAACTATATTCGCTCACCATCTTGTAATATCTTACATTTTAAAGATAATTATTATAAAGTAAAATTTTATACTTTATAAATTAACATTTGTCCCTCTTCTGTGGAAAAAATAATATAATCATCCTTTGAAAGAGAAACATGTTGATAAAACTCAAAACACTCCACATTTGGGTCTACAAAATATTTTTAGCAATTGTTTACCAACATCTTGATTCATCGCATTCTTAAAGTAGTATAAGTAATAGGGAATTGAAACAAAAATATTATTAATAAAGACTGAAAAAAGAACACTACTAAAAATGTTACTAAAAAAAAGAACATTAAGTCCAAGAGAGAACACTGCTGAGTTAGGCAGTACCTTGTACTTCTCACCAGGCTCATATAAACTAGTAACATCTCCTGTGCAGAAAACCGACATAGATTTGACCTCAAAGAACTCCCAGCACCTCCTATGGAAAAAAATGCACATAAGAAACCAACAGATCAGACAAGATCTGCAGCAGCCTCTTAAATGCTGAGGCCTCAGTTTTGCAAGGGTTTCTGTGCGAGCTGCAATGTAAGTGCCTCAGCAATCTGCCAGCTCCCAGTGTAAAGGCTGAGGAGATGAAGCTACTGTGCAAGATTTTAAAGAAGGATACATGTTTTCCATGTGCAAAACTTTACGTTTTAAAAGAGCTGAGGTTGTTCCTCCTTTTTATTATTTGCATTGCCAGGATCACATCATGCTAGGCTTTCCACTCGTACAAAGCTAGAAAATAGAAAGATTTAGAAATTCAAGTCACATCTATCCAGTTTTTCAAGAGACTCAATGGATGACTGAAGAATTAGTATAATTACTGCAACATCACAGATACTAAGCAAATAAGGCCTGATTAACCAGGGGTGGGAAAAATAATTTTATTTGCTTAGACTGTGTTTTGATTTGTCTGTTTGTTTATTAATAATAAATACTTGATAAACCACTGGAAGAAAAAACATTGCTCTTAAAAAGTCACGTCTTGCATTCCTCTGGTCAAGAGCTGAAGCTAAAGCTGGTATGAAAACATTAGTGATTAAACACCGTTGCAGTAGGTTTCCTGATCTGTGTGCTGGGCCGCTCACAGAGCCAAGCGGCTGTGGCAGAGGAGATGCTGCTCGCGCAGGAGAAGTGAGGAAGAAAGCTGAGCCAGCAGCACCTGCAGCATCCTGCAGCACCACGGCCTCACCACAGGGATCACCCAGGTATGAGGGGTACCCTGCCTGTGCTCACCTGTGGGCCTTTCAGCACGACCAATTGTTTTAATAACAGTTTAACATAAAATACATTTTATTTTATATAGATCTATAGTTCTCTATTTATACAGTGTACATATATAGATACTCAGTATTCAGAGTCGTTGTGCTTAAAATGATTTATACGATTTTTCTATATTAAATACCTTTATAAATGCCACTTAAGCTCAAAGAACATAGGGGAATACTCCAAATAGATGTGAGTTACTGCAACTGTCAGTTAGGGATTTAAGTGCATAGCATGCCAGTGTGCTACATCTTTGTATCATGGGTGAGTGAGACAGCAAGAGAAAAGGTGTTGACAGTGGGAATCTGTCAAGTTGATAAAACCAAAATCATGAGCTTTGTTACATCAGTTCAATCAGAAAATGTACGGAAACCCCATTTTTCCAATAAATACTAGAGCATAAAAGATGAGAGTGCAAGAAAAAGCAAAGTTCAAGTAGAACAAGAATTTTATGCTATATATAAAACATTCAACATGGAAAATCAGATTAGGCACAAACATCTTGTATTAAACACACCATATCTGGGCTGACATGCAGAAAGGCTTCTAAGTATTCGATTAATTTTCCTTTACAGCTCAAGACTGTATTTTTATTTCCTAAGGAACTATTTGCAGCCGCTCTCTGCCTCAACCACAAAAACCTATCCACTTTTAATAAAAGAATGCAACACAACTCATTGAAGCCAACAGTTTCAAAAAGCATCCATTAATTTTGGATGCTTCTGGTTTTAGATGTCTCCCTTAATGAGCTTGAATGTAAACATGCTCTTAATAATTCTGCCAAAACTAGGCTAATAAGTTGATGTCTTCATTTATCAGCTGAAACACCTGACCTCATGCTGTACCGATGAATCAGATGCTCTGACTTAATAATTTATATTTCTTTTCTTTATAGGAAATAAACAGAAACTTTGGGCCAGATTCACTACTCTGTTCCCATTCCTCCCAGCAATGCTGGCACCAGGAGAAAGCAGCCTGGATGGAGATGGCAGCAGAGCATCCCTGCAGCAGCCAAACTGAGAGGGGTTCACCTCCGCACCCTTTTCATCGAGCATGTGTTTGTGGAACGGGGATGTGCAAGAACGTGTATTTTTCAGTTAGCAGATAACCCTTTCATCAATAATGGATCTCTTCAGTCTGTTGGTGAATCAACCCGCTGCGTGCTGTTTCAGAAAGACTGTTAAGAGACTATGGCTCCTAAATTAGATTTGAAATGACTATTTTGTTCAAGCAGGATCAATTACTCACCAGTGTTTCCTCAGTGCTCCTTGTAGTTAGAAAGCTGGAGGCCTGATGCACGTGGAGGAGTAAGTGCTGATTTAGGAGGTGACACTGTGGAAGTTTGGCCATGGCCTGTTGATACATTAACATTTTATGGCCATGGTAGGAAGGACCCAGATCGAAGAAAAATCCATCCAGAAAATCAAATGGCTTTCCCCCCCAAACTGAAATAAACCAGTCAGAGGGTGTATCCGGCAGATGCTGGCAGTCACTTGTGAAGGGCTTGGAAACAGGGATCGCTCCAGCAAGTGACCTGAGAAACTGATAAACACGAGTGATGCCTCCCTCTGCTTCTCAGCTTCTGGCTGGGAAGGTCAGAACCCGCTCCTAGCCAGGATGAATTTTCTCTTGGGTAATTTTCCTGGCAGCCCATAAGCCTAAAGCAATTTTTCCCAAAAGAGAAAGAGTTGCACAGCCCTAAAGGACCAACAACACTTGAAGAATTTATGGGATTTAAGTCACTTCCTTGGTCACGAATGGCCCAGGAATAGGAGCCGCTCCCCATCCTCCAAAGAGAATGTGGCACCAAAGACCTGGGAAGAGGCTGCAACAAGCAAAGGAAAGATGGGAACTGAAAGGCAGATTGTTCTTGATTCCACATCCTTTGCGTGTGAACCCTGATGTTTTTCTCAGTGTTCTCAGTGAAATGAGATTAAAAACAATCCTTTCTCACCTCCCTTCTCCCAAGATCTGAACTGGTTAACTTCTCACAGGGGTTTTCTGTGTCAGCCCTTTGTACAGATTCTGATAGGGAACACCAAAACCTAACCTAAGCAACACATTTGGTAGGTGTGGACTAGAAGTTGTGCATAGCAGAGCGGTAACTAATAATCAATTTTCACCAGACAGGAGCTTGTCATGTGGAAAGAGGGTGGGCAGAAAATACTGGCTATAGACAAAGCCCAATACACAGATGAAGTATTGAACATATGGGAAGATGGAGTCAAGAAAATGCACAGGAGAGTTTGACTTTTACAAAAAAAAAAAAAAAAGTTCTGCTAGTTTAAAATAATGATAATGAGCACCGTAGAAATACACAAGTTCCAGTAATTAATCTGCAAAAGCATCCCGGAAAAGAGTCTGAGACAAAAGATGATCATGAAATGAATTCTTAGAGGTAACCAAATAGTTCTAACAAAGTGTTTCAGGGAGAAATAATTGCATTTGCAGAGTTTTAGAGAAAAATTGCAACATACATTTGTTCAAAGTGGGGTTTTTTAGGGGTAAGCATGTGTTAGATTTCAGATGCTTCCCTCTGAAAGCTCCATTGACTGTCAGGAGGCTAATTTAGGCGATAACATGTAGATAACAAAACTTGGACGCATAAATATGTTTCTCCTTTCCTTGTCTCCTACGTAGGTAAGACTCCTGACGCTCAGATGTGACTGTGCTCTGATTCAAGCCTTCTGCACGGTGAAAATTTTTGAGCGGCATGATTATTTCTCAAGCTGTGATTCAGTCATGTCCAGTTCACTGCAGGCAGGCAGTCCAACACAGAGGCAGGTATCCAGGTGAATTGGAAAGTTCAGGCTTCATAGCATGCTCGGAATTAATTCATGTTTCTGGGACTCGGGCTGTATGGATGACATTTGCGAGGTATTTCAGCTGGCGGGCAGGGTACCCACCGGCGGGCAGCCCGGCCCAGTTGTGCCCAGGCACATTCTGTCCCAACCCCAGGGACCCACTGCCTGCTCAGATCAGCGCCCACCTTAAGCATATTGCAACCAACGGGAAGATGAAGGTACGTATTTGATTAGCCACAGAATAAATCATGTCACTAAGCAGAAAGGTATTTGACAGAAGCAGTAACAACTCTATAAAATTGCTAGAATTCAGATATTTACAGCTACTTTAATATTAAGGCTTTTACTTCACTAATCTGAAATTAATCCACCACGTAAAAATAGATATTTGTTTAAATAAATTGACTACTCTGCTAGTTAGAGATAGTGATTTCCAGTGTTCAGAAGGTCTGCTTCATTTTGATCTTTTTTAGGAGGTAATCCTCATAATCCTGTATAAAGTTGACTATAATATGTGTTCTCCCTTTGAGCTCTTTGCATACAGCAGTGATCCTGCCACCTCTCACTAGCTTCTGTTACTGAGGAGTTCAGGTTTTCAGGAGGAAACCAGGAAGCCGTTATGAAGATGTTAACTGCATGAAGATGTTAACCTGAATGAATTCAGCCACAATACTGTTAGCAGATGAATACTGCGAGGAAAACTCTAAGCACTGATTAAAGTTTTCTATCCCAGCAAAATCAGTATTTTTCTTACAGCTGCACGCATACTCATGGTCTATTCCAGTGCTTCCAACTTAAGCCACCGTATGTGGAAGTTCAGTCTGTTTTTGCAGCATTATTATTCTGTGTACGAAAGCTCTACATATGATGTTTTCTGCTTATCTATTTTTATTGCATCTTTCTTAGCAATAAAGTCTCTCTGAGCTGTGCTTTACACCTCAGAACAAGTCTGTTGGCCAGATGGCTGCTCTAACAAATGGGGAGAAATGTCAGAAGCATTTTTGCATAGCTGGGCAGTGAGGCGCACCAGTCCTGCTCCTCGCTGCCAGCACCGGCCACCGCACACCAGAGCTGAGCACGACTTATTTCTCAGCATGAGGGCAACAGGCACAGGGCAAGGACCAGCCCTCCAGGGACGATCCCTGCACTGGGGAGAGGCTGCTCGGCACTGCCTGAGCTATCTGGCTGTGCCTATGAGACCTGGTCCTGAAAGCCAAATCCTCACCAAAATGTTTTCTGTGTTTGCTTCCCGGATGGCACATGCAGCTTTGGCTATGAACACTTCCCCCAAAATTTCAAAGGTAGCTTTGAATGGGAAACTCCTAATTGGCTTTCAAAATCCTAACCTTACCATGCTTCATCTTATATTGATTATCAGCAGTGCATTATCTACTTGATAGAGTATCATTTTATCTTACGGGTGATGATTCCTCACTGCTTCTTATGATTTTGCACCAAATACCTTCTGCTGTCAGAGAAGGTGTTTTTTAAGGTCCAACTTCATGGCCTTGTTTTGTGCATGAGAAATGCCAAGTCAAATAGGCAGGATTGCTTTGCTAATGAGACTCTGGCGAAGTGCATCACAGTGAATCATTAGCTAATGATTATTGAAAATCCTGACAATAGCAAGCAACATTTTTTGCATTAGGAAGCTCTTCTGTTGTCTATTGTTTCTCTGTCAACGTGATACCATCAAGTCAAAATCGGATTTCTGGAAACCAGAGGCCTGAAGTTGGCGGTGGTAGCAATGGCTAAAAGAAATCATATTAATTCCTTTTAAAAATAGTTCCCATGTTACAGCATGGCCCTACAGAGAGGAGAAAGGTGCTGTGGGAAGCAAGAAGGATCTGCTGGAATAATCTGTGGCTTTCTGCATGGAAAGTTACCGGTAACTAAAACAATCCAGGGGAGGGACAGACAGGAGAACTTGTTCAGAAGACCAAAAAACATCCCCCCAAAACCCCAAACCAAACTAAACCCCCCCACCCAAAAAAAAAGGAAGGTCTTTGTTACCCCAGAGAACAGCCAGGGCTCACAGAGGAAGAGTGAGGCCCTGGAGAGCAGAAGATATTTGCTCTCTGGGAAATTTTTCATTGTGCTCAACCATCCTGGGAAGCAGCTGGGAGAAGTGACAGATGGGACATGGGGACGTGAGGGCACAGGCAGGGAGGCTGTGGTGGCCTCCTGAACATGGGGCAGCTGCAGCCCATGGGCACCACCCTCATGGCGCCTCCAAAAGGTCTCACCTCCTCAAGGGTAAAGTTAATAGCAGAGATAATTAAAAAAGGCAGGTAGATTTCTCCCTCCAATGTAACTGCTATAATAACTCATGGTTTTGAGATACTATCACGTTTATTTAGCTTTTCCTGCAAGATATTTTTGGTTGTTGTATTGGTTTTTTTTGGCTGTACTTGGATGGACCTATATACCCAGCAACAAAAAATTCAGCCTTTTTGGCAGTTATTTCTGACCTTTTCTTGAGCAATAGCTGATAGCTTTCCAGACTCTTTGTCTAACAGTAGAGGTTAAGCTAAGACTAAAATGTTCACCTGATTGCACTTGAACTTGTGGCTTACCCAGGTAGAAAAAAAAGCTGCACTTTTGACATAGAGCTGCTTCCAAAAACATTGAACAAGTATTTGGGCTATAACTTTATATGCTATTGAGTTGTATTGCACAGGCAATTTTCTACAATATTCCACACAGACTGAAAACCGCTTTTCTAGTTTATGAAATGTTAATACGATAGCATGAATTTATATAGATGCATAATTAAAAATGATAGCCTAGGGATAAAATCTTATTTGTAAAGTTAAATTTGTTTAAATTAAAAATGCAGCTAATGACTCACCTTTTTCTCTCCAAATATATTACATCCCTATATCTTTATGAATTCTGCAAAGTAATTGATAGGTTTTAGTATAACCCTGATAATACATGAAGGCACATTACACGAACAAATGTTTTGGATGGGGTGAATCCACTGTTAATTATAGAAAGGCCTTCTTACAAATCTAGGATACCATCTGTCCTAAAACTATCCTGTAGCTAGCTCTCTGCCTTCATTCTGTGCAGCTGTACTTTGCCATTGCACTCAAAATAAATAGGAGTATGCTACAGTACAAATTAATGAATAAATGTCAAATTACTAAAAATGTCTGACCACATTATTTAATCTCTTCATCATGAGTCAGAAATTCTACCTCTGTTCCTTCATCATCTGCATTTACACGTGTATGCTCCCTCAAAGCACATTTTTTTTGTTGTTGTCATCGTTATTACACATTTTAATGGTTGGTTAGATTTGTCAGATTTTTGCAAATTCAATGAAACGCCAGACAGAGAAAGCACACGAAACACAGTGTTATTTCTACCAAAGAATTATTGTTATTTCCACATTTGACTTGTGCTGGTGTTGAGAGACAGAGGGAATGACAAAGGTGTTCCTGATGCCGTATGCTAATGCTGCCAAACTGAATGCCAAAAATCCTTTTTATCTTGGACTCAACAATGTTTTGGTTTTTCTCTCTGCCTTTGGACTGGAGGTTTTGTGAGTCTTTAGTTTAACACTCTTCTGTGCGGAGACTGTATCTTATCTGCAGGACAAAGAACCACATAAACCTTTTGTTTAGGTAAACAGCAATGGTGGCAATCTGTTCCTTGAGTAGGACATTATGGAAATACCAGCGTGGAGTGCCATGGAGAGCCTGTTTTTTTCACTCAGCTGTTCATATTCATGATTCATTTCTCATGGCTTATTATCAGAAATTTTCTGGCAGGTTCTTGGTGAGCACTATAGCATTTGTGTTTAAACAACTGCCTTGCTTGTGCCCATGGGTAATTCTTTCTTCACCTTTGATGATGCTTCTCCCCTCAACCCAAGGAGTAAGTTTCTCTTCCATCCCTGTAACAAACCCTGGCTACTTTTTATATAAATATTATTATTTACATTTGTTATGATTAGTAAATGCAAAGGGTGCGAGGCCTGCTAATGGAATTGAGTGGCTTCTTTACCCAGCCATCTTAGCAGGAAAAGGCTCTCAGGACACCTGGTGTTTGATAACTCCACTGGTCTTCTTCCAACCTGGGATGAGCCAGGAGTGCGGCACAGGTGTGTGTGTGACTGAGGGCCAACACGCCTGTGTATGTGACTGAGTGGGACAGAGATGGTAGACGTAGATAGATTTGGGCCATTTCTTCCAAATTGCTCTACAAAAACTGGATATTTTTAAACAGTGGTTTAGAATCTACGGAGCCACCCACATTAGACAGCTACTAAACTCCATCCTACAGGCACAATGGAGAAGCTCCTATGATAGAGGAAAACAAGCTCTTTAAAGTCTTAATTTCAGCCCCTTCATCTTATGCTCTTTTCCACATAACAGTGTCTAATCACGGCACACAAAAATCAATCCTGTCTCAGGGTCACCATTTCCTCTGTTCTTTACCCTCTGCAGCTGCGAGTCTGTGCAGGCAGTCACAGCTTCCCTGGGGACTGACACACACACTGATGGTGCTACAAGAAGGAATGGACCTCTGCACCACACCAGCCTCACACCACCTTTCCATGGTCATCAGCCGAGCCCACTTTTATACCCTATTGAAACACACAAAAATACACTGTCCAATTTGACAAAACTTCCAAGTAATTATAAAGCACTTTTTGCAATTTCCTATGTAATACCCTTTCAAAGTTGTCCTGTTTTCTTTCTCTTTGAATGCATATTCAGAGCAGACTGATTTGTAGGCACACAATGAGAAGCTGATTTTGAAAAGAGGTAAATAAATTGTACTGGCTGGAAAAGGGATTCTTGCTGCCCTTTTATTATGATGTGCACACAACTTGCTACAAATTCTTTACTTTGCATTTCTATTGCAAAGATAAATGAAATTGTCAATCCTATTCACATTTCCTTTTGATGGCTATATAAAAGTAATAGCCAGAGTGCCAAAAAAAGCTTTCATTAATTCTTCTATTTGTTAAGGTGAAAGGAAGACTATTTTGCAAACATAGCGGAATAAACAGACTGCAGTGAGGTGTCTGCTCCTTTTCCAGAGGATATACCTTCTGCACGATTCCTGACTTCAGGATGACTCTGAGCAGATCTTAAAATCGATAAAAGACTTCTTGATTTCAGATTTCTGTAACTTTATCTCAGCACTACACCACTCCAACACTAAACAGGATAAGTGAAATGCTGTACAGTAATGCTGAAATTTAATCCAAGGTGTCTGACCATAGTTAGAAAAAAAAAATAAAAAAAATGTGTATTAATTGCACAGAGATGTCTGAAAAAAAAATCTCAGCGCTGCTTTAGATGTGTTTGTGTGTCCATAAACATATAGATATTTCTTCAAAACCATCTTGGGAAAAGATGCCTGTCATAAATAATATTTATTGGGAGTAGTCTGGAGCAGAATGAGCCCTGAGTGCTGCCATGGAGCTGACACAACGTCTACCAAAACTTACTCTTCCTTGGCAGCACACCCAAACGGGTTACAGCCCAGCAGGACAGCAATGAGCTACCTCCAGTGCCAGGAAGGTGAAACACAGAAAGATATTTGCTTTCACTACAACTGCCAAAGATGAAACCAGTAATCACTTGTGGATGAATAAGGATGGGCACAAGCTGGAGGAGGAAGGAGAAAGGTAGAAAGCCATCTTGAGGAGGCAGTAGAAAGGGGAAAGCTCAATGTGAGGGAGGAAGGCCATGGAGAAGGGAGAAGGCCACTGCACAGGCCAGCATGAGGCAGCCAGCCATGGGACTTGCCCTCTGAGACGGTCATCGGGACAAGGACAGATGGAGCTAGAAGAATCAGATGTTGATTTTTGCAGATCACCTCTGGAGCTTCTGCAGATGGAGGTAAATCTGTCTGCAGAGAGAAGAAATTCTTACAGTCTCAGATGCTGATGTGGACTCTGGTCCTCTACTTTTTTGAAAGCACTGTGTTTTTTCCCCTGTTGTTTTGTCATTACTGGCAGAGGAGTGGGATTTATTAGATTCAGATTTTGAGAAAACAGCAGGTATCAAGAGACAAATAAAAGTCTGGAGACTCTGATAATTAAGACAGATAGATTTGTAAATAGTTTGAAGCTCACCAGCATCGTTGCCAGCTCTGGTGAGCTCTAACCTCCTGCGCTGCCCGGAAGGGTTTGAGCAAAGAGTTCATAAATGTTTAAGTGAGGAAGGAATCTGGTCCTCTATGGGACATGGAAAGGGCAATATGCCCCTGAACTCCATGAGACAGGGTTAAGTCTAAATTACCACAATGAAGTTACCTTATTTGTCCCTCTTACAAGATGCAAAAGGTCTCAGGACAATTAATTCTGTCTTTTTTATTGTTTCAGTGTGGAGCTTAAAACACCCCTGACCTTTTATCACATCTATTGAGCTATATATCCATGGCTCAGGAGACAATTAAAAATGAGATGCATGTTCTGTGTTTGGCAGAAAAATGCAGTACTAATTTATTTCCTGGCTTCAACAGTCTGACTGTGTTTAGTTTTTCCTTCTTGCATTCACATCTGAATCTACCTCCTCTCTTCCATTGTGTTTTATACAACTTTGCATCTCCATGTGTTTATGTGTCTGTGTAAATCTGCAGAGTCATTTTTTTACTACACTTCTTATTAGCACAGAATATACAAGACATTCTCCAAAGGTTTGAGTTTTCAGAATATAAAACTCTCTCGCTTGTTTAGATTTGGTTCAGCCTTCTCTAAACGTGATCATAAAGCATTCATTCCCAGGCACTTGGTGGCCCACAAGGCGTGATATCGACTCCACTCCTAGTGCAGCTGCGTGTGATGTTATTCACGGCCAAAGTCCCAAACCATCTTTCTACTCCACTTTGAAGGAATCACTCTCTTTATCAGTGAAGAAAATGAGCAGCTTGTCTACTACAACATTCAGAAACCTCCCCTTCCATCTCTCTCCCTCCTTCAGTGGCAACGTGAACATCAGAGATGGGAGAAAAATGTTATATTTCCTGAAGCAATTAATTTTACAATAGTTCAACTTTAACACCTTTGGACGTAAGCACAAATGGGAAGAAAAATTAAAGCTTAGATTTACAAAGCCGTGAAAATAGTAGTAAACCGGTAGCAAAAAAGTGCTTCCTTATCATCAGCAAGCAAAGGATTTAGCCACTGGGAGATGTTTTAAAACCTTTTTTTTTTTTTTTTAATCTACATAAACACTATTTCTGATTCCATGTGAAATTTGGATCCAGTTCCAAAGGCTTCAGAAAAGAACAGGCAGGAAAGCCTGAGATCTTGTTTGAAAACAAGAGCTATCTGAAGGTATAGCATTTCCTAATGAAGCCACAGTTTAAGTATCAAGTTTTACACAAAGCAGAAAGATAAAAGCTCCAACCCACATCTTGTACGAAACTCAGCTGTTTTTAAAGATGATCCCTCATTTTTTATTACTGTGTATTTTGTCAGTTCTTGTGCCAGCAGTGGGTGTGGAGAGAAGTCAGCACTCTACATTACCTGAGCTACTGGCAGGCTGCACTTCTGATATTTAGCAGTGTTATAAACACAATTTTGAGCAAGGTACTGAGTTACAAGCCATCCCCCATGACAAGAGACCACACGAGCTCAGCCAGGCATCCCCTTGTGCTTCCCGTTCTCTGGTAGCCGGGCTGGTGTCTCACATGTGGCCATGTCCTGTGCTTTCCCAGCTAGGTTGCTTTTTCTCTCTTTTTATTTTTTTCCTTCTTTCCTTTCCATTTTTGATTTTTTCTTTTCCCTTGACACTTAAAAATGATATAAATATTTTGGGCTAAATGCTCATCTCCCAAACTTCTCATAGTATAGAAGCAGCAAAGGTGTCTGTGTTTAAAAACATAAGGCACTCACTAGCTACTTGGCTGAATGTTCTTTGCTATGCAAAGCTCTGCAATATTTTCAGTGGTGCCTTATAATGTCAGCTTTCGGAGTATGATAAGGTATCTCCGCGGTTTCATATTGCATCAAGTGGAAATCCAGCATACAAATGACTAGCTCAGGCATATTTTACACAAAATTATTGAAATTTTTAAGCTGTTTCTACTTTTACATAGGAAGTGGAATAGATTATATGGTATTAAAGCATTTTTAGGCCAAGTTTTTACTTTTTGGAAAGATCACTTAAATTAGGAATGTTATATTTATGGACTATTATATGTTTGCCCTCCTTTAGATTCCCCTCTATCACCCAAAAGAAAGGACTGTATGATGTCAAAACGATCAGCAACAATCACGTCTGTTTGGTAATAAGGCTACATTCAGACCATGCAACTACCAACCCATAGGATATACCTCATTTTACACGAATATCTCTTTCTTGCCTGCTGAGTGGCTCTATACCTCATGCTCAATCATTATGTTAATTACTGAGGAAAAATCCTTCAGGAAGATATTTTTTTTTGAAAGCCATATGCAATGGTGTGGCTAAAAAGCACAAATGCCTTTAATTATAGTAACCGCGTTTGCAAATTAAAGGCATAATAACCCATTTGCATCTGTGTAAATTGGGTATTAGACCTGAAGTCAGTATTCATTTGTGTACATCTAGTTAAAAAATAAAGGAGTAAAACATACACACAAGCATAATGTTTAGAGTTTGCGATGGACTGGAACGATAGAAAGGGTGTCAGGTCAGTAAATTAGTGACACCACGCAGAGAGAAAATGATGGGAGATGCTAGATGATGGCACGAGAAGCAGGGAAATTTGCTTCTACATTTAGAGACTTTTCGCCACAAAACCAATGTGAATACTGTCACTTATCCTTCACTTTAATAAATCTGCAGGATGAGGCTTAGGAATATTTTAAAGTAATTGGAGTACAAAGCTGGCATCCTCTCCTGGATGTGAAAATATCTCAGGAGAGCTTCTACTAGGGGGCAACAACATGATCATGAAACTTTCTCTTCCAGATCAGGATTCAGGGCTTCAGATTCTGGTAGGGAGCTACACTCACTGATTTTAGATCCGAAATTCAAATTTAGATTGAAAGAGCTTAAATATATACAAGGAACATCTGGAAGTTCTTTCTCAGACACCGAATAAGCAAAGGCTTCAAGACTGGGATCTTTGTTCTTGTGTGTTTTGTTCAAATATACAACAGCATTAGTGTCAAACAAATGGATGTACTTGAAAGAGCTACAAGGAATTACAAAAGACTCTTGCTCTCTTCACATCAGTTGTGTGACGCTGAAGCTGCTGCTGTAAACAAACAAGCAAACAAACAAATCCCAGAGCTGCATGGACAATGTTGGAGACATCATTAGCCATAGCTGGGGAATGAACCAAGACGTCCTGACACAGGGAAGCAGCACGCGAGTTGAGTCATTGTTCAAACCTGTTAACACTTTGCAAGGCAAGGCAGCAAGGGCTGTATAAGCAACATGAACTGATCTCAGGATACTTTTCAGACCCATTGTGAAATTAGTAACAGTGCAATAAAGTCCTTGTAGTTTAACAGTGGTAAATGAGCATTTACAAGAGAAAATAAACTTTACAATTCAAAATGCAATCCCTATAAATACTGGGTCAAGTCCTGCTGCCCTGATTTACGCAAACACTCTGGCCTTGGCAAACCTGAAGAGCAGCCCTGCCTGTAGCCAGGGCGAGTGCTCTGGTGACAGTCAGTTATTTCAGCTTTATATGTTTCCCCATGGGGACTGCACTGGGAAGCTTTGTCAAGGGCTTATGGTCCCAATGCAGAAAATGCTTGAGCATGGGGAATAGGGAGTTTCACCCAGAGGGGATTAAAACTCTGGTCCTGCATGTCTTAGCAATCAGTAACCTTGTCATGTTCATTCAGTTTGTATTTTGTAATGGTCATAAATCTGACATTAAAGTACATTTGGTTAATGGATCTGTGCCAAAGAGCACAGGAATATAAGTAATACTTACAAGGAAAACTACTAAGAATAGTGCCACTTCTTCTAAGAGATGCAAAGTGATATTATTGATTAAGAGTCTTTGCTTCCTCTCCCACAGAGGGTATTTCTGTGCTTGGTGCATCTGCAGGGCAGTCTGGGCTGGAGGAGACAGAGCTTGGACTGGTGACAGAAATTAGGGGAAAACATTCAATACTGAGATGAGACCTGAAGGAGCTGATTCCTTGTCTCTGGAGTTCTTATACTTGAAAAACAAGGAGATTTTACTCTCTCTAGATTTCTTTTTTTTTTTAAATATCTGCCTAAAAGAAAATCTAATTTTATCTGGTGTTAGGCCAATTAGTACTAGTGCCTGCGGAACCTATTAACAGCATCAACAACAGCAGATATGGTAAAAAATAAAGCTGGTCATTTCTGTACTCTCATCTTAATTGCAGTCTTAAATCTAAAACTGTTCTGCTCATTAAAATAATTCTGGAAAGAAAAACTCTGGGGTTTTTTTGAAAAAAAAAACCAAACCCTTTTATTTCCTACGTTCTTCTCAAAAAGCTATGGTAATTATTTTTATAGTGACAAGAGGATTATTTGACTTAATTTAATATAGAAGATTAGGTTCTCAGAAAAAAAAAATGCTGTAAAGTATGCAAGTGAAAAAAAAAGTTTACTTTTTCCTACATCATCAGAAGAACTTCCCCACCCTTCTATGAGACAATCCTGCCATGTGGTGTGTAGTGAGATTTAACCTGGAGCTAAAACCACCTTGTTCCTGGAAGCTTGTGTGCTTGAAGCAGCACTAGGAGAAGAACTACACCGGAGAAGCGACCAGGCCACTTCCCCAAGGATCCCCTTTTTCCCCCCATTGCAGCAAGGTCATGACACGAGAAAAGGTAAAAAGTGAAGAAAGAGAGTAATTCTGCAAAACAGAGAGGAAAATGGTACAACCAGTTACTCCTTTTGTCCTGCACCAAGCCTGTCTCCATTCCCTCTCGGCACCAGTTACAGGGCAAGTCACCTTTCTCATTTTCATCTGCAGAACCCACTTTACTGTCTCCACACACCAGGGATGACATGAACCAAGGGACTCAGTGTATCTCAGCTCTGACAGGTTTGCAGAAGAGACAGGACATGCTTTGTTTTCAGGAACAGTTAATATAACCCACCAGAAGGACAAAGAGAAGTAATTAAGCTGTATATCAGCCCCTGTTGCAAAAGGTGTTTCATTAGCAAAGCTTCAGCCATAAGGGGCCATGCTGAAGGAGCCTTGAGCATCCATCTCTCTGGGCACATGTGTTAATCTTCCTTATCATGTCCTGGGAAATGTGGGGCATTCCTGGAACAAGCTGGTATGAGTGCCACAAAAAAGCAACAAACATCTGCATCTGAGACCCCACACTATCTCACAACTCTAGAAATTCTTCTTCCCACTCCCACCCCCCTAGTTCTACACTGAAAGGTGTCCAGGTTTTCTCCTTTCCAATCCAATTTTTAGAAATTCTTTTAAATTAAGTTTAGCTGTGAATTAATGGAAATAAATTAACTATGAAGTATATCATGGTGGTCCTGGTCTTGCAGTCTGTGGTGTGCTGATAAATGATCAGCAGCATAAAATAGCTGTTAATAGACTTTAAAGCCAGAGGGGAAAATTATGATCATCTAATTCTGACCTCCAGCACAGTGCTGGTGACTGGACACCCCCCTGTAACTCCTGCATCAGGGCCACCGCTAACATTTTTAGCTGGATGAGCCCACCAGCCCCTTTACAAGGAGTGAGACAGATCCTCCCCTGGTGAAAATCAGCGTGGTCACAGCACCTTGTTACACCACATTTAAATCTGGACTGTTACTTTATTTTTTTATGATGCCACAAATCCTGTTCACTGAAGCAGTGTTGTTCTCATTTGTTCCCTGCCTCATCCTTCTCTCCTAAGCTTTCCTATTGCTCTTTCCATCCCAGCTAGGTGTCCAGCTATCAGTTTTCCCCCATCCTCTTTGCAAACTGCCCCCAGGCCCTTCCCCTTTCATGGTGACATTATCTTCTGCGGTGGCTTGACCAAATCCACTTGTTGGCTCTGCTTTTTAGGGACAAATGCCAGTATCTTGCTCCTGACAGCACCATCTACAGAAGGGTCTTTGCTCACTTTTTGTTTTTTGCTACTTCTGTAGCCTCTTGCCTCCTGGAGGCCAACAATGACCACCACATGAGCAGACGTCCACATGTAGCTATACAAGTGGGTGAGGATCGCCCACTTGGGAAATACTTCACCACTTATAGGCAAATCATGAACAGAGAAGAGAGATAAATGAGTTAACTGATTCTCTATCAATCACTTTGCCATGTCTACCTCTAGAACTGTGAGCACTATACCCCTGTTCTCCTCCTACTTAAAAAGTTATGATGCCCCATGGGGTTTTAAAGTTAATTTTATTACTAGAAAAAGTCCCAAATGGAGTTTGAGTCCTGAGCACTTGCCAGTTTTAATTTGCTTAACCCCGTTCTTTAACTTCACATGTGTGCAGGCCCTTTTTATGCGGACAGGGAAACATTTGCCAGCCCAGACTACTACCACTCCTCTTAAATAAATACATAGATAAGTAAATAAATAAAGCAGTTGTACAGACAGAAGAATATCTGGTCTTGTTCAAAACCAGGCAAATTCATGACCTGACAGACAGTGGCAGGAGAAAGACCAGAGTGGGCTCCACTGGCTCCCTCCAGGGAACTTTTCCCAAATCCCAAGAGACCACTGGAGGAGAGGCAATTGCTGAAAGGCACTTGGAAATACTTGCAGTATTTTCCTAGTGACATAGGTTCCTGTGCAAGCACTTGTGCACGAAGCAAAGCTATGTTACACTTTTTCTGGATTACTCTAATAAAAAAAGTGGGGTGATCTGAATTGATTCTTGAACGTGGCTTTCCTGGTTAGCACTGTGTAAGGCCCATTACAGCACTGTCAAGCTTGGAGGTGATGAGGGCATAAAGCACATTTCGATCCTGAAGAGCAAAATAAATTACTTGGCTTGGACAGATGGAAAAGGACACTTCTTTTCAACGCTATCTAGCAAACCAGGAGCAGAGTTTAGTCCAGTGAGATCAAAAATAGCCCAATAAAACCTACAGTCTGCAGCAGTACAGATGGCTTGCACCATCTCCTAATCCATTTACTTTTAGAAGGTGAAAAATGGCAGCACTGGAATTTTAGCTGAACGTTTCACTACAGGTGATCATACTACTGAGCATTGTTAACTCAGGCTCTCATCTTAAAACTGTATTCTTAACATTTAACACCTCACTCTCCTGTCTCATTCTCTCTTCAAAAAGACCTTAAAACCAAGCCAAGCTTTCAGCATCCAACGCAGGATCACTAACTTTAGGGACTAATTTCTAAATCTTACAGTATATCATCGTCACCCTCAGAAGCAGTAGCTGATTATCGCTTTCACAAATATTTACTGCTTTCTAATTCTTGAATAGAATATATTATGAAAATCTCCATATGCCGAGGCACAGCTTGACTTATCGGGTGAAAGACGACATCTCTATTTTGGATTCACGCTGCTGAGAGAACACTTACTGTATTGAATTCATACCTCATTTAAAATTGCCTTTACAGATAATAAATCCAAATGTTCCTTTGATAATTATTCTGTACTAAAATTAATGCCAAATAATGTGCAAGCAAGCAGGCAGGCCTTTATGGGTATGATTACAGCATTTACTCCTCTTTGGGAACTGCTGAAACTGTCTACATAAATAATATCATGCCATTATCCTTAAAGCAGCGCATTTGTTTTACAATGAACCCTTGCAGGGAGAACTTTCACGTATATACTGTTGAAGCTTTCTGTGCACCTTAATCATCTATCATATCCTTTAAGAAAAGATCTCGTAGAAGAGAACTCTTCCTCTTCCCCCCACTTGTGCTTGACATAAGACCATAATGGTTGTTAGGCATATTGGAAACACTCCCATCCTTCTAAAAGACAATTTATCTTCTTTATTCATTGCACTTGGATGCCTTTGTAGAGAAAGAAACTTTTACTGTGCTTTGTCTGAAGTTCATTTAAGTGCATATGTTGTAACTGCGCGGTGACCTGCCAGAGCTGCAGACAGCGTTTCTCCCAGCCTGTTGTGTCTTAGTCCTTCCCTGCCACCCTGCTGCACCGCAGTGTCTTCTTCATTGCGTCCAATCTTTTTGCTGGGGCACTGGCAGGTGATGAGCTGCCTACCTGGGGCACTGCTCATTAAGCTTTTGGCTCCCAAACTTTGCATGAAATCTATCAGACACTTGAAACAAAACCTGTGCCCAGTGAACACAGTTGACAAATTATAACCTCATCCTATTTGTTGCCATCAATGAATTCTAAGTCAAAAGCCATATTTTCTGTTAAAGTAAGCTAGATAAGTGCCAGGAATGGTGAAATAACAGCTTTGTTACAAACAGGAGGGGCCTATACAATACTGAGTCCACAAGCACGGAATTACCAAGCTGCTCCTGAGTAACCTTGGCATTAGAAAACCAAAAATACATGGATGAAGAAAAATGGAAGTTTTGTTGAAGACTGCTACTGAGTAGCAATTACACTGTAATCAGAAACTTTAAAAGGAAAAGCAGGAGTAACTCAATTCAGAGGCCTTTTACTGTCAATTACATTAGACCTTTTCTTATTCACTTTGCTGAGCAGCTACTGAGTGATTGCTGATGGAGTGAAATCACAAGTGCTGCACGTCATTACAGCCGCAGCTCTCCCAGTCTCACCCACGTGGACACTTCTTACAAGTCAAAATGTGATCTAATAAATTATGAAACAAGGACTCAGAGATTCAGATTGCATTATGAGTGAATTTATATTCTCAGGCCCTTTCTTTAGGATTAGAAATTTTCCAACCCCTGAAGGTGGCAAATGATTTGTTAAGCATTACCTGTTTCCAACAAAAGAAATATCCAGGGGCTCTTGTTGGCCTGGTGATACCATTAGCAACTGAAGACTAAACTCTTCTTGTCTCAGTTATGCTGAAATTAACATGTCACCATTCACCTTTGATAAATGTGCAGTGACTCTCAGTAACCTGTACTGGGACCGGCAACTCAGAATGAAGATAAGGCAGGAGGATTCCCTGAGTAAGCTGGAGTGGTGAAAGGGAGCAAAACAAGTTGCATCTCCCATGGCTCCCATTCACACTGCATTAGGTGCTATTGGATCAAATTCCTTGTCCCCACTTATGCCACCCCAGTGCTGAGCCAGGTGTTGCATACGCCATGGAGGAACCAAACCAAACCTTCACCCTTGGTGGGAACAGCAGAGTGCAAGAGCCACTGGGTGCTGTGCAAAGGCAGGGGCTGGCAGATACTCCCCTCTGTGCCACCACGACAGCTAGCAGCAAGCCAAAAGCCCCAGAGAAGAGCGAGACACGGTTACAGTAAGTAAAACAGGACCCGAAGAGGGTTTTTTGAAGTTCATATGCAAAAAGCAATAGTGTAAAAGATCATTTCTCCTCAGAATGAGGAATATGGATACTACCATGGTTTGGAAAAAGCAAACAGGAACTTCTGGGATGAAAAGGTGAAATATAACACGTTGAAGCTGTGACTGAAAATAGGAGACTTGAAATCCAAGAGGAAATAGTTGATTCTATGTTGTGAAGCCTAAAGGAAATGGACAACAACCGCGCTGACTCAATTCAATTAGGAAAAAAGATTTAATTTAATTACTTTCCACAGATCTTGGTGTCTGAGAACCAGTCAAATGCAGATAAAGGGCTGTTTTAAGGGTGAACATTTTCAGCAAAAGGCATCTAAAGGAAGTTGAACAATATAGGAAAATCCATGTAGAAGAAGTTATATTTATCCTCCAAGTTTACTTACTCTTAAGTGAAGTATTTGCCAACTTTTTTCAATTAGTTTTCTCAGCTGAAAGAACTCTGAAACTGTGAAGTCTTACGAAGACACATGATTAAATTGACTTAGACAGGTGAGGTCCAGAGCTCGCTAAAAGGTCATACAATTTAAACTGACAGGTATCACAGAAGACAACCTGACTAGTCCAATATATTTCCCCCGCTAGAAAAGCCAAGGACTTGCAGGCAACAGATGATCATGGATGCTGCTACCAAAAATTATTTAACCTAGACAGTACATAGAAGTTGTGGCTATGGAGAGCAAATGACACCAGAGCTCAATGCTGAGCCTGCCACTGCCTACATAATGGGACATCATCCCGTATTTTCTGCCCCGCTGTTCTTAAGCCCCTTGCAGACTGTCTAATGCCAGGAACACCATACGCCTGCCACACTGATTTCAGATGCAGCGCAGTTACCTGAAGTGAGAGTTACAGAAAACAGCCCCGTCTGGCCCAGGTTCTGCTTCTCCTGCCAATGTTCATACCCCGATAATGAGAACAGAATCTAATCAGGCAGTTCATTACCTTCCACATGGATGCTGACTAATTTCAAAAAGATTTTCCATCTCTTGGTGAGACTAAACTTCAGTAACTGTATGAAGATACATGTCATCAGGACACTTGAAAGTGTTTGAAATAATTTTATATTGTTTTATTAGTCCTGCTTAGATGGGGATGTATAGTAGCCCCATTAGGCATAAAATTTAGTGCTTAGTGAGGATACAGGCAAGAGAACAAAATCTATCCAAGGTTTATTTAAAAACCCTGATTTAGGAGCATACCATCCTTTGTGAAAGATGAGAGACATTAATTTTCTCTCAGAACAGGGATACAGCTGTAATTTTGGCAAAAGGACCCAAGGAGAGAGATGGGCCATTTTGTATAGCCACAATTTCTTGGTGGAATAGCAGGTCAACCTCTCCCAACAAAGTGTGCTTCAACATGCTCCAGAGTTGCCCCAAAAGTGAAATAATCAGTGTGAAATATTCATGGAGTAGCACAGACCCCTTCTCTTCACCTCAATGTGACTGAAGCAACAGCAGAAGTCGGTGAAGTGTAGACCTGGATAACTGAGAGCAACTTCAGAGTTCCTCAGTTTTTGTATTTTGTGGACAAAATAACCACGTGAATCAAATATGCCTGCTTTCCCTGACTAGAACACACTTTTCATAAGGTGTTTTTATTTATAGACAAATAATACACTTAGCCACTCTGGACCCTGAGTGGCAGACAAAATGTTCTTTCAGAGATGAGTCAGACTGCACGCCTTGTAGCACTAAATTACAGAGGGATTTTCACTACACGCTGATTCCAGCAATATGAAAGGTCAGTACACACATATCTTCAGGTGCGAATGTGAGATGAGGAAATGCTTAAGCTTTTATCTTGTTTCCGAGTGCTTTGGGTTAAGCCCTACAGCTTTGCTGAAAGCTTTAGTGACTTATATCTGCTGAATGATAGTGTTAAATCATGACTGTACTGATGTCCTGCACAGCACTGCTTGTGGACAGCTCACCCCCATTGCCCACTTTTTATAAGAAGAGTACAAGGAGGTAATAGGATTGGAAGAGGGGCCCTATCATCTCCGCCTCCACTCAGTGAAACAGGAGCAACCATCCATGAAGGCTTAGCCTGCTAAGGCGCTTATGCCACTTTTGGAGGAGAGACATGGCAGACTGCTTGAAGAACTAATAGGAACAGAGCAGAAAGGAGAGAAAACTACACATAAAAAAGGTATTAAACACTGCCAGAAAGACAAACACAGAAGCAATTCCATGTGGCAAAGCTGTATGATACAAGAGTGCACACAAGCTACTGGAATTTGAAATAAATACGACGAAAGAATCTCAGTCCAACAGGAAGGGTGAAAGGCACCTCACAGGGGAGCTTCATTGCGTTTGTGCTGGTTCACTGCCGCTAAGATGCAAGATGCTTTAGGCCAGTAAATTTGTTCACTCTTCACATCATCAGTTAAGGGAAGTCACAGTTTTCTATTGTAGAGGTAGCAGAGGGCTTCCCTTCAGCCCTGTTCAGGTTGGCACAGTCAAAGCCAACCTAGAACGAATAAATTTGACAGCTGCCCCTGAATGTCATGAAGCCAAAAACTGGCTGTTCGCTCTGCCCTGAAACGTTCAGCGCTGCTGCATTTGTGGTTTGTTTCTGCCCTGCTCCTTCAGGTCGTGAGTGCCACCAGTTTTTTGTGAAGTACAACTTTAAAACAAAGAAAAAGCTTTCCAAAACTCTTGGGAAGAAGTGAAGCAGAAGAATCCTTTCCTTCCCGATTACAACAGCACTAGCATTCCCCACCAATCACGCTCACCCTCAGAGACCTTGCATTTCTATTATTAGCACCACTGTTTTTTTTGTTGCATCTTTACATTTCAGTTCTGGGTTATACCATGGGAGTATTCAAAATTTCTGCCTGCTTTACATTTCATAAATAAACATACAAGGGAGCAAAATCCCAAAGCATTCTTTATATGCATAAAAATGATTTACCAACAAACAGCAATCTTGCTATGAAAACTGATATTTAGCTCTTTCTGACAGTGCCTATGTGCAAATGGACAGCAGTGACTTTTATTTTTTTGTGGTGTTATTTCTCATTAATGCCATTTTCTGGTTTAGCTTTTAGTAGCTCACTAAAAACTCTCAAAATCTTCCTGATATTTATTTTATGGTAATAATACAAGTGATTACACTTTCTAAACCCAAACAAGTGCTGAAAAGTCCTCCACTTGTCTGAAATGAGTTTTTACCTGAAAGCCTTCTCCCCCCACACCAGCTCCAGGACAAGAAGCAATGCAGGTGACTTCCAAATAGCCCTTGGTCAGTGCCAGTGCGGTTCCTTTCATGTGTTTCAAACTGTTGACATAAAAGAAAGGAGAATGAGCCCCCCTTTCAATCAGATACATGACAGATGATGGTTAGTTGTCTCTGCTGTTCCCAGAGAAGCTTCCCTGACAAAACTGGGGGATGCTAAGAAGCTCTTGCTAATGTAATGTCCACATGGGCTTTAACCAGCGCAAAGAAAGCTGGGTCCTTTCTCTGTGCTAGCTTAAACTCTGATGTTTAGCTGCCATAGCCCAGAGAAAATAAAAGGTCTGAAGAGGAGAAGAGATTCAGCTGTTCATAGAGTCATAAAATCATAGAGTATCTCAAATTGGAAGGGACCTATAAGGATCATTGAGTACAACTCCCTGCTTCTCATAGGACTACCTAAAGCTGAATCATGGGACTAACTCCTTGAACTCTGGCAGGCTTGGTGCCATGAACACTTCCCTGGGGAAGCTGTTCCAGCGACTGACCACCCTCTCAGTGAAGACCCTTTCCTTAATGTCCAATCTGAACTTCCCCTGATGCAGCTTCATTCCATTTCCATGTGTCCTACCACCACTGGTCACCATTCCCTGTAATGAAGCAATGGGCTGTGGTTTAATATTTACTGATGTTCCCAGGGCTGGGAATAACAATGAGAACAATACCTTTGAGGTGAGAAGGTACCATACACTAAGAGGATTAATTATCTCATGAAAATAAACATTAAAAGGAACCAAGGTCAGGGAGCTGAACCCAAACAAAGCCAAATCAGAAGTCAGACATGTCTTTGTTAGCACCGACGGAGATAAATGGAATTAACGCTATCGAGCAATGGGGAAGCATCATATTCTTAATCTCTTATAATCAAACCACTGAGTTTGCTCCAGCCTGGGGGGTGGGAGGACAAACACGCTCTGTGCCTCTATGTGTGCTGTGGGAATAACCAAACTTCTGCCGCTGTTCCCTCTGCTGAAAACAAACAAACAAACCAAGCAACCACCGGCTACAATACTGTTCAAAATACTTAGAGGAGCTCTAGGAAACACAGGCCTGAGCCTGTTTCCCAACAGGCAGTGTGATCCACTGCTTCATGGCACAGCTCGCACACAGAGGTGACCCTGGGCATCGCCCCAGCACCGGCCCAGGCTGCCTGGCCAAGTGTGGTGCTGCAGGGACAGGAGTTGTGCTCTGGGGAGAGCTGCTCCGGGCAGCAGGAGCACTGAGAGCCTTCCTGGCACAACCACCAAGTATTTAACACAATTCCCTTCCTCTCCCATTCTGCAAAAGGAGCAATGAGATCTGCAGTGTAATGTATTCAGCAAAGTTTGAATGATAAATGCTGATGGCATTTCCACTCACTGTTAATATTAAAAAGCTGGGGATGTCTCCCTCTCCTGAGGTGCACCAGTGCAAATCAGGAATATTTTAAATCGAAAGAGACTCAAGGCCAACTTGCAGTGAACTCTAAATTACACGGAATTGACACATACTGAATTTACGGATTCCGTTTAGCCCTGCACCGTCTGCATGGTGAGGTATGTAATGCCGTGCCACACTTTGATTATAGCTGATTTCCTTTCTGGCAGGATCTGACAATCCTGGCCTTTTCCCATTATGTGCATAAAGCTATTTAAAACCTTAAACAGAACAAAGCTCACAGCTGTCCTTGCAGCAACAGTATATTTACAATATTGAGAAAAATAAAAGCTCTTTTTTTTTAAATGATTGAAGTCAACATTTATCTTTGTATGGAAGTGGATATGTGGATGTACTAAAATTGTATATACTTAACACAGCTTCTCAGACACTGCATAAAATAGAAAGTCTGTACAGAGTATGTACACATTTTTTTGTCCTCTGCCATACAATCCCTTTTTAAATTCTTCCGGTTTCCTGTGCCTGAAATGTACCTGTGTATATAATATTTATAAGAGACTCATTTTTATCAGAGAGCACTAATTAGAATGAATTTCAAAGACACTGCTGAAATATGTCATGAAGATGTTCGTGCTGCAGTTGTGGTTTAGAAGGAATTCTGGTCTCAGGAACCCCAGCAAACCAGAGAAACTCCAAAGCTCTCCAGTAGTTCTGGTTCAGACAGTGGCAATGAAAAATGGAAGCTGAGCTGTTACCTCTAAATGGCTGAAGGGCTGGAAGAGTGGGAGTTGCAATGGCTAGAAGTGGAGAAGATAGTAAAGCTGAGCATTACCATATGACATGTAAATTTTAGAGCATATAGAAATAACAGAGGTGACAGTGTTGCCATTTTGCGTATCTGTGGAAAGCACAGAAACCGCCTCTATAAAGAACGTTGAGAAGGTGAGAAAGGGTGTAAGTGCAAGATGTCATTTTGCCTTATGTCCATGACCACACTCATCAAGTTTAGCTTTTATGCCCATTTTGTCATCTGAGAAGAAAGGAGGTGGCTCCTTTACACTCAGGTCTGATTGTCAGCACCAATGAGCAACTTTCTGCCAAGGGCTAACCCAGGTGCTTGCTCAGAGGGGTGCACAGGGAGGCTGGGGGATGCTGAGCTCCTGGGGCTTAAACAGAATCAGGTGCTAGAGCTGTCACTGTTTGGTCCTGGCTTTGCAACAGGACCTACACCCCTGTCTAAGACATACTTAGTTTCAATAAGGTGAAAAATGAAATAGAAATGCCTCAACATAATCCTGCAAGGACCATACTGAGCAGGGAGCTGGCTGTAGCAACTCAATGAGGAGCTTAGCACAAGGTGGGATTAGAAACCAAATCCTTCTCAGGGCCAAAGAGTGTTTTTGGAGGATGCGGGAAGCTGTGGCTGGGACTGGCTGCCTGGAGCCCATCCCCAGTGCACAAGGGGACGCATGTTTCACGCAGGACATAGCTGAGGTTGCTCTAAGGGGAATGGAAGGCAGATGCCACCAAAGCAACAACGCCATCTGGCATTTCTCCAAAAGTCATCACTCAACCTAACACAACATAGTCAAGGAAATGAGACCTGAAGCCTTTAAGATGATTTGCTGCATGCACCTTTAGAAAATTGATCAGCAAATATTCACCATAAAACCTTTGGAGCCAATCGTTCACTCATGGAGGAAGAAAGAGACTGTGAAACTGCCACAATTTGGATCAGTTTCCAAAGACTAATTTCTGTCCAAGAGGGGTAAGCTTGAAAAGAGGAGATGGCATGAACTCTAATACCAAACAGCCCTTCATGTCACAGATCCTCACATCTCAACGCAACTGCTCAGGGCCAGCGGCTTCTTCACCAGCAGCCCAGCTAATACAGGCCTGTTCTGTCCAGAGTTGTCAGGCTGAATTTAAAATGTAGTCTGATGACCTGGTCAAACTGTTTTGTCTGAAGAAACACCATTTCCTCAGAGTTCAGCCATTTAATCCAGTTAAGTGTAATTAAAGCATTTGCACAAGTCTGAACTAATTTCTCTGTTTACAGAACAGATTGGATAAATATCCCTGTGAGAGGCAGAAAATTCATTACAGCAACAGCTTAGGTCCCTGTATTTCTAAGCTGTCTTGATATGAGGAAATTACTTCAGTACCCTAACATAAATCTATCATTTCAGTAAGCTCTTAATGTAAAAGCACTGTGGAAATAATGTCAACAACCTTGTGATGACTAATAAATAGACTAATGTACATCCAGCTGCACATAATAAACCTTTAGAGAGCCTAATGCCATCATAAACCACAAGAACAGGTATTACAATATTACAACTGAGGTTTTATACATAGGCAAAACACTTCACTCATATTAATATTTATTTTTCCCCTTACTTTCCCCAGTTCGCTGCCCTTGCTGGCTCCAACACCAGCACTCTGAGCTGGTGCCTCACAGCACTCCAGCTCTCTCTGACTGCTTCTCAGCATTCAGCTTTCTCAGCAGCAAATCCGGGAGCTGCTGCATTGCTGGATGAAGCTTTTTGCTTGCACATTAGACAGAATTTTGACATTCTTGGTGTTTTGTGAGAACTGAAACTCCCAGGGCTCCATTCAGCCAGCAGGGACAGAGAGGAGGTGACTGGGCTGGTATTGCCATGCAGATCTTTGCCCACCGAGAGCTGCAATGCCACCCAAACCCCATGCCAGCCACCAAACGACTGCAAAACCTCAATGACATTTCAGTTCTGTCTCGTGGTTCAAGGCAGTTGTTTTAGGCTATCTCTATGCCAATTACATACAAGACAAAGACACTAGTTAAAAACTCAGCTGTGCAACTTTGATTCTCATTCAGTAACAACAGACTCTCAGCATTTTGTCCCCCAACTGAACTTACAGTTCAGCTGAGGGTGTTAGCATGATTACAAAAATACTAAACTGATCTGTGCTACAAAACTGTGTAATATGAGTTGCAAGCAGATACAAGCATGTGGTGTAACTTTAAGGCCAGGAGGTACTAAACATGGAAGAACGTCTCTCAGTACCAATCTCCTGAGCATCCAAAAGTACACGTTTGAATTTAGCACAGCTGCAGATTAGGGAATTAGAAAGGATACTGGCTGTCAATTTATACTTTCAAATGACTGATATTTTTTTCCTATAAACATCTGCTTCTAAATGGGTTTCATTATGGCACAGACTTTTGGATTGGAGAATGTTTTCAAATTCTATTTCCTTTCCAAGTTTCTGTTGGGTATTAACAAATCTGCATACATTCCAACCTCACAGGCAAAGTCCATTTGAGTAACAATTTCTCCTGTCCTTGCTTTAAAAAATCTTAAATAAATACAGCTACTGTTGCTAATCAGAAGCCTCCCAAAGAAGATGGCCCTCATGCCATGCTCGCTGCTTCCTGAGATCCTCCTGTTCTTCCTGACATGGGATGGGACAGTAAAAGCCCAGCTAGTAACTGCTGGTGTTTGCAGCTTTGCATTTTCTGACATCCCATTTCTTGCCCAGTTGCACTGCTTGAGATGTGAGCAAGTAGCTGAACACAGAGTAGTCCTTGTCGGGAGATGGATCCTGTCTTGGGGAAGAATGATTTCATAGACTCCCAGCAGACAGGTTATGCTGCTGCTCAGGCATGTTTGCAATTCCAAAATTAGTGTGTCTTTAGTTTGCATACAATAAAGGCATCAACAAAACACCCTGCAGGCAGAGACAACCAGCCCTGAGAAGAGTATGGGAGGCATCGGAGTAGCAACTGCACAATCACTTTATTTATCCATTTTGGTCCATGTATCAGTTCACTGCAGGAATCCTGGAGAATTTTAAGTGTCTCTCATTAATACACTGGAAGAGATCGGCTGATTACCTTGTGCTCATTAGAAGTGTGTGAGGCTACCAGAGATAATTGGAGAACTCCGTGAAATATTTGCCTTTCTCAGGCTGCAAATATTGCAGTTCCTCATTAGTCTACCCTGCTACTGCCCATTGGCTCAGTAAGCAGGGGTTTGCAACCTGAGAGGACAGTGGGTGAATTCCTAATAAAACATGGCAAAGTACTGCTTTTTATTTCTAGAGTACACTGTGCTACACAAAGCAAAGTTTCTGGTACTGTTTTGTCCGTGCAAGAGACAAGGCACTGTGAATAAACCAATGTATAAAAGGATGTGATTAGATGCCATATGAACAGTGTAAAGGTATTAAAATGGATTTTGCAAACCTCAAGAAGAAAAACGCACATTAAAACTGCTTAAAACTTCATATTTATGTTTCATCATTTCAGGCAGAAGAACAATGAAATGAATTGAGTCCAAAATTGAGTGCTCATCCATGAACTGCACCAACACATTCACACAGGTTTGAGTAAGGAGAGTTCAGTATATTCAGACTTCCAAGAGCACTGTGGACACAAATGCAGCTCACAGCCTCCCTGCCATAGAGCCGTGACACGACAGTCCCCGAAGAACAATTTCACCAACTGATTGTTCATTTCTGAATGAAATACTAAAGTACCATTTGTACTAAAGTACCAAAAGAGCTTGTGTAAAACAGCATTCCTCTGTGGACTTTCAACAGACACACTCCGGCTTACACCATCTCACTGTAAGTACTGAAAGCTAAACGCCTGCGTCTGATTTTACTGCTGCTAACTGGCTCTGAATTACAGCAGATATATGAACGTAAACCCCAGTCTTGATTAATCTCAAACTTTTAATAGGGACAGGTCAGGGGAGCTCTCTGTTGAAGTGAAAATCTTTCTCATTGGCCCATGGCAACTACTTTACAACAGAAAATCTTGAAAACAACCCTCCAGAAATGCCAGTACCACTTTGAAAAACCTTGTAGTTTCACAGCACAATTTAGTTCTAAATGATTATATAATTACATTTGTGAACGTAATCCTGTGGGGTATTATTCTAATTATAGACCACAATCCTTCTTAGCAGCTTTCAGAGAAATAATTTGCGTAATGAAATGAAGGTTTCCAGCTGCAGCAAACAAACCAATCTCAAACCTTTTTTGTAAATGACAGGATATTCTTAATGGTGTGATCAAACTTGGATCAATACGCTGACTCTGTATTTGCCTGGATTTGGGGGATTCCTTATTCCGGAGTAGAAAATGGTTGAGGGCAGCATGCTACCTGAAGAACCCACAGACATTGTCTAAGATGATAAATAATGCAAAAAAAATTAAAATTGAGCCCACAGCTATTACGTTCAAGTGTAACAGCACCACCACAGCTCCACCACTCCAAGTGCTGTTGTACACAGAGGCTGAAGACGAGGGACTCCTGGACTTGTGGACATATTTACTCTGATGATCCAAAAGGAAATTTTGCTCAAAGCAGCTTTTATCTATAAACACTGAGCTGCATCACAGAACAATGAATACTGTTGAAAAGCAAGCAAACACACAGTAACTCCAAAGAGGTGCAGCAGCCTTCACCTTGCTACACTGTGGTCTTTGTAGATAGTAAATGTCTCTGTAGACACTCCAACACCACTGAATAGTGCTTCATGATACTGGCATGTTATCTGTGCCTTGGGCTGAAATCTATTGACTCTCCCAAACCCATTATCAGTCATTTGTTGACACAAACAGTGCCTACAAGCAGCACTTCACTATTGCCTCTTTCCTTCGGGGTTATCCGCATGCCTCTTGCTGTATGAGCCATCCTGTGTGTCAGCTAGAAGTTTCCCGAGATTGTGTCCAGTTTCCCTTCATCTGCTCTTTGTGTAACATCTTTATACAACCGTCCACCCAAGGTAACAAGGCAGCTGATGCCAGTGCAGAAGCACGGGAGCAGCCTTTGAAGGTAGAAATGGGAAGGACACATCAAGCCAGTAAATCCACCTTCCTGCAAGAGTAGGATGTAGGTCTTTGATCAAGAGTCCATTGGGATATTAGGTAACATAGATGGAATACAAAAAAAAGGTCAATAACTAATTATTTAAAACACAACAATTTATCTAGATTATTTTGCTGGTTGCACAGTAA
The DNA here is from genome assembly GCF_964273445.1 of Streptopelia decaocto. Lineage (NCBI taxonomy): Eukaryota > Metazoa > Chordata > Aves > Columbiformes > Columbidae > Streptopelia > Streptopelia decaocto. The sequence goes on along the minus strand of NC_138666.1, from coordinate 13,572,191 downwards.
ACCCCAGATTCTGAACTGGGCCAATATTCTTATCTAGACAACATGCACCAATATAATTAAACCAGGGCTTCAGAGTGGACCTCACGTAGCTCTACAGTTTTGTCACTACTGTACCTGATGAGAGTTCGCAGCTGCCGAGCTGGTCTGCACTCAGGAGTACACCCCTAAAAGCACCAGTTTTAGGACAGGACAAGCAGCGGGAACTCTGAAAACTCTGAAATGCAATTTTATTCCCTTTTCTTATTCCTTATTCCCTCCCTCAAATTTGATTTCAGAATTAAAGTCTGCATTCCTCTGCTTTCGTATTGGTCTTAGGTTTCAGCATGCAGACGTCATGCAAAGCATAGCTTTCAAGGGAGACTTAGTGAACTGTAAAGACCAATTTCCTTTACTGTATCATCTGACAGCATTTGGAAACAGTGGGCAGCCATGTGGAAACAACTAATTGTAAGTGGGGTGTTGTTGCAAGCGAGGACGCTCACAGATGGCCAGATACAAACAAAAGCAGACCCACCACTTGCTCTCCAGTGTGCTTCGTACAAATACACTGTGGGCACCCATCCTGGCAGTTCTCACTGTGCTGTGTACCAACAGCAGTGCTGCAGTGCAAGTGCCCCTGCCTCCGCTTCCTAGAGCAACAGCAGCTTGCAGCTGCTGCAGAATAGTGCGAGCCGGTGAGCAAAATTACATGCTACATTGGGCTGATGGAGGCAGCAATGCATGTCCCACTGCATGCAGCTTGCGTGGGGATGAGGGAAGGTGGTGTTGCTGATCTGTTGCAGTTGCTCCTTTCTAAAGATCTTTAATCTTATCTTTGATGCTCAGGCATTTCTCTCTCCCCTTTCCCAGTGATCATCCAGAGCAGACAAGGTATGAAGTGACATTTCCTATCATGTATACATGTCAGGAAGGTTTGCAGCTTGAGGATGTGCTGTTTGTCTGCACATAAGGAAACAGCAGATGTTGGGGAAATACAGAAAATACCATCCTATTTATTATGATGATTTTGAATATATAAAATTCAATCAGACAGTACAGGAAATCCCATATTATTTTTTGTAATCCTAGTCCTAGCTGATGGGTTGTAGGAGAGCTCTCAGTCTGGATTTAGACTGTGTTCTCCCCAGACTTATGCCTTCCGATAGCACTATAGATAAACATTACGACTGGGCAGATAACAGGTATATCACTACAGCACACTACATTGAGAAAGATGAGCAGGAAATGCTCAGAGGAACAGAGAAAACAGAGGCTGAACCTATTCAGTGTGACCTGTATGTTTTGGGCTCAAGCTTACACATTCACGTGCTTGGAGACTGTCTTAGTTAAGCCAGCTTACATAAAATGAGTTATTTTCTTACTGTCTTACTCCGTGGTTCTTCCTTAGGCTTTTTTATTCTTACTTCGCTGAAGAACCAACCAGTAGGTTATTGATCATCTTGTTTTGGCCCAGTGTTATCACAGATGTTGATTATTTGCGTTAGCATTACTTATGACTATGTATGCTTTGATCAGCTATAAAATAAGAATACTCACACCAGATTCAACATGTGGGATGCCTGTGACTGTACAGTCCAAGATGAAGGCACATGACACAAGAACATCTTGTTGCAGTTTTAGTCAAGCATGTTTACTGGGCCAGGGGAAGAAAACAGATACGCCTATTTTATGTAGCTCTTCTCTTACAATAGTAGTGTTTGTAGAATCAGTAGTCAGTTTGAACTGCATTCTGTACATTGCATTATATATGTAAATTAATTCCTATTAATCTCTATAATGTTAAGCTGCTGCTAAAAATGTTCATTTAAGGACTGCCTTTGTTCTTCTGTCTCCCTAATTGCAATTCCCTTCAGTCTCTTCTCCCTGTATATTAAAGTACTTTATTAATTTTGTCACGTTAATCTGATCAGCACTAAACACACTACGATTTCTAAAGACTTAAAACATGAAGCTAAGCTATAGTGACATGCAAACAAAAAGCCTAATGTGCAACAGGCAAAGCAGCTCTCGAGGTGCCTGGCCCATGAGGAGGTGACAATCTCTGCCTTACTTCTGGCCGCGGCCACCCAGCCTCCACTGCTCTGTGGGCCAGAGCCAAGCAGAGCTGTAGCCCACAACAGAGAGGGCAGGCGAGATGAGGCAGGACACGCAATGAAAAACTCATTAAATAACAAGAGGGTTAAGTGTATCATCAGAAAGGAAGGGATAAGAACCTGACAATGGCAAAGCCACCAAGCTCTCTGTCGTTCTGCATATTATTGAATGGAAGGCCTGAAGCAGAGAGGATTATCTCCGAATGTTGATTACCCAGACACTGTATGTCAGAACATAGTACCCAGGTCTGTGGAACTGGCATTAATTCTGAAACAGACAGGCTGAAAACAGAGAAGTAACTATCAAATAGAATTGTCTTTCTCATTACAGGATGGACATGACAATAAGCTGAGCTCTTATGCCAGCAAAAAAGATCTGCAAAGAAAGTAGGAATTCATGAAACAGTATGTACTCATAGGAACAAATTCCTATTTTAAGATTCATTTCCATTTAAAAAAGTGATATTCAGAAAACTGTTGCCAATTTAAACATATCAATACTTAGCTAGAAATTTATTTTCCTCTTCTGTTTATGTTTACTAAATTATTGCAAGATTTTAGCAAGTGTTTTGTCTAATATCTGATTAAAATGTAGATAATTCAATGTTCAGGTGATACTGAAATAGGGTTGTGCTATAAAACTTGCCTGGAGCTCCGAACAGAAGCAACAGCAGGCACAAGCAGATTTCTCTAACTGAGCATATTTTCTCTCACCATGTGATCGTTGATTAAGTTTTGCCTAATAGGTAGAATGTGATTGATCTTATTAACTAACTAAAAAACCAACTATTTTTCATTAGTATACATGAAGAGTCTGAAAACTGAATTTCAAAACTTGCTTCATAAACAATCCATAGCTTGTCAGCTTTATCCTTGCTTACACTATTTATTAAATACTTCTGAAGGCAGAAATTGTAGAACTGGTTTACAAACATTTCATTGATCCCAAAGTAAAAAAAAAAAGACTTGTAAAAATGATCACTATCTTCTACATATTAGCTATCCTATGACAAAATTATTTTCTCCTTAATCACAGAACCAAATTCTTATTAAAGAATAAACTTTAGCCAGTTTAAAGGTCAAAATAAGTAGGACATGAAAAACTAAAAGATAAACTGCAACAGTCCAGTCTGCATACTCAATATTAAACAATACACATACGCTCAGAATAAATTTCCAAAGCCTTTTACCCACTGCTTCGTGATCTACAATTAATAACAGTAGAAACAGAAGACAGTCCTATACTAACTGCTTCTCTGAAAGCAAGATGTGTTGAGCATATAGCTCACCTATATAGCCTATACATAGTTTTAACACATTATCTAGGTACTTGCTGCCTGCTGAAATGCAAGAAGAAAAAAAAAAAGGACAGCAAATGGTAAGGAATTCCTTTCCCCATGTCTGCATCTAAAAGATAATTTGTAATTATAATATTTTCAAGTTCAGCTCAAATCAGGAAGATTTAAATTTCGTATACAATTTTATGCACAAAGTCATACTGACTTAGAGAACGTGACTGTATCACTCATATTTGCTGTGAGAGTTTTGTTAAACTTATTTAGAAAGGGTGTATTTTGTAAACTTTCATTCTCTGTTCAAAAAGGTTTCAAATCATGGAACATTTGGGAAAGAGACAAAATTGTTTTGGATTAGTGGTTAAAGGCTTCAGCCACAGTCCTAGTCTTGTTGACTTGCTCACAGAGCGTGGTTATGGCTGACTGAAATGCCCCAAATCATTATTTATTCTTGTCTATTCTTAGGGGCTAACCAGGCAGAATTGCTCAGTGGTGCTGATTGCTTCCCATAGTGCTTGACAGAAGTTTAATTCTATGGTTTAGAAAAAGTTTCTGATGCATATGGTGAGCACAGGGGTCACCAACCACTATCCAGAGCTGACGCAAGCACGGCACACACAGGGACTGGCACTATCCCCTTTGGGCTGGTCAGGATACAGGACAGCAAAGCGGAACGTTTTTTGACAAGCTGCTGAACAACTTTTGCCTGGAGTGTGAAAAATATATGAAGTACACACACAGTGAAGAAAAACAAAACAACACTCGTATTTTGACAAGGCACAAAGCAGGAAACGGACACCTAAACTAATTTTACACAGAAAGATTTTTAAGGGATCAGATCCAAAATACTGCACGCTGCAGCACAGCTGCCGTGACGAGGGCGCAGGGGGATGGCATGGAAGGGTATATGCTGCCAAAGTTTCCTCAGAGCTGGTGCGTGGTCTGGGCACCTGGGAACAGAGGGATGACATGCTGCTCTCTAGTCTAAAGAGATACCAAGAGGGCAAATGTTGTTGCTAAAACTGTGTCTATCCAGCCTTCCTGAGCAGCAATATTTCTGCTGGGAGTGCTCACCAGTGCAACTTATACCAGTAAGCAGGTGAGCCCCAGAAGACTGTAAATTGGCTTAGACCTTTCCTCTGATTGAAGAAGGCCTGTCCCATTCAGCATGTACTGAAGCACCAGACTGGATAACACCATACATACATGGAGTTTGGTGCCTTTTTTTTTTTTCTGATCTGAGTAAAAATCCTATATTTTAAACAGCTGTTGGTCAATGCTGCTGGCTATAAGCCTTCAAACAGGACACCTAGGTCACCTGCTTAAAACCTGAGTTTGCTGTTCCCATGGTGCTGGATTGATTCATGGGAGCAGGTAAAACTGTGTTGTGGTACTGAAAACACTTCATAACCATGAGCGTGAAACATTTTTCCATCTTAATGCTTTGACTTTTAATGTGAGAATATTCTAGTAAGATAAATATGGGAAATAGCATCTAGCTTTAAATACTTGAAATAAGACTCACTACATGGCTCCTACAACCCAGAAGATATACATAAGCCAAATCCAAACGATGAGACTCTGCCAGGGATGCAAAAAATGGGGCAGGAGCAGCTTAAGCATTATTACAGATTTCTCAAAGGTGCACAGGGGGTTTTTGAGTGCTCAGCTTCCACAGAAACTAAGCTACGAATTTCTTGCCTTTTGTAAGTCTAAGTCCTATTAGACACATAATTTTATTACAGATTTATTTAGTGGAAACAACTACATTTGGTAAAGTTTGGAAAACTTGAGCTCTGAAAGCCTTAAAATTATCATTATGCCCATCTATTGTAGACTTACGCAAACATAAGCATGAGCTTCATAGCAGTACTAATACAGTGCTAGTGGTGATGTTTCAAATTATTTTCAATCTTCCAGTGAAAAGACTGTAATCAAGGCATATGGGCCATAAAGGTTAAGTAAGTCTTGACAGAACTACAAAATATTTACAATCGAGGCCAAGAACCTCAGAGATGTGGAAGTGTGAGAGGAAAGTTGTGTCTGCCTTCTGCAGCACAGGGGATTGAGATTCTGTCCAACTCCTCACATATTTGATTGTTCGATTTATTTCCTGGGAGCCCTTCATTTCAGATGGTATTCTACTTCTTTATCTTTTTTGTGCACATTTTAACTTGTTTACTGATTTACTAAGCAACTTTATATTAGCTCCCACCCAAAGGACTGCTGAAACTGCTCCAAGTATTTACTTTCAATCAGACAGCTTTTCTCTTCCATTTGTTTTCCTGACATTATCGGTACCTTCATATGAAAGAAGCAGCTCCAGCAGTGCACCTCTATCACAGTGGCTACAAGTTTTAATCAGAAGGTAGAGGAAACAAATCAGAAAAAATTAATATAAATAGGATACTTGAACTTTATAACATGACTCTCTCACAACTTTATGTCAAAGACATGATAGCTACTGCAATAGGAAAAGTTCCTTCCCAGTGAATAATTGAAGAATACTCTTCTGAAGGTTTTTCAGAGTCAATTTACAGAATGCAGCTGTCTCCACTCAGATGAAAGTCCCTGTTAAAAGGGACAAATTTCTCTTTCTGATAGGATTAACTTTACAGCATCTACACTGAGGGGTCCTCTGCCCCTCTCAGCCCCAATATGACATGCCTCTCACAGTGATAGGAGAGGTCTGCATGGCAAAATGGCCTTTTTGTGTAAAAAAAAAAAAAAAAAAAAAGGTAAAGTATCCCAATAGTTACATAATGATATTATTTCTGATAGTCACCAGCAATTTCAGAAACGTATATGCTAATTTTCATTTTAACCCAGTTAAAATGAATCTCTCTTTCAGTGAGTCTTGTCAATCAGAACACATGCATGTAGGCTATAAATGCTAAAGTCCCAATAGCAGTTGCAAGGGAGGGAAAAGATGCTGAGAGCTCCCCTTCAGTGTATCCTATGTGACTCTGCAATTTTGAGCAGCTTCTTCCCTGAGGAGGACTTTGCAGCAGACCCAGATTGTCACTGCCACCACTGAAGGCCAGTATGAAAACCCCTTTGATTTCACAAGCAAATTTCCAAGCTCTTTTCTGGTGAAATCATCAAAGAGCCAAAGGAAAACTCTAAAACACCAAGACAGTACCAAAGAATGGCACTAACTATAAGCCAGGTTTCCATTACCCTCAGACACTATTGGGAGTACAAAGACCTTAACAATGTATTAGGTGATACATATAGACAGATTATTAAATAGTCATATTGGTTCTTCTGAAATAAAACCCTTTGATTCCAGCAGGGCCAGAACAGTACGTATGCTGCCCACCTCCAGGTTTGACCTGGCTCTTCCTGCTGCTCCTAATTCAAACTATGAAGCAGCTGACACAAACCTCAGGAGGAATAAAACCCTAGCTGCTTCTCCCATTAAAAAAAAAAAGGAGCGGGAGGCAACTGCTCCCCCCACCCCAAACTAACCAATTCTCATGTTCCTGAATTTCTGTAGCTGATGTGTTGGTGACATTTTTCATCTTGACAGCACATTCAGGAAACGTGACAAATTCAGGCAACAGGCTCACACTGAAAAATGTTCCTGCAAACTTTTCCCAGTTAAGCTGCAATGAATTTGCTTAGTAAAAAACAAAAGGTTTTTCCTCAGCTTAGCTTCCAGTTACTTTGATACATGACGTTTCAAGTAGTTTTAAAAAATGGACCCAGCACGAGTTTTGTATTAGTTTTTAAAGCTCAGATCATCATTCAAGATACTATGCCATTCCTCACTGCTAGATCTGAAAGAGGAGCGCGAGCTTTTGCAGTCCCAAGGCATCGTCAGTACCCACTTTCACAGAGCCTCATTTTCCAAAGCATCCTTTCAATTTGTGGCAGCAACTCAGTGCATGACATCACCTGGCTTTGCAATTGCAGAATTGCTGCATAATGCAATTTTGTAATTGTTAGATGTTGGACCTCTGGCTGAGCAAGCTGGGGGATCTATCTATTGTTTTTCAGACCATTCAGTGATGAGTCAGTAAGTCCTGGGGAGGTCTCATAGTCTGAAATGAAGCCATAAAACCTGTCACAAAACAGAAATAAGAGCTTTGGGAAGCTGTAAACGATTGGAGTGAATGATGCCCTGTGAGGGCCACAGACAAGATAGCTGGGCTTGGCAGAGCAGCTGGATAGATACCTATGGCATTTTATGGGTTATTATTCTAAACAGAAAATACAGGTTGGTGTGTTCATGTTGAATGCAGAGGAAGAGAGTGAGGAATTGCACACTGCAATAGGTGTTCAGGAGGCTCTGCACTCATGGCCTTGGCAGTCAAGATCCTTTCAAACCTCTTCTGCTTGTATAACCTCTCTACACCTCGTGAATGGAAATTCAACACCAAAACTCTCAAGGTCACCTTTTGATGAATGTTTAGCTTCACAACTATACTTTCTACAGAGCTTTCCCTTATCCACAGGTCTTCAACAAGGACTGCAGTGTAAATATTAGTTGTGTGATATCTTCTCACTCTGGTGCATGACCACGTTACCGTTAATTGTTACAGGAAACTTCCTCTGCATTCACTTAATTACTAGAGACTTCTGAGATGAACAGCAAAACTACAACTTCAAGATAGTTTCAAAACATATCCTGAAGCCCCCTGGGTATTCTCAATTGATATAAGCTGCTCTTATGCTCTGCATACAAGGGCCACACTATAAACTTCAAGAGCTAGCAGCACTAAATGGAAGTGAGAGATGGTTTTGGCTAAACCAGAAATACACAAAACCTGTTTTTTTCTTGTGGTAACATTTTTTCTCACAACAGAAACCTTCAAGGAAGAAATTAAAAATCAACTACCACAGCAAACAGGTACAAAAATTAGTTTGGGTGCTAAGTAAAATAATGAGAAACAGAAGCCAAACTGCTGTAGGATAACATGCAGCTTTTTCATCTGCCACTGGATTACCAGAGCCCATACTCAGCCTGGAACAAGACAAAGAGCACATAAAGGAGAATTTTACATTAACAGTGTTATCCTTGGAGCTAAATGTAACACAAATATCACAAATGCCTAACTATCTTTAAGAAGCTAAGTGCTTCTTGAAACGGGATGCTAGGATTTACAATGCTAAACTAGTCTTTTTGTTCTTAGGAACTTCACATTGCAATGGCAGGTCTGTTGTCTCTACTTTTGAAACTTCTTTTCAGTCAGATAGGGTTAGATTAACAACAGATCTATTGGTTTCATCACTGCTCATGAAACAACCAATATGCCGAGCTGTAAATACTGTGCCTGTGGGAACAGTTCATTTATTCTTGCTATGTATAAGAAATTCTAGAAGGATAAGAAGGATTTCTATTTGTGAATAGAAATTTTAGAAGCTTTAAAATTAGAAGATTGGAACCATTGTTTTAAAATTTAACACCTACAGTTCATTTGTGGGAAATTAGGACTTGTGCTTCTAAGAGCTTTGGGCACATTGGACAGATGGTGGCCTTAGATCTTCAATGAAATGCAGAATTATCTGAGCTCTTCCATCCACAAGTCTTAAATTTGCATCCACAATCACTAACCCTCTGAGCACATAGTGCGAAATGCAAATAGGCTAGGAAACGTTATCTGTGATCAGCACCTAATGATTTGAGTGACCTGAATTTGGAGAATATTCATGGAGGCATAATAATTAGACATTGAAAAGACCTGGGGCTGTCTTCCATTACCTCGTTAGTGCAGCTCTGAGCCTAGACTGATTACTTTTGACCAATCTCATCTTATAAAGATCTGTGTGAAGAATCTTCCACTCTTTCTCTTGAGAGGCTTTTCACTTTATTGCTTTTAAAATATTTGTCTTGATAACCTGTATCTACTTTTTGAATAGGCAACTTCATTTTAATAGTAGGCACACACTGCCTTGCTTTACAGAAAGGTATAGGCTTTTATCAACTATTTATGGACAATCTACTGACACTTAAGCTTTTGTTTTGTCATATTGTTCTCTATGTGCTCTTCTTTTCAGCACTTCAGCACTACAAATGCATTTCTCTAGAATCTCCTATACAACTTTGGTCCTCCAGAAAATGTGTAAGAAATTACAAATTTTAATAGAAATAGCCTATGAAATCCCCACTAGACTGCACAGATGGCCAGAAATCATTATAGGAAGAATTCATATGTTTTTCAGAGTGACACACTGGGGGAAAAACAAAACCAAAACCAAACAAAACCCCCCAAACATTGCAAGATGAAAAAACAGCAAAGAAAACTCAAACTCGAGATGCACTTTGGCTGAAACCAGGTTGGTTTTTCCCGTAAACATCCATCATACAATCTGACTGAAAACATAACACTTGAATTAAACAGATGCCAGTGAAGCACTGTTAAACAGTGCTTTTTTAAGAACCGAGCCTGTTACAGCTTGCTTATATATCTTACTTTTAGGCAGATTATTAAATATACAAACAGGAAAACAATTCTGCTAAATACGTACTACCCAACAGAACGTGTAAATACAGAGTGATTCAGCAAATGCAAACAGTAAATCCAGACTGTAGGGCTGGACCTTAATACTGAGGCACCACTGTAGTTGACATTATGCATAAACTATAAAAACTAGGACACTTGCTGTAGCTCAGCCAACACGTAGGTTTTGTTTTAAAGGATGCACTAGCCCAGTGCTAACATTATTACCAATTAAAACATATAAAATTTAGGAGATTCAGAAAAAGGGAAAAAATAAAACCAAGCAGAAAGGCTTTGAGAAGCAGGAAGAAATCTAAATATAGCTATTTCATCATAAAGATTTTATTGGTGCCAGTTAAGAATGATTTGTTCACTCGTATCTTCATCACATTTGTGCCAATTTTGCAATTTTTGTGCTTTTACATCCCTCCCCCAAACCCAAGCACATCAGACATTCCCCTCCCTTTGGAGTACACCCAAGGAAAATGTATTCCAACGGCGGGCTTGGATGAGCCAGGGCTGTAAGCCAGGGCTTCTGCATTGCATTCCCAGATTTTTTCCAAATCTCTCTGCATGTGCCCTGCCAAGTCATTGTCTCCAGAAGTAAGAAAGAGCTAATAAAGCTGTGTCGGTACGTTCAATATTGTTCAGCGCTCTCTGCTGAACCTCCTGTTTCTCTAGCCTGCAATCCTATCTTCGCATGCTTAAGCATGTTGAGATATATAGTTTTGGAGAGATGTTACTGGAGAAGATAATTCTGTAAAGAGTACAGTGCAGGTAACTTCTAAGTTTGCATAGAATCTCAGAAGCTCTCTGTGAAGACAGGACAGATTTGCAGGATCAGGGCCTTATATTCTGAAGTGACAATCTAGACTGGTTCTTTGCCAGTCTAACTGGTTGGACTTCACTAGAATTGCTCTTGACATATCGGTGGCAGGGAAAGGGAAAAGTGGCCTTTGAATATACAAGTGACATTTCCCATGGCTTCTTCAGCTGCAAAGTCTTCTTATAATACCACTGTGCTATGTTGAAAACAACCTATTTTATTTAAAAATTTTCAGCTCTGATGTTTAGTAAAAGCCAAGTGGCCTCAATTTTCTACACTAAAATAGCCCACTAGGTATCCAGGACTGTCTTTTGTATTACCTCTGCATACTCTTTAGCCCTGGGTGTGTTCCTCGTGCATTAGCTGAACAGGATTCTCAGAACCACTCCTCAGTCTGCAGTATTCTCCACTTTTAACATTGTTGTGCACTCACTCACTGAACCATTTTTAAATTCAGTCTCCTGCTGAGAGCTAAATGCACTGTTTGTATTCTAATCTTTGTACCTACTGCAGCTGAAGCATAACGGTTCCACAGCTAGAAGGCAATAGCTAAAGCAGGGGAAATATAATTAAGAAAAATAAAAAATGATTGATAGAAAATACAGCACATTGCTCTAGACATATTAATTTAGTGCTATGTGAGTGACTTGAACAACTAATTTATTAAAATTACCTGGAAGCATCTTATGATTACCCCAACATAAGCACTCTTTAATTTGCCTCTGCTTCTATTCTTGGCAAGACGGTCCACGTTTTGCATGCTCAATATGCAAGATGCACGACAACCAATTAATGCTGTTGACCTATACTAATAGGATAGCACTGGCAGACTTGGTCAATGCCAAACAAGTGCAGATAACTGGTAAATGAAGGACTTGGTCCTAATTTCTGAAGCCAGTCAGAATTAAAACATGCTGAACTCTCCTTGGCTTTCATGGGAGGTCTGAATGTTCAGTATCCTATGCCACATTGAGATGCTACAACCTATCGAAGTTTTGACACTTTACAAGTTCATTGCCTGTAGCAACTAGAAAATGAACTCATAGGAGGGAGAGGTAGCTATAATGAGAGGAATAGCACATACTTCTATGCCAGCATCCCGCCTGGTTTGCCCCCACAAATCAGTCCTCCCAAAGCTCCCTTTGTGTGCTGATGAGCTCCCAACTCCGACAGCAGAGATCACGTCACACCACAGGCTCTCTCTTTCCAGCTCTTGCCTCAGAGCGCTCTTAGTCAAAGGTCAGTCCGCTTCATGGGATTAAAACATTTCAGATGATTGGTCAGAACACACAGGAAAGGCCTTGATTTCTCACTTCATTGGTAAATACACTGGGTGTTATTGAACCGACTCTCAGGGTTGGGGGAGTGTTCCACTGTGGTTTAACTACATCTAGCTCATCACATCACTCCCACATGCTTGCACAGAGATGTCAGCAGGATGAGAACCCTGAAGAAGTCTGAACTGGTTCATCCAGAACAACATAGAGAAGAGATTCTCTTATAAAACTGTCAAGTCTAATAATTGAAGACATCAGACACAAGTTTGAAACCTCTTTAGAGAACTCGTTTTGATGAAACACTAAATAATGTTTTGTTCAATGTCCCCAAGCAGAAATGGTGATAAAAGTGGAAACTCATACACAGAACATGTTCAAGGGACAGCAGATGAGCCCCAGAGTGACTGCAACAGCACCATTCCACTGCACTCAAACCTGGAGAACATCTAGCCCTGTGTTGTCTGCTGGGAAAGTGAATGTGATACTTAAGTAGCCCAGGAGAGAGACCTACTGTGAAATAAAAGAAAAAGCCCCAGAGATTCACCATATCCTGGCAGAAACTCTCAATGCAGAATAGCCTTGTGCTGCTATGCCTGTCTGCCATGGCCATGTTTCAATGTCCAAGAATTAAAGACAGTTCAACCTTCTCAGGTTTCTGGTAGATGATCACACAGTATCTCCTCCCTGGAACTACACTGTCACTTCAGTCTGCTAATCCAGGCTTCACACAAAGGCCATGTACTGTTTTGTCACCCCACACTGTCACACAAAGAGAATGCAAACCACATCAGGCCCATTTGGTCACTTTGCCCTTTTTCACTAACAGGTAACGGTTAAAAGCTCCCTTCTGGATTTCCCAGCTGATGCAGGCCATGCTCCTTCCAGTGGGCCACCAGTGACACTGTGCTCTTCAAGGCTTTGGCCAGCCTGCATCACACTTGACAAAAATATGGGCACAGCTTCCTGGTGATAAATGCCATGGTCCACAATTATTGAGAAAAAATATTTTGGGGAGATGGGGCAGAAATGCTGTGCTGATGTCTCCTATAATAGTTGCATCTCCTTTAAAAAGCCCCAATTCACAGGAAGCATGAGCCAAATTCAGCCATGGCGCTCCTTTAGCTAAAGGAAGGGGATTGCATCAAGGAAGGATTTTGGCCCCCTGTGTGCAATCGGAATGTGATAGTGATGCTGCTGAAACAACCCACTGCACTGAAAAATAAACGCTGTAGGTCAGGGAAAGTCACATCTTTTGTTTGCATAGGTGGTAGAGCACAGCTACAAAACTTGATGTTAATGTCTCTTATTTTTCCTGAAGTTCATTTTCTAAATGAATACCCAGCATATGATTGTCTCAGCCCTGTGCCTCTTCTGACGATTAGTCTGCTGCCATTTTAGGCTATATGGACCTTCCTTGAGTTCATAATGGGGAAGATATTAATTATGTTCAGGGAAAACTGAGTTTCATGACTCCCAGAGGAACAAACTACAGTCTTTGTGAAACAACTTCTTTCCACCTTTTTATGTCAAGTACAACAGACTCCATATAAATGGTGCAAGACATTTTTATGAGTTACATCATGAGTGGTAAGTAACAGCAATTGTATCAAACTGCCTAGGCACGTTAACCTTGTTTCTGAGGAGCTAAATGATTTTTTGGAAGCAAAATTAAAGAAGATACTGCACAGAAACGAGTCTGTCACTTTGTCTTCCTTCTCTCTTTCCTGTATTTCCTTCTGAACACTGAAGAGGGTTCTCGCTGGTGAATAAAATTTGCAAACCCTAAAGCTATACACTTAAGTTCTTATCCTGAGGGACACTTTAAACAGGCAGCCATAGAGAAAACCAAACCCAGTGCACATCAACTATACTGCAAACTATTTTCATGAGGCAACTTGCACTGGAGCATGAGTCTTAGTTTCAATAGGCAACCATTTTTTATTGCTCTTATCATGACAGCATCCTTCGGGAAAACAATTTCTCTTCTAGAAATAAGTGAATTATCAGAAATTGCTGTTTGATTTTCCTTGATTTGTGCTATATACTGGTCATCATTAAAATACATCTTTATCATTCACATTTTTATTGCTTGAAAGTCCTCTATATGAGGACTTTGCTTTCTCAGGCAGTGTGATCTGGAAAAAACAGCGCAGAATTGGGAGGAAAAAAAAACCTAAGTCTGAATCCTCATCCTGCCACCGCTAAAAGGAAAAAACCTCCCTGGCTCTCTTACTTCTAAGGAATGGAGATTAATTACCTTGCACATACAGACACATGATTTCAAATAGGCTCAAGTAGCATACATATAAGAATTAATTGCACATGCCTGTTTTCTCTGAGGTAAAGACACATTAAGGATGTAAAGACATTTCCAGACCCATGGGAACAATGTTCTTATGCCAGCAGTACTCTACTGGAATACAAAAGAACCTGTGGTTTTTACTTTTTTAAAATGTGTTTAGCATGACTGAAGAGCCCAGCACTGCTGCTGCAGCTGCCGAGTCCCTGTCGCCCCCAGGCCGAGGGCACAGGGAAGGTGGAGAGCACCGCACCCAAGTGTTCTCTATCCTGATGTACACACAGAAGACACATTGCAGACAAGCCCATCAACAGCACCATCTATAATGGCAGAGGAGGAAGGTATGAGCGACAGAACTCAGACTGGCTGGCAGACAGGGAAGGGGGCAGCAAGGGCAGGAATGGACACAGAGGTTGCTGGTGTCAGAAGCAGAACTGCTCTCCTTCCTTCCTCCTGCTTTTTGGTCATTTCTCCCCAATTTTCTCCAAAGCAGTGTTTGAGAAAAGAGAACACAAATCTGCTAAAAATGAAGCTTGGAGTACTGCGTCTCACACTGCTCCTGTTTTACAATGAAGAAATGGGTGGCAAGGTCCCATGGGATGCTCACGGATTTCATCCCAAAGACTCTCTCTGCTTGCTCAAACTTTGGTGGCCCACGGGAGCCCAGGCCCATGTGGGAGCATGGAGGAGGGTCAGTGCATTACATCTCCCTTCCAAAATCAGCTGACCTCGCTAGGAACACGTCTGCATCTCAGCTAGCTGGGTGGGCTGAGCCATCATTCACAACCTCCCAGCCATTTTTGCAAGGTGTAGCCGAGAGGATGAGAGAGAAACCCACCCAGCCACAGATGGGGAAAGCATAATGCATGGGGGAGCAGGGAAAGAAGCTTCTTCCACTGCTCTTCACACAGATGTATCACCACCAACAGCCCAGCAAAAAGCACAGGCTGAGGTTCTTAGTTCTTGTCTTGGCAGCAGCGAGGTAGGATGGACATTCTGCAGTTAAGCACAAGGGCTTGAGATTAAGATTTCCATTTCTGTCATCTAAGAGACAGAGGATAAACCCTATAATTTCTCTGTCTCACTCTTCCTGCAAAGAGCAATTGCAAGTCACATGTGTAGGGACCTCACACAAGTTCAATGAGCCTTGTATGCTAGTTAGAAAGGCAATACATCAATATACAACATAAAGTTCCAATTCTGGAAGAGTCAAGGTCTAAACACACCTCTAAAAATCTAGCCTCAATTTTTGTGGTAGCAATTTAAAAACAAGAACAGCTTAACAGATTCTTGAAAATACTGGATTCCAGCTTTAGTAAAATCTTATTCTTGATTAAATGCTGCTTAATTGAAAGTGGTGTGTGATTTCTCGTCAGCGTAAGTAATCTGCTACAATACCTGTGCAGATTGTAAACCACTGTCAAATTGAAATACTGGTTTCCCCTTTCTGTCCATTTGATCATACTCTCTATACAAAGGCTTATGAGCTCAAGATCACAGAGATGGTCTGGCAATAAAAACATTCAAGCAGCAATACAGACAGCTGGGAATTTATTGCATCAGGATTTGTTTTTAAAAATATAGGTTTCTCCTGATAAACTAATATTGTCATCTGTTCTGGTAGCAGAGCATACTGCAAACAGCAATCTTTCCCCAGAGAAAAAAATGTCAGATTGTGATTTATGAACAGGGAGCCACTAAAGAGTATGATTTCACCCTAAATTAACAATTTATCAAGTAAAGAACCACAAGCAAATAGCAGAATATTGGTGCCTTAAAGGGTCAATAGACTTCTTACTAACTTTTGCTTCAAGCACAAATAACCAGAGACTCCTCCAAGGGAAAACTGTTCTAGTGGATGCCCTAGAAAAATGAAAACATTTAGGTCTAAGTGTTAAGGAAAGCATTCCCAACATAACCTTTGAGCGTCCATATGGGGTTCAGAGGAGCCCCACGCAAGGGGACTGCACAAAGCTGCTAAACGTAGCAAATCCATCAAAATGTGGTAGTATAGATCAAGAGCAGGTAGTAGGGACAAGGGGAAGAAAGAAGGGAAAACCAAGCCATGTAAAAGGGTGAGTGTTCGTTTTCAACATAATTAATTACCTGAAGTGAAGCAGTTGATCTCCATGTACAATGAGTTATGAATAATTGGAAATCACTATGACACAAATTGACAAAACAATTGCTTTGTAAAATCCTCTTAAAGGCCAGGTAAATGAGTTTCTAGACATCCATCTGGGAGAAGAAGGTTCCCCCTACCTCTGATCAACATTAGCAGGAGACATACACCATCAGCACCCAAAGGCATGGCCATGGATGCAAAGCTGCTATTCAGCTGGGACTAGAAGCAAACCAGGGAAGCTCAGCCTGTTATTCCCCAGTCACTCCTTCAGACATTTTTTCTCCAGGCTCCCCCACCCTTCATTCCCAAGAACCTCAATGATTTCTAACTTTGTTGACTTAGCAACTGCAGAGCACTCAAATTCACACTACTCTCAATGCTACAGAATGGAGTATAAGTTCATTTTTCCAAACACCACACTGCAGATGTAGATGCCTGGATCTAGGCCCATAATTTCCACAAAATTAGGCAATTAAGATTTTATTTGCAGCAGTTTAACTACATCTGTAAAAGTGCTACTAATAGTGTCAATAGAACAATTTGTGGTTATGTGCTTCTAGATCTGGACTTTTAGAAGATGTCATGGGGCATCAATCCACAACTGCCATGAAAAATAGGGGTTTATTTTACTGGTTAGATGTCAGCAATCTGTTCCTTTATATGGCACAGCTGGATTTAATAATGAATTAAGGACTTCACTTCTTAACTACTGCAAAATGTTTCTTGTCCATTCAAGAACTGATTCAGATTTCTTTTCTATTGATGCAATTACACTGTCTCCTGTAAATTTGTATAGGTTTGTATCTCTTTCTGAGATACAAACAGTCTCTGCTTTTTCAAACTGCAGAGAATGAATGCAGTGGTAACCATGTGTGTGGAGAACTGATGAGCAGCAAAAGAAGAAAACTGGTGAATCACAGGACATTTAGCGAGAGACACCCAAAGCCAATAATCTATTATAGATCAGTGTGAATAGCAAATGCTCAGTTCTGATCCTGAAGAGTGCTGGAAAGGAAGCATTTTCCCATTTCCATTCTAGCTTGCTTGAACACTCACAACATCTGCAAATGTTGCATTTTGGCTTTGTGAGAAATAAGTCGGTTGGTTTAGTCAATAATACAGTCAGTTCATAGGTCAAGTCCTCTCAATGGTTTTAGCTTTAATCATCACAGTAAATAAGATTTGGAAGAAAAAAAATAAAGGGCAAGCATTATTACTTAATCTACTTGGAGAGCTTAGGTTTTTCTTCTTCAGATATCTTGGTGGTTAAAGAAAGGCAGTTAAGAGACCAGGGTTGCAGCTGCACTCTATGTTTGGTCATCACCTCTCAACCACTCCTCAAAACAGAAGCTTTTACCAGGCTAGAGGAGCAAGTCTCCTGTGTGCTGGTGATGTTCTCTTCTCTGTCTAAACTTTGGCACAAGAGCTGGGTCTGAAGAAATCTAAATTCACATTCAGGGGAGAAAGAGTGGGACAACCAACATGAGCTGGAGAAACCAAGATTCAGTTCTGACACAAAGAACTTGATTACAAATTGAGCTTTGATAGCAGACAAGCAGCCTAGAGTACCATCTACAAAAGGTTGCTTTAGCATTCTTGCATGAATTGCCCAAAACAACTGCACTTGTGCAGCACGAGAGCTGCTATTATACATTAAGCACAAGTCCAGAAAAGTCAGCAAGTTAATCACTGTCCATGCAGAAGTACAAAAGGAGAGAAGCAGTTATTTCATTTTGTTGTCCTTAAAAGAGAAAGCAGAGAGGCCACAGCCCAAATGTTTACTAGGGCTAAAGTCTTGTAAACAGCCAGAGCATTTTGCAGTGGTTGGGAGGGCTGTGGAGAATGGCCGGGTCTCCTTAGGCAATTCGAAACACAGAGGGGTCAGTGCCCAGGTCAAAAAACTGATTATTGCAAGATCATCTATCTCAACTACAAACTTTGGCGGTTCACAACTCAGTGCTGACATATTTCAATCAAAGCGTGTCTGCAGCTAAACTTAATAACCAGCCAGCCTATCAAGTGGTGGACGCTAAGCAATTCCAAATCACCTCAAGAATTTTAAAATGGCAGTGACCTACTGCAGGCCTGCAGAGAATGACCCGTCTGTCAGATGCAGTTGTTGTATCTGCGGCTGACACGGACGTCAAGATTCCTGCTCCCCTCCATGAACACTGCTGCGATGCTGTAAAATGGCGAGGGCCATCTGGGATCACTGCCCTACACAAGCCATCCAGAATCTGTCCTATGCAATATTTTCTGCATTTTCCAGCAATGACATCTCATCACTTTTGAATGAAATAAGTTCTTTCGCAGTGAAATTGCATCTTTTTCTGTCAGCCAGAGGTCAGACAGTCTGCTTAGCAGTAAAGTAAAACAAAAACGCTCCTTTCTTTTTATTCTATTTTCTTGCATAAACAGAACAAACATGGCAATTTTTAAAACATGATGACTTAAATTTATTTGCTTGCTTATGAAGAGAGTTTTTTTGGGGATGGTTGTGGTCCCCTGAAATCCTGTGGAAAGCACTTAAGTCAACAAAGTTTCAATCTGCTTCACACCACACTGCTCTGTACCACCAAACCGTTATTTTTGACACACAACGTGCAGCCTCAGAAGGAACAAAAATAAAAGACTATTTCCTAAGGAGTGGCAGAGTGCATTCACACACCCCTTGGACACACCTGGAGTCAAAAAAATTAACATATATTGAAGTTGGCAAGAGTATGGGAAGCTAACCAAACAGTAAGTTTCACATTTAAAATGGGTTTATCTGACAAAAGTCATGGGAATTTATTTCCTCTGCCAAGAGAAACAGCTCCAGCTTCTCTTCCCCTTTAATAATGTCCTTGGAGGGCTCTGATGGACACTAGAAGTTGGCAGTGTAATGAACAGCCCATAGGTAACTAGCAGAAATGGTATCAGCTCACTGTAAGCATCATTTTGTAGCAACTTCCACATACACTTTCTTGTCCCATCCTATGCAGCCTCCTGAGACCAGAGATCTTCATAACACCACACTGTCCAACAATCTTTGCTGAGGGCTTCTTCAAGACTGATCTAAGTAACAAGAAGTATCTACACTGATAGTCTCAAAAGAGACATGTCAGCTTGTTTTTTGAACCACACGCTAGTTTAGGTCTGTAAGATTCACAGAAATCTCTGCTCACATCAGAACTGCTCAGGTAATAGTTTTCACTTAATCACAAAAGCAATTAGAAAAAGGGCATTTGCTAGTAGAAAATAAAGCAAACATGGACAGGCCTTACTGGATACAAAATACAGATTCTACGCAAAATCTAGTGATAGAACCCAAACTGAAGGAAGAGTCAAGGACAAAACTGAAGTGCAAGAGGAGAAAAATCAGCTCCTAAGAGACACAGACTGAGATAACTGTCTTGATTAAAAAAAACACATTAACTTCCTAAAAGTATAAAGTACTATTTTTTTAAAAAAGTTTTAAAAAGACAAAATAAAATCCTAATCAAGAGCTTCCCATCAACAATGACCTTCAGAACGAATCAGCACAGAAATCCGCAATCAGAAGCTTGTTGCCAAAGCCCTACTCCTTATTCCCCAGAGGACACAGCCCTCCCAGATCCACATGCCGTGCTGAATGGTTTCACTTGCTGTGAAAAGGGCCCTGGGAGAAGGGCACACTTTTCACCACAGAGCTCTCTTGTCAGCCCCTGGGCTGACAAATAATTCGAATGCCAGGGGAATTTGATGCTGTTGTTGCCGGCTGAGACAATGCATTGTGGAAAGCCTAATCTGTATGTCTATCAGCTCCAAAACCAATATTTAGCCTGTCTACATAATAATTTTACAGAAATATGGAGATGTTATTTAAGCCAAACAGGCACAACCCTGTTCTCACACCACCCTTTTCTTATAAGAGAGAGTATCTGTGCCTGTATCCACCTTCTTGAATTTTTCCCTTGATATTTTATACACCAATTAATTGACAAAGGTAACTCACAAGTACTAAAGAGACCAAAAAATCAAATAAGGAGACAGTAAAACATAGACAGGGTAAAAAAATCCCAAACCCAAAGAACAACTAAATGGCACAGATGGACGAAATTACAAAAATAGTGATACTCTAGAGATACTGAGGTTGCATTCATTCTCCCACACATGTGAATGCATCCCGCATCTGCGATTTTACTGGCATTTGCTTACCAGTGTATATTTTCTGGAAGGCAGTTTGACACACCAAACCCAACAGAAGTCTTGAACAACTTTCTGACACTTCCACAAGTCCAGTATCACAGCACTAGGGACAAATCTATACAGCCACTGTAAAATGCTCTTTGGACAGTTTGTCCCTGAGCTGTTCCCTTTCCCCGTGGGCTCCTCCAGGCTGGCAGCACACTCGGTGTTGGAGATGCATCTTCATTTATCCAGAGCAGCACCAAGCAGAGCCTGCACGAGAAACAGAAGTGTCCTCTGGGGGGCTGGAAAACTGCAGGTGAGTACAGTCCTACCAATGTGGGCCAGCTTCACTGCGTTCAGTGGACTGAATCACTAAAAAAGGCTGTATTCACCCGGGGGACAAAACAGTGTGTTTGACCCAACTGGGTGCAACTTTGAAAGGAAAAGAAATAAAAAATCGAAATGCTGTCTGAAAAACTAGTTTAGGGTTGGGCTCAAGGTATAAGGGCAACAGAAGAACTTGATGGGTGCTGGAATGCCAGAAGCCTTCAAGAGTTACTATGGGACCTGGTATCACAGGGGTCTCGTTATCTGTTGTTCATGGGTAAATGTGGCCAACCTGACTGTAGCTAAAACTGGGATTAGGATGTGCAGAGGGGAGCAGAAGTGGAGGACTATGGAGTTTGGTTTTTGCATAATCCCTAAAGAGTTCATTAATTGAGGGCAAGCATCAGTGCAATCTAAGTGCAGGCATTTGAGGAAAATGGAGGTCGCTCTACTATTTTTTCATCTAGTATCGTACCTATCAGTGGGGTTTAGGAAGAAGCAGCAAGGCAAATCTTCAGTTCTTGCATATTCCTTATTTTTTTCCAAACTCAGGATAAGTATAGATTTTATTGCTTAAGTTTACTTTTCAGGAAATTGTGAGTCATCCTTCTAAGTGAAAAAAAAAAAGCATTTGGGAGTTCTACTCTGTGCATAATCATTACAGATATATACACATAAATTTAACCCTGTAAGTTAATACATATAAACAAAAGACATATTTATATAGAGAAAGACAGTTGTCTTTGTCTCCCGTAGTTATGATGGGCCCTGGGGTCAGAACAGACACTTGAACAAAAGAAGTCCTTCATTTCCTGCATAATTTTTTCATACTCTGACATTACAGGTTGTGAAATTATATATCTATAACTGAGGCCAGGATTAGTGTTTTGACTCAGAAACGGATTTGCTGAGGCCCACAATTTTTTCCAGTTACTATAAGCACACACAGAAAGCACAGCAAAATGAGTAATACCCCTCCTGCCTCAACACACAGGATAACAAAGACGACGACTGCCTGATATTTTCAGAAAACCCTGTCTGAACAGTGGAAGCTGCAAGTCCTGAGGGCTGACAGCGTGTGAAGAGCTCAGGTTCCGAGTCTGCCCTATCTCCAGAACACCACTGCTCACCTAGAGGTTATCAGAAGAAAAGCCTCGGCAGGTTTTCTGTGGCCTTTCTGCCGCTCAGAGAAAGATGCAGTTTCTCAAATACCCCCCTCAGCACAAACGCCAACAGCACAGAATGGGACGTGAATGCAGAATCAGGGACACCACAGCAGATTTGGCTGTACTGTTGTTTATCTCCATGCCCTTTGCAGACCAAGCCATGCACATTTAGATGCTACCAAATAAATATGCACAAAACTAAAACTACTTAGGAAAATTTCACTAAGTGAAGGAATCTGATGCATCACCTACTGTTTCAGGTGGGGCTCACAGCCACAAATGATGCTTCAGTGACTCTTCCCAGTGGAGTGGCTGGAGATTAACTTTCATCTTCCCGCCACACCGCAGGTAGGAAACAGAAGGAGAATATTAAGATCCTTTCTCTCTATAATGATCCCCTGATCTAAAGAAGTTTTTACTCCTTATAACTAGAAAAAATGTGAAATAAAAATCAGTGGAATTAGAACAAAATCAGCTCCACTTCAGCATGCAAATATCCTTATGAGTTGAGAACTCTGAAATAGTACCATGAATACAAATCGATTTAATTTGAACTAAAAGAGACTTTTTATCAATACAGAAGGGAGGAATAAATCCCCAAATCGAGTGAATGAAGCCTCTTAAAATACAAGGTCATGCAAGTGCACTTTGGACTTATCTTTATTCTTAACGGAGGGCCCATTCCTGTAGTTTTTAGGGAAATCTCCCAGTGGAAAAACTCCAAAGGAGCTTTGGTACAAAGAGAACTTTGCACACCTCCAAGGTGTGGTGTCATTCTCAGATCAGTATTTTTATTGCCTTTTTTAAGTTACAGAAAATATTCTCTCCAGAGGCAGAAAAAAAAAGATAAATGGTTTACATTATTCAAAGAAAAAAAACCTCTTGTCCAATATAAGATCTCTAAATATACCTGCCTTGCCAGCATAGCCTGTCTCAGAGAACAGATCAAGTTTCTGGCATCAATAACTGTGCAGAGGTGATGTATTATCTTCTCCCACAACTGTTTACCCACAGGAAAATGAACTGTGGGGAAACAGCACCAGAATACCAGGAACTCAAGTGCTGAATACTCCAAAAAACGATCCCAACCAATTTTGTCCGTAGAGGATGTTAAGTGAACAATCCCTCTTCCTGTCCCAGCTCTTGGCAGGACTGGCAGATGTAGACACCCTTTTGCCTCTGAACCTACACTGCCTATTGCATTCTTATATTTAATCTAGAAATTTGTTAAGAAAAGTCAGATATGCTTATGCTGATGCTCTGGTTGCTGAGTCCCACAGTTAGACTGAGACCATGTGAACCTTGTGGTGGTTAAACACAGGCAGAGGAAAGCGACACTTTCTTTTGAAATGCTGTGCTACTGCTTAATATCATAACACTTTCTATTCTAAAGCAATTGTGAGGATTTCACTTGTAATGCATACCTCTGCTAACAACAAGCGTGCCTATTTCTTTCACGGTTTTCTAAGATAATACTTCCTATTAAAACTGCTTCTTATTAAAGTTGTCTTAAATCACCTTTCCGTGAGGAATTTCGGCATTTCTTTTCTTGCCAGATCTGCGTAACATGTTGAAATGTCACAATTTACAGCAAAATGAGATTGCAGAAGTATTTTCTTTCAGAAGGGTCAAACTGCTTGGTTTCCAAAAGGATTTTTCAATCCTCATTGCACAACAGCTGAAACAAAATGCTACGTTCTAATTTTGATGTAAAAAGTTCCAGTGATTTCCCATAGTGTTCTGATAAAACTGGATGCATTTTTGTCAAATGTTCCCATTTTACCAAATCAGTATTATCAGACAGAAAAACACATCCACCAGCAGCACTCACTCACCTCTGAATTCAATTTCACTTATTCCATTGCTGCACATGCTATTTTTTTCTCCCTCTCTCTTTTTTTTTTTTTTTTTTTTTTTTAATTTTTTATTGACTGAACTTTGTTCGCCGGATTTCAAAAGTGTTTTCCCAATAGTATCTTTAGAAAATACAAGAAAAAAGGTTCTCGGCTAGTGGAGGCTGGCAAAGCGCCAGTGAAGTCAATGGGCCTCAGCTGAGGCACTAGCCCTTTGTGAGTGTTCACAGAGGCTTTTTATATACTGCAGAGATGCTGGAATATGCAGAGAAGTCAGGAAACCTCACTGTGTCTCCACTTTGCGACGATTATAGACATTTTAGCAGTTACCAGCCATTTAAGACTAATGGTACAGTGACAGTTTTGCATAAAGGCAAAGACTCAGTAGGCTTCAGATAACACTGATTGCTTTACTTGACCATACATTTTCTTCACTGCATTGAGTATAGCTCTCGATGGGTTTTAGAAGAGTCAGAGAGCGAATGTATGCTCAGGCAGACAAGTATGTATCTGGAAACTACTGAAAGCACCACCTGCAGCTTCATGCTTTAATTTTCACTCTGGTTCTGAGCAGTTTGAAGAAAGAAACACGTACCGCAAAGCTGAAGGAAAAATATTCTGTAGCAAACTTGCAGGAAAGGACAGCTGTCCTGCAAGGAAATTTGCTGTCTGAGAGAAGCCTTCAAGCCAGTAGATCATCCTGTCCATGGGCCTTCCTGAATCTTTGATGAGCAGAGGAGAGATCCTGAATTTCAAGGCTTCTAGGTTTAAAAACAACAAGGAATTACTGCAGCAAGTCTAGCAGTGGGCTACAAAGATGATGAGGGGTCTGGAGCAGCTTGCTTAGGAGGAAAGACAGAGAGCTGGGTCTGTTCAGCCTGGAAAAGGGCAGACTGAGAGGAGATCTATCAATGATGATAAATATCTCAAGAGTGGGTGTCAAGAGGATGGACCAGACTCTTCAGTGGTACCCCATGATAGAATAAGGGGCAAGAGGCACAGACTGAAGCACAGGAGGTTTCATCTAAACACAAAGACAATCTTCTTTACTCTGAGGGTTCCAGAGCCCTGGGACAGGCTGACCAGAGGGGGTGTGGAGTCTCCTTCTCTGGAGACATTCGAAACTTGCCTGGATGTGCTGCTGTGTGATCTGCTCTGGTGAACCTGCTTGGACTAGATGATCTCCAGAGGTCCCTTCCAACCGTAGCCATTTTGTGATTGTGTGTGATTCTGTGAATGTAGCCAAGGGATCTGAAGACATCCCACCACATGATCTCAAACGAGCAGAAACCTTTCCATGTTGAATCCTCCTGTATCTAGAGCACAGGATTGAACTGATGGCATTTCTGCATATATTTGCATTAATTTTTGCTGTGGAAATTGGCCAACAGTCACAAGAACTTTCATCATTGTGGTTTTTTACCATAACCTTATATTGCTTATCCACATAGAGTCTTGTCAGGGACAGCCATTGCTTGCAGACAAAAATTCATTTGCCTTCCACAGTTCCCTAGATTAATCCTGTGGACTATGGAGAAGTCAAAGTTCCTCAGAAACCCTCCTTCATTCCTTCACCTTTCTCTCCTCACTAAACAGATGAAAATCAGTACATCTGTGCTAGCCACACTTAAGAAGACGGCAACTCAGTGACCAGTAGAAGATGGAAAATAAAAGAGAAAAGGAAGAAAGGAAAATAACATTATAGAAAGAAACAGGGAGATCTAATGTGATAGTTGCTCCTGACCCACCCAAACAAATAACTAGAATCAGTTAAAGAAAACCAATTCAGTGTGATCTTCATCTAAAACATCAGCATATGGTTCCACCATGATGCTGCTCCCTTGCAGGAGACTGGTCTCAGTTTGGGCATTTCATAACAATGCTGCATTTTCACAAGACTGAGGAAGGTCTGTCCAACAGAGCTGCTCATGTGTCAGACGTGGCTTAGCCAAGCAAAAGGCTTTTATAATAAGTCCAAGAAAACTGAAAAATATTTGAGGGTGTGTTGTAGAATTCTAAAGTTCAGAGGTAAATAATATCCACCAGGTAGTAGTACCTCTACCATATTAAAGCATAACCTATTTTAGAATTTAACTTCACCGAAAATGAAGTTAAAGTGCTATTAGTAAGAGAAAGAAACAGGAAAAAAAATGCCACTGCACAAAAAATACATTTTAGTAGTCTGGGAATCAGAAAAAGGCAGGAACCAAGAAGGAAAAAGGCAGGGAAAAATAGCAAAACCAAGAAAACAGCATTGCATTGTAATCCAGTTCTTAATACAAAGTCATGCCTCAGCGCCCAAATGGCCAGGAGCATTAATAGAATATTGGAGACAAAAGCATAGGACCTTACCTCTCTACCCTTCCCAAAAGAAAAGAGAAAAATCTTGTTTGAGTGAGACTGCAGGAGATGAAGCTTTAACTCTGCCAGAAGCAGATACAAATGTATCTGAGCGACTGACATCAATGTGAAAAACAGAGATGTTAGAAAAAACATTCTCAGAAAACATTTTGGAGCAGAGGACATCATCTAGGTTAAAAGTCACAGTCCTAAATACTATAGATGTTGTCAGCTATTCACTGGGAGAAGCTGAGCTCCAGTCCATAGTATACAGAGATTTGATCAGCAGCCCCTTGAGATCAGTGGAAAAAGCCCCACGATCGTCAATAGCGCTCTCACCAGACCCCACTTACTGCAAGGTGTAAGCGTTGAGCCTGCCCCTCTATTCAGTTTAGCGTGTAGGGATGACCAGAGTTTAAGACAGGACTCTGCAATAAACAATTTAAGGAAAAGATTTACAAAAATGCTGTTCTGAAGTAATGTAAACAAGGACAATTCACCATAAAGCTTTGTAACAGCTGCGCTGCCCAGGGATTGCAAATGCTACCTCCTCCACTGAGAGATGGGGAGAGAGAAATCAAAAATGTCAGCTCTTTTTACTGTCTAATGTTGCCTTCCAGTCTTTGAAAAATATCAGATATTAAGAAAAACGTGGGGTGGATGTGAGCAGGCATTCAGTCATGGAATTACCCAGAAAACTGTTGCAGTTGTTTTAAAATATCTTGTGAGAGGAATACTGCCCTCACACAGCAAGGAAAGGAGAAGACTTAGAGCTAATAGAAAACACGCTCTGTATTCCTTCAACATTGTAAAGTAAAATACATCATGTAGGAAAGTGAATGGCAGAGTTTGACAGAGTACAATAGAAACATTAAGAAATGGAGAAAAAAAAGGAAAGAAGAAACCACTTGAGCACTTTTTCAAAAATGGTACAGGAGCCTCTTGTGCAAATGCCATTCAATACTTCTCAACATCTTATCTTGTATGTTCTTTTCCTCAATGTTAAACAAACTTGTACTTTTTCAGTACACTCCCCATTGTTGTAAGGGGGCACTGCAGCTGTCCCTCATCATTAGCCTCTGAGAAGGTAAAGATTTCCTTCCTATTGCACTCAGTTCCCCCAGATATGAGACACATAGTCACATATGTACAGCATCAAAAACTCACAAATCCCCATGTGCCACAACCCTGAAATGGTATTTTTATATGAAAATCTATTTCAATACATAGACCTCTACTGAGGACTTTCCTACATCTAGATGTTATTCAAATAATCATTTGATGTATAACTAAAACTTTCTAAATTACATACTCACCGGGATAATTTAATTTTACATTTCCTTTGCCTAACAGTAGATAATTTTTCATGTGAGCCAATATCTGCGCCTATTGAGGCACAGGACCCTTTCCTCCTGTTGTATCTGTGCCAAACTCATCCCTGGTCGTTACACATCAGTGCAGGAGATACACCTGGGGCAGCCTTGATGTTGCTCTGTCTAGTGAAGCTGCGCGTTGCCAGGCATCTATTTATGACACGTTGTTGTAATTATTCCAGAACTCAGGGAATTGAATACAATATTTTCAGACTCACTCTGGCAAAACATGGAAGAAACAACACACTGGGTTTTCTGAAATTTTCATGAAGCTTTGGCAGCACTTACCACTGATGCAGTGCTGTTGCTGGGGCAGGGTGATGGCATTTCTTTGTGTTTGATGTCTTGGAACAAATAAAGGAACCACTGGGTTGGGTGTGGTGTTTTTTGTTGTTGTTTTAATTTAAGAATACATAAGCAAAGATGAAACTAGCAGACTGAACTGATAATAAACACAAAATTCCAAGTGCAATTTCATACTTGCAACTAAAACACCAGTGAGTGGTGGCAAGGGATTAGGTTTTCTGACATGGATCATCATCACTGACTGTTCATCTTTCTGTCCTCAAACGAAACCACATATTCACTGCTTTAGTAACTAATGTTTTACTGCCCACCCAGCCAGATACATATTCAGTGCATGTTGAATTAAGAACATTTAAAATGTTGAATCTTTCCAAATCTGCCTGTAGATTTGCCATTTCCAGAAGAAGGAACTAAAGTTTCACATCAGAGAGATTAAAATGGTCCTTCAGGTCTCAGCCATACTCCTGCAGACGAGTAATGGAGACAGAACTTCAGCTCCTACTCCCAGCTGTACAGGGTGGAAAGAGGCACAACTCTTACATTTGACGGAGCTGTGCAACATATTTTGTGGTGTGCAAAGTTTCAAGCCCTTCAGACCTTTTTATATTTTATGGTGCAGGTCTTTGCTGTACCAAAACCAGCATCTGAACTGATTTAAAATAATTCTTGTTAAACTACATCAGAAGCCTTCCCTACTCACTCCCTGTCTGCTCTTCAGCACATAGCAATTTACTTTGAGTTTGTCATTAGGGTAAAATATATGAAACACAAGAATTTTTTTCAAAGTAACACAGGATGATGTCACAAAAAGAAAAGGTTTTGTCATGTTTTGAAATTGATAGGGTTTTTTCAGCCTGAAATACCACTTGTCTCTTGTGAAAGTGTTGGCAAAATCCTGGACTCCAGACCTCTGAAATTAGCCATTGTCTTCCCTAGGGGTTTTGATCTCAGCTAAAACTCAGCCATGGAAATGGTAAATAATTAAAAACAAACAAACCCAACTTTTGAGATTGGCTGTTGTTTCTATTAATATTTTACTTTATGGGGAAAATGTCATCACTGCTTGGGAGCCAACAGTCAAGACCAACATAATTCAAAATGAGTAATTAAAGAAAAACCAACAAGCTTACAGGCCCTATATAAGTCAGCATTACTACATAGGTGTGTTTCACAGATCCAGTTTTTACTACATCCCTGACCACCATCACTGAGTCAGGTCCACTTCTACCTGAAATTGCACCTATCCCAGCAAGGCAGCTCTTCCCACACTAAGAGCTAATGCAGAAGGTAATGTAAATAAGAGCAATCAGCAGCATTGTACATATAATACCCTCCACTCAGACATTCACTTCTACTGTGAACCTTACAAACATAGTTTTAACCACGTCTCCATTTTACTAGACATGTTTTGTACCATAAATAATTGTAGTCCCAAATGCTACTTTGTGAGTATCTGCTCGTTGTACCTGCCAGCAAATGCTCAGCTGCCTGGAGCAAACACACTTATTGGCACAGAGGGAGATGAGAAGAAAAGACTGGTTTCCATAGGCTCCATAAGTGACTTACATAGAAGAGCTCTAGGAAAAGGCGAGGTAGAGAGCTCTTTTGATGACGAGCAGCAAGCTCTTCTGCTTTACCCATGTCAAAAGTGTCTTTGAGAATAGTTATTAGTAAATAGTTTGCTTTATCGCTGAGGAGAGAAGCCTGTGGCTGGAAATCACTGGGAGGTTTCCCTGCTCCTCGGCTATAGCACAGAACACCAGAAACTCCATACTTGCTTAATATCATAGAATGATTAGGCTTTTTCACAGCAAATACTGCTGGATGAACTTTTACAAGCAGAAATATTTTTGTTTATTAGAATACTGTAAATATTAAAAAGACAACCATTTAAAGTAACAGAGTACTTGATTTTCTATTGCTGTTTATGATACTGTCCTCAAACAAGAAAATGACATTTCAAGGATCAGCACTTTATTATAAACTAATACCGTTCCTAGTAACTGAGGCTTTCCTGTTATTCCCAACCTGGCTCTCTCACTGACTGAAAGGCTGAGTTAATTTCTCAGAGGAACAGCAGCAGAAGAGAGGGAGAGGAGAGAGAGAAAGAAATCCAAGATAAGGCTGAAGAAACCCAAATCATCTTCTGATTTGGTAAAGCCAGTTGATTGACATGGTATGAATTTTAACCAGATCTGGGTTAAAAAAGAGACATCTGATTATGAAAATTATTTCAGCAGGCCATGAAGAGAAGTAGTCAGTTTTCAAAATAATTTACATGTGACAAAGCTGACAATTTGCTGCATTGTGCTGGGGGGTATTTCTAAAGGTTTGGTTTTGTTGAAATCTTTGTGGTATCTTATGGAAAAGCACAGAGAGGAAGATTCAGAGCTCCATTGGTCACACACAGCCCGGGAGCCTCAGACTCCTGCTGCAACTCCCAGCGTCACCAATGCTGGGCAATTAAATTTAGTGCTACTTTTGCCCTCAACTTAATAGGGTCAGACTTAAGCACTTACTAAAGGTGAACTTTCTCACACAGTATTATCGAAAAGGGTCATCTTCAGAAATGACCTGGAAAAAAATTAGTGACTTTTGTACAGCTTCTGGTGACATAAGGAAAGGCTTTCAGAGAACTTCACTTGCCTAGCAGAGCCTTTATGAGCAACTAAATTAACAATGTTTGAGTACTTCACTGAATTGGGGCCCATGATAGGAAAGAAAAGTGCTAGGATTTTTTGCTAACTCTTGACCATTTCTTAAGATTAAAGCTTCCTTTTCCTTTCAGTCAGAGACTTAAAATTATCACAGTTAATAATGTGTTTTTCTGTTTCTGTCCAGAAGTGGTTGCATTTTTAGATTCCTATAACAACATATACCTATTGATAATTTTGTATTGACACAAAAGTGACATGTTATGATATCTGA
Source organism: Streptopelia decaocto (assembly GCF_964273445.1). Taxonomy (NCBI): domain Eukaryota; kingdom Metazoa; phylum Chordata; class Aves; order Columbiformes; family Columbidae; genus Streptopelia; species Streptopelia decaocto. Next base: position 13,541,385 of record NC_138666.1, on the reverse strand, counting down.
TGATACCTTTTTTCCTTTTTAAAAAATGTTTTTTGCTATTGATTTATTGACCTTTTTAACTCACCTGAAGTACAAGGATGAAGTACTATGTCCCAAGAAAGTGCACTACCAGTTGAAATAAAGTATCAGCAATGGATTACATGCTAGAAAATAATAAATACGTTAGAAGATAAATCAATGACCATAACTTCAGAGTTTCCATGCATAAAGCACCTTCTACAAATTGCTCTTATTCTAATTTTTCTCTTTCACCTAATTCCCTCAAGGTTATCTTTATGTACACTATTATAAATTACTTTTCTACTTCAGATTTTAAATTCCTTAGGATAGAAACCAGATCTTATATAAAAAATATCAGTCTTATTTACATTGCTAAATGGCAAGAGAGATAATAAATTTGAGGCTAGGATGATCTTTCAATAACATCAGCTCAGTTTTCTGCAATCTAAGTTAAAAATGTATGCACTTGCAAACTCTTATCTGAACCACTGTAGAAATGGTCTGCCAACAGAGTAAACTGCACTGTGCTGCAGACCAAGGGTTTCAGCCTTCTGCCAGCTGCTGGGAGCTGTTAGCGTGCCTGCAGCTCCAGTGCAGCCTGCAGCATGCTATAGCAAGATCATTTTAGATATATATATACACACACTATATATATATATAGCTTTTATATATATATACACACACTATATATATATAGCTTATATATATATACACACACTATATATATATATAGCTTATATATATACACAAGATAAAAAGGCTTTTTTCACTGACATAACTTGGAGTAGAGCCAAGGCAGCTCTAAGTTACAATGTGGTGTATTTTGAGATATTTCCTTTCCTTACATGATAGAAGCTTGTCCGAGCCCTACTCTCTCAAAAGGAAAAGAGACTGGCTTGGTGAACACCATTTGCTCCTGACCTGGCAGCTGCCCTTCTGCTTTATGGTACATAAAGATCATACAGAATAGACACCTCCAGCCCACGTGCAAAATCATTCCTTACCATTGCGCCCACGCAAGAGACTGCAGGTCCAGCGAAACAGCCACCCTGCTGAGCGGCTGTGATGGAGCTGCTGGTGTGTGATCCACAGGCAGTAACAGCTATTCTTTGTGCCTGGGCAGTCCTTGCCAGGCTGTGCTCGGGATACAACATCGCTGGGCTGATGACAGGGCAGCTGCTACACTAAGCCAGGCTGAACATCTATTAGTTTTGTCAAAAGTCATAGAAAATTCCAGTTACAATTCATGCAAGTTTCCTCACATTATGCCTTTGAACTTTCTTGGGTTAAATCTCACTTGTTCTATATGCATATAAGTCTGCAGTTGATGCGCAAGCCACGCTCTGCCACAGCAGTCCTGTTAGCAGGTTGGAATCAGATCACACAAATTAAACATGTTGTTTGATAGCTAAACTATTGTGATCTCAATAGACTTTTTGCTGTTATAACAACTTCAATCAGCAGTCAAGGTTTCCTTCTCAAGTTTTGTTGCTTGCATTATGTGGCAGTTTAATTCATTGTATCCTAATTCCGGTTGTACATTAATTGTATGTTACTGCACAGTAATTAACTAGTCACTATGTCACTCCCTCCCTATTATGAATAACCTCATTAATTCAAGACTGACAGCTTGGTGCCTGCTGCCATTGCTATCAATTTTTTTGGTTCTTTCTGCAGCTTCATGACTTATAATCAAATATGAAACTCATGTATTTTTAAATACTTTCTGTTCTGTTTCTTCCACTGAAAAATTCATTGTGCTATCAAGCCTTTTAAAATAATGTTTATTCGTTATGCATTTCTTTTCTAGGCAATCAAGAGCTGTTAGAATAAAGTGTGTGACATGCTGTCTTTACGGCAGCACTTCTGCTGTGTCAACATCTCCATTTTAATCCCGAGTTTACTAGAAATTAGAATTGAGATCTAAAATTTAGCTCCAAGGTTAAAGGCATCATCAAACATCTTTGTATGAGGGCAGATTTCTTTATTATTACTATTAAATGACTGTAAGTTTTAAGGTTATACCTGTGGGTAAAAGCTTGTGGACTCACCCAACAAAAGGAGCAGAGCTATGCACACGTGCCTGCAAGGTCAGAACCTGGGCAATGGAAGCAAGTGTTGGAAGATGCCCACAGAATAGACACACAACTTTGATTAACCGCATACTTGAACTGTTAAGATTAGTCACGCACAACACTATAGCAAGTGCTTCGCTATGGCAGTCTGGCTACTCCTAAGTACAGGACTAAACACTACTTCAGAATTTGCTGGATCAAGGTCCTGCTCCTTTAAGAAATTTTCTTTAAAGCACCTAATATTTCACACAGACTATTCAGAGAGTGCTTTCTTGTCCGTTTTATGCTGAAAGGCATAAAGAGACTTTAATTTTTTTTTTTCTTTTTTCCTCCAATAAAGGCAGTGAATTGAGATTCTAAAATGTGTGAACACCTCCTATCAGCAGTGGATGGGAAAGCTGCACATCCACACGTGCGTATGCACATGCATATACAGGAACACTTCTAACCCAAACCCACTGCAAAGCCAGCTGATATAAGTGCACTTACCAATTTTTAATAAAGAATTCAAGTACCATTTTTCTAAACAGAAGTAAATATGCCTAGAAGTCCAGAGGCTAGTTTCTCTGCTGTTACGAGTTGCTGCAGCTCAATGTAGTTCAAAGGGAGAACATGTAGTTGCAATAGCTAAGATACGAATGCAAAGCTTTTTGTTTTTTTCTTAAAGAAAAAGGCATTGGTCTTCAGTAGAGGCTGTGAAAGCCATCCTGGAGTCCAGGAAATGTATAGTGGAATGTATTAATCCTTTAAGAAAGAAAGAACTGGTGTATCCAAAGTATTTTCCCTTATAAAACCTAAATGAGTAAAATAAAATAACAACTAATGACTAAGAAACTGAAATTATATCCAGAAATTTTGAAGCGGCTTGATTACAATCCTCTTGATCCAATCGTCTTCCAGAAAGGACAAAATGCACCCCTGCAGAAAGGACTGTTGCTAACACACAGCATGGCTCTGGGGCTGCTGAGCCCGCATGGCAACTTCTGTTTCACCACCACACATCGACATCCAAATACATATTTGTACAAGAGACCATAATGGTCTGTTTGCTTTGTAGCAGTCTATTTGGCTGCCCCTAAATGAGTGGTTCGGGTGCACCGAGAAAGAACATATTTACTGCTATTGCTATATCGGCGTCTGTTCCTGTCCTAGCTACTACTGTTTCTCTCATTTCTGCGTCAGATGCTGCTGCTCCTGCTATTACAGCTATCAACCTCTTCTTGCATGTGCCTTCAAATCTGCCTTTTTACAAATGTCTGATGTTTCCTGCTAGTCTCTGGGTATTTCCATTTTGCCCCCTCTTTTTCTACTGTTTGCCATTTATCTGAACTCATTCACTTCTGTTTCCCTTTAACTTATCCCAGCTGGAAGCCTTTACCCTGACCACCCGAACTGCATTAAGAGCAGGTATCATTTTGTTCAAATTAATTAAGAACTAGCCTGCATCATCACCACTTCTTAGAATTCAACTGAACCAACAATTGTGGTTCAGAAAGATGATTTTTTTCTTGAAAGTATTGTTTCCCACTGCACAACTAAATACTTTTAAAGCAGGAAGCAGAGAAATGCAGGTATCTGCATAGCTATAGATGTATATAAATAAAAATATGACAATGCCCTGCTAGCTGAAAAAACACTTTACACACAAGTTGCAATAAGTTCATTGAGTCCATATGGGCTCCTCATTAGCCTGTTCTGGTCAGCAGATAATCCGGTCAGCAGACACCCGTGGTGGTGCTCATGCTCAAGGCAGTAACAGTCTTGTCTTGGTGGCACTAAATGAGAGGTCACAGAGAAGGAACTATAAATATCTGTCATCTTCTCCCTCCCTTTTTCATAGGGAGAATTAAATTGTTAACAAGGGTGACGTGTAACTGATTGCACTGGACAGCTGATTAACGTTGTGCCAGGATAAATAAGGCAGTTTGCAGCTCTCCAAACTATCCTAGCAGGTTCCCTTCAGGTTTAGTTGACATCTCTCCATCACTTATAACTAGTTCATTTGGGAGAGGCGGGGGAAAGGGAAGGTTTTTAACCATGGCCATGTAGACTGCATGAAGGAGTATGCAAAGCAGAAAAGATGGCATACCATCAATTCATAGTGCAACTCACTTCACCCTGATTTCATCACACAGGAAAGACTTTACATTCAATTTTAAATGGGAAATGAGACACTACAGAAAAGGTCACTTTGAAACAGTGATAGTCGTCTGCATCTTCATACCCCAACATAATCTGTGCCCTGCAGACAAAATAAGAATCCAAACTGCTGAAGAGTTTGTAAGAAAGTGGGCTTGCAAGAATGTCCATGACTTATGTCCCAGTTCCTCAGAATTCAACATGCCCAAGGATTAGCTTTCCAGATCACGAGTCCCCCTGAACACAGTCTGCCCAAAATGTTCTGTATCAAATTAGTATTAAAAGCAATACAAATGCCCATATGCTTAACTGCCAGGAATTGCAGAAGCACAGCCTACATCAGGTGCTTAATGTCTGGTACTAACCTATAGGTTTTGGAAAGTAAGACGCACACTGTTCTTCTTCTGTGTTTACACCTGTGTCATCTGCATAACTGCTTCATTTTTAAAACACTGGGTTTATAGTTAGGCTTGTGGTAGGAAGAAGAAAGAAAAAAATATATTGCCAGGCTGGCTGCATGACATGCCATAAAGTCTACTGCCCTTTAAGGCTCAGAACAAACTTGCTCTATTCATTGAACTGCTTCAAAGACAACTGCTCACATATCATCTACATACTGTAACTACAGATCAGCCAAGCCTTATTTGATGAAAGAATAACACTGAGAAAGCCACTACAGAATTTGTAGAAACTTTCACCTTTGTGTGTTTGCCTTAAGGCAATTTAAAGCAATTCATTGTGCTTACTGGAATAAGAGGATATCCCATTAGTTAATCTGTCAGCAAAACTGGGTTGTCTTGATTTCAAGAACAAACAATGTTGCTAAAATTGATTAATTTTCTACGTATGATTAAGTTAGATTTCCTACATTAGACATTCCACAGCAAATTTTAAGGGCAAAACTTGATGGGGTATCAGAAAAACTCAGGGTTTGAATTGAGTTTTGGAAAAAAAATTACTATGGCTATTTTTGGACCCAGGTCCTATTTCACCTTAACTACAGGCTTTATAAATAAAGATATTTTATAAAAATAAACACCACTTTCCTTAATTTAAGGACTCAGATGCACAGGAGAAGCCTCCTGTTTTTAAACTGGATCCATATCTTTCCTAAATAAACCAACAGTTACATCAATCTTGCTAAACTGCTTGCCTGTTCCTCTGCACGTAGCTTTTCAAATTAAATTATACAAAGTAATTGTTTCTATTGACACTGTGTCTTTGCACTGGGGAGGAGAACAGACATTATTTGTTCATTGAAAAAACACTGATGGCATTTTTCTCAGCATAACATCACATTGGATTTTATATATTAAAACTGAGTTTGAAATTCTGAACCTATATTTATGTCATCTCCAGATATTTTCCAAAGCAAACCATGACTGAACAAGATGCAGGCAGCAAAAAATAGGCAAGTAACACTTATGAAGTGAATCGGTGCTTGTTCTGGTGAATCTTCACCTATTGTCTCACAGTACAAGGTGTAGCAGCAACACAGGCTCTGGCAGTTCAACAGAGAAGAACCAGCAGCACTGAAGTGACAGATCAAGGGAATTTGCCTTCATTCCTGTGTATGAACATCGGCGATGTTGGTGACAAAGCACCGTCAGGCAGTTGGCAGCATTTCCCAGCAGGTCACAGCCTGCCGTGCAACAGCAAGCCCAGCTCCAGACTGCACCATTTCCCCCGCCCGCCCCCTCCTGCTGACGCTGGCATTGACTTGGAAGAAAAGTCTCGCACAGGAAACTCTGGCTGTCAACCACATTGTGTTTCTGTGAAACTAATGCTATTCTTCTGCACTCAGACCATGGCAGGCTGGAAACACAGCACATCCTACAGCACATGGATACTTATTTATCCATTTCTCCAGAATAACTCCACGTAAAAAAACTGCTGACCCATAAGGAGAATAAAAACCTCAGCAGATATAGTTACAGTTGATACAAGTGAAACATCACCAGTTTGGCCTGAAGTTAATCCCTTCAAATGGAGCAGGAATGACAAAAACCTTCGTGAATGCACTGAAGGTGTCAGAGAAATAAATTACTGACTGTCTTATCCAGGACACCGCTGATGATGCTCGTTGTGTTCCTGCTGTATCCACTTCACAACAGAAATCAATTTCTGGTTGCCTGTACAATAACTAACTATCAGAAACAGTTAACATTTTAAACAAAATTAAGACAACTCCCAGAAAGCCAAATGAAGATATCGGACAGTCACTGAGCTGCAGATCTCAGAAAACAAACAGAAGAATGTTTACAGAGCCTTGGGTGAACCACAGTACTAAGGCATAATGCATTTGGAATAAAAGTTTCAAGCCTATTGGTGTTCCCACACTCCAGTTTTGTTTTCCTCCTCCTATATAAAAGGTGTGGGGTTTTGTTTTGCCAGAGGACATACATACTGCTAAGTCTGCTTTCTCTATTAATAAGCTTCCAGAACAAATCAAATTTCAAAATAATTTTGGCAAATCACAGCAATATGCAGAGAATCAGGTAAATGGATTGTGTATGGTTCATTTTTGAACAGCAGATTATCAACCAAAAGAAAAATTTGCCTTGAGCTAGAAAGGATCAATGAGGAAACATAGTATAGGAGATAGAAGAACTGAGCTAAACCCTAAAGATTCTCCTTCTAGAGCTGCTCTTTGCTAAGCTGCTCCTTCCCACAACACGTGTTCAAGCCAGTCTGATTCAGGCAGCCAAGCAGAGCTCTAGACTACTGACTGATGCTGTTTGCAGCACAGAACAATCATGTTAACCCATGATGACTCACCTAAACTCATCCGCGTGTAGCTTCACCTCATCCACTGTACCAGCTTTGGGTTCAGTCTAATTAACTTGCTATTGCTGATCCTGGCTAGGCAGTTTCCTATTGCCAACTTAATATAAATTCTAGACTGATTTCTTCCTTAATCTGGATCATTTCACAACATAATTTTAAAAAACATTTAAACTAGTAAAAATCTAGGGCAGGATTTTGCTAGTGGATGGGATTAAGATAAAGAAGCAAATCCAGACTCTCGCCTGCTGAAAGGACACAACCTTTGGGGTTTTCCTATAATTCTATTTTGATATCCCCTGATGCTACATCAATACGAAATGACTATAAAGTGCTATAAACTTGCAATGTGATTTCAAAGAACACAGTAACATTGCAACATTAGAGATTCTTTTTTAACCTCAGTTCCGAGGTCAGCCTATAGTGCTTTAAGGCCAGATGGACAGAACAGACAGACTTGTCTTGTTATCATCTAGATCACACCACATATCATTTGTGCCCACACTGTTAAAGTGGCTAAAGAATCTGTACTGCAGTTTACTGGTATTATTTGGAATGCAAAATGACTTTCACCCAGTTCTCTCTTGCTTACAAAGGTCAGTTTTGTAAAACTTGTCATCTTGATTGATATTCTAATGTCATTTTTTAATAAATTGTTTTGTTGATATATGTAACCACTTGCAGTGGATATTTTTCTCCAGATTATTGAGAAAACTGAAGTCTGCAGCAAGTGCTAAACAGTGGTGAGGACCATCAACATTTGCCTTGAAGGAGATCTAATGTCCTTCCTGAAAGGAACCACAGCCTGTCTAGCTCTAGGGAGTCTCTTCTTCAGGCTACAGACTGAGTTATCAGACAGAGCTCAGCTTTTCTTTTCAGGAAGGCAACGGAGAAACTGGCAAACAGTATTCTGAACTGCTCCCAAAAGGTTTTGGACCCTTGTTTCCTATTTCCAGCCAGGGAACCATGCACGCAGGCTTCCTGCTGTGGGCACCACAGGCAATGGCCGTGTATCCACAGTGCTCCTGCTGAGCACCCAGCGCAGCACCCAACCTGCTACCTGCTGCTCAGCAACATCTTGTGGCACCTCTGAGATGCTGCCAGTGGGAATATGTCCGTTCATCTGGCTCCTCTTGTGCATGTCCAAATCTTCACCAATACCAGCCCAGAAACTTGTGACTTTTTTTGCCTTTTCTTTTTTTTTTTTTTTTTTTTTTAATTGGAAAAGGCAGTTTCTTCAATACCAAATCCTTACAAGAACATGAATTTTGATCCTCTCATATGGAAATATTTTCATGTCTGGGATAAAATTTTGGCCAGAATGAGATCACCCACAAGTTCCTGATGGAAGGAAGAGATACCTGAGATCAAACACGGCCCTCACACCCCTTTTTGTGTTGTTCCCCATGGACACTTGAACCTGTCTATTCTTTGTCTTTGCAAGTCCCCAGAAGAGAGATAAATGAATTGTAAGGAAAAAAAGTCTTAATCTAATTTTGACATGAAACAGGATTTTTTTCCGAGTCTTGACAAAGCCACACATTCCTAAATGCCAACCAGTGTCAGCAAAAACATCATGCATTCAAAAAGCACTATTTCAATAGGCCGAGAAGGTCAGAAGGACAACATTTATTACAGCGTTAACTCTATTTGAAATTCTAGGAAGATATCAAGATTGACTGAGGAAAGGATCATTTACAACCTCAATAGATAATGCATATACACAATTGTAACATTCTTTATAATGCTCATTGCAGGATTTGAACAAAGCACTCTCACACACATCCAAAATAAGTCTCAAACTTCCAGACAAGAAGTAACTAGATAAAAATATAATAAATAAAAAAATGCTGTCTCCACATATTGTCTATGTTTTAAATAAAGATTCTTTCTAAATCTGTTCTTTCTTACTTCCACTCTTAGCTTTTGTTTTCTAGGTCTCTATATGACAATGTGAGAGGAAAAGACACAAAAAGATTTAGAACACACTCAAGTTAAGTTGGAAAATAAATGTCAAAAGACAAAGAGGTAAAAAAATCAATACATTTCAAATGTAAAGCTACATATTCTCTTAACATGACATTAATTCAAAAATTGGCTGCCATTCAACTGAAAAGTAAGTCTGTCTTTCCTCTGTTATCCTAGTAAGGTTTGTTCTATTAATACACTGTTCTTTCTGAACACTGCCTCAGTGCAAGGTTTCAGCCTTCTTTTACTTAAATGCTCTCCTGGAGTTCTTTATACCACTTTATTGCCTTTGGAAAACTGGATGAACAGCTCCGAAAAAGTCAGGAAATTACTCTGAATATACTTTCTAAATGCAAACATTGCCTAATATTTCCCAAACTAGCAAAATAATATGTGAAGCATAATTTCACCCATGACTACTTATCAGCAATTTCCTGTTGCAATCTGGACACATTTATGATACATTTTTGGGAATAACAGAGGAAGTGCATAGTAGTAGTAGTGCTGATAAGTTTCACAGTTTCACTCCAAAGAGTCCTCTGGGCTTCCCTTCAAGACAAACAACCACCAAGAACCAATCAGAATTACCCAAAGAGCATCACCACTAATTATTTGTCATTCTCTTTTCCTTTGTTTGTAGAATTCAGGAGTTAACAGCAAGCTAGACCATATGCCCCCAGATCCCACACTGAGTTTCATAACAGTATGCACACGTAAGATATGTTTTGTCTTTGTTTAAATGTATCACTTTTTACTCCTGTTACTGTAAACTACAGACCATGGGTAGTGACTGCAATCAGGCTAAGGGTGCTACAGAAGGAATATCTGTATTAGCACTACATAGTAATTATTGCATGCATTTTATCACTATTTACTTCAATACAGCTAATTCTCATTAAGATGCAAATTTACTGAGTCACAGCAATTTGAAGGAAGAAAGTTTGTGACTCACAAGCAGAGTGATTGGGTGCTCTAATGTTTATTTGGGATCAAACCAAGGCCATTCACCTCAGTGCCCTCAAGAGGTACAACTCTGCAATGGTGTTGGGTTGATTTGCATCCCATGGGGCATGTTTCCATTATTACAGTTCTTTTCTTGGCTTATGTACCTTTCCATGGAACACTTCTTAAAGTATTTCCTATCCTAATAGCAGATAACCAGATAACCACAGTTTAAAGAAAACTGTTATCTTTATACATCGGGACAGCACAATATGACTAGACTACATGGTGGCAGTACAACTGGCAGGTGGTGCCTGCCTGTCAGGAGCAGTTTGTTAGCCCCACACCACACTTTGCGTAAGAACCACAAAATCACAGCCGATGTGTCAGTCTAAGTCTGCTGTCTAGATACTCTATATTTGAGCTGGAAAATAATTATCTATTGTGGCTATTAAATTATATCGCTCTGGAGCCAATACCTTGTATTTTGCAAGAAGAAAAGCAGAAAAATGGATAATCAAGGCAAGAGGCTGAAGAGGTGGATGCTTAACTGTGTTATGGACTTTCTTTAATTAAAGCCTCTCTTAACCTGCTCTTAATCAAAGCAAATGGCAAGTGGCATGCTCAGCAAATGGGTACAGCTGTGCATAACAACCATGCAGGTGTTTAATTTTATATTTGGCAAATACAGTAAGCAGCATTCAACCATTTCAGGGTGAGGGGGTGGTTAGTGAGGGAAGGTTTCAAAGACACATGCCACCAAAACAGGGAGATTATTCTCCCACTGTTAAGTTACTCAATCAACTTCACTATTTTTGTGTTAAATCCCGGTTTGAATTACAGGAGCAGATGTATAATCTGTGAGGCTTTCCAGAGTAATTCCTCTCTCTTGCTCCCCCTTCCCTCCCCTTTATTTTTTAAAAGCTAACTGTACAGAACTGCAGCCTTCTATCTTTTCACATACCAGAAGAAGCTCTTATTTTTTGTCTCCTATTCCCAATACAAAAGACACTGAATTAGTCAGAGAAGACAGAAACAAACCCATCCTAGGTAGAGATTCATCACTGACAGAGCCAAGAAGCTCCAGAAACGCGTGAAGAAGGCAGTGAGAAAGGTTGCATGAACAGAGAAAAGAAACCCAAATGCAGGACTTGCGAGACAAAGTGTAAATCCAGAAAGTAATTATTGAGATTGCTACCAAGTAAGAAAAAGGAGTATTCATTTTAACTAGATGTCTGCCACAAATGTAATTGAAATGAAAAACAGTAATTCAAAACAAAGCCAAGGAAGCCTAACTTACGCATTTCATGAACATCAGTTATCAGCCCCAGTAATTCACAGTACCATTTACCTACAAGAACAAAACAGAACAAAGCTGGGTAAACAAAACAGGGAAAATGGCAAATATTTGGCATTTTCCATATAAAATATAGTAAAAGAAGAAATTTTGGCAAAGGATGCACATTAAAACACAGCTTGAAAGGGAATATTACTGGAAGGTAAAAGTGGCAGTTCCATCATCTTCATCAATAGGTATTATCCTGACATTTATTACAGCTACAGACAAGGAAAGAGGCAGAATGTGGATGAGCCAGAGGCAGAACGTGCAATTTCAAAGCATGAAAGTCAGTGTTGATGTTAACGTGATTCAGAGACTGCTGCTATTACTTTTCCACTCATTTTTACATAGTACATTAAAGGTTAGCTCAAAATAGATTACACACTTTCACAACATTGCTTTCCCACATATTCCCCGATACACTATACTCTTTCAAATTAAAATAGAAATATCCAGCAGACTCCCTCTGTGTTTTTCCATGCACAGAAAGAAGTTCAAATACCCTTGTTTAACAATCTGAATGTAAAGAAGAATGGAGCTGCTTAAGAATTCCTTCCATCAGTGTTTCTCAGACTTACTGAAAATATAGCCTCTCTTTTGGCTTTCTGTTTCTATCTGCTTGCAAAGTCTGAGATAGTTAGCATGATATTTTGAGCACTTTAAGGCTTTTTCTACTACTTTCCGGTTCCTTTGGCATGCTTCTGTAGTCTTCAAGAAGTGATATGACATCCCACAGCTGGAGAAACTGTGACTGTGATGACTATCATAATCAAATCACATGGGAGTTTAACACAGGAATTACTGAATCAGGTTCCTTGTACTAAGCTGAAAATGTATAAACAAATAGGACTCTTTCTTATGCAATAAAAGAAACATTAGTTTTGCTTTCAGTCAGATTAATTGCTAATGCACCCAACCCCACAAGCACTTCAGGTGCTCTTCGGATGACCGTGATTCCAGTGGTAATGAGTGATACATCTCCCAGAGTTCCCTAACGAGTCCCATGACAAAAAATTAAACAGATCCAAAGGTGAACTGCTAAAAGATCAAGTCTTGCGGGAACTGTTATGAATTATTTCCCTTTTCTGTCTTTAGTTTTTATGGTCTGGAGGGGGAATCTTCTGCCACTGTTGAAAGATACATTTGCAAATTTAAAACACAAGGTTTTGAATGCAAGGATTTAGAAGACTAAAACTAAGGTACCCCAGTAGACCAAAATATTTCCCGTATATCCGTATTGTATCACTAAATACTTGCTACCAGGAAAAGAAGCTTTCTAAGGAATAACATTATTCAGCAATTCCTGATTTAATTCAACCTCACCTTAAATACCCAGCCTACACATCTGCATTTTTTCTTGGTAGAATTGAAACTGAGGAGTCCAGAACTTGAAACTCATTTTAATATTTTTCTTGTTATTCCTAATAGCCAAAATTCAAATAATTAAAGATCAGTGAACACTCTTTTCCCAATGAATACTGATCCAATTAATTATTATGAATTAGTTTGTTACAGAGATGATAACCATCTATGAAACTACCGTCCAATAGTTGGCTCTTCAACTACCAATGAAGCAGATAAGGTTACCCTTATGTTTTAAAGTATCTAGTTTATCTTGAAAAGATCTCGCTGCTGTCTCTGTTGAGGCAAGGGCCACAATGTGGCACATTTGAAGGGCTCCACTGCAGAACTGCTCTGTATCCGTGGCACAGATCTCCAGAAACTCACGGGAGCCACGCTGGGATGTCCACTGGCATCTCCCACCAGAACAAGATTATTAGTGCTTCATAATACAGCAGGTGAGGAATACATTTGCACAAATAAATCTGCTTAACTTCCTGGCTGAAGTAAAATTGGACATGTCCATATACGGAACAGTTTATATCCTCTTGCTGAACCAAACTGTTCTTTCATCTGAGGTCAATCCAATCCAAACCATTTAACATTAGATTTCCAATACAGAATTTCCAACATTAAATCTTACAATTGATTATAATAATTAGAAATTTTGGTTACTTTTCCTAAGTACTTTTATTTTAAAATTTGTCAAACATAATTGCCCGCATGGTTTTGAAATGCAAGTTTTAAATGGCAAGCATGTTAAACATGGAAGAGTAATTGAGAAAGGGAAAAATTAAAATAGAGTGACTTTACCTAGAGGCTGTAGCATAAGTGAAGTACAAGGAACCATTAGACTCAGAGCACATAAATGTGAGACAAAGTTTTAACTCATCACACTTTCCTTAAAAACACAAACTGTTTAGTCAGCATTTTGATTTCCAAATTTTTTCCTGTTCTATTTCTGCAATCATAACATGATTTTCTTAAATATTTAAAGTCTTCCTTCTTAGTAATAAGCAAATTGTCTATTTGTATAGCAGATGAAACACTAGTTATACCTTGGGGAATTACGAATATTAACAGAATAAGCATTCAGGTCAAAATAAAAATAAAATTAGAGTCTAGAAATGTTTGTAGGAAATAGCACAATTCATATTTACCAAATTCATGTAGAATCAAAGTGGAAGAAGCTGTGTATCCAAAGCTAACTTTTATAACAACCTATACTTCCATAAATATTTATTATCAATATAGCATATCTAACCAGCTAAACCATTCTATCCGTATTTGCATTTCAGAGTGATTCTTTTTGTAGCTAGCATATTAATTTCCTTGAAATGAATAATTTATTATGATTATTTTTCATTTCTCCCTTGTGTGCATTTTCAAGAAAATGGTGTCCTAAGGCTTGAATAATTACCACCCAAATACTAGATAGGTACCCTGATCTTTGCTCAAGATACATGTATGTGTGTATGTGTTATTGGGGCTTCCTAGTATTTTCTCCAGCAGACAATACTAGGTAAGACTGGGAAAAGAAACCAACCCAAACAATAAAACCCCAAACAAAACCACCACCAACGACAAAAAAACAAACAAAAACCCACTACAGGTGATTCAAATTCTTTTGGAATCAAGATGATTCAAAGCTTCAATACCGAGAGTATGCAGTTATATAAGGGGCATACCTTTTGGTCTCTGCAGATTATCTGGGGCTATAGTTGTAAGCCACATTCTCTAGTTTTATCTCAGGTATAGGCAGAACCAGGTGAAACACAAGATGCTGTAGGGCGTCTCCTGACTGAAACAGGACTGCAGTAAAGGGAAGCAACTTCCAAGTTAAATAAAAACTACTCCAGCGGATGCTGCAATTTTTGAGGGGCATCTCAGGTTTGGCACTAGCACATCCCATCAGTCCTGGCACATCTGCCGTGACCGCCTCTGTGCAGAGAAGCCACAGCCGCTCCCTCCACACGGCTTCTCGGCTCAGAGATCAGCACAGGCAGCTACAGAACTAGTGGCACTCTGTGGGATCCACCACGCTGCTCTTGCTTTGAAGTAGATGGTACCTTTGGCTGAAAATAGGGAGAAAGGAGAGGGGGGGGGAAAAAGAACAGCAAAGGCTGATACAATAGCTGGTCTTCTAGTGAGAAGTGCTACGGTCATAGGCATTGAAACTCTGTTCTTGATATTTTTGTGTTTGACTTTGAAAGCTGCTTGGGTTTGTTCTACATTTTTCATGCAAAATCTATAAAAGCTGCCTAAAAATTTGAAAACTTAATTATTCAGTTGGATTTCTCTTTCCTTTTAAACATGAAAAACATACATTGAGTAACCAATGCATAGGGGTACAAATGGCACATCTACTACTGCTGTTTCTTATACAAACTGCCTAAGTATGAATATTAAATACATACTTGCACGCATTTATAGGCCTTAAACCTGTTAGCTTTTTTATAATCATCTTAAACACTAAAAAAAAAGGAAAGCTTTCATAAGGCTTACAGCACTATTAGTTACAGCAGAAGCTGACAATGGAATCTACTGCTATTGTTTTGCATCTAATGTTTGCACAAGACTAATCGATTAAGACATTTCTCAGATGGTTTTAACATTCAACAGGATCTATAGAATGACAGTCAGAATTTTTAATACTCTCAGAGTCACAGAAGAATGGCATCAGTAAGACAAACTGTATGAGTAAGTGGCATTAGAATGCATTGGCAATGCACCCAAAAAGTTATTTTTAAGGACTGTGACAAGAAATATTCCAATTAGACTACGTAAATTACCAGAATGCAACCATCATTACTGAAAAGAGAATTTCCCTTGTTACCATAAAAAGAATTCATCGTACAGACTGGAGAAATATATACTCTTTGGACTTATTATTAAAATAAATGTAACAAGTTACAATTAAATGGGTCTTAAATTGCAATAATTACCTAGAAACATTGAACAGATGAGCACAGGTGAACAGCACACACACCAAAGCACGCAGTGAATGAAATGAGAATAAATGCTTGCTCTCTCTTTTATATGCTGCATCCTCAAGTAAGCAACCTGATGTCAGCTGAGACAACCAACATAGCTGATGTCATTAAACACTGATGCAGGTTTTTATATAACCAAATGGAAAGCTGTAGACAGGTCTGAACATCACTAAAAGAAGATTTAATTAAGTTTGCAGAAGGTCTCATTATGCAATGCTGGAACCAAAGTGTATGAACTGGATCTGTTCTGCTCTGACAGTTCCTTCCACCTTTTTATTCTAGAATTTCAAAGATTATTCAAAAAAATGATAAAGGAGGAAAAAAGAAGTTGGTCTGAAATAATGAATTTTTCATATCAAAAATCAGCACAAAAACCAGTAGTCTGCAAAAGAATAAATGGCAGCTGCACCAGAGACAAGCTTTTATATATAACCTCTCAACAAGCAAAATATTCACTGCTTTTCATAAAAAGAAAGTGTGAAAATCTAAGCAAATCTCACGGTTAAATCCCCCTTCCTAATGCATTTCAGGTTGAGAAACACATCCCTAAAGTCACGGACAACAGTGCAGTTCAGTGGTTGGCCCCGCAGCCCTCCTGCAACTCACCCATGATTTACCACCTCCCTTGTCCTGCTTCTCACCTGCTTGCAGGACTTCCCTGAGCCTTGCAAAAGGCCAGTCCTGAAAAGCTGCATGTGCTTTATTTAGACGTCAACCATTAACTCAGGAGGCTGTTTCCTGGAACAAAATCTCCTTTCCCAACAGCACACGTTAACAACCAAGATCTATTACAATGGTGGCCTTTTCCCTCAGAAAGGTTCACTGTGCTCCAAGCTGTGTATACTGTAAGCATCACCACCACAAAAAAAAACCAAAAGGGGCACAGGGAAAGTAATAAGGAAAGGAAAATCGCAATTTGACTGAGATCAGAATGGACAAAAGGGGCACATCACTTATGTGGCCAGAGAGAGCTGCTGAGCTGCACGGCTCCAGGGAGACCACACAGCAGCACCAAAGCACGAGTAACCTGTTGCAGAGGAGCCCGTGCGCTGTCTGCCCTGCTCACCATGCCCAGGGCACGGGCAGGTTTCCACCCTCCTCTGCTCGCCATGGTCCTCTTACAATAGCTGCCGATATGCCTCAGCCGTATTTTTATTATGTATGATTTAAAAGTATGATGATAAACGTTTTTAGTAAATACAGAAGTGACATTTTAAATTGGTGTTAAGGTACATTCCTCATTATCTGCTTTTCTCCAGAATACTTAAGATAGTTTCTTCAGAGTTTTTTCCCCGTTACTGTTTGGTAGTTGTCTCTCTGCTTGAACAGTGATTTCTTCTTGCTCCCTCAGCTGTTGTCTATACAATGACATGCTCAGACACATCTGAGAAATTCAAGCGTCCCATTCTCCTCGCTCACGTCTACCCCAATTCAATTCTCTTTCAATTCTCTTTTCCTCTTAGACAATTCCTTGTTAGTATAAATCACCTGTCACTTATCTTGATAGATTTAGTTGGATCCAAACTGAGAAAGCTGAGATAATTCTGAGCTCTCACCATAGCATTCGTTCTTTCAGCATTCTGATGTTCCACATAGCAATACTATAGTTTCAAACTTAATTATAATATCATAGATTGTGAAATTACAGCTCTGTTTAAAAGCGTGGTCTAAGGGAGATGCAGGACTGTTCAATAGGTGTTTTGCAGCACTCCTTTTAGCTACAATTTTCACTGCCTGCCAAAGAAATGTGTTTTCAGGTACCACCGTTATCAGGGAAGATTCTAGATGCAGAAGAAATGTGTGTGCATGGAATGTCACAATACTGTTAACCTTTACTGATTAAAATAAACAGCATGAAACTGCAGTGAAACTTTAAAATTTGGGGTTCATCCTGAGAAACAGATGGTATGCAGCCTACAGGATTTTCAAGGCTGGGCTTAGGGTGGTCAGCCTGGACCCACTGCCAGGGCAAACCCTTCACCCATTTCAGCCCTCAAGTCCACACAGAGCTGTTTGCTGGTGTAAAATTAAGCACATGAATGTGTGCATACAGAGCAACACTTTAACACCTTGTTTTTCTTTGCAATGTAGGTGGGTTTGGACTCCTCCACATGGAAAGGCAGAGCACAATGCAGAGAGCTCTGTGGCCGCTCTCACCTTGATGGGATCTTACCCTGAGGCATCTCCCAGGCTTCTCCTTATGCTATTCTGATAGAGGGATGGCTTCAGTCAACAGCTCTAGTAAACTGAGTCATTAAATACCATGTAGAGGAGTCAGTGCCTACTAACAGCAGTAGGAACTTCCCTGGTGATTTCAAAAGACTTTTGGCTCATGCCAAGTGTGCTTTTGTCTTTACAGGAGAGTGAAAATTTAGGAGTGACCTACAGATGTTTAATATTCAGTATGTGAATAGCTCACTAATAGCAACAAGTTGACACTACAGAACAAATGATTCAAACTATAGAAGATAACTATGGGAAGCACAGTAACAGCAATAAAAAAAGCAGCACTTTTGTAAATACTGGTACAAAAAGCTGAAATTTAGAGAGGTTTCTCTTTCCACACAGAAAAAATATAAATACATTATGGCTCATTATAACATGATTTAGACAGACACTAATTCATTAGGCCTTCAGGGATTCGGGTAGAATCCTTTCGGATGAATGCAATCAGACCTTTGGTTATCACGCAATCCTAAAATCATACCACGGTTGTTGGTTCAATTATACTTTTTTAAAATATTCCTCAAATATAAAATGATAAAAGCTTCTTCAACAATATCTTTACAATCGTGGTAATGTGTTATGAATTTAATTCCAGTGCATTCATACTGAAGGTATCCATTTTCACCCTCATTTAATACACTATGTCCCCTGGAGGATTCATTCTGACAGAGGGATTACGTGCTCTGACAACAGCTTCAAAAATTATGATACACTGCAAGCAATACTCTTAATTGTGAAAAAGTTCCTAATTTTAGAAACAGGGACTTAACTATGTTTGTAATTCTTAAAATTCGTTGGGTACTACTCTGTTCAAAATCTCCAAGCTACTAAGGAACAGCAATGTCCTTCTTGTAGGGCTGGCAGCACCTTCCCCATATGGAGCTTATCTTCAACACAATAACATGGTGAACTTAAAGCCCATTAAGAGCACTGCTGAATGAACACGAGAAATCCTGAGCTTAAGAAAAACTAGAATGGGAAGGATGTAATTTAATTTTATTGACATCTTAGAGACAACTACTTTTCTTTCAATTATCATGCTATAATTTATTTTAATCAGATACCACTGTATTAATATATTAATTTAGCTGTGCATAACAGGAAAAATACAGGGGGAAAGAAGACTGAGTCTTTGTTTTTAAGTGCAGGAGACAAGCATCAATTGGATGCAAAACAGTGTGTGCTGACAGTGCAATTAAGTTTAAATTCTCTAATATTAATTTTGCATGTCTATAGCACCTGAAGTGTATCAGATACTGATTCAATGAGTATGTGCACACAACTGAATTTCAAATGCACCGGTTTTGAAGGTGGTTTTCTAGACTAACCAAGAAGCATGGCCATGCTCTTCTATCGAAGCTATCAGGAAACCTCACTAACCGAAGTCAGGCTTGAGAGACTTAGAGAAGCATTAGTAAGAGTTGATCATCCTCTCATAACCTTTCACAAGCTTTTCATACAGTTTCTCTATATGAAAATATTGAATAGGATCACATCCTTTCACTTCATAAAAGTTGCCATTAAATTATTTTAATATTATCTGAGAATAACCAATAATCTGAGAGTTATCAGAGTAAAAAGGAAGTTTATGATCTCAGTGTGTTTTTAATTTGCAAGACACAGACCATTAGCACTAATACACTCATTGTCTGGCAGAGAAACCTGATGGACAAGTCTAATGATTTTGCACCGGCAAAGAAGATACCAACATAAAGCAATCTTTTAAGCCAAAGAACGTGCCTGTCGCAATATTAAGAATGGGAGCAGGAATATGATGTTAAAAGAAAATAGATATACATCAGAGCATTATTTTAACTAGACAAAGGCAAATTTATATATATTATTTGCTTGATTTCCTGCCTATGATTTACAAGTTTTGAAAGCTGACCAAGGCAACACTGGTGTCCCTTTTGATAAATCTAAGGTGGTGAAAGAAAAATTAAAGAAAAAGATCTTTGAAGTAATAGAGTGAAAAAAGAAAAGTACACTGCACAATTAGAGAAAAAACTGCCCAATAAAAATGCACTTCAAAAGCTTGTTGATGTTTGGGGAGTTTCTTTCAACCTTAGGGTGTAATACTGTGGAACAGAGGGGACTGAAAATCCCCTCTAAAACCTAAAATCTTTCTTAGGTCTCAGCATGGCATATGGACACATGTAGTATTACTATCATGGTTTGAATTTTGCTTTGGTGGTACTAGTACTCAAAATTTAGCAAAATACCTCAAAATTTTGGGGAGCTAAAAATAATCAGTTATTAGATTTTTCTTCTTTTCCTTAAGAATATGCTTTCTAATTTTGAATCTTTACGGTTCCCATTCTCTAGCATTTCTGAGTTCAAAAGGTGACTCCTCATCAGAAAAAGAAAAAACTGCTATACAATCACCAGATTTTGGGTTCGTGTAAGAAAAAAATGGATGAAATCTTACAAACAAAATACTACATTATTTAGGCAGTTCAAAGGACTTATGTTATTAAGTTATGTTTTGTGATTTGTGTAATTATTTAAAAGTTCCCAAATTTGGCACCATGGTCAGGTACCCTACATACTGAACTTTGTAAAACTAGAGAACAAAAAGTTTACTCATGAGAAAATAACAGTTTATGTGAACAGAAAATTATTCCTGTGCAAAGACAGATTCAAATATAACAGGTAAAGGTATTTGGGTCTGAATGCCTTGATAGTGAATCATCGCCTCTTCTGCCTATCGAAGGGAGTGATATTAGGCCCTTTAAGACAATAATGGGATTGGTCCTCGAAAGAAAATAATCAAAATTTTACACAGAAATACTGAAAAAGTTGACTACTTAGGGACTAATTCATACAACTAGTTTGAGACAAAAAATTTCAGCATCTAAATTAGGATCTCATAGAGCCAGCAAAGAGAGGACCCCACAGAAGACAAATCAGAGCACCTCCTAGTTGTGCCTCTCTCCACTACTGAGCACAGGGTGGGTAACACCAGCTGCTCAGAAATGTGCTCTCCCTTCAAATAACACAAAGAACCTCTGCTGAATCTGCAAGTCCACAAATGGCCAGATATCTAGTCTGTGGTTTTGCAAAGTTTGCTTTCACTCTCCTTCCTAAATGATAAAAAAAACACCAAAAACCAAAACCAAACAAACAAAAAAAACCAACCAAACAAAAAACCACCCAACCTCTACATAAATAATCATAGTAACTGATGTCCACCACAGTGTCTGTTTTGAGTAACAACAAAAATCTTGCAAATAGATTACAAAGAAAAATACATTTTACGAACTACAAAAATTGCACTTGTGGCTCTACCTGTTCTTATAAGGTAACAGTTATATAAAGTACAAATGCACTTCTACCATTTAGTCTATACAATGCTCTTCGAACAAGTAACTTTTATATTCAGAATACTCGCAGTCTATAATGGACTTTCATTGCTAGGAGACTGAGAAAATAGAAAGTTTCAGGACATCTCTGCTTTTGTAGATAACTTTTGCAAAGTGCAGATACGTCACAACCTGCATTAGATAAAAAATAGCCCTTCTGAATACAGTCTATAGTTACTGAACGGTAGCACACAACAATTATTCTAGTGGTGGTTTTTAATTCTCTCAGAGTTACACTCTTTTCCATAATTCTGCTATTTATAGTATCTGAATTTAAAAATTAGTTCTGCTATGGCTGAATTGGCAAGATGCTCAACATTTTGGCCTTGACCACAGGGAAGAATAGAAACATCTTAGAAGACCCACCGTCACCTCTGAGAAGTTACTTACAGGTAACAGTAAGAAATTACTTACATATGCTTACTATTAAGCATATGAATCTAATTGATTTGCTAGGTTAAGATACTATACCACTTCAGAAGATAGATATTCATTCTACACCATTTTACAGATGGGAAAACCATGCAGTAGGTCAATGAAAAATCCTGGACCAGGAGAGTGAAGTCTCACACTCCAGCCAAGTTTCCATCCTAATTGACCCAGACTGTATTTTTCTCTTACTCTTCAGGCAGCAGAAATCTCACGAGCTTGCTTTCAATTAGAGTTGCATTAACTACTTTTTACAGTGATTGCTTCCTTTTTGCCTTCTGTTTACAGCTAACAGCAATTCTCTCTTCTACTTTCAGACCATGTAATTCATGGGCATATTCTTGGCCCTGGTATTCCAACCACATAATTCCTCTGTTGTAAAAGCCTTACAAAACTGTTCTTGCTCACATCCAGATAGGTTTTCTGTTGCCTCTGCTAATAGCTGTGCTATAGCAGTTATCTTCTCCCTGTGACACTTTCTCAGTTATTCAAGGCACCAAATAAGCAAACACTTTCCATATTGCTATATGGCATCTTCTAGATATGGCTTCCTCTATAATGTACTTAATTTGACACATTCTAACTTTAAATATCTTACAAACCATTTCATTGTAGCAGATAAATAAGATCTGAATAACTAGATTACCTGGTCACCTGTGGAGCTCCTCCTCAACTGAAATCTTCCCAACCATGAATATCATCCACTTGTTTCCTACTCTGTGCAGAAATCTTTTTCTTGCTGAGTAACACACATCTTACAGGATGTCATATTTAATAAAATGCTAGACTGATTGCAGATAAATAAATTGCTCTGCTACAATCCTCTGATCTCCATTGTGCTCTCTATAGTACATGATATTCGCTCTTTGGATGGAACTGCAATTGACTCACACAAGTACGGGTATTTTCATTTAAGGTTCTTACCTTCTCCTTGGAAATCTGGCTTGTATTTAGATGCGGCAGTGAAAAGCAGAGAGGAAATGAAACACTGGCAGAAGCTCTTCTTGACAGGAACCAACCAAGTCACATCCATACAGATTCCACGGTCCCTTGAGAGCTGAATGACCTCTTCATCCAGCTGAGCACAGAAAATCGATCCATCCTCAGCACAGACTGCACAGGCTGTGCAGGGAGCTCTCTGCTTATGGTCCTACCCCAAACCATGGCATATGGACCACAGGCACAGACCACCTGTAACAGAAATAAGTTAAACCCAGGGTTATTCTTGTATTTGTACAACTCTGTGAACGCAACAGCAAAATTTAAATGCCTGAAAGCTTCCCCAAGACTTTGGAAGCACACTGAAAGCCTGTGGTACATGTTGAGAAATTCTGCTAGAGAGAACAGCAACATCTCAAAGAGTCAGCATAGAGATCATGATTATTACTCCCTCCAGGGTACCACAGAATAATATGAGCTCATTTGAAAACAGGTAAAACCATGTGGGTGAATGAAGTTGAGCCTCTATGATGGACTTAGACCTGTACAATTAATGGGTGGTCCTTCCAGCAATATCTGCAGTACAGTTTTATGGTGTATATTCAGCCTGGCTGTAAAAAAAGATGTTACAGATGAAGTAAAAAAAAGACTCATTCAAAATAAAGTGATCAAATTGCAAGATCAGTGAACAGTAAAACAGATGTGAATTCCTGTAGGTCTTTGTCACTGATTGACTGTAAAACCATTAGTGTGAATGTGCCTTCCTAATGGGTTAGCAGAACTGACTTCTGAATGACAATGTTTCTCCTCCAGGTTTATACTACCCCAAAAGCGCAATCAGTGAAGTTTTGCTGGACTTTAAAGGACAAAGGTTATTTGGAAGAATCAGATATATACTCTCACTACCCCACAAAGAACTCAATTTCTTTTTGCAAAGAAAAGAATATATTTGACAGTAATTTATATTTTAATTGCAACAGTTGATTAGAAGGAAACTATAAACCTCTGAAAAAAGGCAAGCCAACATATATTCCCAAGTGGGCTTAGGTATTTTGTCTCTGTTTTCTTATGTATCAATTACATGCACATCTCACTTTGTATTTCATCAACAATAGCCTAACAGCGCTCTAGCAAGCAAGCAGGCATGGTAGCTCTCCAAGAGGCTTACTAAAGGAGCTTTAAACGTGAGGAGCAGATTAAAAGTTCAGTAAACAATGTGAAGAACTGAAAAGAACTCAAAATGCTTCAGCAAAGTGACAACGGTGTACCACTGACATGGCTTAAAAAGACCCTTTTCAATTGGGACTCCCCAGTGGCACACGCCCCCCCAGCTGCCAGGCTCCAAAATCTTCCCGTTCAGCACCCCCCCACACACCACACGGGAACAGAGGAAGGCAGGAGCTGTAGCTGGGACCAGGGGAATCTGTGAGTGCTTGGGGTTCATTGTGGGAATCGAGCCGGTGTGAGCGATGTCAGTCTGGCAGCAGGCACCGCGGGAGCCGCTGGGCTCATTGCTCCCGAGGACACTGACACGTGTGTGGTTTGACACGTGTGAGCAATCCAGCAAACCGAATTTGTCAGGACACCTTCTGCGCAACCATACAGTTAAGCTATTAATGGAGAAAGAGGGAACACTCAACGTAATGTCTGACTGGCACAGCTGCCAGAGGTCCCACCAGATATCTAACAATTAGGTTTTACAGCGCATTGTAGGAAGAAACCGTGAAGCCCAATGAGGTTCAAAGTCAGTATTTTGCTATCAGAGACAAGAAACTGCTCTGGTTATTGGCTTATACTGACTTCATGTCCAGCTAACAACCATACCCAACAAATTACTTGTCACTTCTGATATTCTTGTCATTTGCAGGGATACTGCAAGTTTTCACGCGTTTATATGGTAATTTATCAGATACACTTATAAGTACTCAGATAATCTAGAGAGCAGTAAATACTTAGTCGTTGCTGAGAAGCATTACAGAAAATCTAAAAGATTGGAAGAGAATAGTGTTGTCCAAATAGTTTCCGTTCTGCAGTTCTGCCCTGCTGTAGAGTGCTGCATTCGCATGGTGAGGCTTCTGGGATCTTATAGATTATTCTTTAAAATTTAATCTAGTAAGTGCAGTTCAGTTTAATAAACTGATAAATATTCCTAAATGAACATAACAGATTGTTATAATATCTGGCACTAAAATTTAGGAGTAGGTAGGTGCAAAGAGAATTAAAGTTCTTCCCTAACAATCAGGAGGAAAAAAATATATATATATCCTCTTGGCTTTTATCAGAATTTCCCCACATACAGCCTCAGCCAATGAAACATGATGCAGCAGCAGTGGTGTTACTGTTACCTACAAATCTCACCATAAAGCAGATGCATCTTGAGATTAATTTAGCAGTTACCACCAGAATCTTATCCATAATTTGTCTGGTTTGCTCATTTTTAATGCAGTATATTTGACTGATCACACACACAATTAAAACATAAGACACATATAAACCCATTTTTTTTCCATATTTTAGTCTATTTAAAAAAATACATAGCAAGCTTTCTTGTCAGAGACTACTGAAAGACAAAAATACATAATTTTAAAAAATCAACCTAAATAAATTTGATTATAAAATAAATTATTCCACACTGTTAGTGACCAACCCAACACAAATTAGAAATACTTAAACACAGATTGCAAATATACAGGTACTTTAACTAAAAATTAAAGAGACAAGTGTGTGTTTTGTCTGTCATTTAAAAAATATATTTTATGGTGAGAATAGATATGATATATATATAACACATACACACAGACACATTTGCTTCCTTGCCAGAGTACTGCTCAAACCAACCTGCACAGCAAAAGTGAAACACCACTGTCTCTAAGTATGAATAATTGGAAAAAAGCCTGTTATGCGGGAAATTTGAGTAATAGCTTCCTCCCATGAAAATGGAAGGTGGGCCATTAATGACATTATAACATCAATGACTACACTTCTAAGAAGCCCTGTAGGCAGAAAGGCAGACTGAATGGTCCAGGTGACCGTGCCCTCAGCACAGGGGCAGCCGGGTGCTGCAGGTACCACCCAAAGCCAAGGCACAAAGTAGAGCTCTTTTTCCTAATTACAAAACAGAACGAAAAAGTCTTCCCTAGTTACTCATCTTCCTAACAACCTCTTTCTTTGACTTTTCCAGACTCCTCTATCACAATAGATTCTTCTACTTAGGAAAACAAAGCAAAACAAAAAAACCTACAAGCAAGTTAACCCTGTTTTGACTGGCAGCTGTTTGCCCTTTCTTTGAAGACTAAATTCTCAGGCCTCTATAAGAAGGACAAGTTCGGTTTTGTAATCCAAAATCAAGGAGCTTTTCCTCTTCCTTTCAGTCTCTTTCTAAGTCCCTGTTCAGAGCACTTTTCTCTCGCTGAGTTAAAGGGAGTAAATAGGTGAAATTCATTACAAAACCTTTCCTCCTCCAGAAAGGTTCCCAACAGGCTTTGCATAATTTGGCTTCAAAGTTCTGAGTGGTCCCAACTGCTGATAAAATTAATGGGAAACGAGCGCACTGCAACTCGCAGAATTAGGTCCATTCAGTAACACTCAGGCAACATCAAATCACTGTTCTCAGTGCAGAAATGAAACCACCTCTAAGACGAAATACAGAAGAGCAACATCCTTTTTCTTTTCTTATTCTTCAAACACGGCAGCAGATCCCAAGTGGGAAGGGAAGGGAGAAATGCTCAACAGGTTTCAACATAAGTCTCTGAAGCCGTTTCCTGCTGCCAAATCCCACCCAATATGAAACTAAGGAGAAAAAAATTAGAGAAGACAAAAAAAAAGAAAACAGAAAACAGAAGGCCTATGTGCCTAAATTCAAGAATTAATCTGCCTTATAGTTTGAAATAACAGATACTGTACATAGAAGACAATCTCTCCAAAAGGAAAGTGTGTCATTGTACAGACAATAAAACAATAAAACACAATCCTATGAAGTGAATCACAAAACTAAAATAGATAAGAAGCCTGATGAATCTAAAAATAAAAGAAAAAAGATATCAACAACTCTTAAATAAAAGTAGGCTTAGCTGGTTCTTTTTATAATGATTTTTGAGAGCACAAGAAAATCAGGTTGAATACATCATGAAACAGATATTCTACTAATTTAAGAGGAAATTGAAAGCAGACATTAAAAGGCTGTATGATACAGAAAATCATAAGAGACTGCTGATAATTGCTAATTATAAGCATTCCTAATGCTCTGTCATGCATGAGTTATAGGTCAATCCCTAACTCCAGACTTTATTCCATGTTCTCTCTCTATATAATTGTGGCACATTTGTACCATCATAGGAAAGGTTTTGTCAGCACTTCCGCTATAAACCTCTTACCAGGACTTGCAACTTTGTCATAAAAACATGCTTCAGGATGAAAATTAGCATGGAAAGTCTCAGCCTATTAAAACTACAGTAAGTGTGTTGCAAATATAAAAATCACAAAAAGGATGAGGTTGGAAGGGACCTGTGGAGGTCTAGTCCAACCTCCTTGCTCAGGGCAGGGTCAACTACAGCAGGTTGCTCAGAGCTGTGTCCAAATAAGTCCTGAATAACTCCATGCATGGAGAATCCAAAAGCTGCCCACACAACCTGTTCCAGTGTTGGATTACCCTTACAGTAAAAAAGATTGCTCTTACGTTTATAGAGGTTATAATACATTACCTCATCCATATGGTATACCATTTTTAAGAAAATAAGTTTCAAGTTAGCAAGAATTAATGCTGTTATTAACTTACCATGATCTAACTCTCTGAAAAGCATGCACCTGTAACTCCTTACCAAGGTGCTCGTGTATTTGACACAGGTTTCATGTACAACCATGTGCTCACACACATTGGACCCCCTGCCATTCTCAGTGTGAAATTTTACATGGCCGGAAATTCAATTGAATTTGTTTTTTCAAACCTAAAGACATACTCCTGGTGTTTGAGAAAACACTGCTTAAACTTCAAAGTGTCTAACGGTGATAACTACTCTCACTAATCCAGTTGTAAGGAAAAAATTGAGCAGAAGAATGTGATTTCCTTTAATCCCCTTGACATAAACAATGGAATCATTTTACTGAAATGTAAAAACTAATAAAGATGCCCAGATAAGTGATTTCAAGCGAGACTGCAAAAGGGTAAAACTATAATAAAATAAAACTAGGAACATATAAATGAATCTTACCATTTACAGAACCTGTACTGGAAAGGAAATAGATCCCTTTATATAGAATACCATAATACCAATTTAGTTTTTTGGAAAAATGAGAAAAAAAACAAAACAAAACAAAAACAAAGAAAGAAAAAAAACCCAAACCACAGGTCAACACTACCTGGGAGAATCTTCCCATTCTGGTAACTCCTGTGCTAACTGCTCATACAATATTTGTTTTCACAGGGTAAAAGGAAACTGCTCACAGAGAATCGGCTGCAGAAATAGGAGATTAAACTGACATGGGTACAGAAGAGAGTGGGAGAAGGACCAGCCCCAGACCTCGTAGCCACGTCCCATGCTCACGCACGAGAGGGAAAGGCGCAGTATGGCAGCGTGACTCCGCTCCTTCAGGTTCAGCAGCTCCGTCCCTCGCAGGAGGCCTGTCCAGCTGCAGGGCTGTGTGAAGCCACCGCAGAGCTGCGCTGGTAGGACCACGGCAGATGGTGAATGCGTCCTAAGGGTCTCAAGGCAAAGTGGTTTTTGTCATGAGAAAACAAAATACCACACATTTTTCCAAGATAATGAATCAGTGGCAGAGATGCATAAGAAACATTCTGATCTTTTCTTTCTGGAGCCTTGATTCGTGCATGGCTCTGAGCTTTTTTGCTTCTACTTATCTGCAGCCTCACAAGAGCACAAATAGAGCAGAGGGAAGCACGCACTGTTACTAGGATTACTTAAACCATACTCTAAGAGGAAAAAAAGTTTTTCATATCCCCTGCAGAAGTCATGCAGAAAGATAGATACATTGAGAAGGCAAATAAACCTCTAATGGAAGGGATTCTTCAGTGCTGACAGAGCAGGGCGTTCATATCGACCACCCTGCTGTCTTAGAAGCCTCATATGGGTAGTAGGGTTCATTAATATAGATCTGGCCTTTGTATCCCCTAGACACAGGTAGGTATCTTTCTTCAGTTGTAGCTCACAGCTCACAGTCTCTCATGAAGGTAGACTTCTAATTCCCTTAAAAAATAACAGAGGATTAGCTGCTGCTTTCAGGAGATTGGTGACAGGCAATTCCTGTCTTCTTTTCTCTCCCTCCCTACCAGAAATCAGAAATCAGAGCAAGCAGTTAGGAATATGCATTCAAGGGTTTGTTTTTGAACCTGCGAATGCAATCACCATTACACACTCCTTGGATCAGTTTTAATGATTAAAAACCTTACATTAATTCAGACACATTTGCTGACAGTTTTAAGACGTCTGTGCACGGAGGTGTCCCCATTCCCGGGTGGAGCCCAGTGCCAGCACATGGAGGGTGACAGAGCCGTCCCCACAGTGGCATCCGGGGGAATTCGGGATGGTGGGTGCCAGCTTTCCCTACAGCCCCCCAACTCCACTCCCCCCAGATACAGATTTGCTCTTTTGGGGTCATTTTCCCCCCCAAAACCCCGCCGCTCGCCGTGGGTGGGCCGGTGCCAGCGATTCCCCCCCGAGCCAAACCCCGACCCCGGCGGCCACCGAGGGCTCGACCGCCCGGAGCCTCCCAAACCACGGAGCCCAAATGCAGCCAACGACCCCCCCAAAAAAACCCTGTCAGCCCCTCACCCCCCCCCGCCTTTGGCAGCACCAGCTTTTCCTGCCCCATCAGGGCTTATTTTTTTTGAGGGGGGGTCCAAGGGAAGCCGGGGGACACGCCAGCCCCGCGGTGGCTCTGATGTCGCGATGTCGGCGCCGTCCAAATGGGTGTCTCGGATCAAACCCCGCTCGCTCAGTAACGGGTGAGGAATGCAGGGCCCCCCGCCGCAGCACCCCCCGCCGCAGCCCCCCGCTCCGCCGCAGCCTTTATTGAATATCCTGAAAAAATTAAAATAACTTTTGCGGCCGCTAAGGAAAACACAGAGATAAATGCAAAAAAAGCGAGCCGAAAAGGAAGGGAAATCGAGAGCCCGAAAAGAGGAGTTGGGAGAGATCCAAGGTGGGGGGAGAGCAGAGGGGGCGCAGCACCCACTGTCCTGCCTGGGGAGATGCGGGCACCAGTGGGACCCAGGGGTGGGGGGACATGGACACCCATGGGACCCGGCACCCACGGGACCTGAGTATGGGGTGGGGGGACACGGACACCCACGGGACACGCGCACGGGAGGGACACCCACGGAAGTCAGCAACTCCCCCACGGGAGGGTCACGATGTGCCTGGGGCACTCCCAAGTCCGGGGGGTGCGGTGAGCAGGGTGACAGGGCAGGGAGTGCCCGGGGACCCCACGGAGGGGTGCAGGAAAGCGCGGGGGGGCGCTGCTGAACCCCACGGGAGGGTGTGGGACCCCACAGGAGTGCTGGACACCGCGGGGGGGTGCAGGACACGGGGAGGTGCAGGACACGGGGGTGCCCGGGGACCCCATGTCGGGGGTGCAGGACACGGGGGGGGTACAGAACACGTAGGTGACCCAGGGACCCCAAGTGGGGAAGTGCCGGACCCCACCGGGGGTGCTGAGACACCGGGGGTGGGGTGCAGGCTCCTCTAAGCTCCACCTGCGCAGCCAGCAGCACGTGCCGCTTCCCCGCCCCCGTCAGGGAAGCACCGCCTCCCTTATAGGGGCAATGCCCCTTATGGCGTCCCCACCAATTTCTCAGCCCTCCCCGTGAACTGGGGGAGCCCCTAATTCACCCCACGGGGTTCTCTGCGAAGGGAAGAACCAGTCGGAGAGTCACGGCGGAGGTAGACCGGGGAAAGGGGGCGTCACCCCCGCTGTGCTGCCCGCGGCGTCGTTGCCCTTTTAAATCCCCCCCACCCGCCGCGGGGCAGCGCGGGAAGGCGGCGTGTGGGCGCGGGCTGGTGAGTGGGGGGTACATAGTGGGGCTGGGGAGGCAGCGGGCATCTCGGAGCTCCCGCTGCCCTTCCAGAACCAGGTGAGCCCCCCCGGGTCCAGGGAACCCCCGCCCTGCGGGGTGTCACCGCATTGTCCCCCCACCCCGAGGTCACCCTCCAGGTTCCAGTGTAAGTTGGGAATGAGCTGTTGGAGCAGTGAAAAGGGACCTGGGGGTCCTGGGGACAGCAGGGTGACCATGAGCCAGCACTGGGCCCTTGTGGCCAAGAAGCCAATGGTGCCTGGGGTGGGTTAGAAGGGGGTGGTCAGTAGGTCAGAGAGGTTCTCCTGCCCCTCTACTCTGCCTATGAAAACAGGGTTTAGTTCAGATACTATCAGGATATACTTGGGGAACACATAGATATACGTACATATATATATATATATATATATGTATATAATATACAGCCATACCACCTTGAGAATGCCCAGTCTCGTCTGATCTGGGAAGCTAAGCAGGGTCGGGCCCGGTCAGTACTTGGATGGGAGACCAGCTGGGAATCCCGGGTGCTGTGGGCTGAGCCAGCACTGGGCCCTTGTGGCCAGGAAGCCAATGGTACCTGGGGTGGGTTAGAAGGGGGTGGTCAGTAGGTCAGAGAGGTTCTCCTGCCCCTCTGCTCTGCCCTGGGGAGACCGCCCCCGACTGCGGGGTAGACGGGGCCGCCCCCGACTGCGGGGTAGACGGGGCCGCCCCCGACTGCGGGGTAGACGGGGCCGCCCCCGACTGCGGGGTAGACGGGGCCGCCCCCGACTGCGGGGTAGACGGGGCCGCCCCCGACTGCGGGGTAGACGGGGCCGCCCCCGACTGCGGGGTAGACGGGGCCGCCCCCGACTGCGGGGTAGACGGGGCCGCCCCCGACTGCGGGGTAGACGGGGCCGCCCCCGACTGCGGGGTAGACGGGGCCGCCCCCGACTGCGGGGTAGACGGGGCCGCCCCCGACTGCGGGGTAGACGGGGCCGCCCCCGACTGCGGGGTAGACGGGGCCGCCCCCGACTGCGGGGTAGACGGGGCCGCCCCCGACTGCGGGGTAGACGGGGCCGCCCCCGACTGCGGGGTAGACGGGGCCGCCCCCGACTGCGGGGTAGACGGGGCCGCCCCCGACTGCGGGGTAGACGGGGCCGCCCCCGACTGCGGGGTAGACGGGGCCGCCCCCGACTGCGGGGTAGACGGGGCCGCCCCCGACTGCGGGGTAGACGGGGCCGCCCCCGACTGCGGGGTAGACGGGGCCGCCCCCGACTGCGGGGTAGACGGGGCCGCCCCCGACTGCGGGGTAGACGGGGCCGCCCCCGACTGCGGGGTAGACGGGGCCGCCCCCGACTGCGGGGTAGACGGGGCCGCCCCCGACTGCGGGGTAGACGGGGCCGCCCCCGACTGCGGGGTAGACGGGGCCGCCCCCGACTGCGGGGTAGACGGGGCCGCCCCCGACTGCGGGGTAGACGGGGCCGCCCCCGACTGCGGGGTAGACGGGGCCGCCCCCGACTGCGGGGTAGACGGGGCCGCCCCCGACTGCGGGGTAGACGGGGCCGCCCCCGACTGCGGGGTAGACGGGGCCGCCCCCGACTGCGGGGTAGACGGGGCCGCCCCCGACTGCGGGGTAGACGGGGCCGCCCCCGACTGCGGGGTAGACGGGGCCGCCCCCGACTGCGGGGTAGACGGGGCCGCCCCCGACTGCGGGGTAGACGGGGCCGCCCCCGACTGCGGGGTAGACGGGGCCGCCCCCGACTGCGGGGTAGACGGGGCCGCCCCCGACTGCGGGGTAGACGGGGCCGCCCCCGACTGCGGGGTAGACGGGGCCGCCCCCGGCTGGGCCCGCCCGGTGTTGTTGCCTCCCAGTGTAGATACTGCTTTCTAGAGCCCCTAAACCCTCCTGGGCACCCTGGGGTGAGTGCTGGGCACTGACAGGGCCCTGTGTCCCACAGACAGGGTGCTGGAGCCCCGACGGCAGCCACCTGCTCTTCTCAGTGCTGGGGGAATATGTCATCTACTCCCTGTCCTTCTCGGAGCCCCGTGGTGATTCCGTTCCCCCCACCCATTTGCTTTGCTTTTTGGTCGTGGCCCAATGGGATTTTCTCTTCTCAGCCGCGTTCGCAGCAAAGAGTCTCCGTGGGGTTGGGTTTTTCCTCCTTGCGTGCCTTCTTGCTCCCAGTTCTGATCTTACAGGCCCCCAAAAAACCCTTTAAATGCTCAGCTGTTTTTTTTTTCCATGGAGGCAGCTGGTGCTGCTGTTTGCAACCTCCCCATCCCGTACCCAGGAGTGTTGTCCCTGAATCAGGGTTTTTCACCCCGGTAAATTAAATAGGGGTTTTCTCCTAATGGCCTTCAACAAGGAGCTGTATTTTGATATTAAAACAATATTCTAATGAACAAAATTGGCTTTAGGTTAAGCACATCCACAAAATTTAGCACTAATCACTCAATAATCAACTGTCTGTGGTTCAGTTCTCAATTGCGGGGTAGGTTTTGTTCTACAATTCAGTATCTCGTTTATTATTCATCTAGTATTAGTTTTCTCATAGGCCTTAGGGTTGGGTCCTTCGTGCTGTTGGTACCGGGATGTAACCGGGGGCTTTTTGTTCCAGGGGAGATGCAGGGGCAAGTGGGAGGCTCCAAAACAGCCTCTGTGGTGGCAGATCTGTCCGAAACCACCTTCGAGACGCTGTGCGGGGAGGAGAGGTGGGTCTGGTGACACCGGGGGGGCCGTGGCTGCGTCCCCGCTTCGGGGGGACACGGGGGTATCTCGGTGCCACTTGTGCCGGTTTCCAGGATCGGAGGAGAAATCCACTCCATGGCGTGGGATCCCACTGGGGAGAGATTAGCGGTGATCGGGGGGCCCGCCCGGTGTTGGAACCCCGACGGGCACATACATAAATTATCACTTTCTGTCAATTTTACCAAAATATATATAAATAAGTATATAGATAAATACAAAAAGGCAGGCTCCTCTAGGAATGAGGAATGGAAGGGCATTATTCAGAATGACTGCACAATGGTTGCTACTTATCTCTAGTTTGTCCAGGTTAGATCCTCTTCTGGCTTTTTTAGGTCAGCATGTCTGTATAGACGTTGCAGATGATGTAGATATTTCAGATATTATGTAGCAGTTGCCTCTCGAAGATACTTGATGTGGATTGGGAAATCACAGCCCTAAAACTCTGGTGTCTTAAAAGGTACAAAAATTTTCTTTGTACTTTAAAGTAAAAAAGTAGAAAACTGCATAGTGAAGTCCTGGAAACCTTCAGAAGAGGAAAGATTCATTTACAACAACACTGACAGATGTATTTATTACTTAGCAAATAATGATTGGCTAAGAAGGGAATTTTGAGGTATTCCCTACAACTAGATTAGAACATAAGAGATTCCAGTTACAAATACTGTCATTTAAAATGAACTATTAAATCATTTGAGCAACCAGCACTGCAAACTAGAAGGAAAAGATGAATGATTCAAAAGGATGTTTTGATCAGTAAGGTGGAAGTAAAACACATTACTAAATATGAGAACTGGCAGACAGAGAGTATAAGAAATCTTAATAAACTTGTTTCTGTCAACTGATAACCGGGTAGATTTAAATCAAGATTATGATAATTTGAAAAGCAGACAGTTGGAAGAGGAAAGCAAGCTTGAATTGCCAGAAGGTACACATGCACGGAGTGAATTTTATGGAAATTAGGAATGCTTATTGTGAAACAGCCTGATATGAGCTCTACAGCTTGCTAATGAAAGTATGTTAACAATAACATCAGAAATGAAAGAAAAGCACCTGTAAAAAACTGATAGGTTTGAACTGGGCACAGGCATTGTGGTAAGATTATGAGTTCTCTTAATATAAAGATAAGACAGTGTTATCAGAAACTGGATTCAAAGAACAAAATTAAAGAGAGAGAAAAAAGAATCGCTGATAGGAGAGCTACCCTCTGCCAAGGCAAAGGGTATTTTTTTCCACATAAATCAGTACTTTTCCATATGTAGAAAAGGATGTGGAGAACCAACAAGAGGAAAAAATGTCTCCCCAGTTCCTGCCTTCAGACCTCAGAGCTAGAGAGCTAAACACCTGGTAGCACTTGGCCCGGGGCTCGGGGGGAGCAGCTCCCGTGCTGCAGCTCAACTGCAAATTGTCCGGTAAGAGGCACCATGCTGGAAGCTGTCGCACTCAAAACAGCTCCTGTTCAGTTCAGGAAGAGTTAAAGCATTAACCTGTTGCCTCAGACAGTTTCTAATCAGTGTACCAAAGGTGAACGGGAGGATACCAACTTTAAAGATGTCAACTGAAATTATTTCCTCTACAATATGACTGTTAGGTAACTTCGGGAAAGACATTTAAGTTTGAGCTTTACAGCTTAAGTAACCAGACACAGGAGCCTGAATCAGGTAAATCTTCATAGAGACATCCCTGCAGCAAAGCCCTACACATACTGCTTCATTTTCCAGGGTATTTCAGTGCACGGTGATTGAATTCACCACAAATGCAATAGGATGAATGCAAAAAGGAGCAGGCACTCATCTGGTTGCAGCAGTGTGTGTCTTCCCGTAGGCTGAAATTATGGGAAATGTCTGGAATAGCATTCCACACACTTGTTCTTCCTTACTTCTAGGTGCGAACCTAAACAGAGGGAGAGTCTAATTTCAAAACTACAACCCTGTTGTCCTAGAAGACATCTGAACTTTAAAATCAAAGTACTTCCAAAGTTTTCTGAAAAGTTTATCTGCATGGGTAGAGAGAGATGGGAGACCAAGCCATTATAACTGAAAAAATTTCCCAGAAATAATAAAAAAGTAAGAAGTGAAAAGCACAGCTCTCCTGCTCTTTGTCTCTCAATCTCCATTGACAAAATGGGATTTTAATATTTCCTGTTTCACATAGGCATAACAAATGGTCATATATTCTCACCAATTCATTGTCACACAATTACAGCTGGATAAAAATTTATTTTTTACCTACTTTTAGCTAAATTGGTGCTAATTGTAGCTTTCAGGCAAAATCACAAGTACTTTTGTTTGGTTCCTTCAAAAGAATAGTCACAGAGGAACACAAAGATGATGAGGGGTCTGGACCATCTTTCTTATGAGGAAAGACTACGAGAGCTGTGTCAGTTCAGCCTGGAGAAGAGAAGGCTGAGAGGGGATCTCATCAATGCCTATAAATATTTCAAGGGTGGATGTCAAGAAGATGGACCAGACTCTTCAGTGGTACCCAATGATAGCATGAGGGGCAATGGGCACAGACTGAAACAGGAGGTCCCATCTGAATATGAGTAGAAACGTCACTATGAAGGTGCCAGAGCCCTGGAACAGGCCTCCCAGAGAGGGTGTGGAGTCTCCTTCTCTGGAGACATTCGAAACC
Source organism: Streptopelia decaocto (assembly GCF_964273445.1). NCBI lineage: Eukaryota > Metazoa > Chordata > Aves > Columbiformes > Columbidae > Streptopelia > Streptopelia decaocto. The sequence goes on along the minus strand of NC_138666.1, from coordinate 13,505,463 downwards.
CACCTGGACATGGTCCTGTGTGACCTGCTCTGGTGAACCTGCTATAGCAGGTGGGTTGGACTGGATGATCTCCAGAGTCCCTTCCAACCCCAACCGTTCTGTGATTGTGTGGAAAAATACATTCTTATTCATGCAAAACAAAGGACTTTCAAATGTTGTTTTGGTTGAAATTGTACTTCTTTGACAAGTAAAATGTTAATATTTTCATAAAATCCTTTAAAAAATTGCATTACATTTTTTTTCATATAGACATTTATGTATTTGTAACTCTGAATACATCTTATTCTTACATCCAGATATTTGTAGTGTATCCTAAACACTCTAAATAAAAATCATCTATGTTTGAGAGTAGCTTGCATATCTAAGAAATTGTGTTCCATAGGTCAAACAACTACAGTTCATAACTGAAAACTTGACTTTTTCTGGAATGACAGCTGTCATCTTGAGCACTTGAACACCTCCCAGTTTTTCCTGAGGCACCTTCAGAAGTACAAATGGATGATATTGCTTCTGAAATGTGTATATCAGTGCTTCTGCCTTGTATGTACGTTAACCACACATGTGGTCTGGGTTGCTAGATTACTGTCTATCCTTTTAAATTTGCTGGGAGATTTCCCTGGGGAATACGATCTCTACAGTTACTGTACAACTCAAGGTTACAATCTCAGTAACACATCCTGCTATAATTATGTTTAGGCTGGTGCTTTCAAACTATTCATTTCATTAAATCTCCATTTGGAGCCTGAAGCAAGGAGCTGAACATCTTACTACATACTGAATGTCTGCGAAAACAGATCTGAAATTCCCAAATGGATTTCTTCAAATAACAAAAAAAGAGCAACAACAACAAAAGCCTTCAGAAGGTGCCTTTTCCAAACACTGGGTGCCAGCCCTAAGTTAAGGATGCAATTAATTTTCAAGTATTCCTCATTACACACAGATTTCCTAAACCTCTATGTATTCAATATATTCCATTCTCAAAGGCCTCAAGAAGGGAGAGAGGAACAACATTTATTAACTTCATAATGTGAAGTTAATAAATCTAGATTCCTGCAAGAAAGATTTGATGCTTCAGAAAAGATGTCCTTTTCACTCCTGATGAGATCAATTTATCTAGAATAGACAAAGTAATTTAGAGGGCACAGAAAGGAAAAGTTGTCACAAAGTTACTAGGGAGAATTTAAATCAGAGCTTTGATTGCAAGTCTAATGCATAGCAGAAAGCACAGTTTTTAGAAACTATACAAGTGCCATTAGGCCTATCATTTCTACAGCTGAAATATTTATATGAAAGAACTTCCATTTAATCCATATTAATCCATAAATTGTTTTCATAGTCACCACTTACCTAAAATGTAATCAGAATTCTCGGGACTATGGAGAGATGTATAAAGCAACAGAAAAAATAATCACACGTGCTTTGAAGTTGACGTGTTCAGTCTCACTTGGAACAGTTTCATCAAAAGTAAGGCCTTCATATTACATCCCTTGCACCAAGAAAGGGCTTGTACGTCTTTGCATGATTACTTTTATCATGGGAAGTTTCTCACCGATTGAGGTAATGTGTGTTCTGAGTCAGTCCTCTTGCAAAAACTGGCAAATGGGCTGCCAGAACTTTGCTGTATTATCCCTGCTGCTGCTGCATAGCCCCATCCATCATTGCACAGGTGATTCCAACACTCAGAACATGTAAGTCTCAAAACCATGACCTCAATATAGTTTCTGTGCATGGATGTCCTAGGCTAAAGGAAATGGAGAAAACCAATAAATTAATCTGAACCTGTTCCTTCAGCTCCCTCTAAAATCTCCTAATTCAGCCTTGCATTAATTTTCCTCTTAATAAGCAGAGTTGAATGCACCACACAGACCTGTGTAAAGCAAAGGGATTTAAACTTAGAAAATACCTGTAAACATACTGGGAACCCATTAACACTAACAGCAGAGAAATCTGTGATGCAGGAATTGTGGTTTATGTCCCATTTCTAGTGGGGCTGACCTACTTTTGTTCACAGGTTTCCTCTGTTTGCTTCATCCTACACATGGTCTTCCAGCATTGTCTTCTGCCTCTGTTCCATGCTCTCTTACTCCCACTTACCCATGTGGTTCCTGTTCCCATCTCTGTGTCCTATCCACCCACTCATCTACTCTTCCTCCCACCATCTACTCCTCCTCCCATCAGCTTCAGCCTCCTGTCCAGGCAGCTCCAGTCTACTCCAGCCTCACTAGACTGCAGTTCTCACATTCACTCTTCTGTTCTTCTCTCGTCTGTCTCCCATCCTCCCTGCTTTTGCTGACCCATATGTCAGCAAGGACAGGAAGAGCATCTCTGGTTTTGCTTTAAGGCCCAGTCTAATCTAAATCCCTAGTCCTAGGGCAAATGTGCTGAGAGAGCTCAGTTCAGTCCCCGCAGCCCTGGGGCAGCACTTGCTAGACAGTCGCAGAATCCTCAGAACGTTCATCAGCCAACTCTAATAAGCCTTATGCAACGTGCATTTCTGCCAAAGCTGGGAAAACTTTCACACAAATAACAGCAAGAACATTTCCTGCATTCCCATCAAATTTTAATCTCTTCTCATAGGAGGAAACTACAGCTTAGTAATGAAACATCTGCAATTATTTTTAACTGGGACAAAAATGAATGCCATTCATTCTTTGGAACAGCTGAATCTCTTTCTTTTGAAAAGTTAATACACATTTTTTTGGGTTGTCAAACACACAGGAAAGAGGCACAGTTGGAGTGAAATTAATTCATTCAAAATCTCAGTTAATTTCTTTATGTAAAGTTTGGAAGAAGTATTCTCCAAGATCTATCAGAACTCTGGTATTCAGTATTAAACAGTTCAGATACCATTCATCCCAAAACTAAAAAAAACCCCAAAAAACTAGCAAAGAATCTACTACAGTAATGAGTAAAGAAAATGATATATTTTTAACTCCACTATCATTAAAGATTTAAGAGTACTGCAATAATTTTCTGCTTCTCCATTGCTTTATTGAGCTTAGTCAAACTGATATATTGCTGTGTACTTCATCCATTCTTGCTGATGGATGATATGAAGTATGTAGACAATGCTGATGTCCAACCAAAAAGAGGAATTATAGAAAAGAGAAGATAAGCAGTTGTAGATGATGAAGTGCTGATTAATAGATTATCCCCCTCCCCACCAAGTCCAAGCCCATATTTTAAACTGCCAACAGCATCGCAACCGAATGAACAAGTATTTCTGGAATCCAGAAAATGTTGAGGAGCTGACCTTTCTCAAAATTAATCCTCAACAGCTTCTTTCAGGATTTATTTCTTTCTCTTAGCTTCGGACAAAATCAGTCATGGTGTGACCTGAACTTGATGATTGCTGGCTGTGAGTGGATAAAGCACTTTCTGGCCTAGAGGTTTGATACTCTTGCCTTAGTTTTCACACAAGCACTTCAGGCAGTAATGCTGACTTCAGTAACATTCATTAATTGTGGGTTGAGAAAGGAGGTGATGTCATGGAGCTATTCACCTTGTGCCATTGAATCAACATTGGCTCCTATCAGCCGTAACAACAACCGAAAGCTGTTACCAAACTGTGGCTTTGGGGAAATGAGACAGTGCACCTCCAGCTCCACATGGGCTTAAAGAAAGGAGAAGGAGGATGTTTTAAAGGATGATGGTAGCTCCTGGAAGATGAAACTAACTGAAGCACTAGTGAAATTCCACAAAACACACCAACCACCTTGGCTCCCCCAGTGAAGGTTTAAGACCTATAGAGGTTGTCTCCTGGCACAAGGGGAGTTTCTTTATCCCTCACTACCAAGATCAGAGAGGGCTGTGACTTAGGGGTGAGGCACAGTGATAAACTGCAATATTCCAGATTCACTTGTCACCAAAACAGCTGCCCAGAGATACTATAGGGTTAAACAGCCTATAAAACAGCACAGAAAAATGCCCAGACTTCCCTCATACTAATGATGCTATAAGCAGTGCAGAATTCATCTCCAGTTCCCTCCACAGTCTTGCTGTACAAATGCCATTTAGAATTTATCTCAGAGGGAGAGAAACCAAAACCACGGGTTTTGACCAAAAAAATCAAAAGCAAGGGACAGGAGATGGAAATGTTATCTGCTCTTTCCAGTAAGATGAGAAGATGTTGTGTTGATTACAAAATATGTGCATAAAGTTCTGTCTTTCAGAGAGACTGTTAAGTATATTTTTGAAAAATTAGTTTACTGTTTGTGGATAGCTATTGTGCTACCCTAAGCTGTGGCCATTAGTGAAGAGTTACTCTTTTAATGCAAAGAATATGGTTCTTTTAAACCATTAGGAAATGCTTCTAGTTCAGCTAGTTATGTGGGAGATCAAAACAGTCTTGTAACTTTGTATGTTTTTGTGAACAATCTATCCTGCACAAACTAAACCATAGGAGTCACATAATCAGTTGGTATAAGCTATCTAAATTCCCCTAATTTCAGTTACAATATATTTTCTATTTTCTTGCTCAGCTTTTGCTCGCAGTACATTTCTAATACATTCAATTAGCTTGAAAATAGAGCTTGCTTTTGCATATTCCTATAAGCATATACATAAAGAGATAGGCAATTGAAAAACAAACTACCCCAAATACTGAGCAAAAAGCATAATAAAATGTATTTTTTTGAAGAGTCCTTAAATGATTAGAAGTCTAACTATACATACATTGAATTTGGCTCAGATACAGTTACATCATCTGAATTGCACTGTTGTAGATACAACAAATATTACAAGTGGACAAACAACTTCCAATAAATATACACTGACAGAGTGAAGCAACACATCCTCAGCCATTGAAAATACAAGATAAATTTAGCAAAAACCCATGATCAAGACCAATTCTGAAAATAAATACTGCCTGCAGGACAACATTGAAGTAACTTGATAAGAGAATTTCCTATTTTCAAATACTACTGCAACCACTGTAAATATTGCTCTCTTATTTCCAGCTGTTCTTCAAGCAAGTAAATTTATAGAAATTCAGATATCATCTGTGACATATGCTACTTCAGCTTTCCACACACACCTCCTTTTAAAATCTAACATTCAATTCTAAATGGAAAATAATCTTCTATTATCAGTTTTCCAGGCGATGACTTGTTTTATTCTACTACACATAAAAATTCAAGCCCAAAGGAATGTTTCTCAGATATATGTGAATCCCATCAACTGCTGTTTTCCCTTATTTTTGTTTTTGCATATGTTGGCCCTACTTTAGAACATACATTCGCTTTCTAGTATGATAAATGATGATGCCACATAAATTAACCAATTTTTCATTTATATTTTAATAATTGAACAGTCATAACACCTTGCCACACTACATTATGGCATGTCATACAGTGTGTTACCTATGTGACATGGTAAATTACTGTCCCTCAGCGATGTGAAGCCATTTGATGTGTTACATATGGTCTCTCCATAGCAGCTTATATCCAAGAGAACAGCATTTGTTCTGAAGGGAAAGGTTAAAGGTAAGACTGGCCTGTTGGTCACTGACAAGCTGAGATTTAGTGCCCACATGTCCATGGAAGCCTCTCAGAGAAAGAGGTGGCACTAGCTGGCAACTAAGCATTATGAGTTCCCAGCTTGTGATCCCAGTCCTGCTTCTCTAATGTGTCCCTATGTGTGACTATTCCATAAACTTTGTGCTTTGTGCCTGTATACAGATCTGGATCTATCATCCTCATCAATCCCATATTGGGATAAATTACCTGTTTTTCCATTTTTAGTACCCTGGAAGCGTTGGGTGGGTGTGGCTGGGGCTGAATAAAAATTGCTGAAGGGGAAAATACATTCTTCATACTTCTTGTAAGAAATGGGTCCACACCAACTGCAGCTGAGAAATCTGTGAGAAACCTGATATATTTCTATTCCAGGTTTAGACCAAGAAGGTAAGTGCAAGCTGAATCTGCGATTACATGAAACACAGTTGTAATACGGTACTCTCCAAATAAATGCAACGTGTGTAGCTATATGGTCTTGTAACAAACAAGGGACATCACTCAAAGTGTGACAAGGATATTAACGTTCAGCAGATCCTTGGTGATTTATTTCTTTATGTTTTCAAAGGCCAGTTATGCTTAGAAAGGACATATGGGCTAGAGAATATAGCAGGCAAACCAGGTCCTGAAGACGCAGGAGTGGCCACTATAACTAATATATGCACTTACAGAGCCCTTGTATGAGTCTAATACAGCTCATTTCCGTTATTTAACTGAGGTGAGCTGGTACTGACCTTTGATAGTGTTATCTAAGTAGCGAAATTCCCAGCATTTCCCTGCCACCCTCAAAGTGCAGGACAGACTACAGAGATCTCTGCAGCCCAGATCTAGGACATCACAAAGGGATCTTTCCTGACCCATGCACATAGGGTACATGTCTGAAAAATCAGATGTGCACAGGAGGGATCTGGAGCCACCTCTTCCAAGCCAACGATACATCTGCTTCAAACTGGTTCAAATACCCATGCAATGTGAGGCTGTGTATTCTCTCATTCTCACTAATAATTATTACAAGGCCAAGCAGGACTGGCATCTTAATCACAAGGGAGCTTAAACAGTCACAGGTGCTAAACACCTGAGAATAAAAAGCCTGTGAGCATGAGCGTGGATAAATTAACATTCCCAATTTGCTAGCACTCCAACATTTTCAAGTGAAAACTAATTTTCCCTATAGACAGTAAGCCACAAGTACATTTATCTGTTCTAATTTACCAGACACATTCATGCTGGCGCTGTTAAAGCAACAATATCCAGTTTCCACCCCATCTTTAAGCCATATGCAAAGAGATTTTAGCATAAAAACAATCTGCTATTGAATCAACACATGAAAAAAAGCTGTTAAGTATAACAAGGCCTAATTTCTCCTGAAAAATGTGCAACTCTTACAAGTCCTCACAGTATAGTCTCACACAAAGTCAACAGGTCTTTTTTGAGAGCAAGGATAACACAGTGAGCATCAGAGAAGGTGCACAAGCCCGGCTACCCAAACACAGTTACGCTCCGTAGTGGGAGGACCAGGTGCTCTTTGAGTCGTGAAATCCTCACTGTACAGCAAGATCACCTGCTCTGCATCCCCTTTAAAGATTTCTAGCATTAAATTTCAAGAGAAGAAATCTAGCTCAATGGAGAGCGTTTTCTAGAGAAGACAGACATACAACATATATGGTAGCAGCAAGAGCAACAGCTCCTTGCGGTCGAAATTCCGTCGAAATGAAGGCTGCCCTGCTTCAGTCTCACATACGATTGCTATTAAAAAAAGAACGACAAAAAAAAAAAAGATATATCTCTTGTTCTACATGTAAAAATTATGTGGCATCCTTGGAAACTATGCTGCACAAGGACAGATGAAAATCTGACCAAGAACTCCTGAAGTTCAGATTCACAGATCTCCTACAAAATAGGTAATTCCAGGCTTGCAAATTCTGTAAGTCCCTACAGTTAGCCTCTGAAGACTTCTGCTGGTGATATTTTTAAATATCATTTATCAAAAATTAAATGAAGAAATAAAAACATATGACCAATTTGAGATATAAATATATACAAAAGGAAACATTACAACATGACTTCTCTTTAAGAGTAGCCAATTGTATCAACTGTAGATTACATGAAAACATGTTTATTAAAGTTGTTTTAACACACACAGTCTGAAGCCAGAAATTTGAAAAATTGTTTCACTTAAAGGAATTAGTGATTTCCTTGGGCAAATAGAAATCCTACTCTTTGAGCACAGTTGGGGGTTGAAGAATAAGAGACTGCATTCTGATTCTCACCACTGGTCTGTCCTTCTTTCCACCTTTCAACCTTCTGAAGTCACCAGACTCACATGAAAATCAGCTGGCAGGGGGAACTTTTCAGGAATTTGTTTCCTTTTGTGCTTTGTTAAATCAAGATTATCTTCCTTTTTCAGTTTAGTACATGGTATTGCCTGATAAAATAGGAGACTAACACGAAGTCCAATATATTCTTCATTCATAGGAATAAGACTGATAATCAGTAAAGCTAAGACTAATTCTAATACAAGTCTAGTAGCTCCTAGAGTCTTTTACTAGAGCTTTAATCACAGTGATGATATTGAAAACAGTTTACTGAGAATCTTAAGATAATAGGGGAGTGATGAAGCAAATGTCCCTGATATTAAAACTGACCTTTCCTGTACAAGAGAGTGCTAAGATCAAACATTGTAGATTTACTTGTGCAATTTCAGCAGGAGCTCTCCAGTACCAATGTGCATCAAGGAGGCATTTTTTTCCCTTTTCTGTCTCTGACTGCAGTGAATCTTAGATAAGCAAGGGACATATGCATCAGCTCTTCCTGTAAAAGCACAGCAGGTATCACAGAGATGAGTGGCAGATACATTTCTGAGATTCTGTGTTTCAACAGGAGGCAAAAGTGTGCCCACAGCTGCTCCTTTGCTTTACACACTGAACAATCTCAGAAGGGCAGGAGTAGAGCTTTCTCCTCTGCCCCCAGTCACTGAACATAAAAGGAAGACAGTCAGGATTTATACTGTCATCTGATTGTCTCCTACATGGTGCTGAAGAGGACAGGCAGCCACAGAACACAAACAGCCAAAACCCTGCAGGAAGCTTCTGTCCTTACTTCTTTGGTTTTCCTCACTCAGTTATTTTGCAAAGAAGCCTGGAAGTTGGCACCCGCAAATCAGCCACCCAAATCCTCTGCGAGTGTTTCTGAAATGAGGCCCATCAATCTTTTCCCACGTACTTCTTACAATAAATCTTTCAGCAGTGAAATACAACACAGCAGAGAGGAAACGCTCCAGGAGGCTCCTGGAGCATGTGGAAGACAACTTCCTGACACAGCTGGTCACTGAGCCAACCAGGGAAGGTGCCCCACTAGATCTGTTGTGTGCAAACAGAGAAGGACCTGTGGGTGATGTGATGGTTGGAGGTCATCTTGGGCATAGCAATGACAAGATGACAAGAGTTTTTGATTCTTGGAGAAGTCAGGAGCCGGGAGGGGACAGCAGAACTGCTACCTTGGATTTCTGGAGAACAGACTTGAACCTGTTCAGAAGGCTGGTTGGCAGAGGCCCTTGGGAGGCAGCAATGAAGGGCAAAGGACTCCAGGAAGGCTGGTTGCTTTTCAAGAAGGAAATCTTAGAGGCACAGGAGGCAGGCTGTCCCCATGTGCAGAAAGGCAAGCCAAGCAGGGAAGAAGACTGGCATGGCTGAGCAGAGAGCTTTGGCTGGAACTCAAAGGAATAAACGCAAAGTGTATGACCTTTGGAAGAAGGTGCAGACAACTCAGGAGGACTAGAAAGATGTCATGAGGTTATGCATGGAAAAAATTAGAAGGGCCAGAACCCCACTAGAACTTAATCTGGATATTGCCATAAGAAAAAATGTTTCTATAAATATATCAGCAAGAAAAGAAGGGCTAAGGAGAATCATAGTGACAAAGGATGAAGAAGAGGCTGAGGTGCTAAATGCTTTCTTTGCCTTAGTCTTTAATAGTAAGACCAGTTGTTCCCTGGCTACGCATGCCCCTGACCTGGAAGACAGAAATGGGGAGAATGAAGCCCCCTATAACCCAAGAGGAAACTGGCTGCTCATGGATTGCACAGGCATAATCTTCACTGAGTAAAGAACTGGCTGGATGGCCAAGCACAAAGAGTTGTGGTGAATGGAGTGAAATCCAGCTGTCAGTCAGTCATGAGTGGTGCTCCCCAGGGCTTAGTACTGGGAGTACTGGGGCTCGTTCTGTTTAATGTCTTCATCAATGAGGATGAGGGGATTGAGTTCACCCTCAGTAAGTTTGCAGACAGCACCAAGTTGGGTGGGAATGTTGATCTGCTGGAGGGTAGGAACGCTTTACAGAGGGATCTGGACGGGCTGGATCATTGGGCTGAGGCCAATTGTATGGGGTTCAACAAGGCCAAGTGTTGGGTCCTGTGCTTGGGTCACAACAACCCCAGGCAGAACTACAGGCTTGGGGAAGAGTGGCTGGAAATCACCCCAGGCAGAACTACAGGCTTGGGGAAGAGTGGCTGGAAATCTGCCTGGTGGAAAAGGACCTGGGGCTGTTAGTCGACAGCCAGCTGAACATGAGCCAGCATGTGCTCAGGTGGCCAGAAAGGCCAACAGCATCCTGGCGTGCATCAAGAACAGTGTGGCCAGCAGGATTAGGGCAGTGATTGTCCCACTGTACTTGGTGCTGGTGAGGCTCCGCCTCAAATGCTGTGTTCAGTATTGGGCGACTCACTACAAACATCATGTTTAACTCCAGCTGGCAACAAGGAACGCCCAGCTTCCTTTAGGTTTACCATCACTGTCCACCTTTAATACTGAATGCAGGTCTTTCTCACATCTGTAAAAGATATCTCAGTACTAGATATCATGGAGAGATAATGTTAATCAAAGGTACAGAATGAGATGCAGAAATACAACAGTTAGTGGCATTTCTCAGTTTGAAAAAGTCATGATTGAGTAAAAGTCACAAATGGCATGGAGAAGGGGGCCAGAATTAACAGGTCTCATCAAAATAAGGCAATTTATTATATACATATGCATACACATATAATGAAAATATACACATCCACACTGTAGAACTTACTGCTATAATAAACAGTGTTGCTCAGTATAATTATTCTTGCCCTCTTACATCGTTTTGTTTTAATAATAAACAATGAGCAAAGTTCTGTAAAAATAATTATAGCCCTGAAAAGCCATTTTACAGGAACACTGCAGTTTTATTTTATTGCTACAGTACAATTTTAACAGTTTATAAATGAAACAAAATAGGAATAAGGACTTTATTTCCCAGTAACCATACACTGCTGAAACATTGGAAGTTTTCTTTACATTCCGGAGAAGAACGCTACAACTGGGCTTCTCACCTTCTTTGGATATTACATGTTGGTCCCATCCTCAACAGAACTAAAACAAGGGCCTGTAAAGACCATCTTGCGGAGTAGCTGCAAACAAACTGCAACTGGGAAAGAGCAGTAATAATCCAATAGAGACTCCTTTGTTAAAGAAATCCCAATAACCACAAAAACTCTCTGAAATGATCAATTTCATTAAAAGGTTTAATGAGATTACCAACTTTAATTACTCTTCTGTGCTGCATTAATTTATAAAGGGTGGGTCCTCAATCTGAACATTTAATAGTTTCCAGAAATAGCACATCCCATTTAAAAAGAAGCAGAATGACTTTTTTTTTTTTTTTTTTTTTTTAATTGAAATAATCTAGCACCACTATAAGCCCTTTGGGCATTTCTAGAAGTACTATAGTACCTAAAAAGGCTGATATTTCCTAGGTATCTATTTTAATTCTCGAAGACCTTTGAAATGTTCACCCTCGGTATGCTAACCAAATGAAAAGCAAGAACAAGGTTACATTCTGGCTGTTTCAGTTTTACAAATGTGATTTTACAAACTACACCACTAGAAAAGCTAAGTAGAAGTCATTCTTAATGCACAGTAAGATGCATTTCTAACCAGATTAAGCAGCTGTTAACATTATTTTTCTGCACAGCAAGAGCAAATGTCTACAATAACTACACCTTAAAAGAAGAGGCAATCCCATTTGGTGCACATTGTATACATTTGATTTTATTCCCCAATAGCATTCAGTAGGAAATAAAAGAGCTAGATAAGGAAATTAATTTGCAGCAGTACTTCAAACATGCACATTTACAAAAGCATAAGAATTTTAAAGAAGTTAGAAAGAAATCTAAGAAGCAAGAACAGAAGGATAACACTCAACTCCAACACCCAAGTCCAGTGCCAACTTCTTCCCACCTAAGAGTGGCAAGTCGGTATAAGAAAAAAGTAACCACCACCACCAACACAAAACCCCAGGTATATGTGACAGAGAATGTGAAGGTAGGCATTTACAGAAGTAGTTGAAAGTCTACTGCTGAAACAGAAAACTATCTATTTCCTGGGATTTTTTCCATATCCCCTGTCATTAATTTTCCAGAAGGACATCATTATTTCACTGAAATGCTGAGTGTTAAATCAAAAGGCAGCTGTTCCAGGAAATTCATAACAATGATGGAACAATAGCCAGGGTGAAGTTGAGATATAACAATACAAGGTGTGAATGAAACATTGAGGAAGCTGCTAAACAGCAGCTACATCCTGTAGGGCTCAGTCTCAACTAGGATGATTCTACCAAGCTAAAAGTAATAAACCAACCATAATAAAATTCAGGCAACAGGATTTAATGGTAATGAAATATATTACACTAGCCAACACACGAAATACCCAAGGGATTTAGTGAATGACCCTGTTTCTATAGAGGTTTCTGAATATTTGCTTTCTGTAACACTAATAGGGTTATAATTCTCTATGGTGGTTAAAATAATTTATAGACAGGAATTCATTTCTTATTAAATGATACAAGACTATCCCCTTCACACTCTGCTGTCAGTTTGCCTGTTTTCAAGGGTCAGCTGAGGACCCAGTGAAGTATGATCACCACTCTTACTACCATGTTCTGCAGGATGGGGCAGAGCCCCAGGCATCCCCCAGGGCTGCCCTGATGGGCACACAAAGCCTTCCAGGCACAGTCTCTCCACTAAAGTATCCTGGGAAACTGTAGTAATTGCCTTTAACGCCTTCTAAAAAACACCTCCAGCAAAGATACAGCTTTGTTCACAAAAGGATGGATGGAAATCACAGATAGGAGTTTTCACCTTGCCAAAATGATTTTTCTCTGCAAAGTATACTGGAAAGGTACTCACATAGTGGTAATTTCAGAAATGTAACTATAAGCAACTATTAAGACCTTCAAATACAACACCTAATTAACAACGATACTGAAGTTATGCTCCTGCATAATAGGATTTAGCCAGCTTCAGACCACTGCAGGAAATTTGTTATTTCAGAAGCGCAGTATAAGCCAATGCGTTGGTTTGGCTGAAAGTTAAATTTTCGTTATGCAGTTAGAAACTTTTCTTCTTGTAGCCAGCACAGTCATTGTCTGGATTCAGGTTGAGAACAAGAAGATTTGTCTGGGGGCCGAGGTCTTTCTGAGCTCTCTGTCCGCAGGTGTGAAGCAGCTGGGAAGGGGAACATAGATGGGGCAGACCCTGACTGAGATCCAGACTGATCGATTAGAATATTCCATGCCATCAGCGTCATGCTTCATATTTAAGAAGAGTTGGGGTTTCTAGGTAGGGAGATGGTGACTCATTCTGGTTCTGCTCCATTTTGGCCGAGTTCTTTCAGCAGTTCCTTTAGTTCAGCTTTTGGCCATTCTACTGTTTTGCAGCGGCCTCTGGGTCTTTCTGCTTTTTTGTCCCCGTTTCCCCAGGACCAGGGAGCTCTCTTGCCAGGATTGGCTGCTCAGCATGGATGGAGTTCATGAGGAATTGCACTGAGTATCTTTTGGCTTATGTTCTATTTCCATTTTATATATGTTATAAGTAGTAGTGGTATATTACGATTATTTTCTTATTAAACCATGTTTCTCTCAGTCCATGAGATTCTCCCTTTCCTTTCAATTGTCTCCCCTGTTGGGGGTGAGGTGGAGTGAGTGGCTATCATGGTTGTGATTGCTCACTCTGGTTAAACCATGACAGTTTGCATGCAATAGTTAATTATACAGTTGAATTTAATTAAACACATTTGTTTGTAGTACAAGATCTCTGCATTTGTATAGGTTCAAGCTCCCTTCCTGCATGCACTACTCCCTTAACCTTTTTCTCAGTATGGGCAGTATGTGCCACATTGCAACGAAGAACAAAGTAATCCAGTATCAGTCTTATAAAACAGTAAATCTTGCTGCAAGACATTAGGGTACATCTGTCCAGCTGAAATCCTCTTACAGCAAGACATTCATTATTGCAAAAAGACAGTGCTTAGCAGAAACCAGATCAAGGCCTGGTGATCTTACCCAGCTACAAATGCACAGATGAAACATGCAGTAAGAAGGTAACGTATACTATGTTCTCTGACTTACAACTTTAAAAATAGTTGCTATCTGGTAGTTATATAGAACTATTTTTTTAAAAAAACAGATTCCAAATAAATTCTTAAATGGATAATTACTTTAATTAGGTTAAACAAATGATTACTACAAACAGAAATGTAGTGATCTTTCTGCAACCAGGAACTGTCTAAAGTTATTTTAGTTCCAGAAACAAAAAGACAATTTTGTAAAGAAACTCCCATATAGTCATATTGCCATCCACACACTGCAGTTTTTACAGACTGGGAAGCAGGTCTGTCCCTCCCCATCTCTCACCATGGATTTAGCAGCCAAACGCTGAGTTCTCATTATTTTGAAGCCTTCATTACTTTTAAAACCCATGCCATCAAATCCAGGCTCCAAAATATTATGAAACATAAATAATCAAAGCTAAATGTCAGCTGTCAACATAACAAACACTGCATGAGGCTCATTTACTGAAGAATGGAATTGAAAAGTTGATTCATAAGCTACCTTTGCACTTCTGTGACCACAAACCAGCACATCACAAGGACCACGCTGAACCCTGCCATGAGATGGAGAGCAAGAAACAAGGGCAGTAGTGGAATGCTCACACCAGTCCAGCAGCTTCCTTTCCCCAGTAACATTACTGGAACCAGTGCCAAGCAGAATCCACCAGCAGCTATGGAGACCTGTAGTTTCTCCCAATTCTTCTTCCTTTTTCTGGACTCAGAATGGGGCTCTCAGCTGCTGGTGTGAACAAGCAGTTCTGCTGTACGCCACTTCATAGTTTGGAACAAAACGAAAGATAATATAGTTTAAAAGAAGCTTTGTAGTCTCTTTTTCAAGCTAAGATGAAAACGACCAAGACAAAGTACAACTAAAGGGTAGAAATCCCCTGAAAATAATGAAGAAAACCATGTTTCTTCCTTATCCTTCTATCATGTTCCCACCCAATATCAGAAGTGGTTTCCTTTTGCTCACAAAAACCATCTGTAGATTTACTTTCACTAAACAGTCCTTTACTGCATCTGGCAACAGCCTGGGTCACTGTACTGAAATGATATCCTCCTGCTAAATATTCCTGCTGATAGAGCACTCACTGGAGAGCTGCCAGCGTGTTTAATTGCAAATGGAAAAAGCATTGGCCAAATGATTCCTTTATTTCCAAAC
Source organism: Streptopelia decaocto (assembly GCF_964273445.1). Classification (NCBI taxonomy): domain Eukaryota; kingdom Metazoa; phylum Chordata; class Aves; order Columbiformes; family Columbidae; genus Streptopelia; species Streptopelia decaocto. The sequence goes on along the minus strand of NC_138666.1, from coordinate 13,490,377 downwards.
ACAGAGTTGAGGGTCAGCTCAGGAAATTTCTTTAGGTTGTAAAAGATTAACCCTCAGCATGATTTTCAGTATCTCCTGTGTCAGCTGACTGTCCATATTCATCTCATGTGAAACCAAAGCACTGGAAATGTAATTGAGCTGAAGTTCAACCGTATGAAATCAGCAACAACAAATCTGTCAAATTTATTTTAATTTTTCCATTCATCTCTGCCTATAACAAAGATTTGAGTAAAACAATTCTCTACAGACTTTATAGGAAGCAGCACCAGGAATCTCTGTCCTGATCCGGTTCCCCTGCAGCATCCCAGGTAGGTGGCCTGGCTGCCCTGGCAAGGAGTGGCAAATCAGCCAGGAGATGAGCCAACAGCCTTCTCTTTCCATCCTCGGATATGGAATTAGAGAGTGTACTTTTTCTGCAGCAGAGTTTTTTTTTCCATCCCCATTTAGATATGCTGCCTTTCTTTGTAACCCAGAAATGAAAAATTGAAGATTATGAGTATGCTCGCTTTTGGCTTCCCAGCAGCAACACCCTGACGGATTAAAAAACAAACAAACAAAAATTTAAAGTGAGACCATCACCAAATCCTGCCTGGGTAGCAACACTGGGGCCCTTGCACACAACCCTGCAACCAAGTCCAAACTTAGACCCACTGCTGCAAGAAAGAAGCCTCAGGATGTACCTTCCAAAACATTCCTGAAGATCACAGCATCACCAATGACAAATGAAATTATGTTGCTCAATGCAAATACAGTAAAACACATTTTTTGCATCAGAATAATTTTTACTAGGGAGGAGAGAGTGCAGAAATTAAGGAAAAGGTGTATTTCATTAATTATTGAGGACTGACACTCATCAGCAATTTTATCTTTGAAAAGGCCACATAATATACTAATAAAAAAGGCTCTCATCTCTTCACTCCTTCCACTAGAACTGCATAAGAGTATTTTAATACATAAGAGAGACTTTAGGAGGTCTGGCTTTCTTATGCACATGCTATTTTGTTCTCTTCAGGTGTACACTTGTTTTTTCACAGAATTTTAAAACTATGCATTCATATTTATCTGCATGAAAGACTTTAGTCATATTTTATGAAAATTCTTGACCAGAATCCACAGAGAATAAAGGCCTCAAATTACCCAGGTACCACAGAGCAGGAGAGAAACCTGACAGGAAAACACTCAGAAGCTTCACATGACAACTTCTTCGGAAGTTTGAGACTTACCCGGATCTCTAATTTCCTACATGGACTTATTGCTAAAAGACTCTTATCTGTTTGTTGTTGGGTGTTTTGGTTTTTAAGATTTCCCTGTGCTCATATCAGAGTCAATGCAATTAAATACTTTTTCCTCAATTACAAAACACTAATTGGTAAAACCAGAACTTTATTACAGCAACTTCTCATCCTCAGGAAAAAGCTTTTGTCAGAAATCAATTACAAGTTGAGGATGGGAATTGTTAGTTAAGAAACATAAAGCAAGGACATTAGATCAGATGTTCCACATCCCGGGTAAGTGTCCTGGCCTCTAAATCCAGGTCAGCCCACCAGCCTCCAGCATGTAAGTCATTCAACACTCATTACCGCTACCTCAGAGTTACTATTTTGCAATCTTACTCATTTTTCATACAATACTTTCAAATGCCCTATTTGTAATGGTTCAAAGATGCCAAACCCTAATTACTTATTAAAAACCGTATTACTTTTCACAGTTCTTGTTTTCTGGATAAACACAATTCAATTATGCTGCAACCTACATCTGAGAATTTTCACATAGAAATTCACTTCCTGACCATTACATTAAATATTTCTGAACCCAAGTGAGTTATTACGGACTCACAGAAAGTCTATTAAGCTATAAATACCAGCTATAAAATAAGCAATGATCAAACATTCTTCAGGAGAAAGCATTTTGTGCTCATTCCTATAACTGGGTGTGTGTAAATGCCAGAAAGCAGCAGTGCTGGAAGACAGCGCCGTGTTTCTCCCTAACAACTATTCATAACAATTGCACCTTGCTAATCCATTTTCATCCAAAATCTAAGATCTTTAGGGATTTGAAAGTCTCTTAACAGTCCAAAGAAAGTTAGAGATTGAAACGATTTGTACATTTGTTTAGCCAGAATGTTTTTACTCATATTTTATTGATACTTATTTCCTGCAAGTTCAGCCCAGTAAATGTATCGGAACTTGGCCCTCTCAGGAATTTCCGTTCCTCTGTTTCACCATCACTAAATAAATTTTATTGTTTGCTGTTATTAAACATCCAGAAGCGAACTGTGGAGCCACAGATACTTCTCTAAGGCATTCTGTGTCATTAAAATATATATAGTGCACAGAAAACACTTTAAGTTTAAAAAGTAGGCTGTAAATTAAGACTTTTGTGCTTACCACAGACACAGAGCATCACCAAGCTGGCCAGGCCCCACAGTGACACACACAACCCATATATATCTTATACAGAACTAAGTAAAACTTTCCCATAGATTTAACTTCCAGCATATCAACTAGTCATTTTCATCCCAGGAAAAAGAGCATTAAAATACCTCCAAGGCTGCATAATAATAATAGAAACAGTAATTTGTATAAACTCCATTCATTACCTTCATTTTTATATAGCTTTTGCTAATTATACTGCAACATCTATAAGCATTTGTACTATTTTGCCAGTTTTTATACCTTTAGATACTGTCTTATCTGCTTGAATTAACCAACTTTCAACATTTTATCAGCATGTATTCTGTGCTGTATGAATGAAACCATTTCTATAAAGGATAAAATTAAGCTTCTTTAAACAAATTCTACCTTGCAAAATTTACATTTGAATCACCTATCATCTCCATCAGCTGATCACAGATAAGGTAATTTTAGCAGTATTATATTAGTCTGCTGAGGTCACCAAAACATATTAAATAGGAGAAATGCAATATGGAGAATAGCACCTCAAAAATGAAACAGCAGACACATGGCAAATGAACCTCGCAGTTTTGTTGTTTGAAGTGCTAAGTGTATGTTTATGAACGATATGCATTTATACAATTACTTCAAAACATTCTTAATCCCATTCAACTTCAGGCTAATCTGAAATAAGAGAGGAACAAATACAGCTCAGAGGAAGACAGGGAAGAAAGGGACTTCAAGTCTGCTTTATCAGCATGGTTTTCTTTTTCAGCAAGTAGTGAATGATCACGGTGGTTTTGGCCCCCTCTGAAGCCATTACGTTGACCGATTTTTTTTCTTGTATTTGATGTCTTGCTCAACTCCAAAGGCAGAAAGAGGTGAAAAAAGATCCCTGAATTAGAGATAATCAAGAAAACATTTTTCAATGGACAGGATAGCAGCAGCAATTTTGCTTAGATGTACTGAACCTTGGGTCTACCGGACATTGCAGTTTCTTAATGGTCAATGTTGGTTTTAACTCATGTGATTTCTTTTACAGCTACCAATAAAGTTACACATTATATTAATTTTCGCTGAGTCAAAATTAGGTATAATATAGATTGGAAACCATTAAAAAGAAGAGTTTTCAACCCCTTTTACCTATTTTCCTGCCATTTTAGGTTCCTAAGGTAGGAGCTGAGGAAACATGAGCAAGAAGGCTTAGAAGGATGTCATTTCTGAAATTATTTTAGAACCAACTCAAAAGGAAGAGAGAATTTGACACCTGCAGAGATGGAGGCATTGGTCTATTTTGAACAGAAGCACATAAAAAGTGCACAGGTGTCTCAAAAATACCACATTCTTCACCTTTCACACAGCAGAAAAAGAGAGGTGGAATTGTATCCTATTCTCATCCTCCTCTCTGAGGTGCCAGTAGCGTTAAAACAATTCTTATCATGCTGCTCATGTTTGCCCAAAAAGTAAAGAGATATAGTTACATATTGAGAAATTAGCTCCCTCTTGAATGGTGGATCGCATCCATGGTGTTGCTTAAGGACTGCTGGCAAACATTTATAGGTACTTTTGGGTTGTTATTAGGCATCCTTTTGTCTTTATGTGTTGGAAATATGCTTGCATTGTTCTCTGTGCCTGAAGCATGAATAATTGATCCTGTTTTACTGCTGTCATCTGTGTGGTTTATTACAAGATGTTTATGCACTGTACATACTCTTCCTTCCTTACTTCAAGTCTGATCCTGCATCTCCTCCTCAGGTAAGAGATCCTTACTAACACGAGGAATACAGACAACAAAATCATGTTTTCCTCTTCAGTGGATTAATCATGGTACACCCTGGTTACATCTAATGCAAATGAGAATTTGCATTTGTAAAGTGAACCATTTTTCAGGGTTAAATATAAAGCACTGGATATTTATTAACAAAGACATGACAGTTATTGCACTGGTGGACTTTGGCCCTGGAAAATCTCAACCACAATAGCCAGCTTAATTGATTTGCAGGCACAGAGCTCTACATGCTGTCTGTATTTAAATTGCAAAGCGTGTTCCCTGTGCCACTGTCATTTACATTGGGAAGCCCATTATTCCTCAATAACCAAGTTTGACACCACTCTGGATGAACACCTGTATTCTATTTAGAACAGTCTACTTCATTTTCATAAAGCATTAGCAGAGTCATGGATCTCTGAGCACTTATTTGGAGGTCCTTATTGATGCAGATTTGTTTATTAAAAAGAAGCGTCTGGATCTGTGGAAGCTGTGTCCTATACACAACTCCCAGCCAGAGTCTTGAGACTTCTGGCAAAGCTTAGGTTCAAAGATTTGGAGTGAAGTTGTCTTAGAGCAGGTTCTTCTGTTCAAACACTTAAAAAAAATGTTCTCAATCTATTTTTATCTACAGAAAGGATTCACTGGCTGTGCCATTTTATTTCTGCAATTATGCATCACTAAGGGAATTAAGAGGGCTCTGTGCACTAGGAGAAATAATCAACAGCTAATTCTCTTATTTTTTGGGCAACTGGAGATGGACTTTAATGTAGTGTCTCAGTCACTTCACTATGTCTAAATTAAATTAAATAAATAACATATCAATGCAAAAAAGGTGACCTCAGATTTGGACCTGACAGCATTCTAATGAATGCAGAAAAAATAGTACATACACCAATTTTAAAGACTGCAGCCTTTGAAAATACCTTTTTTTTTTTTAAAAAAAAAAAAAAAAAGCATGCTCTGAAAAGACAGACTACTGAGTTTGTTCAACCTATAGGAAGGCATGCACACTAAACAAATTTGTGATACATTTATTCACTGAAGAAAACTGCAAAATGGAAATTACCCGAAGGCTCTCAAAAAAGGCCAGTCATTTTTCATCAAACAAATTTCAGTGCAAATATGGACCTCTTTTTCCCTTACAAACTCTGCCATGACCTGCATTTAGTGTATTTTACCTACTCACTTTGCACTGAAGCTACATCCCCCCATTAACTAACAAGTGAGATAGGCATGAGGTTTAAACTCTGGGTACTCAAGATACTTAGGACACGTCTGCTCTGTGCAGCAAACCACAGCATTCAGTCACTTCTGAAAGCAAGATGCAGCTCTTTAGATGCTTTGGTCAGCAGAACACAGGTGCCTTCTGGCCTCCTCAAAGCTCCTTCTATGGGACCAGTAAACCCAAGGTTGAAAAAAATTCTACTACACCCCTGAACCCTGCAGCTCTTTGCTAGTCGCTGCAATAGGGCACAAAGTATCCCAGCTGTTTTATATTTTACTATTGTATTTCTGCTATCATTTTTAGTTTTGAGAAGCTGTTAGATCCCTAAAGAACAAGGAGTTGTGGTATCGCTCAGTGAATGTCCCCATTAGTCTGCTTGCAGTTATTTTAGGGGCTCACCATCTTCTGGACTGAGGAGACTTGTTATTGCCAACCAGGACACTCATCCATCATTGTTTTTACCATCTAGATACTATTTAGTGGCATTAAGTTTGACAGCCCTACATGCTGCAACGTTATTACTGCATAGCTCAGCAATGCCACTATAGTTTAAAGTCTGTCGGTATTACTATTATAAATAGCACTTTTCAAGAGGCTGATAACTTTGCCATTTGAAATTGCACAAGGGTAAAGCTCTACATACAAATTGCCATTCCTCTCCCCTTTAAAATAAGGCAAGTTCCTAACCAAATTGACAGGTTCCGTTCCCGTTTGACAATATAGCTGTGTCTGAAATGTTTTCTAGGTACTCTGAGACACAGTTTTGCCCTCTCCATAATAAACAAAAATATCCTTACAGATGCCATGTTTGCCTCTCTGACCCATACCACTCAGAACCTCTGAAGGCAGTTCAGAGATTACTTCTGCAATTTACAGGCCTACACAAACAGCGCAACTTCTGATTCAGGTCAAATGTATTTTATTGAAAGTCTTTTTGTGCAGCTTGAAAACACATAGAAGAATTGGCTTTTATTATATTTCCCACTATGGGATCATTTTGAAGCATTTCTTCTCTATACCTTTCCCTGGAGGACTTTATGGATGCTTTTCCCCCGCCCCCACCTCCTTTCTTTTAAAACAGCTACAGCCATGTCCCTGTACCGTGTTCTGGGCAGGCATTTCACAAGTAAGTAGAAGCTAAGGCACCTTGACTGAGTTCCTCTAACTGCTGAAAGGTCTGTGTCCCAAGTAGCAAATCTAATTAACAACAACAAAACAACCCCCAGATAATAACCCTGCCCTCAAGGTGCTATCACTTCCTGTGGTTTCTTAAAATGTCCTGGAAAACAAAAACAAGCAAACAACAAAAACAACAACAAAAACAGCCAAACAAAACACAAAAAACACAAAACAAAACAAACCCCACAAAACCAAACCAAACCACAACAGCTTGATTAATATTGGAGACAAACTACAAACCCCTTTCAGCCAAGCCCACGAGAGGAGAGTAGCTGATGTTTCAAAAGAGAATGTTGAGAACACTGTCCCAAAAACACTGTAAATTTTTCCTAACGCCTCAAATCTATCCAAAGGAAGGACCAAGACAACCACAGGAAAATTCTTCACAGATCATATGGATGCAGAAGTGCAGCCACAGAGAGTTGAATATTTAGGGACTGTATATAACTCATGACTATTCTGCATAAACTTCCCTTAACAGGTCTAAATTGCTACAGAGTTTCATTTTTAAAAAATTGCTGTTAAATTTTTGGGAGCTCGTGAACAAATGGATATAAAATGATACTCATAATTAAGTTACAGATTAAAAACATCTAATGTTAGAAGAAAACAGGTGTGGATTTTTAAAGACAGCAGTCTATTCTGTGGCTAAGGTGAAAGAGAGCAGCAGGAATCCATATTTGCCTGTATAGGCCATATGAACAGCCCGAGGTGCAGTCGCATGTAAGCCGTGACTAATCAGTGCAATAGCGCTCCTTTATTTGTATGAGTATGAAGGAAGCAAAATGGCTGTGCAAAACTTGGCTTCACATTAAATTCAACAGGTGGAAGAATTGAAAATAAAGTTATATGGTAAAAAAATACACCTTACAATAAAGACAGAGGGGAAAAAAAATTAGAAAATTCTTGATCGATCTTAAAGTGAAACAGAAATAGTAGGAAAGTGAATTATATGAAGCCAAGGAGAAACAATAATGCAATTGGGAGATGGAGGCCAAATACGGCAAATGTGAGAAGTGCAGAATTGTGGGCACATGAAATGCTGTTTGGCAAAGTGCTGCAAAAGCCACCCACAATAACCAAATTAAACACCCCAAACAAGTGCCCAGTCAAAATGGTTGTTACTCTTTGCAAGGGTCTTTTTCAGGTCGGTGTGGGACTTCAGTCATTTGAATGCTCAAAAAACTTGATCCTTTTAAAGCCTGCACTATTGTGCCGTTCCTTCAAACAGCCTCAGTTCTGCACAGAGGGATGCAGACTCCCAGAGAAGTGCAGAGAACACACACCAGCTGCTGCAGGTATCATTTGTCATGCACCTGAAGACTAAATTAATTTACCTTTTAAAAGAAACAGAATTAACACAGCATGTCTAAAAAGCTAAAGGCACAGTGGTTGCTGATCTGATCCTTTTTTAGTCTTGCAAGAAGTCTCTGAAATACATGTTCTTTTTCTCTCTTAGTTCTCAAGACTGATTCGTTTCCATTCCTCAGGCGTACACCTGAAAATATCTGTAAACAATTTATTCCATTGCTTTATGTGGGACATTTTGATCCCAGTATTTCATTTCTTATATTAAGCAGCTGTAACTCACATCAAGCAGTAACCAAACACAAGAAATGGAGATAAGTTAATGAATCTTAGATTTTTTGTTTCTTTATAATGTTCAACATTTGTTTTCAATGTGAATCTAAACAAGATAAATAAGTATTAAAGTTGGCACTTTCTCAAAGAGTCCATGAGCATTTAATAAAAAAAAATGACGCATTTTCTTGTTTATTGTGAAATTATTCATACATTTTTCAAAATAACATTCTATATCTAATTTTAAGCAAATAATTTACAAAAACCCCTCATTTTTTCTAATACCGATTTCAAAATTATTTTTTAAAAGCTGCATTAAAATGATGTTTGCCGAAAGTTGGTTTAGCAAAAACATAATTTTCTTTTAAAAGAAATTTCTTCTTCTTCAAAAAATTGACAGCGTGTTACTGCCTCAAAACCAACACCACAGTTCACAACGGTATCCTGTGCTTGGAAGGTTCCGCCTTTCTTAAGGGTTTGGTACTTTCCAATGAGTAGCTTCTGAATAAAGTAGGGAGGAAAACTGCACGGTATTTGCAGTATAACTACTATATAATTAGATCCCTATGCTTTTATTTGCAAAGTGTCATGCAAAAAGAAGAGACAGAGCACTGAACAAAGTTACCAGTCATACAGAAATTACTTAATATCAAAATATCAGTAACTTAATTCAATTTAAAGCATTGTTACTTGACTCTGATACAATCCAGTATCTAATACTACTTCTCATTTTGTAAGTTTTATCTATAAAAAGTGCTCTGGGACTGGAGTCAAGATGCTCACACAGTGTGCATTGCATGCTAAATGCTTTTCCCATTCCTATTTGCATAACAAGAGAAAAGAAGAAAGTTTAAGTGGATAGAAAGGAAACTAAAACTTATGTCTCTGAATATAGTGAGAATATACATTGTATTGAGTCATGTTCTCAGCTTAAAGAACAAAAGACACCCTAATGGAAACATTTCCATTTTGAGAAAGGAAAAAAAAAAAAACCTGAAGTCCTCATTCTCCTCTTTCCTTTCTTCAATTTTGATTAATACAAACATTTACATGAAAAAGAGGATCCTGTTTAGATGGGTTTGGAGTTCATATACTCCTTTTGAAGTTATCACCTTATGCAATATGCTAATTTCCACAGCAACCACTTAACAGGCAGATAGTATAAATATTATGCTGAGGATTAACTGAAATATAAAGAAACAAGGGATCCCATTTTTCTGAAAATTTGACTAGTACTAAAGCAAAACCAAAAAGGATACAGAATTTATGCTGCAACAGCAATAATTTTACCTTGAACTTGAACATGCCATCCATATCCTCACACTGAATTGATATTGAATTTTCCTAAATGTTTTTGCTGTAAAAAATGCTGACTTGTCAGGAACTATGAGTGCATTGATTTCCCAGATCTAAGATAAAATTTTAAAAGTCAGAGACCACCTCCTTCCTCCCTCTCTCTTTGCTTATCTCTGCCCATCTCCCAAATCCCCAAAACTGAACCATATGCGGCCCTGGGAAAAAGTCTCCATGTCCGTACTGACTGTGTGTTTACGATCCCTTTGCTCCAAACCACGGAAAGTCTTCCACTATTTAAGTTCTAGAATCCCTCATTTTAGTTTTCACAAAATGTAAACTGGAAAAAAAAAAATTGCTAATTACAAGTTTCAAGGATCCCAGTAACAAATAAACCAAAGAAGATTTTGTGGCCATCCCTGGAAGCAGGGAGAAAGCTTTAACAGGTTTTGTTCCAAGTCCAGATTTGGGAAGACATTTGACACAAATAATGCCACGTCAGGCTCTGTTTTATCTTTCTTTTTGTTTCAGTGACATGAACTTAAAAGTGACAGATTCTGCGTCCTCAAGTAATTAATTCTAGTCAACCACTTGCCATATACAGAAGTGTTTACCAAAATAACCACTCAAGGCAAGGCGGTTATCCTCAAAGTGTGTGCAGCCACATTCCTTGCTCAGCTCACAAAGAGCCTTGAAGGGCTCAAACTTGACAGAGAAAGAAAAATAGAAAAATAAAAAGAAACTTTTAACTGCAGTATTATTAGGGGACACATATCTAAACCTTGTCAGTGAATTGTTTTAAAAAAATGAGTCATGAAAACTGGCATACTGATGAAATTTTCCTATGGTTTTGTTGCTTGAGATTGATTTTTTCTTTTTTTCTTTCTCTCTCTTTTTTTTTTAATGTCTATAAAACAGACTTCTCCCTAGGAGATGGCATCCAGCGTACAGCTCTTCAAAAACCCTGAGTAATTCCCATGCAAAAGGGGATTTTCCAGTCTGTACAAACAGAAACCTGCAACTCAAGTTTTCCTGCAGAAGGCACTGACGGTTTCTCTTCCTGGCTTCTCTGACACTGAGCTCTGTGTCATTCCCTACTCAGCAGGGACAGCACTCGGGCAATAACGTGATGGGAGCTGCAAGACCAAACCCAGCCCTGTTGTGTTAGAGAGCAGCTTCCCCCAGGAGGCAGTTTTCTTTAGCTCAATGGCTTAAAAAAGGACAGAACTGAGTTAATAAATTGTCCTCAGGTCTGCCTTTTTCTCTTTTCTGAAAATGAAAATAAATGCCAGGATAGATAAATTCAAATGAAAAGGAAAGTAGGCTGCAAAACATAAACACATCCTAACATTTTCCTGCTGCTGTTTCTCCTCAGAAAATGTTCAAATCAATCAACATTATACTCCTGGCACATTTTGAACATAAATCAACGTGAGTACCTACTGTTTTTATTATCAGGCATGCTATTTTAATAAGAAATACATGAATTCAGTTAATTTTCAGATTCCACTGTTCTCGGATTACTGGTTGCCATTTCTAGCTCCTCATAAGCTATTTTGCTGCAGCTTATGGAGGCCAGAGAGTCTGTGCCACTCACAGGCCACCAACAGACACTGGCAGACAAGAGGAAAAGAAAAAGCTAAAGCAATATGCACACAGACAGAATTAGCCTCCTTCTCCTTCAGAAAGCAAAAAAGACAGATGGATTCCACACAGGACAATCTCTATGAAAAGTAGTTTGCTGCTGCCTAGGAGCTAGACAGGCAATAAACCACTTCCTTATACTTTAACATCAAGCAGCAGCAGCTTGAGTCTGGAGATCCAGAGTTTCTGGAATCCTCTCCAGCTGCTGACAACTCAGCCCATGAAACCTGAGTACTTCCAGGCACAGAGATACACGGGCTGCAGCACAGTGCACACCTGGACCTGGCCCTGGGGACAGTATCTGCTGCCTGGACACCGCACCGTTCGTGTGGGAACACATTCCTGACAGAGAGAAACCACTTTCCAGAGTGGAGTTGGAGCTGTGTGTAGAGTGACACAATCAGTTCCAGTTTTCTCTAACAGTGAGGGGTTCAAATACTGTCATGATAAGGAATCAATAGGCTCCCAAAAAAAAACCCATCCCAAAACCAAAAAGAAAACCAGCAAAGGCAGAGCAGGTCTGGCAGTTCACTGGTCAGTGCTGTTTGGCTGGTTATCTACTCTGGAATGACACTCAAGGGTTGGAAATAGTTCTACAGTTAATGAAAGATACCCCTGTCACTAAGACAACTGGGATAACAGAGCTGAACTCTTCATTTAGATTTTAGACACTTTTTGACCTTACCTCCAATTCCTTCCTAAAGGAACTTCCAGAACTGGCTTCTACACTTCCTCCTTCCTTCCCAATCTCACACCTTTCTCATCCCAAATTTAAGTAGTATATCTTCCTCTTCACTCAGTATAAACTATTACTAAGCCTAAACATGGTTACTGCACCTCTGTCATCGTCATCATTCACCAAATTCTTCCCTGGCTTCCCAAAATATCACCAGCTGTCTGACATTCCAGCCTCTGACACATGCAACTTTCCATACCCCTCCCATCTCCACTATGTCTAATTTAACTTGTATAACACAAGCTCTCACAGACTCTCTCTCTTCTTTGTTGCAAAATGCTTATGATACTCTCATTTCATATGTCAAATAGTGCAGCATCCTGTCCCCTAAGGAACACAATCTGACTTGACTTTTAATTAGGGATTTGAAAAAAGTGGCCCTTAGCACATTTCTTTATCACTGACTTACTCTCCTTAACATCCTCACCCTGTTCTTCATCACTAGTCATTTATTCTCCTGCCTTCCCCTGGCACAAAGTGCTGCATCTCCCCGAGGCCTCCGGGCTCTCTCTGGAACTAGACTGTGATGTCACACAGACTGGTTCTCACTGCTGCCCTGGGGCCACTCACCGCCTCTCCAACGTGAAAGGCTCAGAGGCTGTAACTATGTCCTGCAGAGGCAATTTGAAAGAAACTAAGAGCAATTAAGAGATTAAGGTGTGAAGGAAAAAAATAAATAAATCCAAAAAGGCTCAAGACTTGGGGCATTTAGATTTGATCTTAAAATTAGCAAGTACACCTGGGAGATTTGGACAAATGGCTATTTTCTGGCATTACAAATGACAGACAATGTTATACTGTGTGTTTGCACTGGGTTTAGTGGTTCGTTTGACAAGTTTACTGCTTTTGTGCTTTAGGAGACTTAGATACTGTGGGACTTCACATTCAAGGTATTTCATCATGAACCAAAGTAATCAAAACTGCAAAGCAAGTAAAGAAAAAAATAGCTAATGCTAAGCTTGAAGATATTAAAAATGGAAACTGTTATAGTTACCAATTAACATTTAGATTGCCTGTATAAAGGGATGCCATAAATTCTCAGACCTCAGGTACAATAATTCCTTTTAATATCTCACTGTATCACTGCCAAAAGATTGTCTCTTTGCTATGGACCATTTCAAGGAACATTTGTGCACTCTTTGGTTTCCAGAAAGCATTGGTGCACATGAATGACATCAGCCAACATATTTCTCTTTGTCATCTAACTAATCCACAGTTAGTTTCTTCCCACAAAACCTCTCTAAGAAGCAGCAGAGGCAGCTACAATTCTTCTGAGTGTTATTCAAAAGGAAAGGTACCAATTTAACGGCACTGAGTAAATGCAATGTTGTTAACGGAAAGAGGTAATTTCCTACATCTCTATCACTAAGTTCTGCATAATGCACCCATAAATTTCAGCTGCAGCCTGCACTGAAAACAGAATTTGGCTTTGCCTATACACTATGTTCTGAGCTCATTAGACCTATGAGTGAATACCTGAGAAGTTTTTGCACTGTTTTGTATTGTGTTTCTAGCAGAGTTTTGGCACTGTAACGAGAGTTCTATTCTAAGCATCTAAATAAGCAATTTTTAGTTTCAAATTAAAAATAATTGGACTTCCACATCATGGAGTTTCTTAGTGGAATTTTTACCATAAAATCTCTCACTGTGTTTTAAAAGAGAAACAAATTGCAAAAGGGTTATCTTATTAGGAACAAGCACAAACTTTACCTCTTGGTTTTGCACTATTGTGCATTTAACACATATATACAATTTTATTATTATTAAAACAAATAAACAACAAACCAGTGAAAACTTGAGGAATTTCAAATTAGTAACAATCCCTTTGCACCCACAGTAACACAACACAAGTAACTCAATGGGTCCGAAACATCCCTGCCCTGTCGTCACTCTGTTGTTCTGGGTACCTGTGGAAGTGAATTGCAACAACAGGAGGGGCCAGTCGGCTCAAAGTTTGTTTTCTGGAAAAAGGTTAAAATGACGGGATCAAACAAACAAACACACCCAGCCAAAAACAAACAAAAAACCCCCACAAACAAAAAAACACAAACAAAAAAACTAAACCAAAGCAGAACAGAAAAAAGTAGTAAGATGAGCAGGCTGAAAACACGAATCACAACGGAAAAGAGAAAGAGCTGAACACAGAAGGAAGCAAACAGAGGAGATGAGTATTATGATTCAAATATATGAAGGATTGCTGCAGAGAATGAGAGAAGAAATCTGTTCTTTAAGACCACTGCCTGGAGGAGAAAATTAAACCAGTGTAAAGAAAATTTAAGTTGTGCATAAGGAAGCACCAAGGACAGCGAAGCTTTGGAATAGGTGGACTAAGGGGTTTCAGAGTTAGGAGTTTTTAAGATGACATCAGGTAAGTACCTGTTAAATATGACACCGGGTTCTTGCTCCTGACCTCTGGCAAGACAAGCACTTCAGGCCTCTTCCAGCCTTGTGTTACATGATTACTGGGAAATTACATCAGGAAACAATTCAGCCCTCAGCTGAACTCAAGCTTGTAGGTGGCATGGCTGCCATGCTGAAATTTGCTTCAGATTTCTGTCTTAAGCCTCATTTCCCTGTTCATTTGGCTGTTGCCAGAGAGGCTAAGATGAGCCTGCTCAGACCTGACAAAGCAGACGTCTGATGCAGGAAGCTCAGATATAAAAGTATGATGAGAGTTTAATCAGAAAACCTGCCCAAGGTTCTGCAGCAATTAAACACTACCAGAAATCATCTTCGATGCAATAACCCAGTTGATTACAGAAACTGCAGTAGGTTTCCTAACAATGCCCATAAGGCAAACACCAGAAGAGGAAAAGATAAAAACAGGAAAGCATGCAAAAAACCTAAAATACCTTAAGCATCAATCCTAGACATTTCATTTTGTAATCGGTCTCTGCCATTGAAGAACCCTCAAGAATAAAACAAACAAATGAAATCACAAACACACACACAAAAAAACCCAAAACAAATAAACACACACACAAAACCAACAACAAAATAAGAACCTAACCTTTTATCTGTAACAGTTATTCAAAGAGATAAGTCTTGCAGAGAAATTAAAATGAGCTGGCAGACAGGAAGAGTGCTGCACAGTGCATTTCAACCTGGTCTCTCTATATCATGCAGAAATGGGGTTTAGCCAAGTCTTTTATAAGATTAGCTTTTCTATTCCACAGCAATACTTTCCATCCTTGCTTTCACAACTATGTGCAATTCCAGCCTTCATTCAGACATTTTGACATTCGAACATCAAGAATCAAACCCATCACTACTCAGTCTAGCCAGCGGCATCTCAAGTAATCATCCCTTACTACCTTTAAGATAATAACACAGACTTACTGACGTGCTCCTTTCATTAGCACTGAAAATTTGCAATATGAGAATATTCCCAATGATTTTTGTGGTCTTTGGAACAGGACAGGTACTTGGCATGTAAATCTACAGGTGTGTATACGTGCAAATGGACAAAATGTACTCAAGAAACAAAATTCAAAAGAGGAAAATTCTGACTCTATCCCAAATCATTGTGTCTTGGTAATGTAAGAGTCTAGAAAAATCACATTACTTGTAAGTAACTGAAAGAGTCTGCGGTATTCTTGCATAGTAAGTTTTCCAGGGCAAGAAGTTACCCTTGACATAAACAGAGAATTTAACAGACAGTATCAGCATGGAAAATTTACACCAAGACTGGGTATAACAAAGTGTTTGGTTTTGTGGGATTTTTTTTGTTTGTTGATTTTATTTTTTAATTAAACCATTCATGTATAAGAAGGTTGATTTCACTTGTGGTCTCTTCACATCTCTACAAAAGAGGTACTTAGGACACTGATATCTGCCCCACAACAAGAAACATTGTGGCAACCTACATTAAAGACTCTGAAGGTGAGACCAACACAATGCTATGAAAAACAATGTTCCAAAGATTTAAACAATACAGGCAGTTGCCAATAGTCATTCCAGTTAACAGAAATATTCAAGCACAGTTTCCAAAACCTTGGGGAAATTCTGCACTTCCTTGGAGAATTCATTGAATGTTCTAATTTTTTTTCTTAAGAATCATTTGCCAGAAAGATCTCAAGCAAAGCTCAAATGTTTCCATATCAATGACCAGCTTAAAATCAAGAATAACAAAATAAGTTATCAGCTACATTTGCATAACTAATTTCTGATATTAGTCAGCCCCATATTAACTTCATCAGCTCCACTGGAGTTGCTCTTACTGATGTAAGCAAGATCAAAATTTGATCAAAAATTTTAGGCTAGCTTTGTTCCAGTTCAGAGCTTCACTTTCTGAAACATTTGTTCCATTTTTGGCAATAATTATAGTAGGCTTTACAGCAAATAGTTATTGGAACTAATTTGTACTTACATGAATAATTATGAATGAGAAGAATGCTTGCTTACGGTACTCTCTAACATCTGGAAAAGACCAGATGCACAACAGCAACTGTCTAGATGCTGTCATGAATTTGTTGCTATTTATTCACTGAATGCTGCTTCTTTTCTCTTCTGATGATAAATGGTCTAACGGAACCTCATACATTTCCCATCAACTTGCGTCATTGGTTTACTGAATTACTGAACAGGGAAATCACATTCACTTGACAAAGATAGTAAACAAAATAACTACTCCATACATATTAATATCCTTATATTAATCAATACACATAAGCCACCTATTCCAGAAAGCTTGCCTTTTTTTTTTTTTATTCCTCTGTAAGTTCACATGTAATTAGTTACAACTTCTTGCTTGCCCTTGCTTTAAGGGACAAAATGATTGGTTTATGTCTTTCCCACCCCATCCCCCAAATATTCCAACACATTGGCAATTCCAACACACTGCTAAGATGATATTTGATTGTCACAATTTAAAAAATATAAGATAATAATGGGCTGCAATAATTAAGCAGCTTTCTGTCTTTTTTTCAGTGTTGTTTTTCTTCTTGGGCATTTAAATTTCATTTTTAGGCATTTTTATTTTTGTAGAAGAATAGGATGGGGCAGATTCAGGCAGATGCTGCCTGAAATCCTTGGTTTATAATACATATAAATTAAAAATCTACTACACAAAGCACTTCTACCACATGCACAGCTACACTTAAAGAATGTGTTAGCACTGAGTTTGTCTCCATGTTTAAAGGTAATGAACATCGCCACCACAAATTAAAAAAAATAGCTTTGAATTACACAAGTTTAAAACAATTAAGCTGTATGAACAATATGCAATGCTTTTCTAGCACACTTCAGAAAATGACTATTATTGAGCTTGCAGTCTTTGAGGCTGTAATTCAAGCACTACAATTCCAACCACACAGCTCAGGTCAAAAAATAACAGGTCAAGCTGACAGAAGGCAAGTTGATGAATTCTTACATTATTTTACAACATAGACACAAACAGACAAGAATAGAAGCTAGTATACAATAAAATATATCTGTGTTACTGTTGCTGATGTAAATATCGGCTTTTATTGCTGTCACTGTCTTTCACAGGTTACAGTATTCTCACATATTTTATTTAATCAAGCTTTCTAGCCCCCACCGTCTTTCCTGCATTTCAGCATTATGAGGCACTAGCATCAATTACTGTCTATGAGAAGTATGCAAGGAATTACCCCAAAAAATCACTATCCCACAAAGTGAATTGCATTGTGCAAAATAAAAAGGGTAGGCTGAGGCTTTATAAGTCGACTCTGGTTAAAGCCACATTGAAGAAACTTTGACATTTTACTATTATAAACACAGCAATGTTTTAGAGTCCCACATTTCAAGGTACTAAAAAGAAACAAGATTAGCGAAACAAACAAAAGAGAGGGTTGAAGACTGAGGAATTCCTGCATGTATTCTTTTTTTTCTTTTTTTAAGCCCCAAAAAAGTATATTCCTATTGCAGTACTATTTGAAGATTGAGGCTAAATAGCGATCTTAAATTGCAACCTCAGATATTCTTAAAAGTTTTGCATCTCTTTCTGATTTCCACAGCAGCCCAAAGCTCCAGCCAGCCCACCAAGGGTTCTTTGGGGATTTTTCCCACTTGTACCTTCTTCCCCAAGGAACACTTGGGCAGGAGTGATGCCGTGCACAGCACAGTGAACCTTGCTGTGGTACCCAACCTGCCACTCCTACCTACACACTCTGCGGTTTCCACCAGTGTGGGCACATCACCCCCAGCAGCCTCTTTCCACCGCTTTACATTTTTCATCCATCTGTTTTGAACGCGGGTGCCCAGAATGCAGTGACTATTGTAGCAGCATCAGGTCTCCTGCATCCCTGCCCCATCCTTGTCTAACTCAGTCTTAAAAACTTCCAGACAGGCAAAGGCTCCGCTGCACCTCAGGAAATCCTTCTTAGTGCACCACAGTTAAGCTTATATTATCTCCTGTCTCTAAAGGAAGAAGACAGAAATTTATCTCTTCTCTGTACAATCACTTTGGCATATTTATAAAAATTCATGAAGCTACAAAGAACAAAGTCATGGATAGAACTGTAACTCTTGATGTTTCTTTGTCAATTATATTTTCCAGTCTTCTCATAATTTCTGTGACTCTCCCCTGGATTCTGTCCATTTGGAATCCAAATTTGTGGTATCACATCATGCTTGCTCAGAGTCTCCAAACAGCACACTTAGTGTTATCATGTTTCCACTTCTTTCTATTATTCCAGCACTTCAATTCTTCAAATTAATTGTGTGCAAATGAGAACTCAAGTTTCTCAAGAACCAAACTAGATAAATATGGACTTACCACTGAAAAAGTCAAGTGTTTGGGTACTATCATATCTTTTTCAACCCAACAGAAACTGTCAGACAATGAGAATTTCTAGTGTAATACAACAAAGCCACAGGGAAAACTGAAGGACTAACACACACAAAACACACAAGGTTAAAAAACAAACTAGGATATAAAAGTGTCTCAACTCCAACTTGTATGAAATAGCAGTTGGGCCCAGAGACACTATACATCCCCAGGGAATATTAATCAAGTCAACAAAATTAAAGCCTCATAAAACTAGGATGAATAGGCACTTAACCATGTAATTTCCTCTACATTACATATTTGCAAGAAAGGGTTTCACCCTAACTCAGGATTAAGGCTTAGATTTCACGGAGTACAAGAGAAAAGGTTTTTACTTTCATTTTCAAGTTATTGTCCAAGGTGCCAGGTAGGGTGCTATAAAGCTGTTTCTCTGGAAGGTCTGAGGCTAACAGCACGGTATTGCTCCCTACTGTGTTTACTGCAGCATTAGAAAATAATATGCACTGTTTAAAACCAGCTTCAACCTGCATCATCTTGTCTGCATGACAGAGTCCTTTAGAAATATATCTGTCTATGCAGAAACTCTTAAATAACATTGAATCCACATTCTCTCCTCTGTATTAAGGCATTATATGTGTATTTCAATCTGCTTGTACTGTCCTCTGCTTCATGAGCATGTCACAACAATTTGAGAACCAAAATTCTTGTCACAGTGTGCAATGGCAGAAGAATCTGTGTAAAAATATTTTGAGCTACAATAAACAAAAGCACTGAAGCAAAACTGAATACCCAGGACCGAGCAGCCATCGGTGCTACAGTTGCCAGATGCCGAGAAAGCCATTGCACAGAGCAGCATCCTCCACCCCAGCAGGACACAGCAGCGCACAGCTCATCAATCATTGTTTTTAATCTCATTACCACCCCAGGGTTTTCTTTTCCCTGAAATAAGTTTTCTTGCCCTTTGGTAGCTTCGGTAACCACAAAAGTGACTAACGTTAAATGACATCATTTGTCTCCTCTATATTCATTTACACACAAACTTTGAGATGATAGTTCAAATTAAAGATGATGTTTAATTTGTCATGAAGTTACATATATGTCTGCTGCTAGCGCTCATTGAAACCTAAGCGACTCAATATCCGATTGTATTCCAGTAAAGAATGGATACAACAGAAAGTGTTTGGTTCTCATAGCTGCACTTGCAAAGGAGGTAAGTGCAGTGTAGCGTCTAAGTTTAGGCTAATGGTGTGCTGTTAGAACGAATATATATAGCACACATCTAGTCACTGCAAATAAAGTATTCCAGTGCATTGCTTTGGAAACAAGTCTCAAGATAATACACCAGCCTGACAGATGAACATTTAAAGACTCAAATCTCAGGGCACCAAATCAGCTCAGCTATTTTAAATCATTGTTGTAAATACTGAATATGAAATTAATAAAACTAATTTAGCAACAAAAAACATTACTTATTTCCTTAGTGCTGTTCTGTATTTAATTCTTCTCAATAACATATCTCTTGTGAGGTCTATGACAGCTCTCTGCAAGGATCTTAAATTTTACAGCAAGTGGTAAGGTAACCTATCACCTCTTCCCACAAATGCAGGAAACAGGCAAAGAAACGAAGGTGACAACTGCTTGCACAGCCAGCTGGATTCACTGCTACCAGGGCCAGCCCAGAGCTCCAACCTGTTAGAAGAGAACCTGTACCAGTTACCACTCCTCTCCTGGCCCAGGTGCTAAATTTGATAGTTTTACATGGTGTCAACAGTTTTATCATACAAGATAAAACACATCTACAGTAGAAAGAAACCCAACCTTCAGCCTCCAGGCAGGACAAAAGAGCTTTTGGATTTATTTATTTATTTATGTTTAAGCTGGTGCATTATTATAATAGATTTAAAGAGGAGATGCAGTCTCAAGAGCTGGCAGCAACAAACATTTTAGGAAATATCTGACCGACCCAATCTAAGTTTTCCCATTCAAAATTCAGCACTGCTGGAAATTCCATCTACCCCTCTCCCCAAAACTGGGAAACTCCCTACCATGCGTTCCCATTCCGCAGTATTAACCAACCTTCCTCCACTACCCCTACTCTGCAGAGCAGCTACAGAAGACATCTCATTCTCTTTCATTCCCACCAGCCTCACATTTCCTTCAAGATACCAGCTGAAGACACATTCTAAGCTATTAATTATGGCTTTTCATTGGAGTTGAACAAGAAGTATTTGAACTGGACTTAGTAGAACCTGGTATTAGAAGTCATGCAGGGGAAATAAATGGTAGTATAAACAGTGACACATGAGAGGAAAGTAATGTCCCTCCTGCAGAAGGGCAAACGCAAAGAAGAGATTCTTGGTATTTTAATATATTCTTTCTGTGAGTGTACAAGAGAAGTGCCCCAAAATAAATATCTACAATTCAGAAACCATACCATATACCCTGACTGAAAGGGAGTACTGTTGTGAAATATTGTATGGATGGAAAAAATAACATCTTTAGCTACAAATTTTAAAGAACATTTTGTTTTATGTTATCAAAACTCTCTGCAGATGAGATTTGAAATTTGAATCCAAGTTGCCACATTTAATTACTAAATAAATCTTGGGCTAAATCTTCTGAGCCGATTTTAATAATTGAATAACTTCCTCCTACAAATCCTTCCAAAGAAGAAAACTCATAACATTTAATATAACTGTATGGCTTTCTGAGCTCTGTAACACGGAAGTACAAATTATAACTATAAAACGTTAACTCTGGAACATCTTGGGTATATTACTGATATTTCTCTGACATTCTTGCCTATCTTGCTGTACAGTTGTCCTGCTGTGGTCACACAGCTCTGCAGAGGCTTGACAGTTTTCAGTAGGGTTAGGTTTGAATTAAGTCCCCAGTTTTTGCCACTTCCATCATTAAATATCAAAGTTGGACTTTCAATACAGAGCTGAATTTTGGTTTAAGCCTCATTAACAGCACCTGAGATTTTAAAGAAGCTGAACAAAGAATGATTTTATAGGTAAAGATCAGGCCTACCTTTTCAGCATGGACATGCCAAGACTAACTTCTCCAAGGATATTTTGCTAACCAAAATATTGCTGCTAAACTGGTTTTACCTTTTTTAATTAAACCTAAGTATTGGATTAGATTTATCCAAGACACGTAAGCAGAAAGTACCTAGGTACGCTAAAAGCTAAGCTAAACTAAGACAACTGCTTCCATTTTCTGAAAAAAAGAAGATTTTCTTAAAATATGCTTATACACAAGTCAGTCAGATGCTACTGTCAATTATCTTACTACTTTTTAGATAAAAATGTATCCCACTTTACTTCAAATCTGTAGAAGTCAGTGAATGATAGTTAATTGCTCAGTCATGTAGCGTGTACAGCTGGAGAGCAAATAATGTCTGTTCTAGTTTCCCAAGCTTGTTTTAAGTATGTTCTCATGGGTCTTCCCGTAATTCCCTCTAGTCCGTCCCTTAGCCAGACATACATCTCCCTTCATCTCCTGAACCAATTTGTTCTATTTTTGTTACCACTTTAGATTCAAGGTAATGATGAGACTTTTGTCCTTGGTCTCCAGACAGCTGAAAATCTGGGTCTGGATTCTTTCATCTGTTTCATGCATGCTAATGTGCCTGTGCTGAGCCCCACTGCTTTCTGATAGTGCTAATAAGAGTGAGTTTCCATACATAAATATCCAGTTGCAAAAAAATCAGTATCCATGTTTTCAGCAGACAAGTATGATGCACAAATGTCTTTTTCAAAATCAAGATAACCAATAAGAGCTCCTCGTTTTAATAAAAACATTCCCATGTCTATGTTGAATACTTCAAAGTGCTCATAGATTACTGGGTACAATATATTTTCTTTCATTTATATTTGCTGGTGTCGAGACTATTTTTACATTAGAAGATCATCAATAAAAGCACAGACTTGCTAGGAATTTAATGCAGATGCACAAAGGGTATTTTTAGTGCCCTTTTAAATGGTAAGTTCCAGAAACCTAAAAGGCAAATATTCTAAAATTTTTCTTCAGGTACTTATGCAAATCCCACTATTTAAAAATATTCTGTACTATGTAAATGTTCCTTTAAGGAATAAGACTTAGGAATTCATGCACTTCAGGTTCTCTGACAACAAAATTTCCATTTCGTATTAAAAACCAAAACCAACCAAAAACCAACCAAACAACAACCACCACAAAGTCAGCTAAGAGAAGCAAATTTACTGGTTTTTTCCTCTCCATGGCAATGCAAACCTCTAGATAGGACACCAGTGCTTATAGTTGAAAATTCATCTTTAAGTCCCATGTTTTATTTGCAAAAACTGAAGCGAGTTACTACAGTTAGATGTCCGTAGTGTGGTACAATGAAGGTTAATATTAAGATGTTTTATTTGTATCTTACAACTGTCTTCTAGATTAGCTTATTGAATAAAAGATTAGCTGGAAAGTCTATTAATAGTTCTGAGGCAACAGTTCAAAATGAGAGAGGAGACTGCTCAAAATTGGACATTACTATTATGCACTAGCAGTAGCATACATTGGCTAAGAGACAGACATAATTTGTGTTCCAAAATAAACCGGTTGTCATCAAATCCTTCTCTCCTGAGGTCTTGCACAGCAGCACTGAGGCAACAGAGTACACTGTACGCAGCACAGATGGGGCTGATTCCAACTTCGCACATGACAAGTGGATTATCTGCATGTGATTTATCCTCATAACGTGACAGAGGTGAGTTTGCCTTTATCTTAACTGAGAATCTTAAAATAACTTCAGCAGGAAGGGATCTCTAGGGGTCACCTGAAGGAGAGGGCTGGCTCTGAAATCGGATCAGACAAGGCTCTTGTCCAGTCCGCCAAGAATGCGGGAGGTTGGACATCTCCTGGGGGCCCCATCCTGTGTTTGACCATCCCCAGCACAAAGAACTTCTTCCTGATATCTAGTTGTAATTGCTCTTGCTGAAACTTGTCTTTAGTCTCTTGTCCTTTCACTACTCTTCTCTCAGAGGAGATCAGCTCCACCTTCTCTCCAGCCCCTCATTCCCTTTTCTGTGAAAGGCAGAATCGCTTCTTTTCAAATGTTACGTTCATAATTTAAAAAATATTTTCCTTTTATATCTAATGGATTAAAAGCCTCATTGAGGAAATCCTTGACAGACTGCAACTGTTATTAATCCTTGGGGCAATGACACTCATACACTGACACTAAAAACACAAAAACAACAACAACAAATTCCCAGAGCAAGGGAAAATAGATTCAAACACAATGAGACATGGCTTGGTCTACACTTGTAGGAGATGCCCTTAAAAACCACCAAATCTAACAAAGGCCACAGAGCAGCAAAGAGGTCTAAAGGTAAAATATACTATTTGCTATTTATTTAATGCACTATTACATCATTAAATATGAAAACTGCAATGGAGTAAAAAGAAGTTAATTCTTTGTGAGAGATCACGTCTCACTGTTGCCTTACAATTAGCAATAATATTGGTGTTCTCTCAAAAATTGTTAGCACACCACAAACATTCAGACACAGTACAAACATACACACCAGCAGAC
Source organism: Streptopelia decaocto (assembly GCF_964273445.1). Classification (NCBI taxonomy): domain Eukaryota; kingdom Metazoa; phylum Chordata; class Aves; order Columbiformes; family Columbidae; genus Streptopelia; species Streptopelia decaocto. The sequence continues at coordinate 13,466,244 of NC_138666.1, read as the reverse complement.
ATAGCATCACTACTGTTCAAGTTATTAGCAAGCAAAATTGTTTAAGGATACAGGTAGCCAAAGGAAAAAAAAAAACACACACAAGGTAAAAAGACTGCAGAATTCTTATATGATTATTTTTTCATAGATTATCTGTAATTTAAATTACTTACAAAAGGGAACTCACCCCTCTCTTTCCAATGGGAGACTTCTAAGCCAGCAAACTAACAGCTGAAGATCTTTATCTCAAAGAGGCTGAAAGACTAAATTATTTGCAATTTAACTATAACCTAATTCCAAAGGAATTGTGCTTGTGTAGCATTTTCTAACAGTTTATGCAAGCACAGGCCAGCTGAGAACAAACAAGGCATGAGCTGCATACTGTTCCAGATTCCTAATTAACCATACATACTACAACAAGCAGCATCAGTGCACTAAACAAGTTAACATGCAAATTATTCTTCTATCAAGCCAATACTACAGAGACAACAGAATTTGAAAGCATGGCAAAAGAACCAAGACTCTGCTTTTAAATTCCCTTCCCAATTAGGTAATCCAATTTGTTTTCTTAAACATTTGTACAATAACAGCATGTAAATGCTAGAATCAGTCTACTCTGTTGCTTTAGACATGGTACACATAAAAGAATGAGTGGCAAAGGTTTTGTGCTTATGAATAAGTAAACATCTATTCCCATAATCTTTCACATGCTTTATGGACATATTCAGTCATCAGGTGTCCTTTTCATCCTAATTCCTTTCCATGCTCACACAACAGCAAGATCTGCCTCTGAACTAAACACGAATTTAAAATATTTCTCCAGCTATACAAGGTTATACTCTACAGTTCAATACAAATTATTTTAAGTCGCCAACAACAGTCCTTGTAGAAGAAAGAGAACAAATAGGAACTGCTACACTTAGTGGATATAATGATTTAGAATACCACATGAAAAACATTGTGCCTTCCTGAAACCAAACCTCTACATACTGCTCTACATCCAGTAAAACAGAATACTGTAGCATATATTGAAAATGGATCTTAAAACACACTCCCCCTACCCCAAAGGCAGGGCTGCCGGCTACATCTGGATTAACAGGAAAGACCGAGTAGGATTTAATTATTCCCTTTGCTTGGATGACAAGAATTGGCTGCAGGGGACAAGGGCAGGGAAGCAGGGAGCAGTGCTCAGCATCACTGGCTCTTCTGCATCCTGCAGTGGTGTGTAGCCCTCATGACCTTCAGTTTGAGCCATTCCCTCATCCCCAGATCAACAATACAAACTAATTCAGCACCAGGAAGTTACTGGTGATGCTAAAGGAGGGGTCATATCCATCAAGCACAATAAAAACCTTCATGGAAAAATTTATATGAGGTTTTGCAATACAACTGCTCACAACAAGGAAGGAGAAGCAAAGATCTGACATCCTGTATATCAGTACCAAGCAACAGCAGAGTCCTGTAGAAATAAAGGGCAATCAGAAATCATGCTTTATTTATTTAATATTTGGGTTAGACTTTCTTCAAAGGGAAAAAAATCACTTCATAAAAAGGACATAAAACTACACCACAATGTTAAAAGTTCTGCTGGTAAAACAAAGAAATCCAGATGGCATGTTCAGGACCAAAATACCAAAGAACTCCAAAACTTATGCTCATCATCAACCGAAACCCAAATGCAACCCAAGACAGAGCTCTACTGGGGACACAAATCAGTAATACAAATACAATAAGCATTTTGGGTCTCATTTGTCAGCCGAAACTTCCATCTAAACCCTTAAGTCTGGTGGCCTCTCTTGAGTGGACGGAGTGCTTCCTCTGCGCCCCAGAGAAATTAAGTACTTGCTGCCTGTACGTGCCTGCTCCTGCTTTTCTTTTTCTTCTGAACCACAGGGACTCCTTACAAGGTGGCACAAGTGCTGTGTGGTTATGGCTGGGTACAGAAGGCCCACAGGTCTAATTCCATTCCAGTGCAGTTCAAAGCAGAAGAATGACACAAGAGGATTGCACTGTGGACAGTTCTGCCCTTTTTAAAATTTCCAGTAGTGAGAAGCAGCCAGATGCAGGGATTATCTAGATAGCTGGGTGAAAATATTGCAAGAGATCTTGTACACATCCCAAAAGTACTTGTGACAGACACAAACCCTTTCTGCAATACTGACTATAAAGTGGTTTGAAATACTACAGTGAAGAAGTTACCTCAGCCCTTTAAAGGGCTGCAAAACCAGAAGATGTGTAGATTATGGACAGGAAAAGCAACAATGAATATCAGTGACTACTGATCACTTACCGTAATCATATCTGATTTGAGCCATTTCAGAGCAAGGATGGTATTCCTTTCACTCCAGGAACGTATTTTGTAAAAGCTATTAACTATTAGCAATCCAGAAAAATGTAGGCAGGACAAATAAACTAATCGATAACAGGTGCCGTTCTAGCAGTCACAAGGTGCAGATCACTTACCAAGAGAGACCTGGTTCCACAGTGAGAAAGAACTTACCACCATGCTAAGAAACCCCAAGCACTTTAATCCTCACGTGACGGGGATGCAGTGGGTGCCCAGCAAAAGCCTGGGGAGGCAAATGCTAACTTCTACCCGCTGGCAGTAACTCAATACATCATGACCTGTACTTTATAAGTTACTGCTGAAGAGCTCCCAGATGAGCTACATTAATAAAGCTGTAGCCTAATTAAACCACATCCCTTCACATCTTATCATCTTGTGTGTCTGGGAAGATCAATGCAAACCAAGGCAGCCCAAGGGGAATCATTAAATGCATCTGTGAGCCATACCAAATCGACAAACAATTAAACACACAATGTGCCAATCAGTACAACAAACCAGCCTCATGGTTATGATCCTACCAGTTTAGCTTTCCTCAAGTGTACTTCCAATTAATTATAAAACATTTATACAGGAACAGTGGTATCTCTAACTATCTACTTTAAATGCTATTAACAGCATCAATAGTATAATTTCTATAAGTAAACAACATAGCCTTGCTCTTGCCAGGAAAGTCATACCCTACTGAAACTTTCTGTGCCATTCAGGAAGTATATAATTATATTGGTATAGGTACAACTCCTGAAGGGAGTGGAAAATATGTGTAAACATAGTACCAGGATAATAACATTCCCCAAGAAACAGCGATTAACACATTTTAGTGAATATCAAAAAGAGAGAATACCTCAACGCCTGCACACACATTTGCATACCCAAAACAACAAGGAAGGACTTGTGAAAGGAGCCCTCACATTCCTGTCTTGTGTTAAATAGGGACCAAATGGCTGGTAGCCAGAGGGCAAATATTCTGCTGAATGCTCTGCTCTTGTGTCATTTAGACACAAACCTTGTGCTACAGCTCCAGTTAGCAAATACAGAGAATGAATTTGCCCAGTTTTGCAAAAGCATTGACATGGTCAGAAAAAAAAGAAAACACAAAGGCCAAAAACCCCAAGCCATACCACCTGAATTAGATAGTCTAAAATATTACCAGATACAGACCAGGCGGACTTCTTCATCTGCAATACCAAAAGCAAGACATTTTTTTTTACTTGCATACTTTCTACTTGGTTTATTTGCTTTTTGTTTTCCACTGTGCCTTAAAGAGCCTCCCTTGCTGGCAGAGATCATTTATCAAAATATATTTGAAGACTAGAAGAGTAATAGTCAATTCTGATTCAATCCAAGCAGTTTCAGTGGCTGGATCTGGTTATTTGGTTTGCAATATTAAAAAAGAAAATAAAAAAATCCACAGCTGCATACCATAGCACTGCCAAAAAGCAAAAATCCAGATCAACTTAAGTGACTTTGGATTATATCCAAATTCACTGGGTCTCAACTTCTAAAATCAAATTCAGTTTTCTGTTTAATCAGAAAAACAGTCAATTCAGTACAGCTATTACAAGAAGATACACCAGGATGATGTAACATCAATATTCCAGTATTAAATATTTACTTCAATCAATGTTGCTTGGCAATAATAATAATGCATTATAAATTATGGGGCCATCAACCTGAAGTCATTATTTGGTGCAAAAGGAGCTACCAAAGATAACCTTACAAGTGAAAGACCAGAGGAATTTTTTTTCAGGTTTATTCACTATACTTACTGAGTACGCTGAGAATTTTCCCACAAAATAACTTTGTGGCAGGAATTAATTTTGTGACTAACAGAAACTGCACGTTTGTCTGTCTTGCACATACTTTCAGTGATTTCACATCATAAAAAAAAAAAAAGATCATATGGTTTACCTTTTGGACCATACAAGAGAAAACTACCCATAGCATAGTTGGGAGCTGGAATATCGGCCACCAATGAAAACAAACAAACATAGGGCGGATCAAATAATAGGGAGGAATGAAGTACACTCCAGGACAATCAGCTGTGTAGCCTCTGGCTATCAGGGGTCCTCGATTTGGTGTAAGGATTTAAAATTTTATTTTTCACTTCCATGCTGACAGAAGTCACTTATACACTGAGATAGCTTCAGGAAAATACTCTAATGTAGGAGTTATCAGTATAAATACATATTTCAGGAAAAACAAATCAAAACAAAAACCAGCTAAGCTGGAACACAGTATTGGTAGTGTTACTTTTTACCTTAGCAGGCACAATATGCAAACCCCAAAATTAAGACTTGCATACAACAATAAACACAGCAAGAATAAATAATATATCCTATAGGATGGCTACATTTATGCAATTTATTCTTTTTTGTTGTTGTTACCATCATACCCACACTGTGGATACTAATGATGTATAGTATCATACACTATATGACTGCTTGCTTGCTTCCTTCTTTCATACTTCCAGACTTATTTTTTCTCTCCCAAAACACCCAAAGAGATTAGTATGAACAAGGTAAGTCCTATTACAGCCCTAGAGGAACAGAAACAGAAACTGCAGGAATGTTACTTGCAACCAATACAAAGAGGTGTGAGGAAGGGTCAGCTCCATATACTGTATCACAGCTCAGATCAATTGTAAAGTGTATATAGGGAAGTGGGGATATAAACAATAAGTTTGTGTTGTAAAAGTTACATCTAAGTAAGTGTGCTGCGAAGGAAGAGAAACAGCATGCCAGAAATGAAGACTGCCTGAAATTAATGGAAAACTTGCTCAGGCCTGACATATCAGGAAAACTGTTCAAGAACGCTTCATGCACATGGAAACACAGCCCCAAAGCTCCTCCGAGGTCAGCAGGATTTGGGCTGAACAGTTAAGAAAAGGCAACCCCTGAAGCTCACTGCAGTTACACGTTCTCAGGTTTCCTGACCAACAAGGATACTACTTTTAAACTTGGTATTTCAGATGACAGGAATCTGCCTTAATTATTTTTTTTGTATTATTTTATTTTCTATGGCAGACTGGAAACTGCTATTCACTACTTTTAGACAATAAGTAATTTTGAGGTGCACTGGACATTTTAATTTGGCCAACACTGTTTTATGCTTTGTATTGACTTAGCCCTTTTTTGTGTATTAATTGACTTATTTTTCCAGTTGAGGATATGAACTTATCATTGATTTCTTTTGAGCTAAACAGCAGCATACACTGCAACTTGATGTTCTTCCAGAAAATGCCACTAGGGAAGAAAGTTTTCATTTTGCCCAAGTTTTCCAGGTGAAATGGCTAAACAACTGCAGCCTCAATTCTGCAAGAAACTTCAGCATTGGATTAGTCCCACCGAGGAATGTGATTACTGCCAGCCAAGGAAGGTGCTTATGCACATGAGGTTGAATGGTAGATTGTAAACACAATTCATCACCAGTGGCAGCTACTCAGTATGTTAAAACACTTTTTTTATTCCAAATCCTCATGCATAAGGTAGTGTGAATAAAGGTATTTCAAATCGGATCCTCTTCTATGGCATTTAGTAGTCTCAGCAGAGATGCCAGACATCTTTTCCATTAATCCCTGTAGAGCAGAATATTATGATCAGGGGAGCCCTACAGCAGAGGCGCAGGCTGCATTTGAGGATTTCCTGTCCAAAGGACGACATTACGTGATGGCTTATATGCTGCAATCAAGACTTTCCACGCTCAGGCCACCACACAAACGGAAGAAGGCTGCTAGTGTCTGCTTTTTCTCACTGTAGCTCACCATGCCCTTTCTTCACAGATGAACCTTTATGAAAACTAATTAATAGTTCCCACAGACAGTTGTGGGTTTTTGTTTGTTTGTGGTTTGTTTTTTCCCTAACACACTATATTTAGAAGAAAAAATGTGCCCAAGTCTCATTATCACACAACAGTCATGAACTGAATGCTTGCTATCGTATTTATAAAACTTACTGAACTTGGCAGGTTTGTCTACCTGTCCTGCTCAGAGGCTCTAAACTTGTTTCCAGCTGCTTGGTGAGATTTCAGCAGTAGCTTTTAACTAATAGTTTGGAAATCTGAACTACCTGATTTTGGGAATACTGATGTAAAAGATGTTGTAGCTCAAAAACAAGGTGCTTAGATGTTTACATCATAATACTTGCAAGTCTTCAATGCAAAACTAGACAAGTGGCTGAGATCCACTGTAAATCTGCCCTTGTAGCATGGAGCAGAAGAGTAACCTCATGCAGAGAGAGCAGGAGATGTCCCATTTCATTAATGCTGCACTTGACAGAAGGAGGACCTGTGACTGAATTTTACCTGACAAAAGGAAAACTACAATTTCAAAGTGAGCCTGACAGAGTTCATTTATTCTTGGTTGGGGTCACTCATCTTAGAGGAGAACCTCCAAACTCAGACTAAGCAATTCCGAGAACCAGGTTTGCCAACTGCTTTTATGAAAACAGAAGAGGGTGAAAGTTTGCAACTCACCAGCTCTCATATGAAGGATGGTTAAGAGGATGAATCCTCAGCTAGTAATGACAATTCTTCCAATATTTTCTCTTCATCAATGCACTGTGCAGAGCTATTATTGAACAGAGTACCACAGAACGAACTACTAATATACTGCTAAGGGCAGTAGCTGTTACTCACCTTCAAGAGTCATGAAAATAGCAGCGTTCGGTAGCACTCAGAAGAAAGATGGATGTCAAAACTCTTTTAAAAAACAGCCTCCAGACATTTACATCAAAAATTCGATGTACTCTGGATCTGAAGCTTTCATAATGCTGCTGAGTTATCTGTTTTGCAAGAATATCTGGTTTTGAGATGGAATTTTATTCATTGTGTAACAAAAGCAAAAAAGCCTGCAAGATCCTTAGTTTTGGCAACCTGCAGCATTCTCACTGTGTGTTGTGGCACAGATTGAATGCAAGTTAATAGTGACTTTTTAGAAAATAGCCACTGGACTAATTTGCAAGGATTGTTTCACTAGGCCTGCCTACATTAAGTCAGACGATGCATTGTGCCACAATCGGGCATACACTACATGACAAGCAGTGAAAAGATATATTTTATTTCTTCAGCAATAGCACAGATTCTATGAGTTGTGAAATAAGTACAGCCCTAACGGAGACCATCAGAGAGAGGAATCACCATGTAAATAGCGCATGATGGTAATTTCAATCTATACTTCAGTGAGGAAGTCTGAAGAACTGTAGACATTTTCCCTTGTAACAGGTAACAGATGATCTTTTTGTATGCCAGAGACCCAGAGGCAAAGGCAGTCTAACAGGAGTTTCACCTGTTGATGGCTCCCCATTGGATTCCTACTTTCAAGTCCTGTTTTCTCAAATACATTAGTTTATTTTGCAGCACAGTGTTTCCAGTTCCTCTGCACACCTGTATATACAGCCCCACTGCACAACACTCAGCTTTAATCCATGAGTCTGACTGTTCTGACCTCCAGCAGCCCGGGAAAAGAGCACAAATGGCAGAACAAACAGCTTTTCCCCTGATCTGAGTCTTAATATGAGATTCCGTTTTGAGGTTCCATTCATCATAAAATTAAAAGTTTCCATCCATTGATCCAGTTAAAAGAAGTAGAAGGCAAGAAAGAATGAAAAGAAAGGGATCCTCTGCAACGCTGCTCAACTCAGAGAGGTAAAACAAAATAAACAACCAAACCACTTGCAACGGCAAAAGTTTATCCAGGTAAAAAGCATATCACCAACCCGTTTCTTGAAGCTATATTAAGAAAGAGCCCATTTTGCGGATTAACGTAAAATGAGAATGGACACAATGCTTAAAATTGCAATAAGCCTTTTAATTTATTGCTTTGAATCTTACGCATTTAATAGAAAGTAGTCTTCCTCAAGGCAAGGTCTGTAGCTATTTGCATTTAGGAGTTGCTCCCTTCCCCTTTTCATACGCAGATAAATAATAAGACTAAACTATAATGTTCCATTATGCTTTTTTTTTTTCACTAGGAAGAATTCAGCTAAATGCAGCAGCAGTGACAAAGCAACTAATCTTAGCAAATGAAAGCTCTCCCACATCAGTGTCTAAGGCTAACTAGTGAATCAATATGTAAATTTTTAACCAGACGTTTTGCTTGCTTACTACACACAGTATTGAGAAATTTCATTTCTGTCTCATTTTTTGATGGTTATGTATCAGGTTTGGATGAATGTGTTCTAATGCATTGTGTTGATAATGAGGACAAAAAGGAGAGGAAGAAAGTCTGTCTCTATAAGCCATCCTCAATGTTTTCTCTCTCTCTTCAAAAAGTAGTGAGGCATATAAGTCACAAACCTACAGCAAACACCAGAATTACCAATATGATGAGGGAATGCTTGGGGCAATGTGGCCAGAAGGGTCTTTTAGAACCTGGAGGGCTGAAAATACTGTAATTTCAGCCTGGACAGCCACCTGTTTGTCCTAAACTTGTTGCTGAAGCAAAGACTGCTCACTCACATCAAGTACTCACTTTTGACGTGGACTTTGATAAGACAGAACACCACCAATATAGATTAAATTTCTGCAACACACTGAGAAGTACTCAGCTGTGCAGTTCAGTTGCCCATGCCCTTCTAAGCTACTCCTGCCATATATTTAATCAATGTCTGGTTAATAATTTAGAAGTGAAAAATATAATGCAGCACTTCTAAAATTTTGCATAATCATCTCTTCTGAGAACTTTTTTTGCAATAGGTAAACCCCTGAATTGTGTGAAAATTCCTGAAGACCTATTGCATTGTTGTTTGGAGTTTTTTTTTCTGTTTTGTTTAGTTCTCTATTGATTAAAAATAAGAAAAAAAATAGCTGGGATTGGGAAGAATTAAGAAAAAAAAAAAACCCTAATGTCCTATAGTTAATCCAGAATGATATTACAGTATTCTTTAAATGCTTTTAGCCTTATATTTTAATAATTGTAGTTTTCACAAATAATATTTTTAAACAGTGACATAAAGCTTCCAAACCACTGAGTAAAATTTGTCCAGGCATGGTGTGTGCGTGAGTTGGGTGAGCCATCAAAAAGAAGAGTAATCAAATTTGAAGCATTCCTTTAATAACATTTGACAGATCAAACATTTAAAAAATAGCATAGACAGAAATGAGTCTTTCTTCCTAAATGCAGTACTTATTCAGACCCAAATTTTAAGCATTGCAAAGGCTCCTGCCAGAAAGGTCAGGTTAGGAGTACCAAAATCTCAGCTGTCAAATTCTGAAAGAACATGTGGTGTAACATGATTAATCAGCATCATAAGACTCTGTTGTCCAACTAAAATAAGCCCAAGTATTGATGGAAGGGAAACAGTAAAAAAAATACTATTTTATGGAATATCAGTGGATGAAATCCATAAAGCTGTATCAGATCAGAGATCAAGAAACACTGTCATTAAACTAGAAACATACAGAACTCAATTTGGAAAAAATATAACCTTGGCAACCTCAGAGGCAGGAGAGAGAATTGAGCTGTGAATGTCTGAAATTCAGCATATTAAATGACTATGAGACAGATTTAATCCAAATGTTCACCAAATACGGAAGATGCAAATTAGTATCACTGTTTCCAATACTAATGTCATCCATCTATCAAAATATTATTAGTTCTAAGTTTTTGTTACAACATTTTAGTACTTTTAAGTAGCAAGAGCAATGAAAATAGCACAAGAACTCCTGAACCTATAAAAACCCAGCTAATTAACTGCAGAACCATAAGTACTGAGCTACCCACAGTCTACTGATGGACAAGCATAGCTTTAGGCATGAATTGTAACTCACAAATCCTCTTAGATATATTCGTCTACAAGCGAGGGAGCTCTGTTGCATAATGCAAACACCAAATTCAGAGTTCTGATAAAATGACACATAAAAGTTAAGACTAGCTTCTGACATGTATCAAGATATGTATGTCAGCTTTAAAACACAGCTTAGCCTAATTTTTCTCCCATCATCTCAAATTTTTCCCCCCTGTGACACACCACTGGTTTCAGAAGAGTTTCTTCATTTAAATGAGCACATACACAGTACATTTAGTATATTTTATTCAATCTGTTCCCTGGGAATGCATCTCAGAATTTGGGATTTTGAGACATGCCTTTAGGGCATTTCTCTACTGACTGACCAGAAACACATCCTGTCAAAACTCTGAAAAGTGGCACTTTGCCCCCTTCAAAGTTTGAAAATATTATTCAAAGTCAACGGTGCACTAAGGGAGGGGGGGAAGAGGGCTTGAATTCCTGAAAATAGATAAATGAGACCCTGCCTAAGGAGGAAGCATTTGGTTAAGTTATTATGGCAGGCTCTTAAAGAACAAGGAAGATTCTTGGGGATTACTTTGTTCTGGAGATATTTCTAACTAATCTTTCTGTTGCCTGTTCTGCACTTAAGGGACTATTTCTGCTTGAAATAACCACTTACCCACTAGCAGTGATGTTTTTCTGTTTCAAATAACACCTGTTACTTAGAAGTGTGCTAAAATGTTCAAATAGAAATCTTGAAGTCTGTATAAGCATGACAAACACACACCATCTGCCTTCAAAAGGAAAGCAGAAGGTTAAGACAAAGGATCTCTTCAAGCAGCAGTAGGAGGAGGTAGTTGGGAATCCATTGGGATCCACAACCTTTGTTACTCGAGCAAAAGCAGGCAGAAAACAGGCTATCAATTCGCAGTACTATTTATGCAGCACTGCATTTTACAGACAAGAGACCTTTCCTCATCCTGGTAAATTTTATCAACTCTGATAAATACTTCAGTTAAAAGAGAAGTTGTTAAGAGATTATAATTTATAGGGAAAATCCTCTGAAATATATATTTAATTTTATTCCTTTTGATGCAACCAACAGTCAATACCAAAACTTTGTGCCTTACTGTGTCTCTTCCAGTTTCTGTAATAAGCAGTTTCCTTCTTCAGAGTTCATAATTGGATCTGATGTCTATATAACTTTTATAAACTATAAAATTCTCCTCCCACAGGCCAATCCAAGGGGCATTCGCCTTCACGGCTTGGAAATAAAATGTCACATGCATGAGCATTGTCTTTCACACTGAGTATCTGTAAAATGTACCTTGCAATGTTTTCCCACTTTTGTTCAGAAAACACATACTGTCATCAAAGAAGATTCCACAGTGCTCTCTGACACAAAGCCAAGATGGTTCTTTAGAAGGGCAGGCAGATTTTGAATCTGAAGAATGATCCTGTCCTGCTCTAGATATTTAGTTACATATCAGAACGTAGTGAATTCCGAAATTTCCTAGCTGTACATGGTGTAACATCATTTACCACTTATGATTTATGCTGAAAAATAGCTAGAAATGACTCAAGGCTGGAAATGCAGGGAGTGGTTAAACACCATCCCAAATGCAATTGTATACAGCTGTGTAAATGTTGTGGACATGAACAGAAATCATCTTTAGTTAGAAAGGAAAAAATACTTTCAGTAACATAAATATAGACTTGTACTATTGAGGATATTCCCATCACGACTGACAAAGAAACACTACAGAAAACTTCTATATGTATATGTTAACAGAGATGCCCATGGAGAGTAAGATAAAAAGCAAAATGAATGCTTCCACCACTCATCCAAGGACCGAAAAAATACAAGTACATACACTAGACTGTTGCCATAGAGATTGGATAGAGGCTTTAAAATCTCTTCTAGTACCACATTGGCTCAGTGATCTGTCACAAGCTATAGATTCTTTCCTTTATTAATACTGTGCCTTCTACACCTTGCCTGTAAATTCAATAAGATGTCACAGGTAAAAATCAGTGCTAAGGGCAACACAGTATGTCTCAAGTACTGTTCAATTATAAAACAAACATTAAGAAAAACTGAACAAGAGAATTATTATTATTTAACCTGGAAGGCCTCTTTTTTTTTTTTTTTAAAAAAAAAGGTTTTAAAGTACAATAGATCATCCTAGAACACAGCAACCCTGGCATCAGTGCTAGGGTATACCATATTTACTAGAAAGTTAGATCACAGGGAGTCCAGAGGTGCTGAAAACCTCAGACAACTGTAACCCCAGTCAGATTTCTTTCACGACACTATTCTCAAAGTTAGGACCAAACATCCTTCTGTAATTCATGCAGCTAAACGTTCACCTACTGAGTTTAGTAAAACCTCTCCAACTGCTCATTAGCTTTTCCAATTAAACTTTTAGTGATCTTTTGGTCTTCACATGAGTCCACCTTCTTGAAAAGTCTGGAAAGCACCAAACAGGGAGCTCTGCCTAATTCTGCAGAAAGCACAAGCACTGTCCGTTTTCCCTTCCTATTCCCTGCACTGGAAAGTAAGAACACAAAATAAAATTTCAGCCTCTCTCAGGTGATGCAGAGTATACTGACATTTAATTCATCCTTGGATACGTCTTACCTTCCTAAAAGGAATGAACTTAGGGGAAGCAGCATCTGTCCCCCTGCAAATGGGAAATGTTGTGTATTCAGTCCCTGCATCAGTATGCTTTGTGGTATAAAATATGAAGATTCAGTGGAGGAAACAATTAATGGTGAAACATGCCCAATATCATATCGAGATGGAAGGAACAGAGAAGTTTTTTTTCTTCTGCAGCACACAGAGTTTTTAAGTAGGCTAATACAGATCACACCACCTGGACTAACAAAGACATTTGTATCTCCAAAGAAGCGAAAAGCACTTAACTAAATTAAGATGAAACACCAGATTACATTCTGGATAAGAAAGAAAAAGAAAAAAAAAAAGCTTGGGGAAGAAATTTGTACAAAAATGTTTGTTTAAAAAAAGCCTATGCAGAATTCAAAAGGAGACTGGCCCCAAAGGCTGTGTGTGCCGCCAGGAAGGGACCCCTCTGTGACAGATCAAACTGCTTTACTGGCAAACAGTAAAATCAGGCTTATGTCCAAGCTGTGAGGGATTCTGTAACAACTATTAGTTAGTAGTTACTATTTCACCTTTCATTGCACATGAAGGATTGTTTTCAATAGTAATTTTTTATCCTGCTTTTTGACAGATCAGCTCTCAGACAGCTAATTATTTCATCTACTTTTCATCTATCTTTCCAGGCTCTCATTTGAGCTGCTGTTTTCTTATCAAGCTTTTGAACCTTGCCATAATTGGGAGTTTCAATCAAGTACTAAAAATGAAATTGTGGCATAAGATTCCCAACTTTCATTTAAAATTACCATCTTGTTGACTCCAAAGACCAAAATGTGTTTTCCAAATAATCCAATAGTTTCAAAGAAGTAGTGATGCGTCTTCACTAGATTTCTAAGCTCTTGGCCTGAGACTAATGGGACTACACAAAATAATTGACATCAATTCACTGAGTACTTACACTGAAATAACACTGAAACACAGAAAAATACTGAAAATATAGAACTAAGTTGGCTGCATAATTTCACAGATACTGCTTCTCATGTGGAACCCAGATCCCTGTACCACAGGAATGCAGCACAGATCGCTTCCATTTGCCAGTGCAGCTCATCACCACAACCTGTTGTGGATCAAAGTGTCCAGGCGACCTGTTCTCTGACCAGATCACACTGTTACTCAGGGGCATGTGGCCTGTGGTACAAAGGAAGACAATTCAATAAGGAGAAGTCATAGGTGAGAGGAGCTGGGGTGGGAGATCAGCTGACTAACTAACCAACTGCCTCCTAACTAACTCCCTTTCACTTGGTTCAACTCTCATACCACTTACACCAGCATTACCTTTGCCAGGATGCTTGCTTTTGCCAGCATAACCAGACAGATCATCACCAAATCACTGTCCCTTAACTCATTCAGAGCTTTCTCTCATTTCTATGCTCTCTACTGTCCAAGACCATGAAGAGCGTCACTATATGCCAGACCAGTTTCTTACAGGATTAGTCTGTTTTCCTACATCTCGCTGCAGGAACCCTTCTGTAGCACCACGCTCAATAAAACAGGTCCCAAGGCTGGCCTGCTGATACTACCAATATACAACTGTACAGTGCTACTACTAACCATAAATCACTTTCTGCTCAAGGAGGAGACAGGTCAGAGTAAGAATGTTTGAAGCATGAGGTCTTCTGTAAACCTCAGTTCTAACACAAATGCCTAATCCCACAACCAAAGGATTAATTAGTTCCGTTTACAGCAAATGGTTTGATTAGAGCACCGTCTGCCTGAAGTTTTTCTGATGACTAGAAGAGCCTAGAAGTAGACTAAAACATATGTTACTACAACAAAGTCAAAATAATAAAGCAGCCAGGCTTCCAAAGAAATCTATGGAAGAATTTACATCATCTTTTTGCTACTAGAGTCAGAGTATTCAAAGACGGATTCTCCTTTATAAGATCCACTGAGCTTCTGTTGCTATTTTAAACTGGTAGCACCAAGACTCTAACCTGGCAGCTGACCATACCAAGAGACTACTCAGGAGGATGTCTGTAATGAGCTGCCTGGAAACAAATGACTAGGAGTAATATTAAAATATTTCTTCTTAAAAAACCAAAAAATAGTAGTTTTTTTAAAAGGTATTCTATAATAGAGGTTAGATTGGGTGCCTTGCAAATCTTCATTCCATTGCACTCCAGATTACCAAACATATGTACCAGGCTGAGTTAATAGACTGCAACTCACTCCAGGAGTTTATTTACGTGGGAAGTACTATTACTAATTATAGACCCCACTAATTAAAGATGGAACATGTATCTAAGGGCCAGGTAGCCTAACAATGTAGTACATACCCTTGAGTATATGCCCTACTGCTTTTCTTCCTATGGTGTAAGTGTACCTTGTTAACATCCATGCTATAGCTCTATGTACATACAACAAATGGAAAAAGAACATGATTATCCACCATGATATGTACTTTTCAGATCTGTGACATGGAGTTTTTAATCCTGAAGGAAAATGCAGTTTGCAAACTGATCAGGTCAAATTAAAATATTTACATAATTTTACAAACAGGAGACTTTATCATATTAAAACATTAATATGCACACATGTTCTTTAAATTGATATATGCAGTCAGTGCTCTGGCAATTATTTAGTGATACAAGATTTCTGTATTCCATGAATTGCTGTGAAGTGTTCTACATGAAAGAATAACATGTCTAATTTTACTCTGAAGATGAATGATTTGTCATGCAGAAACGTCCATTAGATCTAACCATTACTAAAAAACAGAGTAATAAATCATCAATTTGCTTTAAATGAAGCAGCAGCACCTTTCTTCATTTGGTTGTTCAGTCATAATCATGATAAATGGACATTCCAGGACAGGTGAATTTTAATAGGCATCCAATATGCTTAGTTTAATTAGATTTTGTTTTCTAGTTTTTATTCTCTCTTACTCTATGAATGAGAGACTAGACTTGAAAGTAACATTGAATATAGAAGCATTCATTGTTGCATTAAAAAGTTGTTTGTTCTCACAAGGGGTTCTACTGAAGTCAATGAGACTTCAAAAAAAGTGCCAGTAGGAAAAGACAATTGAGCAGATAGTTACTGAATCTTCCTTTAGGTTTGTACATATCTGTCAGTCAATCTTCACACAAGGAAACACAGACACACAGAGAACACAAACACATCTAATACGTCCAAGCTGTATAGTTTGTGTACAAGGATTAGCCCTTGGTCTAAGACTTAAAAAGAAAAAAAAAAAAAAAAATCAAACATTAACCTCCTCTACTACTAATCATTCTAACTTTCCTTATAGAAACACAGACATCACAGTATCACAGTATGTTTGGGATTGGAAGGGACCTCAAAAGATCATCTAGTCCAATCCCCCTGCTGGAGCAGGAACACCTAGGTGAGGTCGCACAGGAACATGTCCAGACGGGTTTTGAATGTCTCCAGAGAAGGAGACTCCACCACTTCCCTGGGCAGCTGACCATACCAAGAGACTACTCAGGAGGAAATCTGGGGGAAATCTGCATTTTGGTTTACCTGTAGGTCTCTCTTCATACATCTGTGAAATGAAACATAAGTAAGCCACAAAAAATAGCCAGTGCCATTGCAAAGAATGTCATCAGCACTGTACAGTTACAGACACTAAGAAAGCGTAGGTACCTTCCAACAAGGGCTCTCTGATACTGATATCAGGTGCTGCTAATTGGTACCAGATGCAATCCTTGCCAGAATTCATTTATACAGATTCTTATATATTCTGCATATATGCATGCATTGATCCTGTTAGAGAAACAAAAAAGACAATTATTCCCCTTTTCAAAAACATCACCATCTAAACATCACCCTAAGGTTTTTGCAAATCTACTTTATTTCACAGCTTGTTTCCAAATGAATCTTCATTCAAGGTGGTCAACGTTTTAATTTGTACTGGGATGACTGATGTAATCCACTGTGGCACTCATCCACACTCTGCGTGGGATGCATTGCTACTGCAATGGGTTAATGACGGCTTTATGGAGCCATTCATTGATATAGAAGAATAGAAGTGTTTATAGCTGTTGGTTCTCTCAACCAGCTGTTTCAATGGGTTTCTGGAGATCTCTAAAACTTTCATTACAGTCTTTCCATTTTTAACTAAAATCCACTGGGCTTTTCCTATTCTTCAACAAGGTCATTTGCACCCTGAACATGCCCAGAAAATTTTGGAATCTATCCTATATTCCATCCCAAACCACCTCCCTACAGGCAGACACCACATCTATTTCATATAGGCAGATTTTTTTTTGCTTTTTTCTTCCTATCAATATTGTAGAGTCTTCCTGGTACCTATTGCATCATTGAATCATTGTAGGATGGGAAAGAAGAACAGGAACAGTAGGCAAAATAAAGCTATGGGTGAAGTATCTTAACATTAAATCCAATCTACAGGACAGCAGCTCAGTAAATCACCAACCAGCAAGCACATCCTTGCATAATTGTCCACACAGAGTTTTTCCCCAGGAGCTAAGAAACAGCAATCAGCCGACATGACAACAAATAAGATGACACAGAAAGCTTGAATGAGATACTGTTGGAGAATTTTATTTTAAATGTGATAATAACTCTCCCAAATGAGATGATCAAAAGAGTTTATTGGGAAGGAAAAAAAGGAAAAGCAAAATCAAAACCAAACAAACCAACCCCAAACCACACTGCTGAGCTGCCTCTAAAAAGTTACATCTGCCCAGCCTGGATAAGATGTGGAAGTGGCTTGGCATCCATATGGGAATTGAATTATTTGTTCTGAGCTTTACCGAAGAAAATAGAATCTAATGCTTCTTTCTATCTACCAGGCAATCTGTCAGTACAGGACGAGCAGTCAAACCAGCAGCTTTGCTGACAAAATGTTCTGTGTATTAGCAGCAAGAAAGAAAAAAATAATATCATGCCAACAAATGTTCTGACTTGAAAGCACCAGTCACCGAAAAGACTACCTTGGAATACTAATTATCCAACAGAAGAACAGAGATTGTCCTATTAAATCCAGCGCTAGATACTGAACAAACTCCAACACAACTAATTTAGGACTATGCCAAAGAAGCAGGCAAGCAAAATCCCTCAGGCACTACTGAAGATTAACATGGTCAGCAGGGTCAGAAAATGTCTTGAACAGAAATGAAATGGAAGAGAAGGAGAAATAGACAAGTTATTAGAGAACACTGATGAGGAACGCATTGTCCTGGACTATAAGGAAAAATCCTGTTAAGCTTCAGTTGTAATGCAAATGTTTTTAATCACTTATACAGATATATATTCACCACGTATAACAGAACACTGGCTAGAGAAAAACATGCTGGAAACAGGCCAGATGCTGAAGTTCCTGGAAAGCACTAAATACCTTTTCTTGCACACATAATATAAATATTAAATAAAGAAGAGAGCAAGTCAGACAACATTCACAGTCTTTCCTTTTGAAATTCACTATATACATGGATTTCAAGGGTTTCACAAAAACAGCTTAATTTCAATGTGAATTAAAAACAATTAACATAGACAGTGTACGTACTAAAAGCTCGATTGCTGTAGGAAATTCATCTTACCAAACTAGCTCCAGTGAACTCCACATGCTAAAAATCACACTGCTTTAGAACCCTGATGTTGCCTTTTTTTCACATACACTACATGAGCCACAACAGATATGTGAAAAACCAAAATAACAACCCTGTCAAAGAAGAACAGTTCTTGCTCACAGTGGCTTAACTCCTTACAAGAGGGACCTCAAACCCCTTTATTCTAAATGAAGGTCAAGGAAATAAAGAATTTCAAGGGTAAATCCCTACTAATAAAAGTGCCCTCCTCCCAAAGTTGTTTTCTTCTCAATTATATTGCTTCTATGATATTCTATCATATATAGTATGATAAACCAGAAGAAATACTTACTGAAGTCTATCTTCCCCATATTCACTTATTCAGATGATGAAGTTTATGAAAAATATTCTGACTAGAAATTAACATTGAAAAGCCCATCAGCTCTTGCAAACGGCTTAATGATCATCACCTTCAGCAGAGTTAAGCTTAGCAGCAGCCTGAATGGCAGGACTCTAACAGAGGACTGATAAACCAGGTTTTCATTTTGCAGGGGGCTTTAAGGGAGGGAACTGGCCATTCTGACACCAGATTCCATAGTGTCATTTGTAAAAAAAAAAAAGTTCAAGACTACAAATTGAAAATACAGAAACTCAGTAGTTCATACTTTTTTTTTTTTTTTTTAACAGGAAAAACGTGAAGTAAGGTTTGCAAAGTGGTGGTGCCACTGGAACAGCAAAAATAATCAAAGTTTAAAAAATATAAAGTAAAAAAAGAAAACCCTCTCAAAACCCTGACTCTCCAGTCAGCTTCTGTCAGGTCTTTCAGTATCAACTGATGATACACTGAGATGAACAAGAACACTCCGAGAACAATGTGCTTAGACACCTGCTCAGCCCTTGGCTTGCAGCTCAGGGTAACTACACGATTCAGATTACCCCAGTTCCACAAGATAACTGATTTAAACAAATCTTTTGCCACTGATGGAACAATTAATGAGGGCAGACGTGGCTGGGTACATAGTCAAATTTAAGTTATTGAAGGAAAAAAAACCTTTCCTCTCAATAAAAAGTTATATATTATTAACAGGTAATATTAGTATTACTTTAGGTTAAGCAACTATACAGAACCATGTTTTCAAGCCATGTAACATAAACACTAGGATTTGTACATGTTGTAACTACTAACTTGTATTAGAGATTAACCAATGCTTTCTTCATCGACTTCCCTTTAAACCACACACTTCCTCTGAAAACATTCTAGATGAAAATAACTGAGGTAAGCAGCATATTTTTGGACATATTTATATTAACCTGTGATGCAGCCGCTCCCCTGGCAGGGCAGAGCCCCAGCTCCCGCCGTGCGGCTGGCCCGGCTGGTGGAGCCAAACAGCCCCAGGTGAAGAGCTTTCTGGCACACAGGCTCGCCAAAATAAGTGTTCTGGTGCTTCTCCAGGAACTAAAAGAACTTTGTTCCAAACACAGGTCTAGGTTTACAAAGCTCACATCTATATATTCATTTTAAAAATAAAGGGGGTTAAAAATTTCACCAGCCACAAGGCTCATTTACGCCATTTTCAGGATTTCTTCATTTCTTAAACTGGTCCATTTTTAGTATCTATGCAACAAACTGATTTTTTCAGTCTTTGGAATACCTAAACCATTTGAACAAAGCAAAACTTCTGCTACTCCAACTAACATCCAAGACCTCAAAGTAATATGTGCAATGTCATTCAGGGGAAGAAAAAAAAAAATAAACAAAACACCAGATATAACATTCCTGATGCTAATATTAAACCAGAAAAAAATGCTGTAACTTGACAAACCAAATGAAAACCACAGTATCACCCTCCAAGGCAGCTAATGAAAATGCAAAAGTCCTCTGCAATTGACCGTAATGAAGTTACAGTGCTGGTGTATTAAAACAGACAAACCTATCTAAATAGAGTTTCATGGCTCAGAGTTACATGTGCAAAAGTCACGAAAATAAGAGTTATTCCCACAGTTGTTTAACATGGTTCACTGACTTCCTCACACCAAGGGTGTCTTTTCCTCTCCAGCTAGTGCTATATCAACTGTACACACACATTCATATATGAGCAATGATAAGCAATTATGTAGACTTTATAGTGAAGACTATTAAATGAGAATTGTGACTTCAGTTCAGCAAAGTAATATTGCTTTGCTAATTAACGATACAAAAAAAGGATTAGAGATTTCTTCTGAAGGGAATGCTGAGAAATTAAGCACATGCTATTATTACTGTAGTATTTAACACTGCTGCTGGTCTTAACCAAGGATATGTAAGTTTATTTTAGCTATGTTAATTATTATGAAGCTAAGAAAAAAAATCAACCTGACATCCTGCCCTTATGCAAGACACAGTATATTATGGTAGTCTAGATATTTCATGGTACTTTTATAAGCCCAATTATCTATAACAAACTATCTTGAGAAAATATCAGGATCAAGGGCATTGGACTGTCCCTTAATGAGGAGAAATTCTGAGAAGTTTCACAAATTATGTAATTTTAGGGTATATATCTACTGCAGAGTTCTCCTGTATAGTAAGGGCTAGATCTTTTCTCCTCCAATTCCCTTCTATCCATAAATAACACCCTTTCATTTAAGCTTAATAATGCTTTAAACCTTAATAGCAGCTTGACTGGGACTTTCACTAAAACTACAGGATATTTGAAAGTGCACAAGCTAAGTGAAAAGACCAGGAATAAACATTTCTACCCTGATGCCTCCCAAGCCAAGGTTTAGTGCCGCAAGCATGAACTCGGGCTGACTGCTCAGCCCTTGCCTATGTTAACCTACATGACAATCTCTCATGTTTCCTCTGCCATAAAACCAGAAAAAACATCCTGAAATTTTTTTAAAAAATGTTTACTTCATAAACCACAGAAGCCACAGTCCAAGAGATTGGGTTGTCTGAACATCACAGCCTTGGCCACCACAGGCAAAACTCTTATGAACAGCGTTCTCCAGGGATGGATACAGATGTATTTTCCCCTAAAGCCCCCCAATGCAAACTTTCACTTTTATGAAAACATCTTCCGAAACAGAGTAAAAAGTCATGCACTGAGTATAAATGGAAGATATTACTTCCTATGAAGACAATAAGTACATGTTACCTCTAGACAGTCTTTACCAAAAAAAAAAAAAAAAAAAAAAAAAAAAAAATCAAGGCACGTGTCCCTCCTCCTCTCCCCAAAACCAATATCCTCTTTATACTTATCCATGCATTTTACATTCCCACTGACACAAACTCAAAATAACCTGAAAGTCACAAAATCCGATGGCTTTGAACAACCCAAACCAAAACAAGTTTTTGAGATATCTCAGTATATTAAGGCAGCAAAACATAAAGTATCTCATATACCTGCCAGTTAATGTAGCATTAAAGTTGTGTATTTATTCACATACAGGAACTGAAGAGATGGGAAAAGGCTATTTGCTAGTCTCAATTAGGCCAATGTGAACCTAACAGCACAGATATTTGTGATTTACATCAATGCAAGGGGCTATCAATAAGTGATTTATTATCAGGATGCTTAGATAATGCCCCAAATATCAACTGATAAAAGTATATGTATTAATAAGGCTTCCATCAGTAATGCTTCAGTGTACTTTACATGAATTAGATTAAAAGCCTCTCCTTCAAACCTTTTCTGAGCAAATGCTCTCTTTCCCTCCATTGCAAGAAGTAATAGATGGAAAAAAAATCCCCAGATGAAATTTCTGGAGCCCGAGTTCACAAGTACAAAAATAAACAAACACACACCACCAAACCAAACAACAAAGAAGCCCATAAAAACAAAGAAACGAATCCACAAAACCAAACCCCTACAGAAAACACCTCACTGCACTATTCCTGTATTTCCTCTGCAGCTTCTCTTGTACAGTCAATTTAGAGTGTTTATAAACTAAATAAATCCAAAGAAAAAAAACACAAACACAAACCAAACCACCCCAAACCTACATGTTCATTTAAAAAATCTATATACAAGGGTCTTCTTTCACACCAGTATTAGAGCTGGCAGCATTAATAATACTTCATGCTCATGTTTGCTTTGATGTCCTGTCCCCCAGCACACACAACCACACTCCCCACCCCTGGGAGCAGTCAGTTCATTTTGGCAATTCAGCGATACGTGGAGATGTTTCTAGAATCCTGAGCCTGCTGACTACAAACTAGAAAAATTGATTACTTTGACCAAAATAGGTGGATTTGCATGAATGAATTTTTGATTGTAGTGACAACTGTTAAGTCAGGATCCACGAAGCTCAGCAAAGTAATGGATTAGTCACCACAGCTTCAATTAATGGTTTTGGTTCCCAGTGGCAAATCAATGTCCATCAACTCTGATTTTCCAACAAAAAGCAGGCAGGCAACAACACCATCTACAGCACTTAATTTACAGATCTTGTAAAATCTTGGAAGCAAGAATTGACAGAAACATCTGATTTTACCTCAGGACAGCATATAAATTATACTGTACTCTTCTGCTCCATCTTGAAAGGCTTTGGCTAAAAGGGTAGAATAATTCAGTATTGCTGAGTGCAAAAATAAGCTTTGGGTAAACATTACCTTAAATCATGTTTACAAGTTCTAAAATAAATACATCAGCTTCCTCTTTGATTTGGACTAATGTCTACTAAACAATTTTAGTCCAGTAAAATTAGGACACATGTGGCTTAAAAAAATAGGTTTGAATGAAAGAAACTGGGGGTTGGAGTGATGGTCAGTTGTTTTAAAGATCTTCTCAAGTAAAAAGCACCAGAGAACAAGAAGAAATAAGGCACAAACTCATACATCACATTTTATTTCCAGATCAAGAACAGAAGAGCAGAAATATAACAGAGGCTAGAGGAAGCTTTAGGGAAAAAATATTAAGTGCTAGATATGGTGTCATATAATGTAATTGAGCAACTTGTTCATTGGTAATAGCAGTTGGAGTGAGTCATCTCACCACAGCACACTCCTGCGTAACAACTCATTCGTGTACAGTAACAGAATGGTCCATGAAACAGAAAATTATGAAGGACTCTTTTCTCTTTGGCAGTTGCTTAAGTTAACTGTAAAAACATCCAAAGACCTCACATAAATTTTGTGGAAAGCAAGAGGAAGGGAACTCAACACTAAAGAGCAGGCAGTGAACACGCTGAAGGGCACATCTTGGAATTCTGGAGCTTCCCCAAATGGAAGTACACAGCAAACCCCGCACAGTTACCAGTGGTGCAGCTGTAGGTCTAAACACACTTTAAATACACTTGACACTAATTCCTTGTTACACCAGGGCCACAGAAAACCACCTCAGCTTTCTCACACGTGCATTTAACACAAGCACCACCTCTCTGACTGATGTGAGTGCCCAGTGCAACCTTCACCTTAAGCAAAACTAACAGACAGTGTCTTGCTGCATTTTTCCTCTTAACTACAAAAGAAACAGGACCTGGGAGTGCTCTACAGTCAGGATAAGGCAGAAAAAGGAAGAACTATGGGAGCAAGGTGACATTTTAAATTATTTTTTTAACCAAGCAGTGTACAATTCCTAATAGGTTGCAACAAACAATAAAAGCATTCTTTATCCAAAAGCCAGGAGCAAAACTGCTAAGCTAAACGTGCAAAGATAAACAGAAGGAAATATCACCCCTCCAACCCCAGCTCTAAGATAATGCAACAAAAAAAAACTTGATTTGCTTTGAAAGGACTAACTCAAATCCTTGAGCTTTAATTTTAAGGAGTTCATATCTACAGTGTTTAAGAAGTCCTTGAAATGAGTGAGTTCACAGTGATAAACTTGGAGCACTGCTTCTGCAACAATGGAAACTAAAGTGCAGTGACTATAAAGGATGTTTTCTTTACCTTTGGTAGGAAACATCTAGCCCTGATGGTAAAGCCATTTATAGCCCATTTTCATAAAGTGTCAGCAGAGTTGTTCTGGTAGAAAAGTATGCCATTTTTGCCACATCAGTACATTTCTATTTGTATGAAATCCCTACTGAACTCAATGGGATACTTGCCAGAAAAAAACCCCAACAACATTAAACTTTCCTGAGTGTCCTGGTGGTGAAATTTGCCTTTTCTTAGGAATATTTTTTTTCTATTCTCTCCTGATTAGCAGCAGTAGTGTACCAGCTTTGCTTTTCCATCTTTCCACTTCAGCCTTCAGAATCTCTTGGATCCTTCACACAACCCACTTTTTTCCTATTTTCATAACAACAGTAAGAGATGTGCCTTAGGCAGCCAACACTGCCACGCAGAAACTTTACCAGCAGAGAAACGTTTGAGCTGGCAACAACAAGCATCATCTATAACGAGATACATAGTTCTGCAGCCTTTTGCAATGGCGACGATGCAAGTCCCTGAGGTCACAGTAAATCCTGCCTAACTGGGCCTCGGCTCAGTAGCAAGTCTGTGTGTATCAGAATACAGGTCCACTGAAACCGAGCACATACTGTTTTGATGGTGTGCTCTCATGCTCTCGCTCCATAGCAATTTCTTTTAAATTTCCAATGGCCCGTGCACAGTAACAGTGATGCATCGCTAATTCAACAAAACAGCTCCTGAATTAGAAGAGATCTTTTCACTGCTCAGTCCCTCCCTTAGATTTGGCTTAAAGCATTCACGTAACAGCATGTTTTAACCCCAAAGTATAAAAAGAGGAACAAACTCTATTCTGTTTCTGGCTATTTTTTGGTTTTGCTTGAACTAAATAAAATAACCTTACTCCAACAGACTGAGATCATCTCATCATCTACTCTACAGTCACAGACAAGGATACAGACTGCACAGAGCCCTGTAGGATGGTGCTTGTTCATCTTTGTAAAATCAATACAAAATTTCTTGACTAATCTTGCCATGGTAGCTTATCTTATCATGCATAATGAACAGCAGTTACATGAGTGCCTAATTGGTGTTTTCACAGAATGCTTCATGCTATTTACACCTGTTCCCTTTCTTCTGTTTTAGCCCATTACTGTTTCTTGTGTCTGTACTGTGTACTGCAAATAATCTCATTTTATTAATTTTCCTCAGATGTGCCCTAGGCTATTGTCATACTGCACACTCACTTTTCTTCTGGGCTGTACTAATTCTGTTCTCTTGATAATACAGTGTGACCCATGATTCCCTGGTTAGGTGGATTTCATTATGCTCTACCTTTTCAATCAAACTCTTCTTACAGCACCTCATTTCAAGCCTCTTTAACAGCTCTCTACTCCAAACACTTCAGTCTTAAGTATAAAGACATAATACATCAATTCAGAAAAAAAAAAATCTTACCTGTGCTAGAAAGGCTCACACAGCACAGGCAGAATTCCTACAATTCATGGATGATCTCATTTTGTTTCTCTGTCACAATCAACCAGTTTGTAGTTGTTGAAAACAATGAACTCCTGAACAGCTGAGAAACACTGATCACAACAAGCTACTTGGCTACAAAACAGCATCATGATCCAGTCCCCGAGTTTGCAAACTCCATGTGACTCCTGCAAAGTGAGGCTCAGGACTGGAACCTTTGTTACAAGTACTTTGAGCGTGAACATGAAATAAATAAGGCACTTTCAGGGAAAATGTCTTTTGGTCTATGCATATTTAATTTTTTTTTTTTTTTCTAAGAGGATTTGCCTCTGCTCTTTTCTGCTCAATGCGTAAGTTTGGTTTATAGTATACTTAAGATTTGAGCACATGTCTAAAGCTAAGCAAACACTTAATTATACTTCTAAGTTACAATCACAAGGAACTATATTCACTTGTATTAGAACTCACTCATTAGTCTGAATCAGTATATATTTTGCTAAGTTTATACAACTGCAGAACAAGGTGATTACAGCTGCCTTTACAGAAAGGGAAGTACCAGATGATTAAAAGATATATGAGGAAGGATGAGAAAATAACAAGAAATTTCATAATTACTTGCATGATCTTAAAGTCTCCTAAAAAGAAAAAATGTCTTTGTTTTTCAATTGCTTTCCTATTACATGATGATCAGTAGTAACCGTTCTAAAAAATTGTTTCTCAGTCTCTATTGCAAGCATTTTCTAATTGATGAGGAATACCTTTCCATCAGGACTAAAGCTATTATTTATCCACAGGTGAAACCTGTTAAATATGAACTGTCCACAGGAGTTCCACACTCATGGAGTAAAAAATAAATACTAAAGAAACCCCAGTAGCCTGACAAACTAGTGAGTCTGGAAAAATGCCATTCTGTGAGAACTTCCAAACCCATAATTCCATTATGTCAAGGCACAATACACCTGCTCTGTTATGAGATGTACACCTGCTCGACAGCACATAAGAAGAATTTCCTGCAATATCCACCACACTTCTCATAGTGAGATCTTGTTACAACTTTTGGAAGTGTTCTGTTGAACTATTTCAATTTTGTATCACAGCAATCAAAACACTTTAAAAATAAGAGTCTATAGTCTATGGTAGGGAACACACAAACAGTATGAAGAAAATATTAATAAATCACCTGCTCCCTTCTCCTATGCTACAGGGAAAAATCAAGGATGTTTTCTAAATATTCCCTTAAAAAACCCACAACACTCTAAGGATGTCTTACCACATACCCAGGTGCCTGCTCTACTATTTTTACAGTGGATTTTTTTATTTTTCAATACCTGCATTATATCTTCTTTCCTACAATTAAAGCTGATTACTTCTTGTTTTACCCTCGGAGAATAGACCCCCCAAAAAATCACAATCTTCTTTATAGCATCTGTGACACACTAGATATTTGTTACTCTGGTCTCCTTTAGCTTTATTTTTTTCCTTGAACAGAATAATCTAATCTCAAACTTCCCTCAGAGGTTAAATTTGCTGAACTTCTCATTTCTATTTTTTTTTCCTTTCATATTTCTCTCATTCTGAATGTCTGTCTTCGTGGGTGAAGCTCAAGGTCGCACCCATATTCCAGCTAAAGGCTCAAAAATCTCAGGAAAGACAAAGCAATGTCCTCCCTCCTGTTAGAGACAAAACTCCAGTTAAGACATCCTAATCTAAAATTAGCTTCTATTTTTCTTTATGGTAACAACACTGTATTTTCAGTTTACAATATGCTACAACCATGAGAATGTTTTTGCTGACCCACTGTTCCTGTTATCCGCAAGTTTCCTTTCTTGCACTTACCTTTTTGCTGCTTGAGTCCTGCTCTCCACTTTAAGATCAGTTTGAGTTCCAATTTCTTTCCTCCAAAGTACTTGTGAGAGAGCCTACCATCCACAGGTCATTACGACCCTCTGCATTTTTAAGTTTATTCTTGACTCCATCAGCAAAGTCAGCGATGCAGCAATCGCAACAGCATGGCAAAGCTCAGAAGGTCCTGACAAGCATAGATAAGCCCTAGAGATTCTCAGCAATAAATTTTGCTATGCTCACATCCTTAATTTTTGCCTTCAGAGCAACAAATAGTCCTCTCCCTTTAACAAAGGATCTCACTATACACAGTTGTTTTTCCTTGATCAGAACACTGGGAACAGCCTCACAGCTGGCGTGAGTTATGAAGCTTCTTTAGCTGTAATGGGCACCACCTGACAGTCTGCCCTGTCCCTGCTCTCCTGAACAGGTAGAAAATTTGCCTACTCCTCACATCCAAAATATATGAAAATTAAACTCAGTATCAGAAAAAAAAACCTTTTGTTCCCACAAGCTCTGTAACTTGTTGGTGCTTTTCTCGTTTCATTTGTAGTCACCCAGAAGAACTTTCTATAAAAACAAAGCAACATTTACTTAAATGTACTGATTTCAATAGGAACTATATGTGTAAGAGCCACAATTTGCATTGTGTATACCTGTTTCAAGCAATTTTGTTAGTACAGTGTGAACTTAAGAAAACACACACATCACCAAACTGAACAATTCATGGGCTGGTTATTGTCTCCTGGTTTACACCAGAATACCATTAGCTGGCTACACTAGAAGTATGCATCTAATTTATCCTCATCAGAGGTTATTCTGGTTTCCAGCTTATCTAGGAAGCTCCTGTTCCTTCCTGTAAAGGCTGCCCAGAAGGATAGCATTGCTTTCTGAAAGCCTAACTAAAATTCTATCCTCATTTTGCATATAGTGGCAAAGAACCTTCTGATTTTACAGATTTTCACTGATAAACTGGGTCAAATCCATGCTGGGCTGTATGAAGCATTACATGCCCACTGTCACCTCCCAAACTATCCACTCCTTCTCACAAGGTAGTTAAACAATTCTTTTACATTAAAATCACTCTGTATAGATAGCAAACAAGGCAATTATGCAAAGGTGCACATATATGGACATCACGTAAATATTAATTACCTTCACTCTGGATGTTATAACTGCTGATTGGTTGAAGCCAAACTGCTGATTGGCTTAAGATGTTGTCACAGGTGACACTTAGGCTTTCTGAAACTGGTACATTTAACCACTGCCCTTTACTTCTAAAAACCAACATGCTTCCACCAAAACCAGAAGCAAAAATAAGGATAGGCTTGTATAATTTCTGGGCAGGGATAGGTAGGAAAGAGCTGAGGTGAAAAAAAATAGAAGGCTGAAGTCCATCACATCTTTAAAGAATGTCAGCCAGGGGATACCTTGAGAGAGGGCTACAAGGACAGAGCAGGTGTTGCAAGGTTCTACACCTCTGTTGCTGTTTCTCTAGTTCCCTCTCTTGGCCTTTTTTTTTTTTCCCAAGATTGAATGTATCTAATTTCCTTGAACCTCCCCCTGAGGCTGCATTTTCTGAACCTCCTTTCTGGTGTTTTCATTTCACATTTCTCTCCTTTGGTATTTCAGTATTGTGCATTTGTGTTCATTCCTTCTCCTGTGCATGCTATAATTCACAGATGCTATTAGAGATTACAAACTCCATCATCAATTTTTCTTCCTAACTGGAATAATCTACAATACTGTGCATAGCTATCAAAGTGGACTGCTGATAGTATTAGATGCAAGCGTAATTAAGACATTGTTTAGACAAGCACTGAACTACAGGAGTAATTTTACCCGCACAAGAGCTACGAACTTGTCCATTTTAATAGGAACAATTTTACTCTAATTACCAACCATATGGCTAAAGATGAAACACACTTGGTTAATGACACAGCTGTAAAGAGATTTTCCATTTCTCACTCAGGAGCCTGGATTCATAGTTCATTCTTAGGGGCGAGGGTAAAAGTGAGTTTTGCTTTTGCATCCATGCATAATGCCTTTGAAATGTCTCTTGAGCTGTGATTGCAAACTTCTGGTTATTATTTAGGCCTGTAAATTACACACTAATGGGTTTGGATACAATGCTTGTAACACTAACATTAAGCCTTTATGTTATACTCATTCGACAGTTCTACTGCATAAGAAAAACTGAGGTCAGCTGTTCATCACACTGTTCCTCAGACAGCAAATATGTTATTGACAGTCAGCAAAAACTCTACCGTCAGATACTGGGAGAGAAACTGAGTGGCATCCTAAAGTTATTCCTTTAGCAAAAGAAAAAAAGCTTCAGAGATCTCCCACTATATGCAACATGGAGAACGGCACTGACATCAGTAATCATTAGGAGTGAACTTTTAAATATAGCTATTCTATATGCTGACTGCATATGACAGTGAATGACATTTCACTGAATGATGTTTGCTTCTTTTCTATGTCTGAATACAGAAAATTTTAATGTACTGTTGTATATTTTAATGTACATTGATTTAAATAATCTCTTAACAACTTTCTAAATTTTTAAAGCTATATGAACAAATTTTTAAAATTATTTTACCAAAAAAAGAACTCGCAATGCTGACATTACCAGATTTCACTCTACCCCATTATGCTGTTGGTCTGTTTCATTCACCTGTTATTTCAAATGCAACATCCAGCTATTCTTACAGATAATAATATACCATTAAAATGTCCAGATCTGATGTACATCTATTGCCAAATGTGCTATATCAAGAAATAAAATCTAATATGCATTTTGTTATTGTAGAAAGTGCACCAATTCACTTATGAATATTTATGTATTATTGAATAGCTGAACCAAGACAGATCAAAATTTTAATTAAATTTTTCCTGTTGTTCACCTGCAGGAGAACCACAGTTCCTATTAACAAGTCTTCTTGTGCTAAGGGTGGTACAAAAACAGTGTAAAGAATTATGTTTTTTCCCCAGTCTTGATACTGAAGCAAAACTGAGACAACACCAGGTGAAGGTTGAGAAGCATAAGACAAAGCATATTGGTTCAAAATTACTTCAGTAGTATAAACAAAATTACTGGTGACTGAAGACCATTTTGTAGTATTTATGGTTTCACTTTGGGAAGGTGATCCAAAAAAAATGTCAGCAGAGATGACAACACTCAAAAGTGCTTAGGAAGAAACAAAGAGCTGATCAAGGTGGCAGCTTCAGTGGAATGGAAAAGACACACGGGCAAGCTGCATCTATGGGTACATCAGAACATGGGTTAAGATGAAGAAGAGATTAAACAAGCTTCTATTTGGTGTAGGATCAAAGCAGAACAAGGGGAAAGACTCACGGAGTCTCTCAATCCAGCTAAACAGTGGGGCCCAAGTTTATGGAGCTCAACAAAAGGGGCAGAGAGTTGTTGAGGAAAATAGCAGAACGGAACAAAGAGAAGTCCTTCTGAGCACAGGATATGAAATAAGATTGTTGTTGTAAGCAGAAATCTCATCATTGGATACACAGATAGAAGAAAAAAGAAGAGGGTATCAAAGGTGAAAATGTGAAAGAGTAAAAGAAACCAAGCCAATACACAGAAAAATAGCTCAATAATCTGTCACACCTGTGCAGAGGGTGTGGGTGATGCCCGTCACTCAGCAAGGAGAGAATTCAGCACAACTATAAGCATCTACCTCAGACACAGACTATGGCCAATCAGGCATATGGCAATTACAAGGCCAGTCCATCCCCACGTGCTTTTTACCTTCACATCTATTTTTATAGTAAGATTGATACAAAAACAAAATTGTAAAAGGTACTTGCACCTAGGTAAAGAACTCTTGTAATGAAAAAAGTAGGAACCTCCAGATTATTGTCTGAGAACACTTTCAAAGCTGTCAAAACACACGCTTTTGACCTGTAATGTTTGCTGAGAAACACTTCACGGAATAGTACCAGTTCTCTATAAATGGGCTTTTTATTGAGGCTATACCGCAGGGCAAGTGGAGAAGAGAATATGGAAACAACTGAGGGCTCTTAAGGGCCTTGCAACTGTTATGTAAAAGAAAAACTGTAAATGGATTTCCTTGCTGCAGTACACTTTTAGCAGCAGAGATGTGTACTAAGGTAGAAAACTATTTGTCTCTGACTGTAAGAGCTCTGTATTATTTTTCTCCTCTATGCCAGGGTGGTGACCTTTTGGATACAGCCTTAAAGCAAGCACTTTCTAGCAACTCTCTGTATAAGTCTAGAAACGTCTTAGTGTGTCACCCATATAGGACAAAAATAAATTGATTATTGTTTGGAAAGGTTCTCCAAATTCATTCATCAGACATGTGCATGCATACATAGATGCATCTCTACAGACATATGCATACTCATACACAGCATTTATACTTTCAAAATTCATCTTACACTTTCTACATTTCAGCTTCATTTCTCAACAATGGTATATTTGATCTTGTGACTACACCTTAAAAGAAAAAAATAGTCTTTTGCACAATAATTCACATGAGGTATCAAGCAAAAAACCTACTGTCAAATTTCTTATCATCAGTTCAAGTGACACATATAGAATTGGCCTCCTTTTGAAGAACTGAAGTGATTTAGTCCGCTAATCATCATATTATAAGTCCTTATAAAGCCTTGGCAATGCATATGGCTTATGTTTAGCTCAAGCCATTGTGCCACCTCCTTGTAAATGAAAAGTCTCTAAAAGCTGATCCTGTTACTGAAAATGCACTTCAGTACACAAATAAAATAGAATCTTATCTTCTATCTGTATAACCACTGTCTTGAGGTTCCCAGTGAGCTTCTAGATGCCATGTATTATAACATAAATTTAATATAGTATAAGAAATAAATATAACTTACAGCCAATTTACTCTGTGTACTACCATCTGCTAGACATGGCAAGTCAGCAGAATATGGTGAATCAGTATTTTATAGAGGACCTCTGAAGAACTGCTGGCATCAGAAACACAGTGCTCAAATGCTGAGTGTTTCAAGATTTCATTTCTCCTCCTGTGAGAGATAAGGGTGAACACACTTCAAATTTTTTTCATTATCAAGTGGAGTGTAATGATACTGAGCACTTTCTCAGGATCTTGTATTCATTAGAATTTGGTCTGAATTAAATGCTTCCAGTAGCAGACGTGCTCCAGCAGCACACTGAAGTGACTACCTCTGGATGAGAACCTGAGCCTAAGCATTTTTCCCTCTACGGTGCCTGGCACATAATGGTACTGCATTGTGCCAAATTCTGTCCTAGGTAATTATGCTTTGATTGCCAAACGTTCTCTCCGCTGCTCCCTCACTGGACACTACTCTGCTCCTCATCTCAGAGGGCTCTGTAGTGTCACTGGATTTCTAGCCAGTTCTTGTATTACATACCAGAATTAGCTACATCAAAAAGTTACTTACACAGTGGGCTACAGTAAAACTGGGAATCACAGAAATGTGAAATACTACTATTCTGTGGGATTACAGGTGTGGAAGTGGAGTGAAAAAATACAGCCACAATTGATTGGCGTATCATAGACTAAATAAACCAAGATTAAACACAGTACAACAGATACTGGGTCCATTTAATCTGC
Source organism: Streptopelia decaocto (assembly GCF_964273445.1). NCBI lineage: Eukaryota > Metazoa > Chordata > Aves > Columbiformes > Columbidae > Streptopelia > Streptopelia decaocto. The sequence goes on along the minus strand of NC_138666.1, from coordinate 13,433,253 downwards.
ATGTAACTAAGCTCAGGATGTGCCAAGTTTCTTTTGCTCACTGCACGGAAGAGTCAAATAGTCCCTTAAGAAGTAAACTTGATGCAGTATAATTTTGTTATAGTAAAAGGATTAATCTGGGCACCCCCCTGCTGATCATTAAATCCAATTTATCACAGTAGATACAGATCTACAAAAGAGTGAGTTTTCCAAATAAAATGTGTGCACGTAAGCAAAATTCTCACGTTGTGAGCAGAGTACCTTTTTCTAAGCATTGCAAAGTTCCCAGATCAATCTGATTGCCAAAGCAGGTCGATCAGTTATAATTGACTCTAACCAGTGCTCCCTTTGCCTGCTAAATATTTCACCTGCATCCAAATCAGCCTCAAAGTAAATGCAATTTTTTTTCTCCTTCACACAAAAAACCAACATTGGCCCAAAATCACAGAAAATCACTTCTATTCAGATGGCTACAATAGGAAGAAAAAAAGAACAAGTGAAAGAAGAGCCAAATAACTCCCATACAGCAAGGTTTGACTCAAATGATCACAGTGAGCATGATTATACTATGCTGGTTATGGAAGTGGGCAGTGGAAATGACACTGAGGGGTAGGTACTTCTCCACATAACCAGGCAGCCTCACTCACTTGACACCAGAATTCAGTACTGACAGAGTGAAGAGAAATGCAACTCCTTACATTTTAGCTCAATGAAAAATAGTCCTGCTTTCTCTTTCCTTCACTGCCTGTCACTTTGCTATGTGATCACCCATGATATTAAAAAGCAAAGGAAGAGCTAAATTCCCAAAGCCAACTGTTAAATTTAGCTGCTTCTGTTAAGATGCCACATGTTCACAGAGAGAAAAAAGTTTATAGTGATGACAGGTGGAAATAACTATAGCAAAGAGTAAATAAACCCAGCAGCAGGCACAGTTCTCCCTCTTGACTTTGATTCCAAAGTCAGCTGCATCTACAAGGAGGAAATGCCCAACCACCACTCTGCAAATGTCTTTCATCTGCTTTGCAATGCGGGCAGACTCCAGCTCTTTCCTGCCAATGAGGAAAGAAGAAATAGCCTTGCTATGCATACGTGACGATGGCGTCTGTCAGAGAGGCCAGTGCAAAAGGGAAGAGCAGGGACGCTGGTGAGTTCCCTGCAGGGCGCAGACACGCTGCTGTTGCAGAGGTAAAATGAGCTTGCCCTGGCCAAAGGCAGCCTCAGGGCTCTAGCTCTATCTGGAATCACGGGAAGGAAATCCACACTCTCCTGTGGAAGTCATTCCTCCCCTCTGTTTGCTCAGAGTTGTAACGTGTCCTTCAACATCTCTGTGCTATAGAAGCTGCTGCAGCCTTCGCATGCTGAAGAAAAGTCCTTCCCCGAATCAGGCACCTTGCTCCAGCATGGCTGCCAGGATGGGGAACGCTTGATGGTCCCCAAGAGCCCTACTTGTACCTTGGGGACAAGTTCTTTTCCAGAACCGCATTTACCGCTTTGTTTGGCTTTGTTACCTCCAAAGAAATAGACGGCAAGCGATCTCCCTGTCTTTACCTCAATCCATGACCTTTTCCATCTTATTTTCTCCCCCATCCTTTTGAGGGACTGAGACAGAAGCTGGGTGGGCAGCTGGCCAAGGTCAGCCCACCACATACTATTAGGCAGAAAAAGTATGATCACAAGACAATAGGAGCCTCTCAGTCAATATTACGTAAAGCTTTTACGGTCAACTTCTTTTTCATTTAAGCCTCACAGAAGGAAAATATGTACATGAATTCTCCAAGAAATAAACCAGTAACATCTTGTTTCTTTAACTGGAAGAAGGATGATGGGACTGGTATTTGCCATCGTGACTGACTTTTTGAATTCAGCTGTAAGTAGAGAACTTAAAGTCTTCTGCTGTACAAAACTCCATGGCAGACAACATAGTGCCCGTGATGGCATTGGGAAATGCTGATTTCTGGGATTCACTTCTCTATAATGATGTGGCAAGAAAGCACCCGTTTTACCAAGGCTTAATGATTAATAGTTAAAAAAATGCTGAAAATTATGTGACAAAAATTATTAAAAGGAAGCAATTTCATCATCTTGTTTTGCTGCTTAGCTTAACTTTGGATGTGGAAGAGAGCCAAAGAATAGTGATTAGTCTCTATACTAATTTGATACTTTTTTTTTTTTACTCTCCCGGCCAAGGCCAACTCTGCATGATAGAACTTTGCCTTTAAAAACCAGAAGAGTTAATTTTCAATCTTCGTAGCTGCTAAGATAAATGTTCTAAAATAAGAGATGTTGCTCCTGGCTAGAGCTACTGCTTTAACATATTCAATATGTGAATTGCCCTATTCATTTCATTGGGAGTTAACTCTGGGGACTAATGATGCCTTGTTAAAGAGTTGGTCTCCAAATGCTTTTAGCACACATGCATGTAGATGTACATTTCACTTTTCTCCCATTTATGAAAAAAAAAAAAAAAAATTACTGCAACTGAGCAGGCAAATCATCCTACTTAGTAGGAGAACAGCCAGATAAGCAAAGAATATAACCAACAGTGCATCACCACTGCATTCATGTACCTTTTCTCTCTCTGCAACACGTCTCTTTCCTTTTGAAAGCCTGAGCACCTGTGTTGCAGCTCAGGGGGCAGCCAGGCTCCAAGGGGTCCAGTTCAACCCTAGTACAACAGTAACCACTGGTTGGTTGGTTGGTTGGTTTTTTCCTTCCCTTCACAAATCGTGTTGACATCCGGGCAATGGAATGACAGTTTGAGCCAGTTTCTGTCTCTGCCTAGTGACTTGCACCCTGCCTGGGGCCCTGATCCAGGTAGCTCTAACAGGGGTCTCTCTGTCTTGCATGACAGTGTGAGAAGCGGGAGCCTTTCTGTTCCAAACGCTGGGCCGCACTAAACTCCAGCCTCTGTCATCAGCACGAACGCATGTGGAGCATGTTTGCAGCCCTGCCTGCAGGTCCTAATGAAAAGTGTCATCTTTTCTTCTTGTAGAGAATGAGTCTGACACACCAGTGATAGCCAGAAGCATACAGATCAGCAAAGGAGAATATTTGAGCATGAATGTTTTAACTTCTGCTCTGTAAGAATTCCAGAATGGATATATGCAAAAGGAAAAGCAATGAGATGTGCATTTGAAAGATGAGAAAAAAAGGAACAAACATCTGTCATTTATCTAATTAGCAACTGGATGTGACTGTTGTTCCAGAGATCTATAGCAGAAAAGCCCTTTTTATTGGTGTAAGAAATGCATGCATGTGCATTAGAGAAAGCAGTTATATCATGAAAGATTTTGGAAAAACTGTCACTTTTCTGATGAAACCATCTGCACTGTAAGTAAAAGTATCATATATTTCCTTAACTAGCCAGGTACGAAGGAAACATAAAACATCCCTGAGATCATTATTAGAAAACTTAGCATTTCCTGAGGTACAGATGGAATTTAGAGCACAAGGGACAGACACTAGCCACCACTTCTCCAGGCAGGATGCAAGCAGGAGGAGACAGCCCTGCAGGGATTAGCAAAGTCCAAGTGTTATCTTGCCCTGTTCTCCAAAGCCTGCAGAGTTCATGTGTGTCAGCGCCTCTCAGAAATGCCAGCTGCCACAGCCGGTGGGGAGTGGACAGACTCCAGTCCAGCACACTGACCTGGGGCAGGTGGACAGGGCTGTCTGGGGCACGATTCCTGCTCCTGCAGACAAAGCAGTAAAGTAAAAATCATTGCTATCACTGCCACGGAAAATTTTAAGGGGATTACGAAGGATAAAGGCATTTTAACGTTGTGCTTTGAAGGCTCATGCATATTGCGGAGGATTGGAGACATCTGGAAGCAGATTGGAGCCTATTATTCAAGACTAGGAAAAGAATATTTGACAACGCATACCAGCACTCCAAATCTTTTCTGCATAGCGTGCACCACATCTGCAAGTGACATCCAGTCTGATCCAGCACCAAAACCAACATCATCACTGAAAAGGACCCCCAAATCCAACAACTTATTGTAGAAAACTTTGCAGTCAGCTGCACTTACGTGTTTCCCTCTAATGCAATCAGCAGATATTGGCATATTGTGGTATACACTGCAAGAATATCAAGCAGAAAGTTACTGCATTTTCAATGGCTATCAGAGGAAAAATGAGGTGGTAAATCCAAGTGGAAGCATGGAAGTCTGCTCTCTTTAGTTAAACTATTTGTAAAGCTTCATGGAAATAAAGACTTCTTCACTGTTACACTTTGGGCGCTACATTCATCATTATTGTCTAGAACCTATTGCATCATTCTATTAACCAAGACAAAAAATTGTTTTTAAAATCCACAAGAAAATCCCCAAGCCAAATCAAGAATATCTCCTTCTCTCTGACCCCTTCTTTCCCAAACACATCCATCAATTGCCCAGAAAAAAATGGCCTTGCAATTCAATCCAAAAGCTAACAAACCTCATCTAACTGCTACCAGACTTGGTTGCCCCATCAGGATAAAGATATAACAGGGGTCTTTTAACAGAATGGCCAGCCACCTCCCCTCCTTAACAGAAGTACCAACGTAAGGCAAAATTATCATCTGATCAATCATATCACATCCACTCTTGAATACAGTAGTTCTTTTTAAAGTAACCACAGCCATAATTCATAGGAATTAATTAAAAATAGATCAAAACTAAGCTTATCATGCTGTACCTGAAAAGTAACAGGAGGCAATGGAAATTTGAATCACAAAGCATGCAAGAAGTAGATTTCTTGCAAGACATGCTGCTGAATAAAAAGGTTCTCCCAGTTGCCTCAGCTGAGTTCTCCCAGTGGCTCCGAGCTGCAGGCTCTGTCCCCACTGGAGCATGTTGCAGCACTGCAGCCTGTAACGCTGTGGCAACCTCTGCATCTCCAATACAAATGTCTTAAAAACAATACCAAATAGAGGAAAGGGTGCATATGCTGCCACTCCACCTTGAGCACTTAACAAGTCCTCTCATACGCTGCGTGTGTCTGACAGATTTACTCCACTCGGGACATCAGGAACCCTCCCCACCATTTAGTTTGGGTGCTATTAGCGTCCTGTCACCAGCCTTGCTCAGCCAGCCTTCACTGAAGCGGAAATCTCCTTCAGACACTGTTTAAATCCAGATTGCTATTGAGGCAGTTAATAAGTAACTGCATGGACTTCCAGTTTACTCTGTTTGTTTACAAGGTCCGCCAAAAATACGAGGAGGCATAATATCTGAAAGGCAGTGCATACTTATGTTCATCTGTTAACTGCTCAGTCACTTAAAAATCTTGGTATGTGCAACATGGTTTAAAGCAACTTATATAAAGATTAATACAGTGCTATATATAGAGTACACTAAATTATTTCCTCTAATATTTTCTTCAGATATTAAGTGCAATCAAGAAAATACTTTCAAGATAAATTGGCATTTGACAGGGGAAAAAATTGCTCTTGAATCATTAATAAAAAGAAAGGATATTATTAAGAAAGAATTGCTTTCAACCCTTCTAATTATGACCAAGCAAATACTTCATAGGCCTGAAATATTTTGGATCTGTAGCAAGCCATGAGAATGATTATTCTGCCAAGACAGTTATCTGCTGAAATCTGAGACATAATTATGGTCAGTGAAACTCCTAATCTTGAAAGACCTTAGATTTAATTCCTTATGCTATCAATCTCTCTTTCTGGATTTCCTCCATGTTACATTTGGCATGATTAACAGTAAGTGGGGAACAGGTCCACAGAATTACATGCCTTCTGAACTGGGACAAGGAAGGATTATTCAGTGCCGCCTGCGTCTCCAGCGTTAACCTTAACCTCTTGTGTGCTGGGATATGAGGCAATGATAGAGACGAAAACCCATTTCAAGTGGCTTACCAAGGGGACAAGGAAGCCAGGGGTCCGAGTAGATGCCTGAAAGCACCGTACAGCCCCGTGCACACCCGGCTGCTGTTCAGTCTGTACGGGGTGTTGGAGCAGGATAGGCCAAGCCAAGAAAGAACAAATTTTCTAACCATGTCATTGGATTCCAGCCACTGCAAGAGATGACAGAACAGTGCAAAATGACTGGATATAGCTATGCTACCACCAGTAAACCAGGCTGACATACTAGGGAGTCTACATTTTTAAGCACACCAAATATACATAGATAAACCCATTATTTTTGGAGAAGATTGCTGGCAGCAAGGACTGAACACAAGATCTGAGGTAAATTACCCAGATCTGGTAACTCAAATACTGTAGCAGACTCACAGCTCTGTGTGGATGGGCACCAGAGGGAGAAATAACTACCATGTCTTCATGAGTTACTACCTGTAAACAATAAACACTATGAGAAGCCGAGATGTGAAAAACTACATTCTTAAACCCCATGATTACAAACTAGAAGCCTGAAGTGGTATTTTTGATTTTGGGAAATCAGTCTAGAATTCAGGTGGACTCATATTCTCCATTCCAGATCAATCCATGAAGTCTGGACACTATGCCACTCAGGAATTGAAATGCAGCCTTTTCTGGTAATGATTACCACTTCTCTCAGATTTCAAACTATAGGAGAAAAAAATTATCTCACTGTGACTTTATCTCATCTGGCAAAACATTTCAGCTTTGTCTGGCAGGCATGACAGAAACAGTTTTTGCAAGTCTATAGTCCTCCCTAATTAGAGCCTGAATCAAAATCTGGTTTTATCACTTAATGACCCTTGGGACCATCCTTGATTTTTTGCATCATTTCAGAAAGTGCCTTTGTGTTGTTTTCACAGAACCATCCAAGACATAGTGCACAAACAGCTAAGATGACAGGGTATTCTCATGACATAGAATTTAACATGACAGAGCACCTTGGAGCACACCAGTATATTCCAAACTGTTGCCATATGTTTTTTTTTCCTAATAGCAGGAAGTGAAAACAAGGGTTTCTTTATATGAAAGATCCCCCATAAGTGGGTTATAGTCCTAGCCAAGCACTTCTGCAAACTTGCTTTTAAATTAAATCTTAAGTGAAAGTAATTGGCTTGTCTCCATCTAGCTCCAGTGCACATTTAACTAAAGCTGGAAAGATGGTACACAGGGCACTTGGAGTCTCTGGGAGATGTTTTTCACCAGAGCAGCAAGGGAGCATAATTTTGAGGTACTTTTAGTTTTTCTTCCTACAGAGTTATTATTTTTAGTCTCTGTGACTGTATTCTAGTGGGTCCTATTATATTTCATCTCATAACCACCACAAATAATTGCATTTACAAAATTTAAAAGATAATTTCAAAAATTCCTCACTTTTTCATTCCTAATTTAAAATACTTTATTTAAAATAATTCCTAATTTAAAATACTTTATTTAAAATAATTTAAAATACTCTTTTTGTTGGGAGTCACAGAGTGTCTGCACTGGACTGATATGATATTGACAAATACCAAATTATGAAACCCTATAGGTAAAAAGAGGTTCAACATCAATGTAATTTAGTAGCTGCTACAAGTGTGTGCCAGTAAGAAAATACTCATTTTGGCAATCATGCAGTAAAATAATCAATATTTAATATTACTACCAAAAATATTGGCAAGTTATATCTTTCAGCCATTTTATACATTTGGGTACTTTCTATATTTATTTCTGATAGGAGAGAAAAAAAATTATATATGTCTATTTCATGCCAAATATCCATTTGAAGAAATTCATTTTGCAGAACAATACATTGCAGCATTTCTGAAATTTTCTTCCAAAATGTAGAAATGGAGATCTTCACTACAGTACATGGTTAACTGTTTTGTATCAGAAGAAAAAATGGCTCATTTGTAGTAGGAAGGTTAAAATCATTAATCTGCATAAATATGTAGAAACATGTGGTATGTATGCCTGTGCTGCACTCGTGAGAGGAGGAAAAAAACAACAAAAAAACACAAAACTTCATCTTCTAGTGTTATGGGTCATTAATTTTCGAGATCAACTATTTCCCTCTATTAAACCCCAACCCATCTCCTTTTCTCCCTCTTCCTTCAATTCATCTAACACGGGATGTGCCTCATGTAAATCTTAATGGATTTACTGACAAAAATGTTTTGGACTATTGGTGAACTCTGTTATTTGCTGTGGGAGACTATTTATTACCTTGCAGGTGCTTCGGGGGAAGTCCATTGTCTGGTGTGAAAGGAGAGCAAATGGAAAGTACGGTATTCATTAAAATGGATCACACAACCAAGAATCAACCTCTACCTCATTCATGTGGATACTGATTTTTTTCTATTTCTGCTACACTGAGCTTATCACAAGAGACTGCAGCAGCAGCTGCAGCTATGATATTCAGATTCCTTACCAGAGCTGATGAAATGTCTCAGTAATTCAGTGTCTGCTTTTTGCTTCCAAGTGACAAGAATAAAACATATTGTCTGCACTCACCACTTCTAACCACTGAAAGCTTCTGTTCACAGAGAACAATTAATTTCTTTTCCTTTCTCACCCAAAAGGACATATTAGCTGCTTTGCCTTTACAATAAATTTAAATTGAATTTAAAATACATTTCTTATTAATTTTTATTTACTTTTCCTACTAAAATTAACAAAACAAACCCACCAGCTATTGATTCTTTACTGTTTTGAAATAAAACTGTATAAGCTTTTTGCTTTGGCTTCAACAAACAATTCCAAGCAGGGACTTTTGATTAAGAGTTAGTAATTCACTATGTTACTGTCAAGTACTATAATTATTTTAGCTCTTCCCTGCAGAAATGTTGAGAGATCTGTCAGGTTCTAATTCTGAAAAAGAAGTCCCAATATTTCCAAAGTATTTCAGCCTGGACTGAACCTTAATGCTGAGGTTAGCCCATCAAATCAGCCAACTAAAAGAGTAACATGACCAAGTGAAAAACATTGGACGTTCACAAACGAGGTTCATGTCTAGAAACAAAGGAAATACACAGTGAGACTAAAAGCTGGGATTTGCTGCTGAAGAGACAGGCAGAATCCTGTGGGAGACACATACAAAAATGGTGGTGACCAATCATGGTTCTGCAGCTCCAAAGTGTGTCACACATCCCAGGCTGGGAATGTCACAGTCAGTGCCTCCACGTGGGGGCCTCTCATTGCATATGGTCAGGACTTCGTGCCTTCCAAACCATCACCTGTCCCTGCACAGAAGCGACAGCAGTGCAGCACAGAGGCATCACCATCATCATTCACAGACAGGTTTAGATACACCATCAACCTAGTCCTGTCAGGCCACAGCTTGATATTAGTTAATTTTCCTGACTGAAAACTTTGCCGGCAGAGTTTTTGATGATGCTACAGATGAATCTCAGCAGCAACCCAAGTATTCAGCCAAGTGAGAAATCCTTAAAGTATAATGCTGTCACTCCTGCCAGCCTAAGGTAAGCACAACTCTAAACTCTGGACAATGGGGCGAACATCTCCTGGAATTTGGTTTCCAAATTGCCTGGTTGGCTGATTCACTTAATATTAATGCAAGCCCAAAGGAAAGCTCAACACCAGAGCTCTCTAGCAAAGGCTGCAAAGTGTGTGATAACTGGGCTGTCAACCGTAGAGACAAGAGCTTTAGGAGACTACAACTTCTATGCAAATACAGGAAAAGCTGATAGCAGTTTGCATCCCTTGAGCTTCAGGGCTTATTTTAAAGGCAAACAAAACCAAAAAAGAAACCAACTAAACAAAAAAGCACAACAGTGTTTGAATCTGCTTATTTGTTTAATCCATAATATAATAAAGTCTAATGGCAAACACAAGCAGCAGACCAGGCAGTCATGCTCCCTTTTTCTTCCCTCTCTTGGTTAGACAGACCCATCCCTTCTCTTGCACCAGCTCTCATGTTCATTGAGATTGAATTTAGGAAGCAAGGGGACTTTTATTTATTTTTGCTTGACTAGTCAGCTGAATCATTTCAAAAACACTCAATTAACATCAGAATGAGCACAAGGCATGGAGAAGGAATAGGAAGGAAAAGCCTTTTTTCTTCCAGTTTTGATAAAGCTGTTAGACCATTTTAACCTCTGTCATGTAACTTCACTTACCCTCAAATTACATAAACCCAGACACACTTCAGTGTTTTTCCAGGGCTTTCAGACATTTTCCAAAATGCCTTTTTTTTGCTAAAAGTCTCTTCATCACTGAATAGTGCTGTGAAAAGAGTAGAAATGCTGGTATCCAGCCAGATATGCATGATGATAAGTGAGTTAAACTTTACATATGCATCCAGATTCTGCATAGGAACAAGTTCTACATGATTGATCCTGGTAGGAGGAGTGTTTCTACTCACTTCAAATCATAGCCTGTATGAAGGGTGCTGTTTTCATACACTTTCACTCATTAGTTGGTCCTGGGTTCAGGCTTGATGGATAATATGCTCTGCAAATAGTCACAAAAGATACAAACAGCTCCATTTATACTTTTGCTGGGCACCTTAGAAGTGGATGCAAGCCATTGCAAAACCAACCACCACCACCTTTAAGAGGTTGGGCTGCCCACACAAACTCTGAAAATGAGAGAACAGCTGAGTCCTACCCTGGGAAGAAAGGATGACATAGCACTCAGATGTCATGGGGAGGAATGCCAGAAAAAGGGCAAGAAGGTGGTTGTAACTTTCTAACAAGTTTAAAGTCTGCTAAAAAAATTCAAGTCCTGTACCTGGTAACTGCATGAGAACAGGGCATCCAATAGCTGTTCAGTGACATGGTGACTGACAAGAACATCATGACTGGCAGCAGAAAGCAAGTGGTGAAAATATCTCTCCCCCAAGAGAGGTTTGCATCTTGCTCCTGAGCAGGACTTTGCTGAGCTAAGCTGTACCATCCTACCCAGCTCAGCTCAAAAGAAGGAGGTCACAGCCCCAGCAATATTTTTTGATCATATTACTCTGTGGACTTATCAAGTCCCACCTTTTAAATCACAGCACTGAGAGCATAAGGGCTTATCATATTCATATTAATGGCATAATTAGTGCTGCCACCAGCTCTTTCCTATTGAGCAAGTGCCTCTAAACTCACAAGCCTTTTGCCATTTATCTGAATCCCAATGAACAGCAAATTAAAACTGCACCACCAGGGTACCAAGATGCCAGAAATGTTCCTCCCTGCACACTGTCAACAAAACTGGTGAAAGTAGAGCAAGGAACAGAGAAAAGCTTCAGGCTCCTGTTTGAATCAGCTTTGTGCCCACCTAACCAGGTCAGAAGGAAGGACCACAGGAGCAGCTAGTCCTTAAAAGAACAACCGTTTCTTTCCCAGTCCTAAGCTGATCTCAGTGCTACTTTGACAAATATCTTGTTGACAAAGCAGAATAAATGGCTGCTATTCAAAGTAGCTTCCTGAGGGAAAGGGTAAAATCCCAATTCTCATCTCTGGTTTCTGATATTTTACTACAGGATACGTTGGCATCTAGCAAAGGATAGAATCATTTTCAGAATATACTCAGCTCTTGTTTATCTGCAATAAAGAGTGTATGCAATACATATTCAGTAAAATAATATTTCAGTATATCTACCTGTGTATTCAGGAGAAAGGCTAGAGTAGACATTTTCACAATCTTCTCCCTTGACAATACATTTTCCAGGGTCCTGACACTACAAGTTCCCATGACGCAGAGAGAGGAGTGATCCCGCATCCAGCACTGACTATGGCCAGATGCACAGGCTGCAGGTCACAGAGCCCGCGCCACAGCACTCTGGTCATATCATACTAAATCCAGAACAAGTTTGCCAAGTTAAAATGGACATCATTTAAAACAATACCATGTAAAGTGTTCAGTGTCATTCACAGAAAAGACCACAATGTAAATTCAGAGATGTATACATCACCTATTTTACTTAATTACAATAGAGGTATCTGCCCACTTAACGGCAGAAATTGAAAAGGTTGCTATTGCCTGACATGGTAAGGTACCAACAGGGATTAAGCTACACACTGCTACTTGGGACATGATTTTAAATTATAAAATGTGATCATTCACCTATAAAGCCTTAAGTTTTGCATTTTCGAGTGTCAATTCAGATTTTATGTTCTGTCATAAATCTAAGCCATTTGTTCAGCTACATGGCCTCGTGCACAGATTTTAAAACATCTTTTTATGCAAGTGTCCAGCACATGGACTCCAGCTAGCCTGAAATATAGGAGTTAACACTCATAATGAGGTCATGAAGGTTTTCTAATTCTTGCAGTTTCTCCTCCTTTGAATGAAACTATTAATGGCATTATGAAAAATTAAAATTTAAGCATTCAGCTCACCAATTGCCACAGTTGTCCAAATGACAGCTTAGTATTCATCTATCATCCTTCACAGGTTGCACAAAATTCAGGAGCTAATGTCAGACAGAGATCTAGACACCTCAGAAAGTGTTTTAACAGCTTCAAGCTATTTCTGCATTGCCATGCTACATAGGTATTACTGATAAAAAGAATACCATATCAGTCTTTCAGATAATATGAAGTTATACAACTGAATTGGATATAAAAATGAAAGTATTAGTATCTGTCAGTTAAGCATTAGCCTGAGTTAGTCTCAGAAGAAGATTAAAGTCTAATGGGTTGTTTTGATCACGCAGATGTAATGTGAGCCCAATTCAAGCCTGCTTTGCTATAGGATTTTTTTTTTACATTATTTTTTTAAGCCTGTCTTGGGGATGTTTTGTCCTGATACGAATTTCTGGTTGCCGAAACCATATTCTTGGTCTCAGCTATAAGACTGTAGTGGTCCTACAAAATCTGGGAACAATTAGGAACAATGTTACACATTCTTGAACACCCCTAATGGCACTTCAGAAGCTTGTTCACAGGCTGACAAAGAAAGAATCAAGATTGAGCCTTTTTTTCTGAATCAGAAGAGAGCAGAGTCTTCAAATGCAATGGCAGACGAGAAACTGATTACTCTAATCCCACTCAGTTTTATTTCAGGAGTTGTTAAAATAATTGTAGCACAAATATTTGATATATCTAAAATAATGTAAAGAATTACCTAGTTGATTTAATATTTCTGTGAAATCTCTCCAGTTATGAACAGAGAGAATATCAGGAAAAAGAGAGCCATGACAGAAAATGAGGAGATGGCAAAGAATAAAATGGTTTCTTTTCCTCAGTGTTGATCATACATCTGTACAGTATTTAAGTCTCGCCAATGGATTTTCTTCATTGAACAAAACCACATTTTATTTATGATATACGTACAGAACCTTTGATACACAACTGTGGTGCATCTACAGATAAAGTTGGTTGATTTGCCTTAATTAACTTCAGGTAAAAGAATTAGTGAAGACTCACAAAGTGGGAACTGACCCCCAGACTGACACACACCTATGCAAAGGGTAAAGATATATTCTGCTTCTTCACCTGTACTTGATCCTTTGCCATTCCATTTTCATCACTTTTATGATCTATGCTAGCCGGCTGCTATCAATACATTCATGCTTTCAATTTACTCTCAAGACAAACCTTTAACAAAACAAATATCTGGGTGAGATAATACTACTAGGTGTAATGTATGGGAAAGTAGGTAGCCAGAAGAATAATTACTGGATTTAAAAATAGATTAAGAAAGAACAAAATATAGGAATAAGTTCTCAACAGTGTGGTAAAAACAACACTCTGTTACAGAACTTCTGTATATTCCATAATCGTCAGTTATCTGGGAAATGGAACATTTCAGGTGTTAAATGAAAGTGCCAATGGCAGATAAACATGAACATAAGTCCTTCTTAAATAATAACACAGTATATAAATCCCCAAGAGAAAAATAAGAAAACAGTGAAAGCAATCACTTGGTGAAAACCCATGCTGACAAAGTTGTATCACACACAGAAAAACAGCAAGTATAGACTCTATTTAGATAATTTCAAGTTTTCTTAGAAGCTGTAATCACTCTGAAAAACTGATTCAGTGAGATCAATCAAAAAAGAAAAATAAGAGTGGCAAACACTTGCACTTATGAAAACACTGCTAACTGCCAAGCAGTATTTCTTACGCATTATATAGCATATTTTGCAACAAACAAACTACACTGCTGCACCTTTGAGGGCTTCAAGACACCAAGTTGCAGTCTGTGCCCCTTGACACTGTGTCAGGACAAGACTAATGCATAGCTAGGCCTGACCCCTGGGTTTGCTAGCAGGACACATAGACATGGTCTTAGGGAACCATGACCCTGGAGGTGACGACAGATATGGATCAACCTACACCCAGCCCGAGGGATTCTGGCAATGTATGTTCCCCAAAGAACACGGCAAATGAGGAAAACCTAACATCGGCTGAAACTATTATAGTTTTTCAACTGCAGTTAACAAAAGTTAATGTAAATTATCCTGAAAGAAAAAGATTAGTAAGAAGATTAGGAAGGTGTTAAGCACCTTTAAAAGACTCATGAATATATTAATGAGAGATTTTGAAATGCAACAGCACTGTGTTTATTTCCATGAAACAGAGCATTATAGCAAAGGACAATATTCACTCACAAAAGATAACTATCTTTTATAGGTGTGAAAGGCCTACTGTATAATTTAAACAGCAAAGGCATCTTTTAGAGTAATGCTCAGTTTAGGTACCTTTAGTATGTCTTTATGAATACAAATTATATACAGCCATCTTCACAGTTATAAACAAGGTATTTATGGCAAAGCCAGCAAACTTTTTTGGAAGGAATATTCTATTCCCACATATTAAATACAGTGAAAAAGGAATTTAATTTGTATTGTTTCTTTATGAACACAGTTTCTTTGGCTGAGCCCTAGACAAACCAATATATTTGTAAAGCAGATAATTTTTAAAAGGTCAAATATCAAAGAGATTTTTAAAATGTATACCATTTTTCAAGAGGAAGAAAAGCCCCAGCTAAGTGGTTTGTTCATCAGCAGCACAGAAAAAAGTAGGGAAAGATGTAGCAATAAACAATAGTAAAAATCTCTTTTCTGTTTGTGATGTCATCTCCTATCGATTTATGTGTTATTTCCCTATTTATATCTTCCTCTGAAAGATATTATCAGCTAGAAAGATACCACTGAAGAGCTTCAATGCAGAAACAGATTCCACACTAAGTATTTGATGTGCCAGAGAATTCCATTTCCTTTCCATTGCAGGCTCATAATTTCTTCATTGGGGTTTTCCACCCCTTTCACTAACTTACCTTCAGTGTCTCAAGTCCCTTCTACTGCCCAGCACAACATGTGGATAACAACAAAAGTGCTGCAAGTCCCACGGTGGGGCAGTTTAGTCTCTGGAATTTGAGTTCATGAGAGGGTAGTTCTACCACTGCAAACTTTCCCAGGCTGCTCCAGGGCATCCCACGCTACCCACAACTACTTCTGAAGATGGAATACTAGTTCTGTTACACACAGTTCCTTCCATCCTACATATCTGGCGAAAATTACTTAGTAAGTACTATACTGATAGTCTTCCAGAGTCACGTATGCCACTAAGTAATTACCAAGAGTAACAGAAAGGTTTATGTCCCCACTACTCAAGTGCAATCTATCATAAAAATCTCAGAAGATAGATTTTGCATTCTGTACAAAATTAGCACACAGATCTCTGTCCTTTCTCACCTGCCTGGAGGAAAACACTTCACCTGCAGTCACAGAGATGAATAACATCTCTAGCATTCAGCCAAAGCAAATTACATTTTGAGATACAAGTTAATTTGTAGTAATCTGTTTTTACAAAGGATTCATTTTTTAAAAAAGTACTAAAATGAGACATTTTTATTTTCTTAAATAAGATTTTTTTTTCCCCTCTCCAGATTATCTTTTCAAAACCATCAAAATTCTGGTCTTATACTGATCTGAGAAAAAACAGAACAGAGGAAGGAAACTGAAAACTATTTCCCACCTCTATTAGATAGTGTTCTTAGATACAGCAGATAAGCATCTTCTTTAATGTTATTGCTGTAACTGAAATCTCAGAAAATATGTCAATGACTTCTAAGATACCATCCCAGGACTGTACATTGTAGTTGGATTCATCTGCATAATGTTTCTTCTTTCACTAATGCCAACAGGACATAAAGTATATTCTGTGTGACAAGGAATTACTTTGTCTTTGCGTAACTCTTTTTCTGCCCAGAAAATACAATAGATCAAAGGGGCCTTGGATGGATCACCCATTCAGACAGAAGTATTAACCGTATTACTAATCTGTCATTCCTTGTTCCTGCTTCATGACTTGTTAAAGTGTCTTTTATTGACCCTGCACCCTACCCTCTCTAGGGATTTTGTGCCTTTTTTTTGGGGGGGGCGGAGGTGAAGGGGAAGTGGTGAGGTTTTTTTTGTTTTCAAACATATTAAGTATAAAAGCACAGTAGGATTGCTCATATGTATCCAAAAATTATTTCACATGGCTGGCGTTCTCATTTGACCACTTGTCATATCCACATTATTGAAAATTTCCAAGGAGAAGCCCATTTGTAACGCTGGAGTCACAAAGATGTTTAAAGTTGTAAACCAACATATGCTCAGATAAGTAAATTATAGAACAAGAAATAAACCCCTGAAGTCACAGATGATGGCACTCCTCTTCGCACAACTATACTTAAATAAGACATTAAACTTCCTTATTCTTATAAAATGTACCAGGAACATTGCAATTAGCTTAATGGAAATAAGCTATGACAGATTTTGTTTTTAAAAGATACCATTTACACTGTAGGGGGAAATTATTTTCTCTATAATATTTTTAGTACAGAGATTATGTAGAAACATGCACATCTGAATTAGGACAATTTGATGAATAATCGTATTCCTTCTACTTTTGTAATTCTTACTTTAACTGTATTCAGATATATAATATCTACAGAAGGCAGTGGACACTGCAGAACTTTAAAAAGGAAATGCAGTTTAAAAGATTCAAAACATTAGTTTCCTTTTCAGTGACTTCCAAACAAGCATTTAAAAAATATATATATTCTTATAAAAACCTTTTCTCTAACAATCTAAGAAACTTTTTTCTTGGATAGACTCCAAATGCTGTTAAAGTTGTACATCACTGAGATTAATAGTGATGTAAAGGGAGTTGTGAATTTTATTACAAGAATGTACAGATGTATTGTCTAGGGGCAGCAATTAAGCACTGGCAAGTAATTCTACGTCCTAATTCCTGGGAACAAAAATTCAGAGAGCTTGAAACCAGTACTTGGGTAGAATAAAAAGTTTGATACCATGCACTTATTTGACCTGGAAATCTAGAGCCCAGTACACAATCCTAAATCCTTATGCACACAACCAGTCTCTCCAATCATAGTACAGTTATTTCTGTGCACTCGAGTTTCACCTAGAAGAGAATCCTGCTGACATTAAAGTTTCTTTGCACAATTTGACATACTACTTTGATTTTGAAAACTCATTTCGCTGTCATTCCATCTATTACCCCAAAACTTCTTTGGGACTTAAATCCTTTGCAAAATCCAACCAGCTGGAAAAAGGATTTCATATCTTAAGAGCCACAGCCACACATAGGCCTGCCATGCCAGATGGCTTATATAGGGCATATATATTCCTCACTCTTCCGCAATAACATTTCTCTTCTCTGAAATCCACCTCCTCCTTCATTCACATTACAATATCACTAGGCAGGGAACCAGAGAGGAGAAATAAGGACTGCTGTCCACTTTAAATTCATTGCTTGCTCGTTGCATGTTACTCGGTAAATGAAGCATAAACACACCCTTCACACAAGAACTTCTGAGGATCCGTCATGCTCTTCAGTAGATACCAATGCAACCTGTAAGAATCTGGCTGGTACCGGGCAAGAGTGAGAGAGTCTGGGACATCACAGGGCATTGCGCAAATCAGAGCCGTGCAGTGCTACTACCTGCTGCAGGACAGGCGCACAGCCAGCGTCCAAGGGACAGCACACAATAACCAATATTTATCTTGTTTGTTTTGGATCATTAGCAGAGAAGTCAACACATCCCACACACACCAGCTGTCGGGGGCTATCTACAGACGGCTTCACTGGGCACAGAACTGTAGAATTGGAGATAAAAACGAGCCAGTCCAGGCCTTTTCAGAATAAAATTATTTCTTACACAGCCCCTGCCTATGGCTTATGCAGTTCCGTTTTAAAAGCCCCTTATAGTAACAAAGTACCTGATATGCAGTTTACCTTTCTCTTTTTCTTAATTTCATCTTGATTCTCCTAATTATATTACCATGTACCACACTAATTGGTGTTCACACACGGTCAACTCAGCTGCAGCTGGTCAAATTTACTGTTTCACACACCTAGCACAATTTGGGAATCCTTAAAATTCCCATTGTGTTAGTTAAGCATTGCCTATAAAAAGGAAAATACTCCTGCACTATTTTCACAGTTCTTTTCCTTTTTCCAATTGTTTGTGCTAAAGGAAACACAGGATCTCAATTTGCATCTACCTATTTCCACCTCTTCCCCTATTGTCAATTCGCTTAAATTGCTACAGACATATTTAGGGACTGTCATAAGAGAAAATCCCGATGAGTGGACACACACCCCCCACCCTACCTCTAGGCATTCAGGATAAATCTACTAGCAGGTTTGTTTGTGACACTGTTACCAAATAATGCATTTCACCAAGAAAAAAAGCAGTCTGCAAATTGAAAACAAAAAAAACCCCGACAACACATAAACACCTGCATTAAAGTCAGGGTAATGCATTCTAAAATGAGCTATAACAATTCTATGGTACCAACATCTACCTTACTACTAATATAATCGTTTCACAAATATAAGGTCTGATTGTGAGCTTATGTGACATATCTGCAAAGCAGGGAATTGCTAGCAACCCATTCTACAGGGCAGGAGGCCAAGTGATGTAACTGGGGTTAAATGGGCAATCTGTATGAAAGCACAAATCAATCTCACGCTAAACACAAAGTCACAGAAAATTTCTTCCTCTGAAAATTAAGTTAAATTTTTTTTTTGTAAATTGTACAAAGTGACAGGGTTGAATCAACCAACCACTCACAGTCAAACAAACTTCATGCCAATACACTACCAAGCCAGCACCTTTTTTTCTGCCTTTGTCCAATCAGCAAGAACACAGTAATCTCCATTTTATTACACCAAAGGACACAGCACATCCCTGAGAGGTGCAGACTGAGCTAAGGTCTATTCAAGGGACAGGGAGTAACTAATGTGGGTTAACACAGAGCAATCTTTGAAAAAAATCTCCAAGCATGCTGACAAGAAAATTACTTTGCCTGAGGCAAGCAGGTGGTTTGTGGGATCTCCTCAATCACTTCTTCACCTTCTCATATTTACCTGTGAAAAGCAACTTGCCCAGGACAGCTGTACAAACCAGGAGACTGGTTTAGAAATTCAATGCCTACCAAACCAGAGCAGCAAGCTGATCTGGTGGGTACTGCAGCTATTTTAGCACCACACAAATTCACAAAATAGGTCATGATCTAACCCAGGTTACACAGGTTTCTGCAGACTCAAAATCATGCACAAGAATAGCAATGCAGAAAACCCATGGGAAGGAACGGTGCAGCACAACACAGTGATACCACCAAGGAAAGGAAGGCGGCACCAGAGGACAGATGTTCAGCACCACAAATGTGTTGGTCTTTTTTAGTAACAAAATAAAAATTAAAAATTTGTATACCACAAAAAGCCTACACTGAACCAAAAATTAATGAAAAATGTTACTAATGATTCAGTAGGGTGGCATTCATCCAATATGAGCTCGAGTTCAAGTGCACTTCAAGTTCAAGTGCTCTTGAAAGCAGGCTTTATCCATCCCAGTGCTCACCAGGCTACCTGTACAAAGCCCTGCAGCCGCTGTTATCTGTTCTGGGAAGCCGTAAGGCTTTCTCGTGCCCTCGGTGGTGGGGCAGCGGGGTGACAGGCAGGCGGCATGGCCTCCTCCAGAGCACTCCAAGCTCCCTCCCCAGCAGCCACGTGTATGCAGTTGGCACAGGGAGGACCAGAAGACCATGTCCTTGTACAACAAAACTCTCCTGTCATCCTGGCTGAGTCATTGCCACGTAGCACAGGTTGCTCCAAAGGCACTTAATAAGAACGCATTAACCTTGAGTACGTCACCAGCAATTACCACGATTTAGATGGCAGCACTTGAGCACAGACACCAAAGTGTGTCACTGTTCACGCCTTGGAAGGACAATGCCCTGTGGGTAGTCTCTGTCTGCACACCCTCACCTTCACCCCGGGGTTTGGGTGTCTGTGCCCAGGTGCCAGCAGCAGGGCCTGCAGGGAATGTCTGTGAGGAGCGGCTGGGGCTGCTCAGGGCTGGTTCCAGATGGTTCTGCAGCCGCCCCAGTGCCGGGCATAGCTGAGCCTGTCAGCGAGGCTGGTTGCACCTCTGTGGAATTGTATAAGGGAAATGGCAAAATCCTGCCTGGCAGCAAGGGGAACATGTGAGGAAAAGCGTCAGGAAAAGAGTGAGGAACAGCCCTGCGAGCGCCCTGCGTTGGGAGAGCGGGAGGCCAAAACAACACCACCACAAACAAACCAATCCAGTGGAGGTGAGAAGCGGGGTGATTTTTTAAAAAATCATGTAAGAAAAGAAGTGATAATCAAATTAATATAAACATAATAATAAGCAGTATACTGGCCTATCATCATCAACACAGGGAATACCTTAAATCTGCACAGAACTGATCATGATATAGTTCCCATCTATACAGACTATTCTTGGGAAACTGGGATGCCAAGGGAAAGCTGGGTGCATACTGGGAGGATGTGAAGATAGAGCAGGCAGTTAAACCACACAGTCACTCCATAAAGAAAGGTGGAACGGGTGGTTCCAATTTCAATTTTGTAGCAGGATCCCAAGATTTAAACAAGGGGAAAAAAAGGCAATTTTAATGTTAAAATGCAATCTGTCATTTCTGTAGAACCAGCAACGGCATGGATGTCAAGCTAAAAGAAAATGATCAGACCACATAAAGTTTATAATGTGGTGCTAGTGAGAACATTTAATTGATTTACAGTGCAGCTCAATATATAATCACTGTGCTATGAGCAAAGCCATAAGGTAGCCCATCAGTTCTCAGTGGGCTTCCTGAAGAGCTCCATTCACAAGCCTATTAATTCGCTTGGGTCCTTCAGTGTCCACCATTCAGGTTTAAATCACTTGTTTCCCATTATGCTGTGTACTATACACTGCAGGCTCATAAAATCAAGCATTAATATTTCTATCAGCAGGGCCTCTGGAAGTCAGCTTTAATTACTATAGGTGAAATCTTCCTAATCTTTGCAAACAAAAATTATTAACATACAATGAAGTAGTAAAGTTTATTCCTCTTAGTTGGAAAGAACATTTAAAATCAATATATTTTTTAAGATGCCAGAAAAGATGACATTTTTTTCCAAGCAAATTCAGATAGTGAATTGATAAATTTATGAGCCTTTCAAGTTCTTTAAAGGCTGCGTTTTTCATTATACACCTTCTAGACTTTGTGATTCAGTTCACAGGAAAAATAAGCCAGATGATCTATATGGCTAAAACTGACAGCAATATTTGCTAAACGTGTCACATGCACAAAATAATTCTATAACATTTTATTTAATTATTTTTAATATTTATTCATTCAAATTAAATACTTCCAGATAAGATGAGTTATTACATTACTTAATGTCATGTCCCTCACTTACATTTGAGCATGGTTTTGATTTACATTGCAAACTAAGATCTACAGATCGTCAAAGTCAGCTTCAACAAATAAAAAAAGCAAACAGGGCAGGATTAAACAATAATATAACAGTCGCAAATCAAATGCTCTCTACACTCCTGTGGAATATAAACACCTGTTTACTGGGTTTTGAAAAACATACAGTGATTTAAATCTCCTTAACAATTTGACAAAATAATTTTATTGCAGTTTAAAATATTGCCTGCAAACAACCTGACAAGCAATGAAGAAAACAATATTCCAGGTGCCACTTCAAATAACATTTTTTGTGCCACACAAACAACAAAATTTAGAATTTCGCTTTTAAACTAGAGCTCCATCATCATCTGTGACTTGTGATACCTAAAAGAAGAATATCAGAGAACAGCAATCTTTCAGGCTCACATCCAGCTCTGAGGCTCATATTTCTTTCACTTACATCCTTTGTCCAGTGTTTAGCTGCTACTTATTTTTTCAATGAAAACACTACCACAGTAGCAAAATCCCCCTTTTCATCAGCAATGCTAACAAAAAAAATATTAAAAATCAACAACATGGAACCCCATCCCTCCAATACACATACAACAGCCTGCTTAGGGATTCAACCTTGCAAATTATCCATCAGATTAGGACTTTTAAAAAATTAATAACTGATGCCATTAACAAGAAATTATTTATTACATTACATAAGATAGAAAAATATAAACAAATATCTCCAGGGGTTTATATTATGGTATAAACCTACCAACAGTCAGAGTTAAAATTAAAACCAAAGCAAACAGGCGCTGTCAAGTTGCCACACTTGGCTGTTATGAGACTTGCTCTGTCCTGCGAACCAGCTGGTGCTTGCTCCTCAGGGACAAGGACATTGCCCCTCCAATACCATTGTTGACTGTCTCCCATCACATACTCTTTAAATCCATCTTACTCCTGTACTGTACATAACAGCTAGAGAATGTAAATTAATTTTGTCACTTAAATGAAAACAGAATTTTTATCACTTAAAAACTGCATTTCAGTTGCAGTGAAAATAGCAATTCATTGGGTCAGCACCGCGCTTAGAACAGTAATCCTTATAGATGAGAGAGGGAGAGGAAAACAGTGCAACACCTCTGAATTACAGAGGATGTATGCATTAAAACACACTGCTGGGTAGCATTTAGAAAATGCTAAAAAGAGACAAATGCAAAGAGATAAAAACCATATCCTGCCATGAAACTTACTACAAAATTCCCATAGATGCCAACTGATAACTATCACAGTGTGGCAGGTTTGGGGCCAAAGGCAGACCTCTTAAAGATATTTTGAAGATTATACCAGATCTTGAAATTTCAAAATTAAAACACTTCACAGTAGTGATCATCACGTAAATTTGGTTACATTTTGTAAACCATGTATAATAAAGATTTGTAAATTAATGTACATAAATACCTTAATCTGATATCCCCCCCCTTAAAGTCAATGGAAATCTCTTGAAAAAGCCTGACAGTTTCATTCTAGCTACAGCATTATTAAGCAAAATAGCTAGCAGATGTAGTAAAAACCCCCACATTTCAGTAGCTGACAAACCTCCCTGCCACTGTGTACTTGTGCCACAGCTTTGTCTGCGTACGCACATATTGAGAGCTAAGAGGTTTGAAAATTTCTGGGAGTCTTACAAAGCATGAAGTTACTAACCAGGTTATCCTGTCAGGATTGAGACTGAAGGATAACTCCATCTCTCCACATGCTACATACTATAAGAAAAGTATGCAGTTCTCTATTTCAGTAATTGCTTTGTTTAGGCACATTGCAGAACAGTTACACTGAATATGCATCTACTTACAATATGTCAGTCAAAGCCTCTAAATATAATAACATTAAGCTCCAGCAACAATCTTGCAGAGCAATGCTTCTTAGTAAACACTCCTGGATGGATTCTGGGGGCTGTTCCTCTTTGCAGTTACAAGCCAAGGCTACATATCCTATCACTGTTCACAACAAACAAGATCTAGGACAGCTGATGTTCCTTTCTAGGTGACAGCATGAGCTCTGTTTTAGAGCTTTGAAGAAAAACCAACAGACTTTGAATTCGTTCACATAATCACTTTGACGCTACCTGAATCTGTATAACACTGATGAGATATTTAACTTGTCCTATTCAGGTGGAAGAATCCTGAAGCCTGGAGTAGTTCGTATATGATTTCACATGCTTTCCATCATCAACTTCCACCTTCAGCAAAATCATTTACTGTCTTTCACTCTAAAGGTTTATTAATTTGATCAAGGGCAAAGGATAGGTAGTGTGTTCCACCAGTTAATAAAGTTTATAAAGCACTAGGGGATCTACTTGGATGAAAATCATCACAGAAATGCAAGACTTAATCAGCTGCTAATGCCAGGGAGATGTAAAACTCATTTAGAAATTAGAAGGGGTGGCTGAGCAAGCAGACAAAATTGAAAAGTTATATTATGAGACACAGGTGCAAAGACTTTTAACTTAAGGTTAGGCTTTTAAGGTTTAGAAAGAAAGTACTGAGAAATGCACCTGAGGCGAGGAGTTGAAAGGATACTCAGATACAATGGATGTGCTGATCATAAGAATTTACAAATGGGGGAGCAGGAGGCTCCAGCAGAGAAAAAAATATTTTAAAAAATTATTTAAACATTGAAGCTCTGTCAACATAATAAACTAGGAAGTATAATAGAAGTGACAAGATTAGAAAGCTGTAAAAGAACACTGTATGATCCAATGATGACTGAAAGAGTAACCTGCAAGCCAGTCTGAGAAGACATATAAGAGGGATGGCTGTGTGTTCAGAGTGGTTCTGGACTATTAGTCACCTGCAGACTTAATAACAACATATCCATACATAAACAGCATTCGTTTTTTCAATAAAGCACTAATATTCAAAAGAAGCAAACGAATGAAAACACTAACTTTTCTGCACTTCAAGATAACTCCACTGGTTCAGGTGGGTATTCTTTGGTAAATAAATCGGTGATGTAACAAGTGTTATTACAGTGCCATCTAGTGCGAATGAGGCATTCAAAGGAAGGTGGCAGATGGGTGAAATCACTGCAGCCCACAGCACCACCACTGCCTGCCCAGGAAGGGGAAAGCCTCTCCACTGGGGCCATGGTAGTTAGCAAGGCCATCCCGCTTCTTGCTAGGAGTTAGGGGACCTGGCTCAGAGAGCAATTAGAAAAATATTTCCATTCTTGCCTTTGGGTGAATTATTACTCTGAGTATCGGTGTCACACATTTTGCATTTTTAAGTATCTGGACTATGTGCTGGGCTACTTTTCTCCATCATAGTCACTTGCTCCTCCCTCAGTCACACAACTGAGAATAGCTTTGTGGTGACAAACACAAAATGCTCTGAACATGAGAAAATATAACCCTGATTTGCCTGAATGAGAAAAAGCTATGATCAGATTAACAAGCTTAACAGCCTGTGAAATACTCACAACAATTCCCAGTTCATACAGACTGCTCATAGATATAGGAAGCCCATTTCTCTCATGATACCTTAAACACTGACAAGGTGGTTGATGCATCAAGTGACAAGCTGAGAAGAGCAGTACGAGAAACAGTGATTAACTGTGAATGTTGCATCTGTTAAATTCTAACCTCTTAGACTTACTGTACCACAGGGGTTTTGAAAACTCGTTGAGGAGGAGGTGCAAATCCCAGCTGCTCACAAAGCTACAAAGAAAGCCTGATTACTTACTGTGCATGCAAGTGACCTTGGGGGATCTCAGTCAGATCCCCAGGGGAACTCCATGAAGGAAGAGTCACTCCAAAGTGCTGGCTTCATTACAGAGTTTTCTATTACATCTTTTGTAAAGACAGATTTGGGTCTAAAATGAGAATGTCTGCTCATATCTTTGCCCACAAGTGACAAATACTCATTAAATCCACAGTAGTTTCCATGCAAACCCTGGAGACAAGAAAGGAAGTTCTAAGGCACAGCTGACATATGAGCTTCAGAGCAGTTTTGTTCATTTAACTTCCTTCAAAATTATACAGTCTTATATAAATTCTGTAGGCAATACAGAAAATCACAAAACTTCCTATAAAAATTCTGAGAATGGCTTTGTGACTGCTACTTCACAGGGTAGAGTGACCAAGATGTACATCCTGAGCAAGTGCAGGAGCTTCAATTTCACTAAGGGCGCAGTGGAAACACCTTCTCCTAGCAGGACTATATGAACAAGCTTCACTCTATTGCTATACCCACGGCTGCTCACTTTTTGATGTCAGAGCTCTGCAGCCTAAGAGATACAGGCAATGAATCAAACTTGCTCTAAACAAAATGAGAAATTTCCTCTTGAAATCACAAACCACAAATCAGGAGCCATACACTTGTCTCCTCTCCTGCCTACACACAAACATGCACCCATACACACGTTCACTTTATTTTATAAGAGAAGTAAAAGACAGAATTATTACCTGCCTAACAACCACAATGCATGCAGAAGTGCTTTCTATATTGCTTTACTTCCTTAAGGTCTTTCATGGAATGATGATTCATAAAAATGGGCCTAGCATGGTTTCATTGGATGGTCTCAATGTCCAAAGGTCAAAATAAAAGCAGAAGACATGCTTGTTTGAGTCTCTCTGATCCTAAGCTAGCCAGAGACTTGTTTTAGGCTCTGCTCAAACTACCCTTGAAACTATCCTTCCCGGATGCAGGAAAGAAATCCAGCCTTTTTCCTCTTACCTAGCTCCTTCTACTTAGACATTCAGACATACAGAGGTCCCACATAAATCCCAGACCCTTTGTTTTGCCATTTATGGTTCCCTAGAGTCATATTACAATAGCTTTGATTAAAACACAAACCAAGTGAGTAATTGCAGGCTTTTTAATTTTACAGCATCAGTTTGTCATTGTAATGGATATGTTGGAACACGAACGTCTCTTAATGAATTAAGGAAATGCATATTTAGAAGGACTTAAAACTGCCCATGACCAGCAACCTCATACACTCACACAAAAATAAGAGAGGAAGAACAACTTCTCTTGTCAGTGATACAAACCCCCAATAAAAATGATGAAATGTATGTCCTCCTGACTGCAGCTCACAAAGTGCCCTGTGGCTTCATTGGATATCATTAAGTAGACCTCTTAGGTACTTATATTTTACAGGCCCTTCCATATGTATGTATCCATAGCGCTGAAAAAAGAGTGAGAGGCATATTGTAGTGGAACTGCTGGAATACCATTTTGATTGTGAAGATCTAATGAGTAGATATACTCACACTTGGACTACCCCTCTGATAAGCAGAGTAAACCCAAGTATCATTAAGGAAACTGATCAATTTTTTCTGACGCAGACTCCAAACAAGTAGGAAATCCATTCTGACAGCTGTTATAAATAGCCAAATACAGGGTTGAGTGTTTTTTGTAATTTAAAGGAAAAATAATCATTAGGGATTGGCACACACATTACATAAGTAACATTGGCTGGTAGAGAGCATTTCATAAAGGAGGGACGTGCCCTCCATCTCTGCTACCAGACTTTTAAAGCAACAATAGGGAACAGCAGAACTACAATGTCACTGCTACGGTCACGCCACTGAGTATTTCTGCATCATGGTCAATACTGCCAGCTATTGTTTTCCAAATAACATGTACCAGGTTAAACTGAATTGCCAAGTAGACCACCACTTTTTCCTTCCACTTTATGCACGAAAATTACATGCACCTGTGTGCACACAGAGTAGTAAATGGATAAATGAATGCAAATTTTACCCCATTCAGGAAAGATATTTCTTGGCATTGGAACAGAGCTTAAAACAAAGAACAACAACAAAAAGTTTTTCTACATATGCCAGAGCTACCAAGGCAGGAGCAGAGCTTTCTTCATGGTGCATTGCTCCCTCCCAGTGTTTCTTGGTGTATACATACGACTCGTGAGGATTTCTGGGTTGGGTGGTCTCTGCTTTCCATGGCAAAGCAATTTCTCCAGCTGAAACAAGCAGGAGATAACACCACACTAAGCTGCTCAATGCAGCTCTAACTATTGCCCAGACTTGTTGGCGGTTTGCCAAGTTGCACTGCCAGAATGACTCAATTTTTTTTCCTGATTTTAGCTTAAATCCTTAGACATGATGAGCACCTGCAATTCATAATGATTAGAAAGTGGCAAGTATTCAGTAACTCTTCTGTTCTACCCCCGAGATCACAAGCTTACTCCACACTCTAAAGATTTTAATAGCTTTTCTGTAGCATTTAAGCACTGGACTTTTAGGAAAGCGTTTTCCATTTCTGAGAGACACAGCTCTAGCTGGACGTAACCAAACAGCGTGGCAGGGGCAGCGGATTTGGAAACTGGAAATACATATTTATACTCTGCATCTTCTTTCCATAGGTCTCCCCCTGCACTGACTAAGCAGACTCCAAAGTGATATAATTCTGCTACTTTCTACCGACATCCCAAACCCTCCTTTTTGGATTTGCAGCTCTTTAATAGCGTCAACACCACTCCACTGTAGCCCCAAAGATTTACTAAAATTGCTATTTACTCACATTGATGACCACATTGAATGAGACTCCAATTTAGCAAACACTTGAAGTACCCACATGGTCCAGTTGAGTTCGGGGAAGCAGCGTGTATGGGTGAGTGCGGGGTCAGGACTAAAACTGAACGCAAAGTACATTTGCTGGATACTGCTATACAATCTTTCTTAGTATTGCTTTATTTATGGTGATGGGAACATCCACACCCACACCTCTTAACACCAATTATTCTGAGCAAAACTACTCAATACAGTGTCTCTTAAAATGATCCCTCCACAAACACTTATTTTATAACTCTTGCAAAAATATTTCAGTCCCCCAATCACTTCCATTTGGCAAACCATTTCTAATATATAAAGGAAATAAATATACTTCAACAAATGTACCTCCCTTCATTTGCATACAGTTTTCTGCTAAAAATCAGCCCTTTTCCCAAATGCAGCACATGTTTGATAAACATAAATTGACTCTGCTTCCATTTTTTAGCAGAGGGATGTATGTTAAGAAATAAAAATGCAAGCGATTGTTCCTACTGCTTGCTATTCATTGCTCAGATACTGAAAGTCTCTTTATGAATAACATGAATTGATGTTCTTGTCAGTAACAACAATATTTACAGAATGTATGTTACATTAAAGAGGAAATTGAAAGTAAAGCTGTGATTCCACTAAAAGAGACATTGAAACATGCAGACTATCTCACCCTCGCAAAGTCTGCTCACCTTTTGCCAAGATGTTTTGCTTAGTATTCATAGACCTTTTGTATTTGATGTTGACTATTTAAATCAGTTATTATCTGTCAAAGTAGGTCTCTGCAAACATTTGTGATATCAGAAAGAAATAAACAGCAAGTTATTATAAAGCATAACAAAAACCTGGGCTTTTTCATAAGCTAGAGAAAGCTTCCATCATTCAACTAAGGATGTTCCTTGTGGGAAACACATAAAATGTTCTAAAAGTGAAATACAAAAATAAACAGTTTGTCTGATTCACTTTCCTAAGGAACAACTAGAGGCTCCATTAGCACAGCAGCTTAGTACCAAATGCTACCATTAAAATTAACATAGAGCTGATCATAGTGCAGACCACAAAGGTCCCATCAATACCAGCGAACACAAGAAGAAACCTCATCTGAATAAACGTATCTCCACCATTTTCAACCTGGTGAAACTACGGTGCTTAACTCTTTCTCACTATTTTGTTAAGAAAAATAGTTCATTTTCCTTAAAGTAATTCCTGAATTCATGAAAGGAGAAGAACAATGCATTCAGCACATAGTTCTTAAGGTGGATAGAAAACTATCACATTTTATTATTTACTTGGAGATCAATAAACACACTTCTAGCCCAAGTCCTTCACACCCCTGCAGCCATTGAAAATACACCCAAAACTCTCTAACTCATAACATGCAAATTACATTTCCTTTTCTCCATACACAGAAGCACAATGCACCAAAAGATACCTTCCAAAAAAACAGTACGAATGGAGCTTGCTTTACATTATCCAAAATACCTTTTTGACAAGTCCTTACTCACGCTCTTTGACCAAGGAAACTAGGGGAGAACAGCAGAGACCTGAGAGCAGTGTATGGGGTCAGCAGCACTCTCTCCTCTCAAGGACAAACCAACCCCATTCCCAAAGGAAGGAAGGAATCAGTCAGTCCAGGGGATTGCTGAGGAGTCTTGCACAGACTCACCACGGAGAAAAAGCAGCATAAAATAGGCCCTTTTAAACAAATAGTTTGAAATTATGGACTTGCTGATACAGATCACCTAACAGAATGTACACAGGAGATTTTAACAAAATACATCTCTGGGTAACCAAATTCTTCCACCCCAAAATTCCTAAGCCAAGTAGTAGAGTACAGTAACTAAGAGAAATTAATTAGGAAATATACAAAACAACAACAAAAACACCAAAAGAACAAAACAGGATACCTGGAGAAGGAGGGAGTTGTAGTTATAATTTCACCGCACTATATATCATCCAAAAAAAAATGCTATTTCAAAAGACTGCTGCAAATTTAAAAAAATTTAAAAAATCGTAACAATGCTGAATATATGCAGCAGGGTCCATGCACCAATGGAGAGATGATGCCTTTAACAGGTTTTTCTGTTATGGTTACATTCAAAGCAGACAATTATGCAAATAAAAAGAAGGAAATCTCTGCAAAGGCAAATACTTCTCTCTCACAGGAATGAAAATGAAAACAGTATTAATCATATGGCTCTTGAGAATTCGATATTAAGCACCACTAGTGACAAAAGATTAAAACCAATAATTCAAATACATTTCAACTGTCATATAAATCCATTAATTTTCCTTTCTCTCAAATTTTACATTTCTCATTTCTTTCCTCGATGAAAATAGGAAAATGGCTTATGGGCAGGGATGGGAAGCAAAGAAAGCAAATCAAATGGAATTGCAACAGGCAGGTAAAAAGCAAGCCATGCTTTGAGCCAAGACAGCTTCTTGAATAGATTTATGTTACTGCAGAACTGAAGTAGTGTGCCATGATTTTTGATAGATTTGCTGAAGAGTATATTCTCAAAGCCAAACAGAAAATGCACAGTTACATGGAAAACATCGTAATAAATTGCCCTAATTTGTCTATAATAATTTTGTCATGCTACATGTGCAAAAATTTATATTTTTAAGTGAAAACACACCTTTAAACACACATGCCTCAAAACTTCAGGTTTTCAGGCAGACAATTTTGAGAACTGGCATCAGCAGGCTCATACATTTTGTGGCAACACTTGGTAAACCTGACTCATGTGTAAGACACTTTCCCTTTTGGTTGAGAAAAAGAACATAATTTTCTTCTACCTGGACAGTGAAACGATGCACAAGTCAAATGGTAGGACACCTGCACTTAGAGCAAGAAAGAAGAGAGCAACAGGAGAAAAATCATGCTACTTTTTATAATAAATCTGAAATGGAGAGTCAAACTGTCCTTAACTGGAGCAATAATTAAATTGTCATCCAGAGGTGAAGCTTAAACCTCCTTTTGTATGAAACTGTTGACAAACATACTTCATTAAAGTGCCACTCTTGTTCCTACAGCACTTCTGAGAATGCTGTTATGCAATTCTACCTCTCTCCTCTTTAGTTCCTCAAGCAAAGTGCTCTGTCTCAAAATCAAGAGAGGTATCTATACCTATTCTGTCTCTCCATCAGCCCTGCCAACACACCTGGACATCAGTAGCTTTCATTCTGCAAGCCGAATCTGGCCCTTGTTGACATCTTGTATTCCAATGGTGCTCTCATTACTACTCCGATAGCTCATCCCTCTCACTGTATCCATATAGATACAATACATGTGACTGAACCTATTATCTCCTTCAAATGCTGCCCTTCAAATTATACCATAAATTGGGACAGTGTTTCTTCTTTGCCTGTTTATATGGCCATCTCCCCTTCACATGCTGCTTGCTGGCCCTTACATTTCAATAAACTACTTATCAAACAGAAGTGGTACAACAGCCTTTCTCAAAACTGGAGTGAAATCCCCAATGACAGGAAATCCGTATAGTGACGTGTTTGGAAAAGAGGTTTTTCAGGGCTTTTTGTACAGCCCCAGTGAAAACTGGACGTTGCCCAAGAGCAGTTCTTGCAACACAAATACTAATTTAGCAACGTGTTTCTGTTTTAGCAAACCCAGTATCTGCTTTATAAAAATACGACTCCCCTCCTACCAAGCTGCTGACTGACATATTCTGCTTCTTGTCACTGAAACTTAGTATCATGCTGTGTTTTCATGTTGAGATGAAAATTGGAAAATAGATATACAGGTTTATTCTGTCATCTTGACAATCTGTTTTTTCCTTGTGATATTTTAATCCACTTTCCATACTTTCAACATTAACAACTTCTGACAAACTTTTCTTCTCCCATGAAGATAACATCCTCATAAATGACCTTACACTATTTCTGAGGCTTAGAACATGAATTTATTTCCTTTTATCACTTTGTACTAAAAAGGAAGAAAATGAACCATTATTAAATAGGGCTTTCCTCCCCTCCTTTTTAATTCTCCTTAGGAATAACAGTTTCTTTTCCTTTTATCTTTTCAGTCTGAACTACAGGTACAGACCTATTATATCACTTGCTGATGCCTTTAAGCATAATATTTCAACTCAAATACATTCCTTAAATCAATGAAAATGAATTAAATTAGTATCTGCAGGCAGAATGAATTACATTAAATGTACAATGCAAGGCTTACACATTTTCCTCCATGCAAAACCATTAATAATGTGTGCCAGGCAATCAAATAAACAATTTTATCCAAACAAAATGTAATGTCCATATTTTCAATTTTTTTCTTATTAAAAAATAAGATTTTTTTGAATGACAGTATTCCAAGAGAAAAGGTAATAATCTATTTTCCCACAGAGAAAAGGAAGGCAGAGGATTTTCATTTATATTTTAAAGAATTATACCACTTACAAAAAATACTGGTTTTCTAGGACTGAAAAGTGAATTTCTTTCTTCACCCACAAAACAAAACAAAATCAACTGTGGAAAAAGGGATCCATGTTGTTTGATACACACATATTTCTGCTGCCAGTGTGGTATTTTTAGGAGCAAGACGTTTGTACGCAGCCTGGTCTCTGCTTGAAAGATGAGTAAGGATGTGAATTTCTGATAAACACAGTTATTCACAAGAAGCAAGGCTAGACACATGTACATATTTAAAATGAGACACTGAATATCCAGTAACATTGTCATCTGGGATTATTATAGATAAAACTGGGATTTGCATCAGTTCTTCTTGTTAAGTGTTTGGCATCACCTCCAACACTTGTGCTTATAGATGCTGAACTATGTGTTATAAACCTTACTCAGCTGACCCATAAAAAAAAAGTACCTTCATTAAGAATAAAGGTCAAACAGCATTATAAATTCCTTAGATAAACAAATTGTGAAAATGACTGCTATTTCCACAGCATCAATGTGTGTGATAGCCATAAATCCAACAAGAATTAACTATTTTAGGAAGTAATAAAGTTGCATTACAGACACTAATAGTATGTGCTCACTAGGTCTAGCTCAGGCAGTAGTCCCAAGGGATACTCCACTGTCCCCTCTCCCTCTAAATTATCTAAAGGAAAAGGGCTTTTGCATCTCCCAGAAATCATTTTTTCCTTTGAAAGATAAGGAAAGATAGGGAATACAGAACAAAAACAAGAAAAGCTTTCAGACTTGTTTTCCTTTGCTCCTTTCTGCCTGAAGTCTAATTATCTTATTTCACCCCAACCTCAAAGCACCTCACGGTTTTTCATGTGTTAACAAGGCACATTCCAAATGGGGCAGGGAAGCAAAGCAATTTGCTCAAGCTGCCCACAAAGCCCACAGGTTTCTCCAACTCCAGCCGAACGCCAGAACCACCATCCCCTGGCTTTGCAATCACTAAGAATCCAGGGCCTTTTCCAAATGTTCATTCTAAGTTCCATTTTAGCACAGCTAGTGCTGCCTGCAAGAGAATTTTCCTGATATGAGAGTGTGGGGATCTTGTGCTGGCAAATTCAGCTGACAAGAGCTCTCCAGTACCCACTGGTAACACGTCTGTGGCAGCCAGGGTCCCTGCTGGGGACCAGTGCACACTTGTCACCCTGCTGCGGTGACAGGAATCAGAAAATACATCCTGGCCAAAATGAAATCAATGGCAAACACCTGCTCGCTGGCAGATTAAACCTCACACCTGGAAGACATTCCTTTTGAATAGAAAAAAGACAGTGTTTGTAGCAAGGTATTTTTTTAGATCTTGGTGGTAGTGTTTTCAAAGACCTGTGGAAGCATCTAATTTCAGATGATGTCACATAGAGAAAATGAGTGATCACACTTTTTTTCCCTAGGATTTGAAACAGACTAAAGAAAAATTACTTCCTCTTATTTTTTAATTAGAATTGCCTGCCCCTCACCAGGTGGAAGGACACTGCCTGCAGGAGCTTTTTTATTGGCTAAAACCTTGGTTTATATAATCAGCATGGTAATTAGCGAGCTCTTTGCTATTAAAAGGAACTAATTACTGCTATATTTTGCCAATTGATCCATGCCCATGAAGCAATTTAAAAATGTAAATAGCATTCTGTGAACCACTTAAAATGTACAATATCAACACCAAGAAAATGTAGCTGGAAGTTGTCTTTGACTAAACTCCAATCTATAATTCTCCAGCAGTTGAATCAAATCTGTGTGGAACTGGAAAATGAAAATTATTACTTTAAGTCATATATTGTTCTCCACTACTTGTCAGATTTCCTTTGCAAGGGATGGGGCCTGTTAGAGCAAGTAAATACTCATGTCAGATTCTGTGACACTTTCACAGGTGATCTCGCAATCAGACAAAGCCACGAAGTTCCTACACAGGTAGCTGCAGAGCCATTGGATTTCCCTGGGTGACTCCACAACTTGCAGCGATGCTGCTCTTTACCCTGAGGCTTCTGGGAGGTTTTCATGTGCATGAAGTCCTACTGGTCACCTGGAGAAAGGGCCTTCTGAGAAGCAGTTTGAAAAGAAAATCACCTTTGCTCAAAATTAATGATTAGCATGGATCTGAAACTGTTATAGAATGAGTTACTTACAACTTTGTACTCTCTGCCAAGTTTTCTCATGCTTCAAAAAGAAATAATAAATTATCCAACAATTTCTAATATTGAAATGCAAGGAGGAGGGAGAAGAATGAGGGGGAGATGACAAGAGGGTGGACGCGTGTCAACTGTTCAAAGAATTTCCCTTATTCAGGGAAATCTCAAGTGGAATCTTGCCTCCAATGAAGTCAACACACAACTCAACGAGCTCAACAGTGCCAGTAGTTCAGCCTTGACCTGCTGTCTTAAACTCCATCCTCTAGTGCTCCATGAGCAGTCTGGTCCTTTCTCCCTGACCTGCTCAGGTGTCACTTCATTTCCAAGATAGCTGTGGCTCTGGGGCTGAACCCATTCTTTTAGATATTAAAAAAATTATTCTCCCATCAGCACAGCAATCCAACACGGTATTTATAGGCTCTACTACAGTGCCAAATCATTTTACAAACTGAAAGGACATCACTAGTAACTGAAATGGACGCACTTTTTGACAGAGATCATAAGTAACTATGGCTGGCCCAATTCAATTGCTATTAAAGTAAAAAGCAGACTTCAGCGAGAGCTGGGTCAGGCTCTAAAATCCTGCAGCAGGGTCACACAGTGCCTGCAACAGGAAGGGAATATGGATTTCAGCTCAGACTTTCATAAGAAGCAAGGTAGGTCACAGTCCTCGAGGGTATGAGGACAACCATATCCCTGTTCACATACTCCTGTGTAAATTTGATGGGCACTTCATGTGGATAAGTGATTTCCACTATTTGTTCAGATAACTTTCATTCTGTGCTCCCACAGCCACACTCTTCTGCCAGCATTAATACTACCAACGTGCTATTTCAGAGCAATTTCTTTAAGATCATGAATTTCAACAGTTAAATGTATATTTCCCTACTCTGCTCCTTCTTATTTCCATTTTTTTTAAGAGAAAAGGATTATGCTATTTTGGCCTTTGCTCTTGTGGTTTTTTTAGTACATTAAATATTTTTAGGCTCTTAATTCCTTCCACAAAAATGAATGCTTATACATTAATTTTACTTTAAGAAATTTATTTTCACTTCCAAGCTGCAGAAACAGCTCTTACTGAGTATTATTTTTATCTTTCTTGGAGATGGGTGATTTATTTTTAATTGCTTCTTTAGGTCAGGATGCTGCTTACCAGTATGCCTGCATTTACTGTGTTGATTAATTTAAGCTTTTTTAAAAAGTAATATGTCAAATCCCTTTTTTCTCCTGGAAAGCGAAGCCATGGTGGAGAGAGAGATATCCATTATTAATCAGCATTAACCAAAAGTAATGAAAAACCCAAGAAGGATCTTGAAGACTTGAGTGCTCTTGAGTGAATGACTTTATACCAGGTTATACTTTTCCAGGAGAAGCTCTCCTAGGGAATTAAAGCACAGGGAGATGGAGGTCTAAGTCCTCAGAGCTATTGAGGTCCTTCATTTTTATTTCAAGGCAAAAAAGAAAACACTTAAAAATAAAAAAAAAAAGAAAAAGAAAGAAAAGAAAAAGAACAATCTCCAAGGTTACACAAAGATGTACATGAAAAGAAAGACCACGCCCAGCTCTTCCAAATACTAAACTCCATCTAATCCAAATCCAGCTGTCCACTCCCTCAAAGCTAACAAATTTCAACGAGGCTTATGTTGCTGTTAAAGAAACAAAATGTATCACCCTGTTCACACTGTTTAAAGTTTTTCTGTCCCCAGAGTGGAATTCTAAAAATACAAAAAAGCATTTTAGAATCCCCAGCTTTTTCCGTAACCAGCATCCCTGCACATGCTTCCTGTGCCCAGCAAAGCATTGGCTAAAGTGAGCCTAGACAGAATATAAAATTACTTTTTTTGCTCCAAAGTTTTATTTATTTCAAATGTAGATAAGGGATAAATTATTGCTAGTCCTGCTACACTATGTTCATGCTGTTCTTTTCATGCTATTCTTGGTGCTAAAGAAGGTATTGCTATTTCTTTAAGATTTTATTTGGGGGCCATAAAGGTGCCCCCCCATAAGCTAATGACGGCAACGGGACCTATTCATTTAGGATGAGTGGAACTGAGAACTATAACCCTACACTGCTTTCATTCTGGACTGTGAGCTGCCTACCAACATTTTGCCTGCTCCTTTGGCCCCTTTTTATTCTCTTCATTTTCAGGACAAGTGGTAATATATTCCCTTGGAAACATGACACAGCTTGGACCATCTGCTTTGTGAGAGACCCTTGTAACAGTAGCAGCTCCTCTCCTCACTCTACATATAACTAATTAAAAATGGGCTCATGATCAGTTACTAACATTTATCTTATATTGTATTATCCATTTGCTAGAGCAAGGCAGCTTCCAAGTGCATCAGTCTTGTTTTAAGAAAGCCAGCAACTTTTTGCAGGAAAAGGCCATAATATAGAACGAGTGACATTGCTCAGTGAAGGATACTTTGGAAACTAGACCCTTTTATAAAGTACAACTTCTTGTCTCTTCAGACTTCAGCACACAAGTGAAAATTTCAGATTTCTTCTGTCCTCAGAAAGTATTTGTCTGCATCACAATGCCATGACACAAATTGTCCCTGTTCAGTTTAACTGCAGTAACTAAACACACTTCTAAAAAAAGAAAGACTGTAGCAGTAAGAAAACTAACTTGGATGGATTCTAGTTAGTACAATTAGTATTTAATACTAATAATTCGTACCTCTGTAAGACATGCATAGTTACCACTAACAATAATGCAGGCTCCAATAACATGAGATAAAATTATAAGCATGCGTGTAGATAAACACTCAAAACTTCACCCTTTTTCACCTCCCTTCACAGACAACCCCACATCGACATTATTAAACTGATTTATATCCCTGGCTGGAGAAAAGCAAAAACCTTTCTCCACTTTACCATTTCCTTGAAATGAGCTTTCAGTCATAATCTATATTTTTATTCATGTTAACATCCTTTGCTAAATTCATAAGGCTATGAGTTTCAATAACTGAAATCAGTGTATACGCTCTTGATTGCTCTGTTCATTTCAGATTAGTTGTCTGTTTAACTGAGAAGCATTCCAGAGACTATTACCTGAATCCCTGAGACTACCTGCAGAGACCCACTCGCTGAATTGTTCCGAAAGCTGAGTTTGCAAGTTGAGAAAAATATTTGCATATTCAGTGACACAGGAGGTACCTTCTACTCACATGGGCATCTGGTGGCTGCGTATAATAAAATCAGTATTTCTTGTTTCTATTGGAAAACTCATACGTCCTCTATCCCACTGACCTATTTAACAGACACATTGCACAGTTCTACTTTGATCACCTGCCACATATCTGGATCTTCTTCCTTCTCATGTCACTTCCTATGACAGAATTGCAATTTGTGGTAGAAACATTTGACAGGACTCTCTACATGACCTTTGATAACCGTCTACTTTGTACTACTAAGTTTCATCCTAACTTTTAAAGTTTTCTAATTCTTTCCATGTTATATTCTGATTTTCCCTAAATAGAGAATGCTTCATAAGTTTGCCTCAGCAGATTTCATGAGTATATACCTCTTTCTTGCACCAAGGATCACTAAAAATATGAAACATAACCACTCTGAAAACTTGGGGGAACTCCACTGGGGACCATTAGGAACAGTCTCAGTAGCATGATTATTCTCCTAACTATGCATAAAAACACAGGAAAAAGCTCTTGTTAATCATTTCTACATAGAAGGACAGAAAATAAAGTCACCCAATATAAAAAATGGCAAGCAGAAAATAATTTAAAAAATCTTTTGCATTATAGGCAGGTTTCCACAAGCCACTATTGAAGCAAGTGCTTAGTAATAGTCACAAGAACATTTAGATGATTAAGACTACAGTGAGCCCAATTCAGGTACACATTACACACGTATTGTTCCCAATTCCCTGGGGCACACAGAGATCAATACCACAGTCTGAGGCCAGGGACAGCTTTTTTTCCCTCAGCACTGTGTTTTTAAACTGGATGCTCCTTACAGTAACACAGATCTGCTGCAATCCAGCTGAAACTAAAGGAAATACTTAGCTGTAAACCAGTTACAATTTATTTTAGCATCAACTCCTACAATTCAACTAAGGCATTCAGATGAGAAAAGGCCACAGGTGAAGTCTCTACACACGTAAGGGGGAGGAAAGACAAAAAGTCATGACATGTGGACACTTCCACTGCATTAGCTCTCAGTGGTGTGGCTCTTCACTGCCCACAGCTCCAAGCATTACAAAAAGCTCTTACTCTGCCATTATCTGCTTCGTAGTTGTTTTCAGCTGGTTAGAAGCCAAGGTCCAGCAACCCTGCACCGGGGAAAAGCTTACAGGAGAGCTTAATGGTGATCAAGGTCTTTACTATACACCGTGAAATCGAGAACAAGTTATTTCCTTTGTCATGCTTTTTATGTCGTCCTTCTTATTCTGCCGCTTCACCCAAGACAGCATTCATAGTGACACATGTAGGAGGAGGTGCAATTTTTGGCCCTGCATCAAGCAGCATGCTTAGCTCTGGTGGTACCATTTCCCTTCCCTCTTCTGCTTTTCCAAGTCCTAAAAAGGTCTCTATGCTGACTAATCAATAATTTAAGACACTCTAAAATGTTATAAATGCTCTATTTTTGTAACATTTACGCTTAACTGTGCAACTGTGAGAGATTTGTTAGCAATGGCACACCAGTGAGTTGGTCCAGAACGTACAGCTAAAGCTTGAAGTAACACCCAAGTTTTGACCAATAGAAACCATGGCAGCACCATTCCACAGACTGGAGATGGAGATTTCTGTGTAGACCAGTGGGGAGAATTTCTCTCTCCACCCCACATAAACATCACCAGCTGGATGTGAGAGACAAGATGAAGTCCTTCAGATGGATTAATTGTAATAAATACATAAGTAAAGCAAAGGAAGTTTGGATTGACCTTTGTAAACCTTTTCAGTTTTTCACCAAAGGTGGTCACAAAGTTGAAAATAGTTGGGCTTTGTTTCCATCTGCACGTATCACAAAAAGAAAAGACTACATAGTAGAGGAGGCCAGCAGTCAAATGCATGCCCTTCAAGAGGTAAAGTGTCTGGGATTTTTCAGGAAAAGTGGAGGGAAAGCAAGAGAAAGGGAGAGAATATCTTCCCTTGAACCGATGCCGGCACTAGCTGTCCTTGATGATGCTCTGGGCAACTTCATTTGGCATTTGGCTGTGGCCTCGCTGAGCAGCCTTTGATGTTGCCCCAGGCAATTACCATCTCACCTTTGGCTTCTGCTTGGTTGGACACCTTTTGTTGCCATTTCTGATTTATGTGATCAGATCTTATCAGTTTCACATAAATAAGACTCTCTTTGTCCATCTGGACAATTACATAAATCTTTGACGTAATCTCAAGCTTGTTCTTTTCATTTTTATTTAATTCACTTCAGTGGGTTTATTTTCTTTCCTCTCCACAATAAACTCAGAAAATCCCATTCTTCCTGCCTGGTGGAATGCCTCAGTTGCTTTGATTTTTCTGTTTTTTGGGGGTAGGGAGGAGAAATGCGCTTTCTTTGTATTTATCTCATTTTATACTCAAAACATTGAAGGCATGTCTGCCAGAGCCAGATATTCCATGCCCTTCTACTCAGGGCAATATATCTTGGCCTTATCAAGCAGGAAGATAAAAGATTTAGAATAAAATGGCTGCTAAAGCTGAGATCTCCTGCCTATTACTCCTGCATTAATAGAAAGAGTACTAAAAGCTGCCATCAGATATCTAGTTTGTTCATGATACTTTAACTTATTTCTTCCTTGACTGGAAAAAGCTGAATTTAGATCAAGACTGCAGCAGAGAGGTGTTATCATTTCAACTGTTTTGGGGAGTGGGGGAGGAATGTTTGACCAACCAAATGTTAGTAAATTTTTCACAAATTTTTACTGTAAATTTTTTACCCTCACTTTTCATATACATTCCTTTGGATCACATCTTGTGACTTCTCAAAGTGACAGGTCAGCTCCAAAGAACAACTTCATCTACATTTCAAAAAGTCTCCACAATTTCAGCTTTAAACAAACTGTATTGCACACACGAATCTACCTTCGAATTTATTTAGCAGCTTCCCCAGTACCACAAAACAGAAATCATTGTAATGAATGTTAATCCTGCAAAGGAACTACCCACAGATAATTGGAGCCACTCTAGCAGGAGGGTGCTCTTATCTAAATAGTCAATGAACTGGAGGGGTCTCCTCCCAGGTCTACAGGCTGTAGAGCCCAACAGGCTGCACAACATTAAAGACACATCCCTTATTTTGGAAAGTTTACACAGGAAAATTAAAACATAGCTATAAAAAAAAAAAAAAAGACTACCATTATATTAAAAGTATGAAGTACTCTTGCAAGAAACTGCTTTTAAATG
This sequence comes from Streptopelia decaocto, assembly GCF_964273445.1. Lineage (NCBI taxonomy): Eukaryota > Metazoa > Chordata > Aves > Columbiformes > Columbidae > Streptopelia > Streptopelia decaocto. The sequence goes on along the minus strand of NC_138666.1, from coordinate 13,392,238 downwards.
AAAGGCTGTATAGCGGAAAGAAAGTAGGAAACACAAATTTAGTAGCACTGACTTTTCAGAGCATAAAAATAACACAAGATGGCAATGAACTCAAAGAAAGATAACTTTCTGGTAAGATCAAATTGCCTGGGGTGACCAACATTTTAGCAAAAAGCCAGCCAAGTTCTGCAGTTAATATCTGAAGAAAACATAAACACAACAATAAAATACTATGTAAAGGCACTGAAGCAGCACTGCATGTGCCCAAAAGCATGATAACAATATGCTGCAACTATTTTGTAATACTGCAGACCTGACATCTTAGCATTTGTATTAACACAAACCAACTTTTAACTTCCTTTAAAATGTCGGGGACATTAAGCAGTATAAATTTTCACGAGGCTAACACTCTTGTGACTGCAGAAAAGCAATTGCAGAGGTCTGTTTAGATGGTTTACACAATACTATGTTGGCATTATATTTTCAGATGTGGCTGGAAAACACTTGCTCAGTGGCGATACTCGGGAACATAAGCCTAACAGCAGTTCTTAAAGAAACACCTACACACTAGAATATGTTTAGTCATTTTAAAATTAAAATCGCTCTTTTTTTTGGACTCTAATAACAGAAAGAGGTGCCTTTTTTTCTGGAATATTTCAATTTTTTAACCATCATCTGACCACACCGTATTTCAAAACAAACACCTCTTGGAATAGCACCCACTCAGAAAAATATATTTGGGATGAGCCCATGCCCCATCCCAAACAGCTGAGCTGAGATAGCAAATTCAAACCTTACACCACTCTCAAAACTCAGAATCCTTAAACCCACAAAACAACAACAAATAATCGCCAAACCCCACAACTGGTAACAAACCCTTCTACCAGCACCAGCTCAGATCCTCAGTCTCATGGTGAAACACCAAATACCTACAGCAGACTATTATCTGATGCCCTTAGTAGAACCATCTGTTGCCCCGTTAGACTTCGTTTGGTTCTTTTGGATCTTTACCACGACCATGATAATTTTGTAATCTATCAGAGAATAGAAAATAAGATCACATTTCTGCAGCTCTTAAATGAAATAATGTTTGTAAAACTTGTGCTGTTGAAATGGCAGCCAGGTGGGTCTCCCTAGTTTCCTCTCCTCCTGCTTGAATACTGTTTATTGCCACCCATACATGGATTCACAGCCCTAACAGCTTCTACAAATTACCTTTCCTCTAGAACATTATTATGGCATAATTACTATATCCCTACTAACTATAGTTACCAACAGTACAGTGTGCTGAGTTGGGTAAATCATTATCTACCCAGGCTTAGATGTAACAAATTTGCTGGGAAAGAAATAAATTATAGATCAATACTACTGGAACTAGAATGACCCATCCCACTTAATTAGAACTATCATATTTCAGTACATTTCAGACAACAGTTTTAAAGATTCAGTGAATTACTTACATGAAAAAGTCAAACCCTTAAATAAGCCTCAGTAAGGCCAGTCCCGCACCTATAACTCTGCAGGTTTTTTTAATGCACAATAATAATTTAATAGAAATGCCATTAGTTACAGCTGAATTTCAAAACCATAACTCCTTATAGAAACAGTATGAAACACTAAAGCTTCACAGCTTTACATGAGTTGACTGGGCTGATGAGCTGAGAACTTGTAGATTTCTAGATGGTTTAGCTCAAATACCTTCACAACATATCTCTGTGTTAAGTTTATCCTGCATTTTAGGAAAATTCTAAAAGACTGAACCAGTTAAGAGGCTTGACTGGAGCAGGCATACACCTACTAGTGTATCCACCTAATATCAAACTAAATCTTAGCATTGGAAGCTGTGAGAAGTCAAGCATGAGACTGATGCTATAAAGTAAAAAAGATTTGGGAGGAAACAAAACAAACAAACCTCAACCAAAACCAGACAAACCAACCCCAACAAAACAACCCACAGATATTTACTTATTCATCCTAGTTTTAGCAGAAGAATAGATATTTCCTTCAGTCCAGGATTCATTTATGTGATATACCTATTGTCCTCCTATCCTTGCAATTAACCTAAACAAGTTTTGGGTGAGAACATCATCCCAAATTGAGAGAACCGGAACCCTGCCCAGAGGAAGGACTTTGTTGGTGCTTCCAACCAGAGTCCAAGACACCCATCGTTCCTCAGCACCACTGCCTGGCCAGCAGCCGGTCTGTAGGTCTAGGCTGGAGCTCCGTGGGGCAGCCAACAGCCTCCCTGCTGCAAAGGAAGGAAACACAACTACGGCTTTCTGCCATCTTGTCTCTTCAAGTGCCGCCCTTCCCCAGGGTCAATGGCCTGTATCTGCCAAGATTCATTTTATGAACTGAACTACCACCTCCAGAAGAGCCCCTGGGAGTGGGTTTGGCTTTAATTTGCCTGGAGGATGCCATTTGCTGCGTGTTACATGGGGGAAGGAGCTGACAGTAGCGTAGTTTTCTGTCAGGCTATTTTTAAGTGCAGTCAAAAGGGTAAAGTCACAGAAATTATCTAATTAGACAAACCAAACATACAAATGAAGAAATATTTCTGTCTTGCATGCTGCTGGCATATCATCTTAGAAGAAGTAATTTTAAAAACAAAAAAGTATTTTTATTTTCCTTTGATAAGCTCCACAGAGTAATATCATCAACCATTTCAGGACTACCCTGGCAGGTCAAGCCAAATCTACTGCTGTCTATCAGACCACATACACAATATTCTTAACAGAATATTTAAATCTACCAAAATATTTTCTTCAGTATTAATATTTTCAAGTATTTTGATTTCCCTGTATCCACACAGGAACAAGAAGTGTGCATCATCAGCTAAAAAAAAAAAATCCTAGAAACAGAGCTTTTTATTTAATTTGTGCTCCTCAAAAATACAGCAGAAACTTTTGAAACATAATCCATTCTATTGTCAGGAAAGCAGCTCTGCACATTCTTCCTGTTCAAGGTATGTAGGAGAGGAGAGGGTGGGTTTTTTTACGCTAACTGTGCAGATCTAGATGTACAACAGCAGCAAGCTTCCCACACCATTCACACGGCTGAATGAAACTGATCGGAAAGATAAAAATTGGACTCAAGTATTTGCATCTCAGCCCGTGTTCGTGATTGAGAATAGAAGAAATATATTTTTGGCGATAATTACAGCTCCTGTGTTCCTTCACCCTGCTAATCACTGATTATGAGTTTCTGGGGAACTATTTAACTTCCCCAGCAGTTTGAGCTCCAGACTGAACGTGCTTATGAGCAACAAAAACACTGAAGCTGTGGCAGCTGAAGGCTGCCCACAGAAACGTGGTTATTAACGTAAGTGTATTGTAAAACACGCTTTGCATTTCTCAAACTGGATGCAAAATCTATCACTTGCAAATTTTCTATGACAAGCTGAAAAAAATGAGATAATGCCAAGAAGAAGAAAATCACCAACCAAAGCACTTCATGTGAACAGGTCTCTTCAGAGTACTAAACCCTAAACTAGTTCTGGAGTTGACAGCACTAACAAAACGGCTAAAAACCTCCCCAGCTGGTCCCAGCCCCCGCAGGGACCAGGCACAGTGGGATAAGCCCCATCACTACTCCTAAGTTACTCTAACTGTACTGGAGAGGAAGTCAATGACTTGGACCCAGGAAACCTTAGAGGGAGCCTGAGATGAAACTTACACCTGAGACAAGTGAGCAGGGAGGTTTTCACACAGTAGCTTCTGAAAAGAATGCAATTGTCATGAATTTGGGCTACTCTAGAACAGAATTTGTTTGCTGATAACACCTGAAACTCAGCAAAGATCGAGACCCTTTTATGCTTGACACTGTACACAGTTGCTCAAAGTCCTCTTCATGCTCAAGATCTACACACCGAAATACGTTAAGGCAACCAGGGTTTTGGAAAAGGAAAACGGCACCTTCAGATTAAAACAAATGCTTGGGAGATGATAGCTTAAGAACGGAGTAAAGAATTAAAATCAGTTCTTACCGTTCCCGACTAAGGGACAGACAGCGCTGTCCCGGCGAGGGGACGCGTGTGTGCCCTGCTCGCCCCTCAGCCTCACAGGGCTCGTCACAATCCGTGACACCTGTGGCGTCACCCGCCCGCCGCACTCCCCGCTCACACCAGCTCCCCCAGACCCAACCTGACGTCAAACCACGACTGCACAATCCCACCGCGTGTCACTTCCACCCCAACCCCCGCGTCCCCTCGCCGTCACCACCCGACCCGTCCCGCAGCACAACGCTCCACTAAACACTTTATTAAGCGGTTCCCGGGCGCTCCCCGTCCCCGCCGGGCAGCAGCGGTCACGGCAGGACCGGGACGCTCCGGTAACCGGAGCCAGACCTAGCCGCTCCGCCTCAGGACTGCGACAGCGGCGCCTGCGCCGTGACATATAACACCGTCACCCAGCGGCGCTGCCGTGACGTACCTACAGCGCGACAGCGTGACGTCAGGGCGCACGCGCACTGCCGCACCACCGGGAAGGTCGCAGCTGTGACCGGCGCCGCTGCCGCTGTCACCGCCATGTTGTCCGTTGCCGCCCGCTCCGGGCCGTTCGCGCCCTACCTGTCGGCCGCGGCGCACGCCGTGCCCGGCCCGCTGAAGCCGCTGGCGCCGGCAGCGGCGCGTCGGGCCGAGAAGGTGCCGCTGGAGCTGAAGCGGCCTCTGCTCTGCCGGGAGTCGATGAGCGGCCGGTCGGCCCGGGGGGGCCTCGTCGCCGGTGCCAGCCTTAACGGTGCGGGCCGGGCTCTGGGGGAGCCGCTCGGGCGGGGGCGGTCGGCGGCCGCGTCTGCCTCGGCTCAGCGGGCGGGAGTCGGGCCGGGGGCGCGGGCGGCGGGTCCCGGGGCGGCGGGTCCCGGGGCGGCGGGTCCCGGGGCGGCGGGTCCCGGGGCGGCGCACGGGCTGGGCCCGCCGGGGCTGCCGCCTCCATCAGCGCTTCTCGGGCACGGCCCGGCCGGAGCGCACAGGACTCACCGCAGCAGCCGGAGAGCGTGTCCTCGCGTTCGGTGTCCGGCCTGGCAGGCTGGGAGAAGTAGAGGCCCGAGTTAATTGAGACGTTCTGACTTTTACATTTTTTTTAAAAAGATTTGATGCAGTATTTGAGTCCAGGCTGTCCTCATGATGATAACATGAGTTATGACTATAGATCTAAGGGCGCTTGAAAGGATGCTTCCTTGTGATGACTCTTGGGTGGATATTTATTTTGCAGTTACAGAATCGCAGAATCGACTGGGTTGGAAAAGACCTCAGAGATCATCGAGTCCAACCCTTGGTCCAGCTCTAGTCCATTTATTAGATCATGGCACTAAGCGCCATGTCCAATCTCAGTTTAAAAACCTCCAGGGACAGCGAGTCCAGCACCTCCCTGGGCAGCCATTCCAATGCCTGACCACTCTCTCTGCACAGAATTGCTTTCTAATCTCCAGCCTAAATTTCCCCTGGCAGAGTTGAAGCCCATGCCCCCTTGTCCTATTGCTGACTGCCTGGGAGAAGAGACCAATCCCCACCTGGCTATAACTTCCCTTCAGGTAGTTCTAGAGAGTGCTGAGCTCACCTCTAAGCCTCCTCTTCTCCAGACTAAACAATGCCAGCTCCCTCAGCCTCTCCCCACAGGTCTTATGTTCAAGTCCCTTCACCAGTCTTGTTGCTCTTCTCTGGACCCGCTCCAGCACTTCAATCTCTTTCCTGACCTGAGGGGCCCAGAACTGAACACAATACTCCAGGTGTGGCCTCACCAATGCAGAGTACAGGGGAAGGTTCACTTCCCTTGTCCTGCTGACCACGCTATTTTTGATACAGGAAGATGCAGTTAAATTCTGTTTAGTTCAATAATAGATTTAACTGAGGGGCATCAAAACAGAGAGGTGCAGTAAGAACACAGTGCGTTTTACAGTTCCAGGCAAACAGCAGACTGACTATGTCAAAACCATCACTGTTTCCTCGTTTAGAATTCCTTTATCTTCCCCCGCCACCCTGTTCATGCAGTATTCAGAAAAGCATCAGCCAGGTCAATTTCCACCCAAGTTGTTCTTGCAGAACTGACTTCTGGCCAAAGGGAGGTGGTTCTCCCTGAAATGCAAATCAGTCCAGCCCAATATTACTGAGGAGTTTGGCTTTGTGTGTGTGATCTTTCAGCACTTGGAAGTTGCATCTTTTCACTTGCCCTCAACGGTGGTTTGCTGACCGTGTAACAGGATAGCAAGTACTAACTAACAGAGATACTAGAAACATGTATAATTATTGGATTGCTACCCAGACTTTGCAATAACTTTTGCCCATTATTCCAAAAATGCCATTTGAAAGGTATGACTTAAAATACCATCAGATTTTTTTACCTGAAAGCATTATTGTTTCATATTCTTGCAGCACCTGCTAGCGTTCGTTGCGTCCATAATGATGTTGCGGTACCCGACTTCTCTGCCTATCGTCGTCAAGAAGTGCTGGATTCCACCACGTCTTCTCAAAGCAGCAGTGAAGCCAGAAAAGGGTTTTCCTACCTGTTAACTGCAACAACATGTGTAGCAACTGCATATGCTGCCAAGAGCGTTGTCACCCAGTTTATTTCCAGCCTGAGTGCCTCTGCTGATGTCCTAGCATTGTCTAAGATTGAGATCAAGTTATCTGACATTCCAGAAGGCAAGAACATGGCTTTCAAGTGGAGAGGGAAGCCCCTTTTTGTGCGTCACAGAACCCAGGCAGAGATTACTCAGGAAGCGGAAGTCGATGTGTCTAAACTGAGGGATCCTCAGCATGACTTAGACAGAGTAAAGAAACCAGAATGGGTCATACTAGTAGGTGTCTGCACTCATCTTGGTTGTGTGCCCATTGCTAACTCTGGAGATTTTGGTGGTTATTACTGCCCTTGCCATGGCTCCCATTACGATGCCTCTGGCAGAATCAGGAAAGGTCCCGCTCCCTATAACCTTGAGGTCCCAACTTACCAGTTTGTTGGTGATGATGTCGTGGTTGTTGGCTGAATAATGAGGTGCTCACTTTCGTGTTCCTGTGAATGTACACTGAGACTCTGGAATACTGTAAAGCCAGATGATCCTGAAAACATATTAGCTGTCTAGATTCTCAACCAGAAGTATGTTCGAATACTTCCCTGTGTTCAATTTTAATAAAAACTTAAGAGTGAGCACTTTTTCCTGACTTACAACAATGTGTATTTATTTGTGTACTGACTTCTAGTGTGTCTAGTTAAAGAGATATTAGAGCAGACCCAGAGTGGTTTATGGAGCCCTCCTGCAGGGCTGCTGATTCAAGACAGAAACTGAACTACAAAGCCATAGTTTCCTTAGTACCACATATTTTCTTTTTGTTATTGTTGGTTTTTTGAGGGTTTTTTTTAGTGCATTATAGGAAGAAAAAAAGATCTAAAAAGATCTCGCTATGAACTTCTAACAGTGCTTGGCATAAGTTTCAATATAGATTCCTATGAGATGTAATCCTTCCAGTGTATTTTTGTTTGTTTATTTTCAAAGGAAGTGAAGGAAAAAGTAAATAAAAACTCTGGTAAATTTATGACATTTTTCCAAAATAAGTTGAGACAAAAGTAAAATCTAAGTTTTATAGTCCACTGAGCCTGGACTAATCTCTAATGTTAGATGTAGCAAAAGGTGGTGTCGTCATCAGACTCTGTGTGAAAACCATAGGCTAAGCTCAACAAAGGCCAAAACTTTGAAACCTCTTACCTTGATGCTGACTCTGAAGGCACAGAGAAACAAATGCATCCCAAAATAGATCTTTTAACCAGTATTGGTCCTACCAGTACAAAACAAAACTAACAATTAATTGCTGATAGTACATGAGGAGAAACAAGGTTTGCTGTTTCCGGAACAAAAGAATATTGATGCATATAGCTCACCTGTTCTCAGACAATTCAGTAAAAACAAAGATGACTACTACAGAAGTACTTAGGTGTGCATTTTACACCATTACATAAATTGGAGCTCTACACTTTATCACTATGTCCACAGGGCAGTTTCAGAGTTGACAAGTGAACACAGCAAAAGCTGGAGTAGTTATGTCACAGCTGCACTTAAAGGGTTGCACATAAAATTACTTGCACAGAGTAAGCCGCTACTTAGAATACATCAAACTGCCTTGATCAAATGTTACCAATCTACAGCTAATGCAGCACCATGACACTGAATGCATTTGAGAACAAAACAGCAGCTTTTACTGTAAACACAGTAGTGCCTCTTTCTCACCAGACTAATGACATAATGGTTAAAGAACCTGAAGTATCATTCTTGGGCAATGCAGATGGGATAATCTCCATCCTCTCTTCAGTTAAAGGCTTTGTACTTTTAAAGCAGCAAAAAGTCATTCATAATGGGCCAAGTGTGCCCATTAGGATTTACTAGAAGTAGGATTTACTAGAATTCAAGAAATAAATTAACAGGCTCAACTATCCAAAACTACTTGCAGTTTGTGCAAGTACAGGCACAAATTAAAATACCATAAAACTTAATCTGAACACATTAAAATACTATTTTACAGTGAAGGCGGTTGAACACTTGTCGAGGGTTAAGATTGCGGGGTGACAATAAAACCCTGGCAGATGTATTGTTAACCCCCTCTCCCCCCCACTTCCCCCTTTTGGCCCTCCCTCTCCCCCCTTCCACTCAGCACAGGCGATCGGGAGGGAAAGAAGGACAGAGAGAAGAGAGTTGGAAAAATTAAAGATGTTTTACTAATGCTACTAATAAGAATCGAGAAAATAATACAAAATATACAAAACCAATCTTGAAAGTCTCAGCAACTGCAGAGCCGGCCACCAAAGTCCTGGATTAGACTCTGCAACCAAGTGGAGCTGGATTCAGTCTCTCACTAGGCCTCAGTTCTCAGGGATGAGTGGCAAGATCCTCTCCTAATGTCAGCCATAAGGAAAAAAGGGACGAGATCCTCGTGATCTCCCACTTTTATATGAAGTATTCACGTGAATGGAATGTTATACACAGTTGGTCAGTTTCTTAGTCACTTTTTTCTCGTCGTCCCTCTCGCGAGATGTCCATCCATGCTTATCAATAAGTTTGCATTCCATTGCTAGGTTTACCAAAACGTGTGTCTGGTTCTCCAGGAAAATGCAGTTAATATGAAGGCTTTAGCCGACAGGCAAAACTCACTGAAAGAGAAACTTGTTTTTTAACAAAACCAGGACAACACTGGAATAGATCGCCTGGAGAGGTGGTAGAGTATCCATGGAGATATTCAAATCCAACTGGACAGCCCTGAGCATCCCTGCTTGTGTAAGGGCGTTGGACAAGATCAGCTCGAGAGGTCCCTTCCAACAGTGACGCTGTGATTTGCAAGGAATGATGTCCAATTACTGTATTGTCTGAGGCAAGAAACTCCAGAAGGCCCAGACTCCCTAAGGGGAAGCGTGACTCCAGCAAGGGTAAATCTTCAAGCAGTGATGTGCTGGTTGCCAGTAATGAGCTCATAATTACCTTGTGGGCTAATATGTCCTTGGAAGCACTGCCACTGATTACAGACATTACCACTGTACAAATGGGTAACGTTACCGTTTCATGGCTAGCGAGCCCCAAGGGGCTGGAAGTACACAGAAAAAGACTGTATTTTGTTAGATTCTGCAGATTCATTGTATCCCTAAGAAGCAATCACTTGCTGGGCTTTACAACATCTGTGCATTTTCACTTTGACTTCCTCCACTCTAGGAGTCTTATCAGGGCATATTCTCAGCATTGGATCCTTTTCATTTGAACTGTTTGTCAGTGCAAACAAAAAACAACCTCAGAGATTTCACAGGGCTAACAGGGCACCTTTCCCCTTCCAAAAATGTATGAAGCCCCACTTTTCCCTTCTTCACAACTGGGGTTTCCTCATAATTGTGTATGACAGCTCTGTGCTCTGTACCGTTTTCTTTCTGAGCAGCAGCATGAAGCCACACCACCTTCCCCTGCACCTCCTGCTCTCAGCCACACCAGGCTGGCTTAGCCAGCCAGGCCAGCGTTGTTGCTGCTGTTGACTTGACAGGGTGGATGGAGCTAAAACCCAGGACAAGCTGGGTGACAGTTGATCAGTGCTGGGGCCTGACGTTCCTCAGCAGCAAAGCACAAGACTGTGCCAGACAGCGGAGCCTCGTGCCTGCCCTTCATCTGCGCCTCTTACATAGGAAGCAGCAGCCCCATCTGTTTCTTCTCAGCTAGCTACTTTTTCTCCTTTAGAACTAAACAGTCTTTATGAAGTTGCTGAACAGAGTTCATGTTTATTTAATAAAAAGCTCTTCAGATAAGGGGAATAAAGATACCAAAATCAAAACATAATTTTTAATATTTGACATTTCAAAAGCTTTGTCTTTCATTTTCTGCATCTTTAGAAGAGAGGCAATATTTTTAATGCTTACTGGTATCAAAGGAATAATTAGTGCAGAGACTCTACATGAAAATTCAGAATATTAAGTAATTTTCATGGCTAATGAAGTGGGGTTTTTTAACCCTTCTGATTTGTTAGGTCCACTTGTCAGAACTGAAGACAGTTTCCCACACAGCCTCTGTAGAGTCATGATGTACACGCAAACCAAACAAGGCAGCATCCTCAAGGGCCAGGCTGCACAGCAGCAGTTATGAAGGACACTCTTGCCACTGATCACCAAAAACCACCAAAATCCACATGAAGAAGAAATTCTATGGAGAGGGTTCCTGAGCAGTTCAAGTGTATCTGAGGAACACAGTAGCCAGTTCCCCAGCTAAAGGAGCAAGCAATACATTTCTTGTCAGCCAAAGTGACAAGTGACAGAACAATAATGACCGTTCTTCAACCTTGAAAAAAGTACATAACCTATAGATGGAAGGAGAGATTTTAAAGCTATTGAAGCCTGGGTGTCCTCCATAGATAAGATTTTCTCAGCTACCTACAGATGACACTTATTTTACGTATTAAGTGCTTTTATCCTTCACAAAGCTGGTAGCACTGTTCATTATTCAAATGATTTGCATTCTAAGACAATTTTTGGTTATGTGTAGTGTTGGGAAGCTCTGGCTGTGATCTATATTAACTGTGCCAGATTTTCTGCTTTCAAGTAATTTCCTAATGTTTCAGTAATAGTTTTGAAGAGATGGCTAAATGAAAAATCCCTTTCATGTTAATAATGCAGGCAATCCTGTCTCTGAAGGACTTTAGCACTTCATGCCCATTAAAGTCTTGCAGTTTTGCTGACCAGTATACATTTTGCAATCACCATGAAAATCCAAATTTTCTCTCATCATAACCTTTTAAAAATATGCCATTTACACAAGCTCAGATCAAAAGTATCTGTTAATTAATCTGGGGACCTGCTTTGATATACGTAGAATCCGGTGGCGTTCAGGGTGGTTCCCCAGGATGTAGCACCCAATATATTCACAACAGAGTTCCCAGCGATTCAGCTACCATTAAAAGTATTTGACAGTCCTGCAAATAGCAATCTTAAGTTAAAAGTTGGAAGAGGAGACAGAAACATGACAACCATCTGCAAACAGCTAAAGGAATTGAAACATCACAGAGGAACACAGCACAACCAGGGGTACACCTCATACCTCTGGAGTGTCATTCCACACCGTCCTCCCTTTTCCTGCAAGCTGAGAATTCACTGCTGTGCAGCCACAGCAGCAAATGGAGAGGGACCAGCTTCCAAGAATTACTTTTGTCCAAAAAACAACCAGTTAGTTGCAAATGTAATATGCCACACTTGACAAATTATTTAGCATAATTGTGACATTGTGTCATGTATTGTGTAATTAGAAGGACATGTACACAAAATGATGTCATGTAAAGCCTACAAGGAAATACTGACCTCAACATTTAAAAAGTTTTAGATCTCAGATGTGGTTTCAGCTCTTCAAATTATACTATTTCGTTGTGCTTCTGGAGAAAAACAAACAGAATACATATATGTTCTGCTTGTAAATTTGGTTATCTACTCCTAAGATAAAATTACACTGTTTCTGCATTCCCACACTCCTCCTGGGAATCAAAGAGGCAAAACACAACAACATAGAGCACTCCAGCAGATAATACTGTACACGCTCCCTAAACACATACAACTGGAGCCTGGCCGGCTCACCCTTCCAGTCCCTGGATTTGTTCTGCAGTCCTGCCTGTGAGATGAGTCTGTGCCAGGATGCAGACAAGCGGAGCCAGAGCCACAGGGCATTGGGCACATCCTCAATCTGGTGTTTCTGAAATGTTTAAGCTGCAGAATTCCTGTCATTCAGTTATCCTAAACCAAGCTGCCATCAGACCCCAAGATCTTCAGTGTTAAACTAGAGCCTACAAACCATCTCAGCTTTGGTTCCTGTAACTACAGAAAAGTCCAACAGAAAATTTTCAAGATGCAAGTAGTACAAGCTTATTCACTATTTAAAAAAAAAAAAAAAAAAAAAAAAAGTGAAATAAAGAACTCAAACAGATTCCTAGAATTAAGCAGTATTAACCAGAGACTACAATGTGGCCTGACATAATGCTGAAATGCTGATATTTGGACATATTGAGCCAGAATTCTGTCTGACACCAGCTTTACAATAAAAGCGTCATTCATTTCAGGGACTCCATTTCAATTTCGGCAAGTAGCAATCAGTGAAAATTTAAAATCATTGTGTCCAGCCTATTTGGTGAAAAATCCACACCCTACATGCATGCAAATATTAATTCTAATGTATAATTTTCTTTGTTCCTCATCAAAGAAGGAAACTGTTAGATTGCTTTTTCCCCTCTCTGTTTCAAATGGATTCAGACAAAACAAAGTTCCTGGAGTTGAAGCAAGTGGACAAGTACAAAAAATGGTGTGTTACCCGTGTTGCAACAGGCTCAGGACACTGGAACATGTATATGGTTCACCTGGGGCACCCAGTTCTGCCAGATGAAGTTAAAGACCAGCCCTATAGAAAGATACTGAGATTTTGAGTCTGGCTTTGGTACCATAAGGCCCCCGAAGAAGAGTCTTTCATCAGCTGCTGAGGAAGCCAGGTTTGGGTCAGTGGATAGGGGGGACACTTGGAGCCGGTAGTGAAACCATTCCTTTAACTTCACATGTTTACTCTGACTGAGCATCCCCAGCAGATGACAAGAGTCTGTGTGGTGTGTTCTGAGACCATGCTGCGAGAAACAAGGGCAATAACTAAGAAATGTTAAACAGCAGCTATATTTAACGTTACTTAGCCTTAGATACTTGCATTATAAAGGGAGAATTTGTATTTTCCACATACCTAGAAATTTAGCAAAACGATCAGCCATAAAATCGGCTACAACTGAGAAGTCAGACAAAACAGATAAACTCCTCCTAGTGAAGAGAGAAATGTCATCAAGAGGAACGTGGTTTCAGAAAACAGTTTGGTCATGCTTCCATCTCCCAACCCCAGATGCTGCTAATACATTTGCCTTGAGGCAGATGTTATCAAATCCTGGATTGGTAGAAGCGACACAGCCAGGTGTAATTTGCTCATTTCTCTACCTACGGGATGTATTGCAATCATTTGTTGACAGTGTTTGCAATGGGAGGAGGAAGAGTGGGCACTGAGGACTTCAACAGGCTCACTGTATTTAGAAAATTTGTGTAGGAATTTTAAGAGGACGACAGCTATGACACATAACACACAATGCAGTCCCTTAGGTAAACAGTTATACAAATACTACATTTCCAAAATTAATGATGCTTCAATTTATTAAGCCTTAATTCAGTTTTTATGCATGATAAAATGCAAAATAAAGCTATAATCCTATTTGTAAGCAGCTGGTGTACTATAAGGTGATAAGTAATAGCCTCTGTGGATTTATCAAGAACAAATCACATCAATACAATCACATTTATTGCTACAATAGGATAACAGACCTTGGAAACAGGGGGTTATAGGCAGCAGTTACCAAACTTTTAAGTAAGATTTTCACACCACCTCACAAGACATTCTCATGTCTATTAAGAAATCTGCTAAAAGTGGAAGTACTGCAGAAGACAACTGCTTCAAAACCAGTCTTTACAGATGAACCGCCAGATGTGAAAGATGTGAAACAGCATTACCTGAAGATGATGTGTAGATTGACGTGCTTTATTTTAAAGAAAATTGTGGCCCAACTAGAGTATCCAGAGGACTGCAACTATGCTGAAATTTACATATGACTGAAATATAACAGTAGAATATTTAATAGTTAAGAATAGTTCAGGATTAGATACCTGAAGAGGGATGTGGAATGTCCACACTGGAAATTGTGAAGAACAGTTGTCAGCAGCAGCTCAGGCATAACTGATGGGGCTTTGGGGACCTTCCGAGGTGGCTTCCAGCTGTGCACCTCTGTGAATCTATGAAAACAGAGAAATTAATAGTTTGCAACATTTTTGATGCCTGTTACTTTTGAAGATCAAAATCTGTGGTGATGTTATGTTAAAATTAATGGTATTCTTGATACAGAAATAGGGTAAGATGAGGAATCTTTATGCTGAGGGACTGGACAAATCAAACGAAGAAAAAAAATGACCTATTACAAAACACTCCTGTGGTCAGGAAGCTGCAAGATAGGGAGAAAGTTTGAGGGAAATATTACTCAATGCATGCTTTACTCTTGCATCCTTAGTATCTGCTTATAGCCACTGTTAGAGGTAGGATACTGAGCTATATGGACTTTCTGTCTGGCTCATTAGAGTTGTTTTTATATCTTTTAACATCGTGCATCAACTATGACCAGCACTTAACAAAATGCAAGAGACAAACACCAGATTGCAACTTGGCTTGCTTAAGGAAATCACACAAATATCAGCATTTATTGTCCTAACGCAATAAGCAACCAATTTGTGTCACAACTGTGGTATATTTTCTTTATGAACTATTTAGCATTATAACGTTTTAATAATCTCAGGACATTAATTATGACATTTCCTTGTTCCAGCAATGCATATATTAAAAATGTAAAGTACCATATTGTTTACTACATGCACTTTTTTTTTTCAGCATTATAAATTTAAAATAATAAATTGTTGAATTAAACTACATTAGAAGTGCATGTGTTACTTGGTTTTACCCAGCTATACAGGAGCTAGAAATGCAAGACAGGGCAGACAGTCTCTTCTGTCTATAAACAGCACTAGAATTAGTAACTTCTACATTTAACAATATTACATAGTACTGATGGCTGATGTCTTTTGTCAGACAGAATTAGCAACTGTACAATGACTTTGTCCTCTCCCATGCCAAACAGAAGTTACACGCCCAGAGGCAGAGCTGGGATCAGAAGATGAACTGATCTTGCTTCAGATCTTACCATGAGCCTGTGTCTGAGTTATTTTTACTAAAAAATTCTATAGTAAAAATGACCAATATGCAGATGCCTCTTCATAATTTTCTGCAAGCAATTTAATAGTAGTGTCAGACAGAACTGGTTTAATCCCACCATGTAACATGGTAACAGAACTCCAAATTTTCCTCTGTGAACAGCCATATAATTTGCAAGTAATTGCAGTACATGTCAACCTCTAATTCCTATCACAAATAAAAAGTGCCAGCTCCCTGCAGAGATCTATTGGTTCGCACAACCCTAGGACAATCAAAAGAGCTATTGAGAAATGCACAATTTCCTAGCAGGTCCAGGGAATTTTACATGTATGGAAATTTAATGGTTAAAAAAGGATACTTAAAAACATAATGTAAACCACTTGAATATGTGTCTCGAGAGGACAGAATTTGTGTGTACAGCAATTATTCTTTCTTGTCTACATTTGAAGAAGTTAAAGGAAAAGCAAGCAGTTAGACAAGATAAGTTTTATTTCATAGGTTCACAGCACTGGGGCTTTTTATTAGTCTGTGTTTGGATCAGGAGGAGGAGGATACCAAGCAGTTTATTTTGTAACCATGGCTGTTGTGTATAACTCATGTAGAGCTGGCGACTGATGACGGCATCCTTTAGGTAACAAAAAAATGAGCTCTCCATTTGGAATGCCACAAGTGTGACAGAGTATTTCAGATGTCAGTCTGAAATGTCACCTGTAGGATGTCACCCCTACATACAGAACAGCCCATCAGTAGTGACAGGCTACAGCTGGGGTTTTCCCCTCTATTTTCAGTTCCAACTGAACTGTAATTTTGAATTAAGTAATAAAATACCAGGAGTTTAGTAGCCTTTTGAGCAATTTCCCTGGAATTGTATATATCTCAAAGGTGAAAAGTACATTGAGGTTTTGTGCAAACTACAATTCAATATGCACAACAAGATGTGGCTCATAGATTTCCCATGAAGTACCTACAGCAGCATGACGAATTCTGACCCAGCAATTATTCTTTCCCTGTAACAACATCAATTTTGACTCCCTGATAAAAAGACTGCATATTTAGGTCAATGTGATTTTCTTTTTACACTTGTAATTTGCTTTGATTTAGATGTTTTTATTTGGACTTTAATGTTTCCACAGGCAGAAGCCACTATTTACTCTTCTCTGCAGTTCTTTTAATACCTCTGTTTAAGACTACAGTACAAAAGAAAGATATCTCTCTCCAAGCCACTGTACTTGACACCGATTAGAAAGATGAGTAACGGCTTCAAAACATTTGTGTTGCTTCTAACTAAACAAAATATTGGTGTTGGCTCCTAAGGGACATCTGACATTGTATGTCTGATAGACTGTTACATTATAGTACAAGAAAAAAATCTACATATATTTGTATATGCAAATGAGTATATGTCAGACTCTTAGAATGTAATAATCTTTACTAGAGTATTTTATAGATCAGCTTTTAGAAGGCCGGACGTTCATCCAATAATTGTTTTTAGGCCACTCAGTGCCACTCAGCTTGTCCTGCTCACCTTTCTTAACCTCCTGGAAGAGTTGTTTGTGATCATTTCATTTAAGTGAATGTGACAAAGATCTCCTCACCTTGTGCCAATCATTTTTCAGAAGCATTTGTTTTTGAAGACAGTTTCCTATTTTGACAGATAAGCTGTCCTTACTTATAATTCATATCAATAGATATAGGCTGTTCTTACATACAGTCTATAAATCACCAACCCTTTCCAGCCTGAATTTCTTGTCATCCCTAAGCTGCTCCACCGAGGTCACTAAAGGTTGCTATTGCCAGTGCTATTTATCTTCCAAATTTTTTTTCCTCTCTACCTATTCAGTTCATTTCATTTCCTGGGCAAACATACTTCCACTTACACCAGCAGGTCCCCAGCTCTGCAGCAGGTGTCACATCCATCAGCTTCTCCCATGGACGGGAGTGATGGTCCACAGGCTCTGCACAGTGAGGGCCATTAGGAACTCTGGGCCTTTCAGTTCCACTCGTAACCCCAGTGAAAAACACAAGGACTGATCAACTGGGTGGGTTAAAAGAAGTCTGGAAGATTAGTAAAAAAATCATGGAGTCATGGTCTAGCTTGTGCTCATGGATTAGGCAAGGCTTTACATCCAGAGCCCATCAATCTAGAAATAATTGTCTTAATTAATCCAGTGTTTTTCTACAAAGGAAGCATAAATATCTTCAAAGAGATCTACAGTCAGCATGAAATAGGTTGTTGCAATCAAAGCATATAGCACATGGTAGATGTATCATCCTAAGAGTGCAACGGTGCCTAAATCCATTTCATTCTATGTCCTAAACTGAATGGAGCTGTGGGGCTTCAGTCTTAAATGGCAACATAAACGCACCATGAACACTAATGAGTTACAATTTCCTGATTGCCAAAGCCCCTCTGCAAACAGCCAGAGTCACAGTCTCTGTACCTTTGGTGGAGAAGTTTTTGCAACCTGTGAATAAAAATTTATTGAATCTGTGACTACATTTCTTCCCATCATGTTTGTCATATTTAAGCCATTTTCCCTCCCATTTACCTTCTACAAAGCTCAGATGCAGCAGAAATTGCCTCATTCTGTGATTTTTAGCTGTCTTTCATTCATGTCACGTCTATCATCGGTATGTTTCTGCCAGGTGAGATATGATCTATTAACATTTTTTGGTAGTTTCTTGTGTGCTGCTTTTTCACTGTCTTTACCCAACTGAGCTTTAAGGGAATGTTTTTTTATTTTTTTTTCACAGATTTGTATTTGTTTGGACAATACAAAACAGTTCTCTCCATTTTCTTCTATAATTAGTTTTATCAGTACCAGTTTGTTCTTCATGAGAGAAAAAAAGAATCTAAACACTGCACATATTTGGTCTGTATCTTATATTTTTGAGTCTTAGTTGCAAAGCCTTTCCTGTTTTCTGTGCAGCTTTTGGAAATATCTACATGTATCTGTTGATATTTCTATTTTGAAATAAATTACAACAATTAAATAATACTGAAGTCCTCCACTAGAACTATCTTTAGCAACTCATTTAACTAATGTTTATAAAAACACTTTCATCTAAGGATCTTAAATACTGCTATTATCATTATCTTCTAAGCTGCATCCCAGTTGCACTGCAGTGTGTATTCCTGAATGAGACCCTGCTTTGAAGGCTTTAAACTACACAAGAAAGTCATAGCTTTGGGATATTTTTTATCAAAAACTAATTGTAGTTTTTGATAAAATTCTTCCAACTCTGTAAGAACATAAGTCTCAGTGTTTTCATTATTCTTGGTTCATATTTTATTTCAGCCAAGATTAGTTTGTCACTCACTTGTCTCCAATCTCTCACTCCCCAGTAATGTCCTTCAGTGCAACCACAGAAACCCCTCTCCATGCACCATAATTTATTTCTGTTTCACTTATATACTAATCTTTGATATATCCAACTCATTCTGCCAAATAGTTATACTTGTACATAATATTTTTTCAGATGTGTTGGTTTAAAGTCACAATTTCTTTTGGCTGTCAAAGGTAATTTAGGTGTGACATATCTACTATTTAGACACAACTCTGGGTACTGTAGAGAAGCTCTTGTCCTTTCCCCTGTGAAGATTTTAACTCCAGCAGAATGACACTGTTGGATAAGGAACAGCAATACTCAGAACACAATTACTGGCTGAACAGCATGGGTAACTTGCAAAGCTGATTAAAGCGATGTAGTCCACCACTAGGCAGCTCAATATACAGGTTATAGCAGTTCATATGCTCTGCAGATTCTTCATAGACTCACACCAGCCTCCTACTGGGCCAAAACATTTGATCAGTGATTGACCTGAATTTAAATTCTTTTAAACTCATGTTCCAGGCAGTACAAATCAGAGAAGAGTATAACCAGAAGAGTAATTGACAGAAATCTTAAGGACATATGTTAGAAGTAGGCTACATCTTCTGCCAGTAGTACTTCACACCATCCCCTTTCTCAGCTTGTAAATTGTAATCGTCTCCCCACAAAGAGAAGGAGAATAAGTGGGTGGAAAGATGCTCAGAAAGCATTTTACAGCTCTGCAACTGCATAGGAACCTGATTAACACTGCTCTTCTAAAGACATTTAAAAGAGCAGAGGGGAACTTTCTGGTTGCAGGATGAAGCACGTCTGACATAACGCAGATGTTGTTCAGCTACTGGTTAAATCTTTCCAATGCACCATTTAGATCATCTCCAAAATTAACAACAAATTGAAAGGCAAAGAAAGAATAAAAAGCATCCAGAGAAATCATTAAACAGCAAATGTAAAGGAAAAGAAACACTGATTACACGCAGTATAATTGCTTCAGGATGTGGGGAAGGCAGAAAAATACAGGTAGTTTAACAAGTGGAATAGAAAATTCATAGAGGAAGTTCCATCTGTGGCTTTTGAGGTTTCAGGCTCAGTCTCCAGTTCGAGAGAAACCTACAGCAGATGAAACTACAACTGCAAACCCAGAGGAAGGACAACTCTAGTCCTGCTCTTTCCAGAAGTATTTGCTACTGGTTGATGCTGTAAACAGGGTGGGTCAGCTGTGATCCCATACGGTATTTCTTATACTCTCAGGAGAGCAAGGAGCTCAGTGGCACTGGTAACTATCTTTCTCCGTGGCAATAATCTGCCCTTCATTGTATGGTATCTGTGATGAAACAACAGACTTCTGCAGATTTGTTTAGTGCTCTTCGAATAAAGCACCCTATATATCATGGGCAACAGTTACCGGTAATGTTATTGTTATTATTATTACTGTAGGGAAGATCTTAGCGTAAAAACATTTATAGAGCCAAGGTTTGTACAGGCTGATTTCACATTGCAACACCTACACTAAAATACTCCACTGAGTAGAAGAACACAATAATTCTAAGATACGCTGAATACAGAGGTTTGAATAGCAACTATAATGGCTCCCTCACAGCCAAGCCAATTCCAGAGCAAATATATAGTTCACATTTCATCTCCCAAATGAGACAGGAAAAGGCCAGTAAGAACATTCATCATAAGCAAAAAGGTTTAAAACTTGAATGTAGACTTTTAAAACTTGCATATATTTTAGATTATTGGTACTTCACTGCTCTGTAATGAAAGCTATGGTCAATAAATATCTCTGGGCAAGATAAGGATGATCTCTGATATACCCAATAGCTAGGAAGAGTATCAGCATAGGATACTATTTGGGTATGCATCAATTCTTCATTTTTACTGTGCTCTTCGTCTAGTGTTCTGATCCCTGTCGCTCCAAGTACCACAGGTAGTAGTATCCAAAGTATCACAAACTTCTCTGAATTTTTCCAAATTTTAACCGCACTAATGAGATCAGGTTGTACCCATCATAGTTTACATTAATGTCTTCAAGGTACTCCTTTTTAAACAGAGGCAGTCTATAGCCAACATGCAGCCTTTAATCAAAGTAGCAAGAAAATAATGCGCTCATTCGCTTAATAACATTTGTTGTTGATGTTACATACTGATATACCATTTCATTACAGAATTATTTAAGTTAGGTCAATATATTATAGAAGCTGCTTATGAAAATTATTGAATGAACTTTGGACCAAGCCCACAGTTCAGCACTGACCTCCAGATTAAGTGGGAATGAGGCTTCATCTGGTAATACAAATTTGTAGGAACTGGTCCAGTGTTTTGAAAATATTTTGAAAGTATTTCTTTAAACCATTCATTATTTCATCAAGCCTATTTACCTTAGAATGATTATCTGCTTATTTAAATCTTCTTAGTACAGTTATCATTCTTCAAGCATTTATGAAAAAAAAGTAAGCTATCTGTTCCTGTAAATAATATATTAATTAAATTTTCTTCACACAAAATAATTAATTCTTAACAGTAACACTGCATTATAAAACAATTTCTAATAAAATATGCTGTAATTATAATTGCAAAGCTCACATTATTTTTGAAACTTGTGTTGGCTTTTAGATAGATTATAATAAAAATAAATTACTGTATGTTTTAATAACAGTTGTCAAGTAAATCCATAATGTCCAACTGATGACTAAACACAATGTGTAATTCCCCATAAAAGCCAATTGACAATTGATTTTCTTAAATACCAAAAGAATACATCATGATTAACACTATTACAATGAAATCCAAAGGAATTAGAGAAGATTTCTCTCTAATTGAGCATTTCTCCAAATATTAGACCTACTGAAAAGAATAACAATGTATGTGAGAAACACAGCATCATCTTCCCTCAGAATATGAATTACACAGACGTGACCAAGGGGCTTGGTGCTTTTTTGTAGGTGCATCATAGTTTATATGCACAGTAGCAGCACGACACATTGCTCTCTTAGTACTCAAACTCTGTCAACACCCTTAGCTCTGGAATTATCATCTCACTGACTGTGAATCCTCTACTAGATTTGCTCTCCTAAAGAAAATTTAGGGGAAAAACAAACAAACAAACAAACAGAAGGAAATGGTAACGTTGTGGACAACAAACAAGATGAAACCAACAGAAGCAGACAGATATTATAATTTTTAAAAGTAGTTGATGTGACAGTCTCAGCCGCCCTCTGCACACAGTGGGTGGATGTTGTGGTGGAAGGGACCCAACAGGGCACATGGCCTTTGGGGCTTGGAATGAAGCTGTGGGGCTCTGCGAGTGTGCTGGTACCCAGAACAAAGCAAGGTAAAATGAAATGGAAGCTAATGAGGGCGACAGGCAAAGACCCCATCTGCCCTAAAAAGTGGATAATTGGAGCAATAAATTTTTCCATGACATATTAAATACAAAACAAGAAAACTAGTGAGCGTGATTATCATGTATCAACTTGCCTAAGGAACTTTAAGCAGTAATTAAAATAAAAAGACATTTTCTTCCCCTGGAGAATTTTCAGCATACAGCTCCCCATGTTGTGGTGATATGCAATTCATATCCTTCGCTACACTTCAGTAGGGTTCTCATGGGAAACTTTTCAAAGTTGTCACTGTGGGATATATCAGAAAGTACAAGTAACACAGAGTAGAATATAATAAAAAGGTGAAAGGCTATTGCTGTATGAGCACATGGCAATTTAAATTAGTTATGGGCACTCAAGAGTGCTCTGTACAGCCCAGGGAACTTGCAGCCCAAGGGTACGGTGATATCAGCCTGGCTTTTAAGCTGCTTTAGCTTCTTTCTAATGCTTCAATACAAGAGGAGCTGCCAGTGTCATTTGGACAGCCCCTGTTCTATCCAAAATACTCAGATCATCCCTTGTATTTAAGTACAAATCTTTTGCTTTATACTTTTTTATGGTGTGCATGTCATTCCCAGCTATTGCAATGTCGAATTCTTTTCTACAGTACCAGATTTTTTTACTTTCTTGAATAAAACTGAAACAAAATAAGAAAGGATGTTGCTTGTATTACTAAAAAGAGGGAAAAAAAAAAAGGTAAATGAGATAGTTCTGTGCTTTAATGGGAACATAGAAATGGTAAGCTGAGTGATATAAACTAGAGCAGTTTTGAGAGAGATATCTAAGTTCAGTACAACTATATAAAGAGGAATATAAAGTCAGTTAACAGTCTTAACCTAATTAATCCATCTGCATTTACTATGGTTTTACCACATACGAAGAAGTAAACTGCAGTTTTAAAATGACATTTGTTTTCCTTGCACTCAGAAACAATGATACCCCTTTAATAAAAGAAAAAGGCATTAACTTTTTTTTTTCCCCATGCTTTTCATATCTAACACATTATGAAGCAGCCTAACCCTGCAGAGCTGGGTCTAGGAATTCCTGTCATTTGTGTACTCCCAGCTCACCTGGACTGAATAACAGAAACGCTTTCACTAGAGAAGAAACACTATTCCCAACCCACAACTCTCTTCCCTGATGTCTAGAAGCCTCATACCAGAAAGCCAGGTTCCCCCGAGAAATTGGCTTAAGCTACAAATATTAAGGCATCCATCATCACAAAGCCGTGATCCTTGAATCCAAACTCCAAGCCATAATTTGCTTCCCAGCACAATGGTTTAGGCTTCCTGGCTCCCCAGCAGCTCCAGCAGATTACACTGGAGCATTGAGCTAAGTCAAGCTGGTCAGACCCTTGAAGCCATATTCTACATTTCTATATACAAACATACCCACCAATAAATTATGTATAAGAAACAAAAAAAAAAAAAACAAAAAAACAAACAAAACCCAAAACAACAACCCAACCACACACATAAAAGCAAAACTGATAGAATAACTCCAAAGAATGCAATTATCCAATGAAACCAATCTCAGCATGCAATTTTGAGATAATAGGCTAAAATGTAACAGAAAGCACACCATTGCCTGTTCAAAAGCAAGTCTGATAGGAATGCAAAATTAACAATAACATAAATGACTAATAATCCATTTCTTGTCCAATATTCTAGAATGAACATTTAGAATGGTCAAATCCTTTGGAAAATGGTACAGAGCTTTGTACAACATGCTAACTATAAAACCATAATCCTATTTACTGTTTCCCATAAAACAAGAATATGAAAGCATTCGATTAAATAGAAAGCCACACGTATTGTTGTGAGCTGTACACAAGCGGGTAATGACAGCAAGACTTTCAAGCCCTCCTCTCCCTGATCGGGTCTGGGGAATAAAAAATACTAAATGATCCATATTGGTTTCTCTTCTTTGTTTAAATCTATGTTTTATGACAACTACTGAGAAATGCTAAAAAATAGAGCAAAACCAAAACACAGCACATCAGATTTGCTCATAGATGACCCTGTCATAAAACAATAACGAAGGGAGCAATTTATTTAGTTAAAAGGCAGCTAAACACTGAAGACAACTTCCAGCAAAGCAGAATAATATTAGTTATTTAATATACCAGTCTCCACATTTCAAATGCATTACTAGGTGAAAGTGGGAGAACAATGATTTCTTTATTTGGCACAAGGAAAAACATCCACTAAATAGCTTGCCTAGGTAGCCTTTCTGCATCCCTTTATTGGAATCAATGCATTGGTCTTGCTAGAAGTACAGTGTGATTATCCATGGACAAAATGAGAATATCTTGGGTTTACATTAAGTTGGGTGCCAGCTAGAGTTTTTGTGTGTGTATTTCCATTTATGCACATGCATACAGGCAGGTAGAGAAGTCAGTCACTTAATACAAGCACTGCTCGTGGGAGGTGAATATGTGTGCAAATAGCAATTCCTACTTTAAGGACATGGTTGCCTATATTTAAAAGAGGATTGCAACCCTCTTGGAACAAAAAACAGCCAGACCTGCCCTGCCACATGAATCACACACGTGACAGTCCACGGTCATGCTTCCACATTTAGATTTTGTTTTCATTGTTCCCTGTAGGTTTCTTCTGGCTATAATTAGAGTTAATCACATTTCAAAGTACCAAGATAATTATCTCCATGTCAAATTAACTATTTTCAAATGAAAGACTATTTCTGCGTAATTTTTCCCATCTTGAAAGCAAAGCAGTAAGCCCCAGATCTTTTATATCATTTCTTTATGAACATCAGGTTACGATAAGCTGCTTTCTGAACTACTGTTTGAATGCAATTTATTTCACATAGCTTTGCATAATAAAATGGCATTTTAGATAACTTATTCAAAGGGCAGATACTAATTCTCTGAAGATTTCATTAAGTCATTCTTTTCATGTTAAATTAATGTGCCAAGTTAATTTTAGAATAAACAAACCAAGATACTTAATTTCTTTGTGATAAATAAGTATTGCTTGCTTAGAATTTTATCATTCAACTTTATATTTTGAAAATCCATGTTTTTCTATGTGTCTCAAGAGATTTAAGTTCATACATTTACTGGTACACACAATAATATGTATTTCATAAACTGGTAACTCCATGTGCATACCACACATAGTTTTCTCTTTAATAATTATTTTGTATCCTGTGTTTTCCTAAAAGATGAATGACAGAACGGGTTTTCTTGGAAGAAGTCAGTTCTAAATAAATTGACAGGGAAAAATTGAAGGATAATGATAAACTTTGACAAACTGGAACTAACCCTAAAAAATGCAGCTGCACAAGAGCAGGACAGCAAAATTCAGAACTGAAGCCAGGCTCACTTTATCTCAGATTTCACAAAACCACTCCCTTCTTCTTTTCCCCCTTTCAGTAAATGTAAAATAGTGCTCCAAAACTTCACCATGTAAAATACCGCTACTTGGAAACCAGCTCGACTGATTTTTGAGTTTGAGCTTCAGAAAGTGGCTGTAAGTGCATGCAGTCAACCCAAAACGTTACACAACCCCTGCTCCCAGTTTTAAAAGTCCTAAGACACTTTGGGTGGTTATTCCATGACTGACCCTGCAAGTGCTGCTTTCGGCCTTCATCACTGGGTGAACAAAATCACCACCTCCTACATCTGTGGTTAGAAAGATAAGTACGCACTGCTGAACAGTAATTAATGCCGCAACTTTAATAATAGGGAGATTTTGACAAGCTTTACTGGTACAAAATAAGCCAGCAGTCCAGTAACAATTATTTACTAACACTATTAACAAGAAGAAAAATTTGACTTGAGGTTTTTATAGACAAAAGGTACCTTTGACATCCACCAGTAGTAATTATTGTTGTAACAATACGGCTGGATACACATTTTACTTTATTTCTGAGTAATATTTCATATTACTTTAAAAGGATTCAAAAATCCATCACAATACTAATATTTCACACTGATTTATGCAAGCATAATGATGGAATTAGGGCTCTTTGATGTTTTCTTCTGATAGGGTTGTAAAACATTCTTGGGAGTTACTTCAATTTTTTTTAATGTCTTTTCAAGCAAATTATACTCAGCTAGAATAAATTCTACAGTTTCTTCAGTTACCAATGAATAACAATCTTCTCATTTAGGGTAGTTTTTCAGCATGTGCTATAAACTGAGGAAAGAACACCCAAGTTGAACTGTCATATGTATATCAAGAGCACATTTTCAACTAGGAAGTTAATTATTTCACAGCTTTGTAGCTGGAATGTTTCTAGTGGAACCTCTGTAGAGAATAAGGGTGATACTTGCTTATATTTATGGAATTATTTTTCTGTTTGGTAAGCAATGGATGCTGATCAGTTGCTGGACAGATTCTTAGATACAGGGTCTAGGAGAGCTTTTCCCCCTTGTGCGTCCACAACCCTCCAGCTGATCCTGCTGCAGCTTCTTGGGCCAGTTTGAGCAGCTCCAGCCCAGGAGGGGACACAAGGACACACACCCAGCTGGGAGCACGTGGAGGAATGGAGCCAGAATCTCATCATCCTCCTGAGATTTATGTCACCTTTGTTCTCCTATGGTCTACCAGCCTCTTAGCAGCTAATGTAGTACTAAAACTACCCATTTTACTTTGCTTTTCTGTGTGATATTCATTGTGCTCTAAGGATGCTTAAACCTCAGTACCACACACAGGAAACACCTGCTTGATGGATCACAAGCATACTTAACCATGATCTACATGCCAATCTGCTCTGCTCTGGTAGTTTGGGGTATATTGAAGAGAGGAAGGAATTTCATGACTAATCGTCCTCCATTGACAGAAGGAAGCACTCAGTGCAAGTTGCATACGTGAAAGTTCAGTAAACCTTATTAAAGAGCAGGAAAAGCATAAAGACATTTTTTACTTCTTAATAGGATACACACACGCACAAAAAGTTCTTCAGCTCTTTCAGGACAAACATAGTCAGCTTTATGACAGATAGTAATCCCCTATGAGGAAAAAAAAAATCAAAAAAAAATCAAAACTTGCTTAACTTTAAGCACAGACTTAAGTCTCTTCAGTACCAAGAGTACTAGAGCTCAAATTCAAACAGTGAATTAACTAACAATTCAGACTAATCTAAACATTACCAAAAGTGAAGTACCTGCCCAAGTACATCATTGACTCAGGCTCACAACTGATATCACCTAGGCTTCTTACACACATACTTCTACAAAAACAAACAAGTATTTGTCAAAATAGTTCTTTTTCTTTCCCCCAGTGATAGAAAAGTTGTATGCATGCTCAAAATTTGTAGATGGTGTGAAAAAGCAAAACTAGCTTGTTCTCTATCCTCCACACAGAGCACAGTCTGTTTGCTTTACTAAGTACAGCTTCTTCAGGTAAGTCATCAAACAGTTAAGCCCCCAGTCCATTTTCAATGGTTTAAAATTATCTTCTCTTTATTATAAAAAGTCATTGTTTATCTGAATGAAGAGGAAGAGTAGATGGTCAAAGCAAAAGCAGAAAGTATATATGCTAATATGTGACTAGGTCCTTTTCAGCATCCAATTGTGAACACCAGCATTTCTCAATGGGATGAAAATTTGATGATAGGTTGCATGTGCAATTGAGCAACACAAATACCTTATTCTCAGCTGCACTAGGGGCCAAGGCTGCACTTCTGAAAATAATTATTTTTTTTGAATACACAATTTTGAGGGTCATTGCCCACAGATTGCTGAAAATGCTCTCTCTGGAAATCTAGACTTGTTTGTTTGGCCATGAGTTTCTATTTCACAGTGCAAGATAAGGCCTATTTGCTGCTATTGCCCATCACAATGTAATCAGCTTCTGTTATTATCATCAGTTTATTCATTCTTCTGTAGCACACTGTGCTGTGCTCAAGTTCAATCAGAAGAGATTTATGGTAGGAATGACTTGGTTGTTGATTTGCTTGCTTCCCCTCCTCCCAGAGAGCACATACATGGAGATATGTAGGTGGGCTACAACATATTAACGGTTTCTATCCTAATCAATGTAGCTTCTGGAAAAAGTATTTAAACTGATGCACAACTATAGTGTCTAATTCTCATTTTTGCATAGCAGAGATGAATATCTAGTGGCTTCTGCCTCTTTACATTAACAGAAATTGTTTCACCGCATGGTAAACAAAGTGAGAAAACGAGGGGACTGCTGCCTACATTTGGGAAAAGGCAGCAGACCGAGGCCAGAGAGAAACTCAGTGCTGCTACAAGCAGTTGTCCTGTGGAGAAGTTTGGCTGTAAGACAGCCTGGCTGAGCACACTATGATCTCAGCATAAGTGGAAATTTCTGCTTTAAGCTCTATAAAACCGTAAACCTTCTTTCCTATATTTACAGCTACCCCAGCACTTTTTCCTATTACCAGAAGCACTTCAGGGGTTTGCTAATGCGTTGGAAGCACCTTTTCGATAAGCCAAAACAAATAAGTACAGCAATAAATCAATAAGCATTACACTAGGTCCATGATGTCGAAGGGGATAATTTCATTATGCTGAGGAAAAAAAACCCAAAACAACAAAAACAACAAACAACAATGAACATTATAGTACTATATGAAGGTGTTTTTCTATGTACAGAGAATTTGAGGTATATTATACCTTGATAGGAGAGGAAAATAATTACAGGATATGTTACTCACCAAAAGCAATCGGTGTTGCATGACAACTTTCAGGATAGACATATTAGAGAGAGTTGCATCAGAAGACAATATGCCTTACGAGGAAAATGGAGGCATTATTAAAACATAATGCACATGCACTCTGATGCATGCATTACAGTGACAAGTTAATGCTTCCAAGGAAAATATATTGTTTTAAACAGATTTAATTATTTCATTTTCTTGTTCAAGTGTGCAAAGCTCTAAACAAGACAGCATCTCCTTCCGTATTAGTTTAAATAGCACCTTGCTCCTATCTAGTCGGTAGCTCCTATTTAATACTCTATTGCCACCAGAAAAATAAAACCAAATGCATTAATAAAAAATTAATTGCATTAACAGATGTTTTGTTTTTAAATTTGTATACTAAAATGAAAATTATGCTAGAAAAGTTGGACCAACATGTTAATGGTCCTACTTTTCGTTATTTATTTGGTACATGTGTTCAATAAAATTGGCCTCTTTCTTTAATTAAACACGTTTTATACTTTTATTACCAATGCATAAAGTCTAAAAGCCACAACAGGGAATACATTATTGAGCCATTACACACCTCCTAGATGACTGCAAGCACTTAGTTTCACCTCAAGCATCACAAAACTCTAGAGAAGGAGAATATGATGGTGATTATTAATATTAAGAGTCACTTAATATTGTGCTTTTACATTGCCAGTCTCCCAGTGACTTCCATCAGCTCTGGATTTAGCTTGTCAGACCCTGCAACTCAACCTCTACTGGCAGCTTGTCCCCCTGTAGATCTCCTCTGCATGGAGAGGAATGTCCCATGTCCTGTTCTGCCGAAGCAGCTTCTCTCCAGCAATGGGGACAGAAGGCAGATTTTGGCAAGACCCAGCACCAGAGCCAGGTCTCAGCTCAGCTCCAGAGACTCCTTAATCTTGAGTGAATGAAATATTAGGGGAAAATAACACTGTACCACAGGCTTTGCACTTGATTCAACCAGACTGAACACTGAAATGCAGAAATACAGTCCCACAGAATACAAGGTCCAGAAGGGGTTTCCTGAACACTGCAGAAGGCTATTTCAAACTACCACATTGGCATGAAAGAGCAGGAAGAGACAAAGGGTGGAGAACATTATCCAGTTTTTGTTTAAGATGTCTAAGTCTCAAGGGCATAAAATCCCTCACAGTCTACCTAAGTCACAGAGATATTCAAAGTTTTAATATTTCAGTGTGAGCTTCAGCATATAAACAAGCTTTACAGGACAGTGCCACAGGTTTGTAATAGCCCATCTCAGTACTGTAACTCCCTTATTTTTGTTATCTGAAACACACAGTGCTTCCAAGGTTTTTCCTTCTCTTTGCTTCTTTCTACACCAAAGCCTGGGCACTATCAGCATTTCTCTCTGTAACGATCTCTACATGTGGGATGGTTAACAAAACCTTCTTACTTCTTACAGTCAAATTGTTTGTATTTGGTTTTGGTTAAAAAGAGAACTTCTGAAAATGTCTATATCAATTACAATTTAATCTTCTTTGCAATCATTTAAAATTCCATCCAATTAAGACAGTTTTTGCAATATACCTCAAAAAGCTTCCTATGTGCAAAATTTCACTCTATTTATGTTCCCTGCTTCTAAATGCTGCTGCTCTATTGATTACTATAATTCAGCTCTAATTGCACTTTTACAAAGCAGAATGAATAGATTACAGTTGAGCTAGGAGGAAGCCAAACATCAATTATTAATACAACAGAGCTGGCCTTTACCATGTCTGTATTATTTACTTTGGGGAGTTTAGGAACCTGCTGAATAATATTTATTCTTGTAAATTAACCACTTCAAAATATTTGTTTCCATTAAGAAAAGCAACCAGACTAATAAAATACACTTTCAGCAAATGCTAACAAGCCCTCAGCATCTGTAAAAACCCAACACACTTTCTCAGAAGGAGGCAGCCTTGATATTTGAGATATTTCTTCACCAAGAATAAACACAGCTGCTTGATTTCCAGATTAACTTGCAGCACAGGGTCTTTGGTTATTGCTTCAGACATTGTTATTATTGCTAGGCTATTTTAGCCTTGACAAGGATTCAAAAAGTGGACTGTTTCAGTGAGGAAAAAAGGTAGTAGTAAAGCAACTTTTGTATTTACAAGGCAGTTATGTCAAGTCCTGTTTCCCAGCACCATCTGGGCCAGTACAGTGGCCATAACTGCCCGCCCTGCTCCCTTCACCCCATTGCTGGATCTCCTTGGTCCCACTTGTTGCCTGTGCATCTTCTGCTTCTTTGTTCCAGCAATCTGCATTTTCATTTACAGCAGTTAATACTGACACAGTTTATGCTCTAGCCTTGCAGCCTATGGCTCTGGCTGATGATTTGGATAATTGTTTTAAATACACATATTGCTAAGCAAGGGAAAATTTAAATTATTCCTCTGACCTTTGTCTCTTATTTTTGGATACTTCACCTGCCCAAAGAACAGGGTCACCCCTTTTGCACATATTTGGTAACCTGCAGAACAATCTGGCTTGGTGCAGAGGCTGCCTGGCCAAAGCACAGGGGCTCACAGTTTGCAACCACATGCACAGACTCACCAAGAATTTCACCTTAGGAGTGATTTCAGAGTTTTCCACAGGCAGACAGTATCAGCCACAATTCACTATTTAACAGCTACTTTGAAGGCAGCTCACATGGGGCATAGATTCAGTTGTTGTTCTGTAGGTAGAGGTGAATTTCCTCCAGTGAAAAAATACTACACCTAAAAGCTATTGTTCCTCCTAAGATACTTGCCAAAGCTAATGCTGTAAATTTCCACTGTATCTTAATCAAGAAGTCACTGTACAATAATTAATTAGTTAGCCATTTGCAGCTAGGGCTGGAGGCATTCATCTTCTTTCCAAAAGCATGCATATCACCATCTGTAACATCCACTCAGTATTTTGGCTCTGAATAAGATAAAATGTTTAACACATTGGCTGCTAACAGTAGATTTGTTACAGAAGCATAAAATGTGAATTCTGTTGTGCTGCTCCTTTGAGTGTACAACCCCAGTATGCGCCACTATGGTATAGTCTTTCATCAAAAAGCCTGGAGGGAATCCAATGAAATCTGTGCACAATATTCAACTGCTATTCAACTGCAAGAGTGTTAATCCAGCTCTTTTCTCTGTCTGATTAGACAAAATCAGCCCTTTCTACCCATTAGGCATCTTTTATCTGCTCCTGCAATATGTCTGTTTCCATTTCTTTTCAATTCTTTGGAAATAACATTGGTGCAGCAGCAGCCTAGGAAATGTGTATCTGTGATAAAAACTTAAGGCTCAGTCCTACCTGAGAAAGAAAACAAGGTGCTCCTCCTCCTTTGATTTACCCAGGAACTGATTAGAAGCCCTCTGAGCAACACAACCCTTGGATATGAGGAATCTCATCAAGGAGGAACAAGGAAGACTGATAGCTGTGGCTTAATGAGATCCCTCTCCCCAGACAACTTGTCCTGAGGAGGGTTCCTGGCACCATTGAGCCTTCCAGTTTTCTCCTCCAATGTCCTGACTGCAGCGGCCAATATACCACCTACACCCCTGCCCCTCATCTCTAAATGTGTTACAGGCAGATTCCTGGAGTGCAGATTCCCTTACCTCAGTTCAAAGTTAGAGCTTTTCAGCATATAACCCCTACTGTGCTGGTAAAAATGCACTGCTTGTTCCCAAGTGTGTAATTCTGAATGTGCCTGTGCTAAAGTCTAAGAGAACTGGCCTCCCCAATGAGCAGCACTGCTGAGTGCTCTGTCCTAGATACATACACCTTGATCTTGGGTCACCTACAAATTTTATCACCCACAATTTTATATTTACTTCAAGATTATCTGTAAAAATGAAGAATTACATTAATTTTGATACTAATTCACTAAAACACCCACTCATTGATGCTGCATTAACAAATATTTGTCATGATCTGGAGGTCTGGCTGTTCTTAAAGCACTTAAACCTGTCTTGACAATGTTGCACAGTGTTAGTTTTCCCTAAGAAATCAAAACTTAAGCCATCACTCCTTGTATGTAAACCAATCTCTTCAGAAATTCTTTAATTTATTGATCATTTTCACAGTTGATTCATAGTGCTAGAGACCTGAAACGTGTTACAATCCTACAATTTCATGAAAATCAGTAATAAAAATAAGCTCTTCTGAAAAAAACTCTCAAAGAACAGCACAGTCCAGGGATGAACTCTACTCCTTAACCAAAGAAATCACACAAGACAAACATTTAATAAGAAGGCAGTTTGCACTGGATTGACTGTACATCAAATTACCTGATGAACTGGAATATTGTGCAGAGCTAATTCAGTAGCTATCAACTGTACATTTAAATAACTATACAGGTACTTTGTACATAGAGAACAAAACCAACTTTATTTGACAAAAAAAATCCACCAACAATTAAGATCAGTCAACCAGAAGCTCTTGCTACCAGATCCATATGTTCTTTCTCTTGCTGTCTCACATGAGATATCACTGACTTGATCTGGACATAAGCTTCCAGTGCTTCACCCTGCCACCCCAATATTTCTCATAAGCCTTGAGATATTAGACAAATGTATCTGTTCAGTGAAAACTTTTCCTTCAAGAAATTAACATGAAATCCACTGAGACAGAAGAAAAAAAAATGAAATACTTTAGTCTTAACCTTAAAAAAAAATTATTTATATTATTTATTATTTATTTATTATTTATTAATATTATTTTATTTATTAAAACAAACAAAAACAACAAAAGGCCCCATAAAAACCAACCAACACCAAACCCACAACAAAAACTAAGAGATAAGTCTTTGTTTAGCTGATACTGTACAGACCCTTTAAAGACACCTGCGAATATTCACTTTTTCACATGATGCAAAACATATTTATTGCAATATACAAGTAGAAGCCAGTTGTATCTTGAACAGATATAATGGTTATTAATAGCAAATTTCTCTTCCCTAATGAAATCCTCCCATGAATATTTATCTACATTCAAGCAGGAATGTCTCTCATCTTTGAAAAGAATTCATGAACCTTAATAGCAACTTCAGACAACTTGATAGGTTTATATTTCCCTCAAGTAAACAGCTTTGCATTAGCATATGAATGTTATTATCTATCCTTTAACTTTGCCAGATACTGACCACTTTGTTGCATTTTTAATAGCTTATCCATGAGTTTTTTCATTAAACATTTTTGATCTAGTGTTAGCTTTGATGTCAGCTTGAGAAAGAATTTTGCCTGTTTGCATATCAGTGAGCTGAAAGTTACCTAGAAACACTTTATACGAGCCCAAATTACAAAAAAGGCCTTACACAGCTACACTGACTTCTGTTATAACACAGGTACTTGAGGAAAACGCATTAAGTACCATGAATGATGCAAAGATATTAGAATCTGAACTGCATGTATCATCTTTATTCTTACTTACTGCAGTAAAGTTTTTTAAAAAATCAGAATGCTAATTTCACAGAAAATGGTACTTCAACCTGTATGTTCTGAATGCCGTGGAACCTGAATTGCATGTAAAAAGGTGGGCTTGCATATAAGAGAGGAAAGAGATGGAGATATCCCCTTGATATCTTTGAAGATCGAGGAACATTTTTATTTACATCTTCCCATTATCTTCGCAGATGTGTGCACAACACGTGTCTGATACC
The DNA here is from genome assembly GCF_964273445.1 of Streptopelia decaocto. Classification (NCBI taxonomy): domain Eukaryota; kingdom Metazoa; phylum Chordata; class Aves; order Columbiformes; family Columbidae; genus Streptopelia; species Streptopelia decaocto. The sequence goes on along the minus strand of NC_138666.1, from coordinate 13,357,969 downwards.
AGAGTGATGGAAAAAAGTTTTCCTGTGTGGAGAAGACCTCAAACATGGTAACTACTAAGGTCACTGACAGATCTCTAGCACCAGAAGAGATTCCACTCTTCAAGCTTCCTATTAAAACTATATATTAAACTCCTCTTAAAAAAGGGAAAATACAGGGATTAAAGGACCCTTCCCTCCCAGCTTGTTTAACTTTTATTTTAACCTTGGTTGACTAAGCTAGAAAGTAGCAAAGAAGTGTTGCTTGGGGGCTTTGGGGGAGATTGTTTTTGTTTGGTGGTTTTTTTATTTAATGAGAATATCGTTCTCATGAATTGAAAACAAGGCTACATAGAACATCTTGCATCTAAGTTTATGCATACACTCGGTTATAACAAAGCCTACATTTTTACATGCTTGAGAAAACATCTATTTTATTCAGTATTTCCATCAGTTTAAAAAGTGATTCCTACTACTGAAGGTGTATGTTCTTATATAACACACTTTGTGCTACGTTGCTTCAAGTCTCAGTATAAGAAGTTAATGAAAGGTGCTATTTCCCACAACAAAAAATCCCAAAAAGCAGACCTAAGCAAACAGAGGACTCGGAAGATTGACAATAATTAGATAATCTACCCTGATATAGGAAGGGATTTGCATGCATTTGGTTTTACACCTACTGTGACAGACATAGCCCCAGAGCTTTCTTGGATTAACTCAATTATTCATCATCATCTGTTTATCAGTCTACCTGTGCTTGAAATGAATTTCAGTGTAAAATAAAGCAACAAGGACTGAAGTTCACATGACTGCTTCGATTCCTGATTTACGCAGGGCAAATGGGAACTGCCATGCGAGTCAAGTTAATGGTCCATTCCATCCTTTTTCTTACTTTCCCCTAGAAAGGAACAAAATGCTCTACAGTAGGAAATGGAGGGTGACCATTTAGAGAGGCAGGTTTCCTTCCTATCCCATCCTACAATTGAGACACTGCTTTCAACTAAGAGTGAGAGTTTATACCCCTTCCAGAAGAAAGTCTGGAGTTGAACTGGGTTGATAACTCTCTAATGACTTTGGCTAAAAACCAACTGTGGTCCCTCTTGAAGTTTGTCACACTTGCCAGTTTCCCCTTCTCAGTATTCCTTCATTATTTTCAGTACTGGTCTAGAAGTTAATCTTCCAGGATGTAGATCAGACAGTTGATTACTGTGATTTTTTTTTTGTTGTTGGTTATTTAGCTGTTTCCATACTTTTAAAATGTCCTTAAAAATCAGTAAAATCAAGACAAAACCCTGACAGAAATGCTTACTGTTTTCCCACTCAGCTCTATATATGTACCTGGAGAGATCCAGGGTTTGTTCAGCTCTCATAGCTGTCACCAGGCTGTATTAACTTTATCTTAGCAAACTGTTGCACTCTAATATGTATTGACATTAGGAGGTGCGAGGTGGCTAAAAGCTGAAGGCTTCTATAGTAATTTTAATTAAGAGCCTGTCACCACCTGAATAATTATTATCGCTACTTCAGGAATTACATTGCAGCATAAATTATTAAAATGAAGAAGCCTGGCAATTGTGATCTTAGCCAAAGTGCCTGAAACAGATTTAGCTTGTGTTATGCCTTTTAGGCCACTGGGGAAAGAGAAATTCAGAGATTGTTTCCATTTGGAAGAGGAGCTGTGACAATGCCAAATACTTCCATAATTAACTGCTGTTTAGCTATAGAGGCAATAGATGTCCTGTCCCCGCCTTTGAAGCCCATGTCCTTCCCCATGGCACTCCCATGGTTCCTCACCCAAGCACTCCCTTCCTGGGGTCCATGCTCCACACAATTATCGCTGTGTGTCCAGCTCACCCAGCTCCCCTCTTTGCTCACTCTCTCTTACAAACACATCTCAGCAGAATGAAATCCAGAGAAAACCTTGCACTCCACTGAAAATTGCAGATGTGTAGCTAGTTTATGTTATAAACCAGGACACTTATCAACTGTTTCAAAGGAAAAAAGCAAATATTCTCATCTCATAACCGTACTTTATCAAAACCAAAGAAAAAAAATAACACACAAAACCCAAAATAGGAGAGTCTCCAACCAAAGACTTACACATGCTCCCTCAGGAGTGGTGTTGAGCCTGCAGGAGTCCTTCCTGCTTTGAGTAATGCCTGTGGATGATGGCAAGCAGCTGTGGCAGGGTCTCCATCTCACAGCACTGCTTTCACACAGTCACTCCACTGTGGAGGGATGAGTAGAAGGAAGCCACCATTCCTACCAAGCACATGGGGTACAGCACAAATAGCCAGGGGATGCTGTGACTTCAGTGGATGGGCTGGATGCATCACTGGAGAGTTGAAATGCCACCTGCTTCCAGCCTGTGATCAGCCCAGAAAGTCAGTATCCCCACTGACCTCCAACACGCTTGAAGGATTGGATGCTCCTTTTTTCCCCACTCCTTATAGATTTTAGGGAAATATAAGCAATGGGACTAGGAGGAACTGGGTCACAGCTGTACCTAGGAACTGCTTGTGTGACTCACCGATAATGGCAGCAGCCCCAGACTCCACCTAATGCAACACTGGAAGTGATGCAACAAGCAGAACTGCATTGTGATCCTTAAGCTCCCCCTGTCTGCGTCTGCAGGCGCCTGGCTGCTCTCAGCTACAACAGCCAGAGACCTGCTTCATGTGAAAGCAAAACAAGGGAATTGTTTCATACTTGATTCAGATTTTCCTCATATATCTGAGTTTATATTTCTTCCCCTGTGCACCTGAAAACTCAGTTATTTAATTTACACAGAGATGTGTCTTGGCAAATTAAATGCAAACGTAGCCATTTGTTCAGCAAACAGATGCAATGTTTTGATGCAATGTTTTTACTGTACCCTGAAGGCCAACCTAAACTGCAGCAGAGAACAACTGAGCATAATATAAAATTCAAACTCTAAATAAGAGAGAAATAATCTTGGCAGTGGGTTGAGTCGAGTGACTAACAAAAATGTGGAAGATAAAATATATTTTAAGCAGAATTGAATATTTTCTTTTTTTCATATTCAGAGCTTGGTTATCTTTTTACTAAGCTGTACATAATTGTACAACTTTTCTAATTCCGAGTATGAATTTTAAAGCCCATGTAGGATAAGTCCTTAAAAACTGCAGTTCAAGTTACAGCATTTAATTTTAGATTGTCGGCAATGAAGCCTTCAAAAAATGCAAAGCTCTTGGGTGACAAAATGTCACTGGATAGGGAGAGAGTTTCAATTTTGCATGAAAAATACAATAATTCACATCATTTGTTTCAAATTGATGTAACATGTAAGGATGTGGAGAGTATTAGAGTGGACTAGTTTCTTTATGAAGTTTGTGAGGATAAAAAAAAAGTGGAATGTTACTGTATTTTTCACCAAGAAAAAAAATTCTTAAATAATTTATTATTATATGCTTACCCAGGCTTCACCTTAGATCATTTACTGTCCGAAAACCAATCTGTTAACATTTCAGACACCCAGGGCCTGCCCTGTGTTACTTGTGTTTTGTTCCAAAACCAGCGTTACGTGTTGGTTGGAAAGAGTATGTTTGTACATCCAAAGTTATTTTTCGCCAGCGTGGGTCTGCACAGTTCATACACAGCACCACCGCGATCATCATCAATTCACAGCTCTCTCCACAAAATGTGACTGGCCAGAAAAGCTTAACGTGCATTTAGAAAAAAAATAGAGCAAATCTTCACCTTTCACAGCTGGGTCTTGTCCAGTAGATCCTATTAGCTGCTCTACCAGAAAGCCACAGGCACAGCGTACTGCAGTGCTACCCTACATCATTATCTTCATGTTCATCATGAGATTGTTTACAGATACCCAGAAAGTGACAGATATTCTTAGTCTTCAGTTCAGAACCTCTTTCAAATGAGCATTAAAATAATTGTTGTTCTGTCTTCTGCACACAGATCCAGGCATTGCTGAGCTCTCAAGCATGAGAGTGAAATTCACACCAATGTCGGTGACCTTAATGGAGATTGTCACGTGTAAAACAGCGCCAAAGCTTCGTACTTCCATCAAGCATTTTTTCCAAGGCACCACCTCAGTATGCAACTCCAGACTTATGTCACTGCTTAATGCTATTCTCTCAAAATCCGTCTCAAAGCACTTTATACGCATAGACAAACTTTCTGGTTCACTTTCGTGCTTCACACAAGAGACAGATATATTTGAATGGTGCTTGAAATTACTCCTTTATGTCTGCTGTGTACAAAGCAATATGGCATCTTGAGTAAATTATTTTTCTATAATCTCACATTGAAGATGTAATAAAAATAATTCTGGGGAACAGAATGCCTACTCAGGTCTGTATGGGCCACTTTACCATTTTTACAGAAGTGATTTTTTTAAAAAGAAAAACTCAAAGTAGACGTTCATTCTTTAAAGTGTCCTGTTCTTTGTTTTCTATACAGCTCCAAAGACCTTGAAATATAAATAGCACCAGAGTAATCCAGGCACTGAAACATGCACTAACTCTTTCTGCAGGCATAAAGAAAAGTTACTCACTTATGACAGGTATATCCATTTGATCATTACCTGAAAATATTCAGAACATGCATCCCTAGGAGACAATGCATCTTGCTAGGGCTGAGGGCTGTCATATTTTATGCAACTTATGTCTTTAGTGAATCAAGATTATTACATCCAGCAATCAAAGCCTGAAAGGGGAATTATAGCAGAGAACTAGGCTTTAAATCTTCTCATTATAAGCAAGACGAGAATTTTGTTCTGGAACCAGAATCCCCCAAAGCTACAAGGCATCCACAGTAACTCCTCTAGTAAAGCAGTCTCTGCTACAAATCCATTACATACTTCATTCTTTTTGTTCAAGAGTTTTCTGAAACTTAAGTCCTGTTACACAGGGATCGTACAAATTGGGTAAAATAGGAATTTGTGTCCACAGTGTGAATGATGAGCAGCCAGGTGGGCTTTCTCCAGGCACAGCCTGCAGGACTCACAGGTGGCTGCGCTTGCAGTTCCCTGGGACTTCCCCAGAAATCCTCATCTTCACATCCCTCACTCCACACCACAGAAGAGCGGCATCACAAGAAATTAACTGGTTCCTAAAATGTTAGCCCTAGATGATCTCTAAGGAAGGAAAGAACAGATTCTGCACTTAGTCTGGTGTTTAGCAGCATTTCTGTCACAGGCTCAGCAGGTATTCCTGCAATATTCAGCACTGATTAGCTTAGCTGGACTCATGCTAAGTAGCAGAAGGGGAATGGGAGGAAGGAATGCTATCACTGTGCTGAGCCTTTCTCACCACAGAATTGTGCAAGAAAAACAAAAAGAAAATATTCTGGTTTTACCGATCTATTTAATCTACTGTCTCCATTTGCCAAATCTACCAAATCTCATTGTTAGAGCAACTGCACCACCTACGAACCCATCGGGCCAGTTACCAAGAACCATATTACCAACCTTTCTTCTCCCCACTTGCCCAGGAATGATGCTACAATTTCACCAAGGCTCAGCACAGCCCTCCAGCCTCAGCACCTCTGCATCCCTTTGGAGCAGTGCTAGCTCAGCCATGGTATTTTTCCAGAATAAACTACCTTCTACTTGTGGGGACACTTGACAGCTGGAGGAATCAGAATGGGCTTGTTCATCTGTGTCTAGCCCTCTCATTCATTACTTGGCTTTATTAAACATTTTAAGAGGTAAGGGCTGGGTCTGCTCAGAGAGCCACTGATTTCAAGGTCCCCCATGTAATCAGATGAGATCTGATAGCACATCTGTCCCTTCTGCCCTCAGCTCTTCCAGTTCTTCCTGTGGAGTCAACAAGCCAGCATATAAAACTGTATATATAAACCTGTAGGTTTCATAAAAATATCCATAGTCTACTTCAATTTGGGAGTTTACTTTTCTTCCCTTGCTCTGTCCAATCTCCACTCCCCCAAGGAAAATGGCAACTCTTTCAGAGGGAAAGGATTATCTCTGGCAATCATGTCCCTTTAACAACACTGCATAAACGCTTGGAAAAATATGGAAGAAGAGTTTACAGTAGCTGCATATCATAAGAGAGATTTATAGACCTATTAAAAATTATTAGGCTTTACTTCTTCTTCAGTGACAAAGCTGCTTTCATAAACTGCTCTCAACAACTTCATACCCAGAGTCTGCAGGATTTTCAAAGTGCCATATTTCCTTCACCATTACACTTTTTGTTTTGTTGTTTAAAACAGCAATTCCCTAACTCTTCTGACCTAGCAATTCAGTTTAAAAAATATATGTCATCCTAGAAACACTTTCAAATGGACTGCGTGACTGCAGGGACTGTTACAAGTAATGCTGTAAAGTGTTCCCAAGTGCCTGAATAACTATAATGTACATGTTGCAGATTCAAGCTGGCAATTGGACATTGATCATTGTTTCCCATTTCAATTGCTGATACTTTGATTGGACTCAGGGACTTTATTCACAATGGGAAAGTCTGTACCTCTGAACATGGCAAGCAATAAGACAGGATAATGAAAACATCATTTTCATGTTAACTCTACTACCAGTTCTCACCCTTCCACTCTCTGACCCACCAAAAAGTAGAAGGGTTAATATGGTCCTTTTGTACACATAACGGCCATGATTTCTTCCTTCAGCATAAATATATCAGTTTCCAGTGACTATAAGAAGGCTGAGGTCTCTCCGCTTACTACAGGATCATAAGAGATTTTGCTCCAGTTGATTAAACTGATAAGACAATTTACAACTGTAGTTTGCATTACAATTGAAAAACAAGGAATCACAGCTGCTCTAATACATGAGTCATAGATGATAATGCTGGGAAGAGTCAAATTCAGGAGCAGTTTCATAATTTCATTTTAATCTGCTCAAGTTAAAAAGAGGAAAAAGGTCAAAATTTTCAGAATTTTGAGCTGAAGTGATAGACTGAAATCACCCTACTCCCCAATTTCATTTGGGTTTGCCTAGGAAAAAAAAATGCATCAAAACTTGCTCAGCACAGAAAGACCTTTGGAATGGGCCTTTTTCTACTAACAACAGCAGTCTTTTGTGTGATACAGGCATTTTGAACAACAAACACAATGACATTAAAAATCTATCTGGAATCTGTTACTTGCTTTCATAAATGATAAAAAAAATCACAATACAGTTGCCAAAATAAAGATTGTTTCTATTTCTAAGTAGGACAGTAAAGCTCTGTATTTGCTGTCAAGGCATTTGCAAAGATTTCTGTCCATCACATCCCTTGAGTCTTCAGTGCTGAACAGGTACTCTAGGTTCTAGACAGCAGTTACATTCAAACCATGTTAATGAATTAAACACACGGCTGTACAAAGGCATTCATCACAATTTACATGATAAAACAGTCAGGTAAAATCTCAGTGGTAAATCATGAGAAAAAAGAATGGTTTATTCAGGTTAATCCTAGTTAAACCATTTAAATTTTTCAACATATCCCAGTGGTCTTTTCTTACAGAAAAGAGGAATGTGACCTGAATAGGAGAAGACCGATTTCAAACCTAGCTGAACCCATTCACAAGAGGGGATAACATTCCAAGCCAGCAGGCAAGAGACAAAACGATTTGAAGTTTTCCTTGAGACTTTCATCTCTGTGATATATGGCCCCCACTGTGCAATCTAACCTACTAAGACTATTTGGCAACACCAGGAAATCATCACTGACCAAGAAAGTAGTTGAAATTCAGCACTACCACTAACATTATCTGCTGTTTGCTATTGGCTGAAACAAGAAAGATGCTGCAAAAAACAATGCTGCAATACTCCAAAGCAGTGGAGTTCGTAACCGGGATGACAATGACTTTAAAGATATTTTGCTATTAAACAGCTGCATGGGACCAACCTGTTTGTTTTTATGGAGCTGAATATCACCTAAAACTGATTGAAGTTGGGCATCATTCTTTAATGCAACATCTATTGTTTCCAGTGCTAATCTACTGGAAGAAAACTATCAGCCTGATATGATCTAATGTGCATCCCGCTTCATGAGAAGGTCTATTTTTCCTCTAAACACAAAGGGAAATTAACATCTCTAGAAAGGTTCTCCTATGTGCAGGGAGTACGAGAATGCACGTTTGTAATATTTAAACCCACACTTGTATTTCCTTTTTTTTTTTTAAAAAAAAAAAAAAAGAGAAAAAGATACATTTTAAGCACCACAGACATAAGAGTACAGAAGTTATTCTGTGCTGTGTCCCAGGAAGTACACTGCCAACAATGAGCTAATCATTGCAAGAGTGTTATGCTTATTGGATGCTGTTAGAGCCAAAATACATACAAAGTCAGGTTAACAAAAGAAATCAATACCCAAATCAGAAATATTCATAATGGATTTTGAGACCTGCAAAAATCTTCCCAGAATACTGCCTGAAATTTTATAGAATGGGGAAAATCATGTAGGGGGAACAAACTACTTTGATGTCAGGAATCAATTAGTAAGTTCTAAAGTAAGACCTTGAATTACTTAAATACAGGGCAAAGTGCCACTCTATGATAATACTGCCTATATGCGTGGACATTAAAAATGCACATCATAACAAACATAAGCAACTAATGCTTGATAGCAACTTCAGATATGTTCAGTTTTATTTTTCTCCCTGCTTGCAATACATGCTCAGTTATACCCACTTTTCTACACATGTGCAGCAAGTTTTTTGACTAGACATGTCGGACCTTTTAATAAAAACTTCAAATTATAGTTAGTGGCACAACTACTGGTTTGTTGTTGTTTGTTTTTTTTTTTTTTTCAGCGAGCTAAAAGTAAAACAAAGAGAAGCAACAATTTTTGAGCTTTTAGGATTTTCACAAGCACAACGGGTGTCCTCACAGCATTAGATACCAGCAATAATGACCAAATGATCCTGAACAATAATTATCTGTGGTCAGAGCTGAAGCAGGGAATAGAATTAAACTTCCATTTCACTGAAGAAGGTAGGTGGCTAACAAAATCCCTCTGTGGGTGCAAATTATGAACTGTACATGGAAAAGAAAATAAGGGAAAACTAACCACAACAGCCATAAAAGCAGTAACAGAACCTGCAGACAAAGATAGTAAGAAAACGTAGAACAGGAGATTAGAAAATACTATTTTTCCACATATCATGGTCAATAGGTAGTACATACTAGGTCCACAAAAAAGTTCACAGTTACATGGGATTGGGCTACTATAGCAAGTTCAGCAAGTCAAATTAATTTTAAAATCCAACAATCCAAGCCAAGGCCAAATGTAATGAGATCTTGCAGATGGCACACACAGCCCTGAATGCTGAGCATCTGGATAACATCACTATAAACATGCGAGTCTTGGACAGAAGCCGTGCAAGCCTACGAGGAAGGGATACACAAGAGAGTGTAAAGAGAAGACACAGCCTTTATTTCTTTAAGTGCTGTGCGTTTGGTTTTTTTCACCTAATTTTTATCCTCAACAATTCTTTTTTTACCTATTCCTGTTTGAGGCAAGCATTAGTAATCTAATACAGGACTTTGTGGGTAGCTTTTTTTACCCCTCTATTTGCCACAATTTCTTCCACATAAATTACAGCAACTAAAGACAAAGGGGAAATTAATCAAATGCTATAGATCTTCCTTTTTATTTCTGCAAAAGTATTCTTTGCAGAATATAGTATCAGACTAATATACATATAGTATACCTAATAAATTACATTGGGTAATTAGATCATAGACACCTTCAACAGCAGGAGAATTATTTTTGCAGTGTCTGCAGATAGTAGATAGGAACAACAGACAAGCTGTTACTAGACAAGTCTAATATGATTGTGGCTTTATCTGAGCCCAGAGATACCCTCTGTCTCTGCCAGTTGCATAAAACTCAAGACCTGACAGATATATGCATTAGAACCCTTTCATAATTCCAGTAATGAAAAATAAAGTCATTATGAAGGCAGCCAAGTGAGATTTGCAATGCCAGCATTTTAAAGTAGCTTCTGAATACACTAAAGCTCTGTCACTTATCCATACCATGAGTTTCTGAAGAACTAGCAAATAGATAACTTTTCTTAATTATTCCATCTTCCAATCAAATGTCATCAAGTACACTGGAAGTTTACTAGATCCAGTTTCAGTTTTCATAATGAAAATCTTTGCACTCTAACCTGGCTTCATAATTCCACGCTTCAGTAACTCGACATGGTGCTGAGCCATAAGGGATACTCATGACTCTGCCAAAAGCTTGGCTCAAACACTGGATCAGCCCAATGTAGAAGCAAGAGCAGCAAAGTGAACAAGGCAAGAGGCTTGCCTAACTCACCCACATGTTCAGACTCTGTGTTCTCTGTCCCTCCCAGGTTACCTGATCCTACTTCAATCTCTTGTATGCTACTTTTCTGTGGGGTTTTTTTGCTTGAGCTTTTTTTTTCAGGAGCTTCTTGTTAATTCATGCAGCCTCCTGCAACTCTTGCTTGACATCAGGACGTACCACTCTTGAGCTTCTAGAAGATCACTGAAAATCAACTACCTGTCCTGGACCCACTCTTCTCTCCAGGGTTCTATCCCATGGGATTATTCCAACCACATCCCTGAACAGGCCATAGTCTGCTCTCCTGAAGGCCAAGGTTGGAATACTGCTGTTTGCCTTTATCTATTATATTTGGATCCTGAAGCAGATTAACTCAAGGTCTCTGCAGTCAAGTCTGCCCCCAACGTTCATATCCACAAATCAGTGCTTCCTTATCTGCAGATATCAGCTCCAGCAGAGCTGGTTCCTCAATCCCCTGTGTTAGGAAGTTATCACTGATGCACTCCATAAACCTCCTGGTTTGCTCGTGTCCTGCTGTGCTGCCCTTCCAGCAGATATTTGGGTGATGCAAGTACACCGTGAAGACAAGGGCCTGCAAGTGTAAGGCTTTTCCAGTTGTCTGAAAAAGGACTCATCTACTACTTCTTCCTGAAGAGGCATTGTGTAACAAACCACAATGTCACCCCATATTGGTCTGCCCCCTGGCCCATAAGCTCTCAGCTGGCTCATCACCTTCCCCAGGCAGAGCTGCAAGCTCTCCAGCTGATCTCTCACATGCAGGGCAACTCGCCTTTCTAACCTTCCCTTCCCCTCCTAAATTCTGTACCCATCCTTCGCAGCACAAATTTTACAACTACATAATCTCGTTAATTAGAATGCCACCATAATAACTGCCTAAACTGAAATGGAAAGCTAAAATTATGGCATTTGGCAAATTATAATCCCGACCAACTGTTTGAAGCATCAAAAAACTATCTGAAACATCGTCTGGCTAATGACTGATACAGCCTCAGTCCGACCTTGAAAGGTGGCTATGGGAATACAATAGAAGTTACAGCAGCTGAACCAGTTACTGGAGCACTGTATAAATAAAGTTAGCTGAGTAGCATGTGAAATAAAAAGTACATTTCACCCTTTGAATATCTGAGCAAGGCGTTTTATTAACAATATTGCCACAAAAGCAAACAAGTGTTAAGCACGGTACAGAAGAGCAGTAATGCTGAGTGTGCATGCACACTTATGGATATTTATGATTTGCAAAGAAACACAAGGGAAAAAGGGGCTCCAGCAAACGGACTGTCATTATTGCTTACTAGTCACTCATTCCACTTCTTTTCTTCTGCTGTACATAAGCCATTAAAGCAGTTTGGTCATGCCTCCCTGAGCTCCTGAGTACTTGAGTGCACCACACTCATCATCTCACTTTATTTTTAAGGAAAGCTCCCCCTTTCCACATGTATTCAGATGACCTCCATGCTCTCTCCTAATGAGCTATGTAGAAATACAGACATTTATCCTAATTAAAGGACAAGTAAAAGAACAGAAGCATTTTCCATGCCTTAATTATACATAGCACTTTTTGCAGATATCACCCAATTTCTAATTGTGTGAATATTCACACAGCAAATTCACAAGTTCTGTAAATATATATATATATTTTTTTTTTCTTTTTTTTCCCCAATCTGATCTTCTAAGCAGGGTCAAACTCAGAAAGGCAGACAGAGGAATACAAAAGCCATTCTCCTTTCTTAGCAAGTGATAATCAAGGCAGGAAAAAAAAAAAAAAGTAGCAAAAGGAAATGTTGCCTCAGAAAACAGTGCTTGGCAGTTTACATTCTGCTGGAAGCAATGAAGATTAAATGCCAGCTCCCATACTCGTAGAAAGTCAGAGAAGCAAAGCAGCAAATCCTGCCAAGCACCACCTGTCCAAAGAGCAGTCTCATAAACAACTCACATAGTAGGTAAGAGGGGCTTAAACTGCATCTTCTGATGTGGGAGTGAGCACAAAGCAAGGTACAGACTCACTTTACAGTGATAATGCATGGGTTGCACTTCCCTCTGTGAATCCCAGATTGCTTAATGAAGGCTCCAGGTACCGAGCCTTCCAACTAGAGCTGGTTGAACTCTGCAATTTCTGGTGCACAGAAAATTTTAAGATGAACCAGCTTAGGGATATACCCCACAAAATTAAAATCTTAAAATCACTTTCTTCATAAAATAAAATCTACCTAAATACTTCATTCGGATGTTGTTTCCATCTCCCTTTGTAAGTTATGTCACAGTATATGTAGTCATATTTTAAAATTACAAATCAAGCATAGAGCTTGTAAAAATTCCTTAAAGTTATTAAGAAAGAATTCAAAGTCATTGCTTTTATTAGACCATTTTGGTATCAGAGAAATGGCATTTTCTAATTAAAAAACAAACAAACAAACAAACAACTTTATTAAGAATTTAACAAAGTATTCTTCCATCACTGAAGAAAAGAATAACCCCAGGTTATAAAAGCAAGGCCAGAGGAAAAACAAACAAAACCCCCCACAAACAAACAAAAACACAAAACCAAACAAAACCCCCATGTATCTCCCAGTGCAGGTTCCTATGCAAGCAGTCACCACATAAACCTTCCATACAACCAGCATTGCCTACTGGTATTTCTTTCAGAATAGATAATTATTCATGCCCTAAGTACACCAAGAAGCACCCCTCTGAAAATGAGAAAATCTTTTTCATCAAGTTTTATTTCATGCACTAGAAAGAGCACAGCAATAAATGTCTTGCACGCAGAGGTCGAATGCAGAATACTGATGCTGTTACTATTCACGTGGCACTCATCCGCTACGCCTTGCTGAGCAGCAGCATTAAACAATGACTTCAAAATTTAATTTGAAATTATCAGATTGCCAAAGTCAGTTTTCATTGGTATACATGAATCACAGATACATATCAGGAATGTATCCATGCACCATCAATTTATTTTCTTGCCTCCTTGCTACAAACCCAGCTCAGTCCAAGAGGCTCTGTCACCACGCAGCTACTCAAACCTCCACCCCTCAAAGAAAGGTGACAGTGGACCCCTCTCTGCCTCTTTGGGCAGCAATGGCAACTGAAAGATTTTTTTAAATCTATAGCTGTAAACTATAACAAAAGAGACGATGATGTTGATATGGGGGAAAACGGGGAAGTGATATGGGCCGCAGGTTCCAGCATCTGCTCCATGTAAGCACCAGGAGCACCCACTGTGCTGCAGCACCCACCCCTCCAGTTCCTCAAGGATGCTTGTGGTACCATCCCTCTTTCACCTGGCATGCTTATGTCTGGCATCACTCACACATAACTATCCACAGAAAAAAAAGAAAAATCACACTTTTGCTGAACTGAAACTGTTCCAGAGCACTGTAACGTTACTCTTATTGATTTATCTATTTAAAGTAATGTCAGGATTTTGTCATTAATATTTGATTGGTGTTTTTAAACCCTTACAAGAATTGCATAGACCATAAAAAGGTGTTACAGTAAAGCACCATAGGCAGAACAGCAGTATCCTAAACCACAGGGGATGTTGGTTGGCACCATCTTCTACATCTTAAAGCTCTCACAAGGTGTCAAGACACCATTACGTCATTGACAGGACCTGACTTCTCAGCACACATGGATTTAAAGATGAGATGAAATGAAAAAAAAGTTGCAGAACAAAACAAAAATCTCAAATTGTAGACATTCATCAAATAAAAAGAAGTATGATGTATATTAATTAGTCAAAGTAAATTCAACATAGTATGCATTGAGGATTTACACGTTTTAGCAGAACCTATTACAGTGAAAGGCTTGTACATAAGAATGCACTGTTATAAATTAAAACTCTCTCGCTTCTTCAAATTCAAATAAAATATCTCAGGATACTTTAAAAGGCGCTCTTTTCCTCAAACATATTTAGTATTCTGAAAACATAACTCACAACTACAGCAATCGTGTATTTGGAATCAAGGAGAAGATCTATGAAGAAATTTCATCAATGAATTTATGCAAGGTCTTACACACAAACAGAATGAAAATGCCTTGGTTCTTCAGACTACAAAATAAGTTAAAAATGGTATCAGGAGGATAATGCAGCCCAGAAAGTTTATTAGCAACCTATCCGCACTAATGACCTAGAGGCAAATTCAAGCTGGCAAGATCACTGCCCAAAGAGTCAGCAAATGAGCCCAGATGCCTTTGATGGGGAAGCATCTCCCATAGTTTGACATCTGGCACCTTGGACTGCCATGCTAGAATATGTTTGATGGAGTAGAAGGTGTTCAAACTTTTAGTTACGTTATTAAAAGCATACATGTATATACACCAGTTTTTACTTATAGAACAAGAATAAATTTTGTATTAAATTTAGATAGAGGTGGTAGCACTACCTAGATTTGAAGTAGCCTGAGTCATCCCAGTGTGACCCAACTTTATGTAGTTCGTAACTTTACTAAAGTTTTCCACCCTGAGTATCTGCCACAGTCTTTGCTTTCTAAAATGTTTCAGATAGGAGTTCTGGAAAACTTCTGAAGTGAGTTTAAGAATGAAATATATTCTTTATCTATGGTAAAAATGCTCAGAGCTTTTCTGTTGAGATGTTATAGTCCAGAATACCTGTGACCTTTAGCAGGGACTTGAGTTTTAGCTATGAGTCATATCCTGGTTTCTGGGCAGTTGCTTGGTCACTCAGATTCTCCCAAGCGGCCAAATTATAAGCCTCTGTGATTCCACTGTTTTCACTTTCACAGCATTCAGAATACAGGAGAATGAGGAAGATACACACTTCCTGCATTTTCTAAACCAATACTACAACTTTAGCATGAATTTACGAAAATCTAATATAGAAACAAAACACTCTATTAAAAATTGAGTGATCACTAGGGATTAGAGCATGACTACAGGAATTTAAGACCAACTAATTGAGGCCCAAGTAGATCGTTCCACAAGTACTCCTGAAACATGCAACAGATCCTGCCACCTGAATAACGAATAAGGGCTGGCAGCAATACTAGAAACTCTTGCCAAGCTTATAAATTCTCATGTCTCACTGAGGTTACAAAGCATACAGCTCCCAAATGACAAGCTGCATACCCTTGGGTGTGATAAAATTTCCCATCAAAGACAAAAGTAGATGTGGTAGTTGGAATCATTTCTCCAGTTCATGGTGCTCTCTCTCCCCAGATGTTCATGGTGTGTGTGCAATGTCAATGAGAACTTAAACACAAATCCTGGAGTTGAACTGAGTTTGAAGCTGCATGAAAACACTGCATTATTGCCTATTATCATAAAGCCTGAGTCTGCTATTATGTCCACAGTATAAATCAGAATCAACTCCTTTGAAGTCAGTGGAATCAAAACTCTCAACTTCAAGAATAGAATTAGGTCCCCCATTCTAGGCTCACCACCACATAGGCAGAAATGAAAGACTGATAGAATTTTATGTATTTAAAAAATAAAAGGTCAGTTTTAAGAATTATCCAGCCAACAAAGGCATGTTAACAAAGTCATGAAAGGCTTTTCTCTAAGAATCCATTCAGCAGAGAAAGGAATAAAGACAGTTACATTTATAATGCTCTGTTCCTTCATGGCCAGAAAAATGCAAAATGAAGCAGAAGAGATTCTTTGTAGTTCATAGGAAACACAGCATCTGCCAGAAAATATGTTCCCTGGTAGGAGAGCAGTAGAAGTGTCTTTTGACAATTCTGATCAAGCAGTGCTCTACTTAGTATTCAAGATGGCCATGATGACAGATTAGATGAATAATTTTTGTTCTTTGTCAGGACTTGGATAATATCTGCCTGCAATACATCTGTATCAGTGCACTCTTAATTACTGAGTAAAGGACAGATAGAATAGCACAAAACTTTTTCACACATCCTTTATGCTCAGACAATGACAAGTTCATGTAAATTACAGTGCATTTACAAAAGCAAGCACTATGCCTCTTTTCATGATCACTCACTATACATGTGTAGCATTCTGAAGAGTTATAGAGAGGATTGTTAAACAAGATTCAAGTTAAAGAGGAAGCTATGGGATCTAAGGTGATAAAGGTCTGAGGACTGAACGTTTAATTGTGCATCTTGCAGTAGTTACACAGAACAAGCTGCAAAATTTAGATTAGATCTACTTGCAGATAACTGATGGAGAAAGAGGTTGAGGGAGTAATAAGATGACACAAAGACATCAAATTGTTCTGTGAGTTCTTTGCTTAGGATTAAGGCTTCCTGTCTGCTCAGGCTGAGGAGCTACAGAGTACAGAGTGTACACTGTATATTAAAAAAAAAGTCACATCTGCTGTGTATTACACATTCATTTAGTCACTTAATTATCCAGAAAAGTACTTTTGGCAGACAGTTGTCATCTTAAGATCATCTATGTTTTATTTAGTATTTTCTTCCCAGCCATTTCAGAAGCAGAACATAGGCTTTTAAGCTGTTCTGTGGCACATGGTTTGTTTTTTGGTCTTTTCTCAAAAATTTTAGGTTTGCTGGAATCTTGGAAGATGGCTTTGTGGGCTGCAGTGCAGGTGAGAGCTAGAGTAGGTATTATGTGTGCTCTTTAGAGATAAGGGTCTTATGCACAGTGTCTGCAGAGAATTGGATCAGATTTTTTAAATCCTATGCTCCTATATTCTAGATTTCTACCATTTCCAATCTCAGAATCTTGACTTGTTCCTTTCCCTACAGCCTTATAGGCTTGCCTCAGAAAAAGACTGTTTCCAAGGAATTCTAGAGGATGCTAGATGTTTAAAATAATTTGCCATATTTTCTGCCACTGAATATAATTTTACTTTAATGTATGCTTCTTATTAATCTAATATTGTGTATGCTCATTGCTTTATGGTTTACACAGGAAAACCCAAAGTAATGATCAACATTTCTGATGTAACAGCCCAGATGCTTGGTACAGAAGTCTAAAAAAGCAAGAAAAAACAACACCCAAGGTAGTTCTGAAACTGCTGTATTATGATATCTGCTGTGCATTCGTGCAACAGGAACTGTTGCACATCTCCCAGTGTACAGTAATTGATACAGTAAACTACTGAACTAGAAAATTGCTATTGAAAACATATAATCAACCTTTTGAACTCTATAAACTCAGAGAGATGCGAGATGCAATTTTGCTCCCTCAGGTCACGTATGACTAGGCAGTTCAGACTTCAACCTCAGAAAATGGAGGTGAACAAATTGCAAACAACTGCTCTTAGAGGTAAGTTTGTTTAGACTTTTGTCATCCTATACATGTACCATAAACTCCTTCTGGTCTCTAAGTTTTTTGAAAGTATATAGACCATGTAATGACATGAGAACTGCAGATCCTGACAATTCCATATCACCCCAAAAGTATTAAATATATATAGAGAGATTTAACATTTAAAAAAATTGTTTGGCTTTTGATTCATCTGACTTGATACAAATTCAATCTGCATCGCGCTTCTCTTCACTGATAGGTCACGATGCTATATTGCATAAGAACTATTAAAGCACCTACCAGGTTGAGGTGTTGCTTTGTTTCCCCTTTGTACACACGTTCTGCCAAGGAATTCTTTTGTATCAAAGGTTAAGTTATAAAAGACAATTCATTATTTGGCATAGATAGGAAAAAGAACTAATAACATACGTAATTTACTGATCTGGAAGATATTGTCCCAAAGTAACGGGTCTAAACCCTTGCCATTAAAAGGCATTCATCTTCAATATGCTTCCATTGGTAAAATCCATGCACTAACAATTGATTGTAATTTGATGTTTGAATACATTTGTGCAATGATTAAATCTACCTTTATCATTTTAGAAGATCACCAGGTTAAAATTTCTCTTTTCATGCCAAAGTTCTAAAACAGACTTGAGATATAGTTCCTAGTTGGGTTTCCAAACTGCATTCTTCAGCAATTAAAATTGATTGAAAATATTGATGAAAAAGTATAGTGGTTTGGCTTTTACTTTTTATTGGAGTCTCCCAAAGTCATCAGTAGATACTGAACCTGACCCTAGCAGAGGAACTGGCTGACTGAGGTGAGCACACTTACCCACTGTAACACCTTTGCCCTTTTCAAGCACTAATTACTTCAAAACGCAATGACTGAGCCAGCATTTTCAGAATATTGAGTTAGCTTCTTAAAGTTTTTGGGAAATGTTATGGACACACAGGCCAGCAAAGAAAAAAGGAACAAGCAGACTACATCACAGAAGTTTCATTTGACTATCAAATCTCTAACAAACTATATTGTGCTCCAGATCCTTACAGCTCTCACTATTAATTTATAATAGAAATGCTCAGATCACCACATTAATAGCTGTTGGCAGCATTTTACTACCATCTTAAACAAAAGCTGCTTTAAAACAGCTGTTCACAGAGTATGGATTTCTGGTTCAAATTTTATCTCTAGGCAGACCTACTCTGAGTAGAGACAACTCTGTTTTAACCTACATTCAACATCCTCTTAATTCTAAAGTGGTCTTCTTGAAAGTATTGCACCTGGTGGCAAATTTGTGATGGGAACTAACTTTTGATGAAAATTCTTGGCAAAAGTCTTTCATTTGTGCTAAGGCTACTTTACTGCTATCAAAACCTTGCATTATCTCAACCAACCACAACTTGCTGAGTTGAAAAAGGCTTTTTATCTAAGATAGAGGTATGCTCAGTGTGACAGGTTTCTGGAGCAGTAGAGAGAGAATGAAAAGATCCTATAAAGATAAGTATTTTAAGACAGAGTGCATTCAGTAACTCAGCATTAAAGCATGTTCCCAACTTAGTGGATGGGTTAAAAAACTTGTTCACTGCCTTCTGATCCAAAATTGCCCCCAAGTATTTAGAATCTTGTTCTTTTGAACAGCATAACCTTCAGGCCAGATGTTTGTCGCTTGTTAAGCTCATCAACATCTCTGCTAAACAGTTAGGACATTATTGTCTAGTTATTGCCTAGTCACAGTGCTAGACAATTGTAACAACTGTGAGGCTTGTAGGTGTACATTTGTAGATTTTAGCCTTCTTTCCATGTATATTGTAAGATCTGTCCACATTTGCTTCATCTGTGGGTAAAATGGCTCTTCAGACCATGCCACATACTGATGTGACTGAACCAGACAGGATTTGTTCAGATGCTGCTCACGTTTTCTTCCAGGCTCTACAGATCATAACTTCAAAATGCATCATGCAGAAAGATCATATATAAAAAATTTATGCCCATGTATGAAGTTATCAGAACTTACTTATGAATAGTTGCATAATAAAATAAAAATGTTCTGGACTTTTGCTAATTTATTTAAGGGAAAGCTGTGAATTAAAATGATGAAATTTTATTGCTTTTGAGAAAGTGAGATGCATGTAAAATGAAGATAAAAAGAATCCCACCAACTCTAGAAGTTTTGGATGAGGACATCAGAACTAGGAAACTTTCAGAAACACAGTTTACTCCTCTAATAGGCTTTGTACAATTTTATCCTTAAATTTATGCCACCTCTTAATGGGTGAATATAGCAGGTGGTAAAACAAAATCCAGTCCTTTTGTCCTGCCAGGGCGACTATAGGGCTAATATGTTCTCAGATGACCCACAAGTAGACCGAAAATGTAAACATGACATTGCTGCATCACCCCATGGTTGACAGAGGGTTACCTAAGGGCTGTGAACCTGACAGCCTGTGTCTGGGTCCATAAAAACACCTCCATGCATTTATTACTTCCCTGATATGAGTCCCACTACAGGCTGGTCACTGGTCAGCATATTCTCAAACAGAAACACCAGTGAAGCAGCTGACAGATAGAGCTTTACAGTAAAATTAGATCATGTTACCTGTTTAAAATATATATATATATATCTGTATTTACTATTATGCATGAGCAACATATTAAGATCAGGGAAGTTCACTCCACTGAATTAAGTTGATATAGAGGTGAATGGACAAATGAGGCTAGGTAACAAAATGCATCATCCTCTCATTATCAGCTGAGCTTCATAATACTATCGTATCATGAGCCACGATTACCCTTTTTTTTATTCTAAGGATGCAACTAGTTCTTTCAGCAGTAATTCATCTTGCAAGTTTGGCCATAAAGCCAGGTTTAAACATACCTTTTATAGATGAATGGTTACATGAATTTATTTTCCTTGAAGCAGACAGCAATACTTCATATCCTATCTCCTCTGCTGTGGATTGTGTTAGCAGCTATACTGACTAGCAAGATAGGACACTAAGTCTATATTTAGCTCATAATGACTGCAGATTGCTGCAAGTGATTTGTAGAATGATGCATGGATGAAGTATGCCATGTTTCACCAGCAATCAGCTTCCAGTACACATACATAATTTCAAGTGAAGCATATATTTTAGTTAGGAAAAGGTAGGAAGTCAGCACACATAAGACCACCTAAATTAAGTGTTCTATTTAGCACATGTATAAAACCAAGCAATTTTTAAGTTGTCATTTTAAAGATAAACAGTTTTTAAATCTTCTAGTCCAATGCTTAATGATAACGTTCAAACTCCTTTCAAAGGATGCTTGATTTGGATCATACATGTTTTCAAACAAAATCAGGGCCATAATATCACTAGCCATTATGGTGTTTGAATGATGTTGCTTGGCTTATGTAAGAATAAAAGAAGGTACCCCAATGAGACCTCTGTTTTCGGGGGTGGTACACACCACACCAAGCAATTGAACAATTTGCTGATCATTGTTTCGGAACAGTAGATCCCACCAAACTGTAGATGGTTTAACCATCACAGTTCCTTCGATCTGAAGGACTATGTCAAAGAATATTTGAAGTAACGTAAAATTGCACTAACTAAAAGTGGCAGGAAAAAAAGCAAAAATAATGTTAAACCCAAATCCCCCCACACACAGGTAAATGTGCTATATGTTGATAAGCAAGACTAATATTTGAGGCTCGCTTCTCCATAAAAGAGCTTATAAAATGTGTTAAGAATGAACAGCGTCTTCTCTAGAAGACATAGTTTTGCCTAAAAGATTTTTTTTCTTATCTTGAGGTTTAGTTATATTTATGGTGCTCAATAGGTAGAATTAATTTTTATCAAATACCCATGTTAAAGTGGTACAGTAGGAACACTTCTCTGTGAATGTTGCAGTTCAGCTGATCCCGTTAGACAGAACGCCCACGCAGAAAGCGCAGATTCAGTGACGTGACGTGACGTGTCACAACCGGGACGGCAGGCGGGTGCCAGAGCGCTGCAGGGCAGCCACCCCGAGCCCACACCCGCCTGACACACCAATGGTGACCAGTGCTCGCGCCCCAGTGGCAGAGCCCCCACCAGCCCCAGAAGCCAGCCCAGCCCCACTCCACTGCTAGCACGGCCATCAGCATTGCTGCCATGCAACAGGATGCTCTAAATCTTTAGAATTTCTAAAATCTATCGTAGCTACTTGGTACTATATTCTTCTACAGACTTTTCAAACAAGTAAAGCAATGGAAGCTGGGCTGAAAGGTGACAATAGGTGCAGCAGCCACAGACACACAGACTGGGTTGGCAAGGGTGGAAAGGGTAGAAATTTGTCACTGTTTGGATACTAAAAAAACCACAAAACAACAACAACTCCAAACAAACAAACAACAAACAAAACCCCAAAACAACAGGAACTGTTACTACAAATCCACTGTTAGAGGAGAAAAATACCCTTTTTTTTTTTTTTTTAATTTCAACATCATCTTTTCTATAGCACATGGCTTGCACAATAAGAAATCTGAGTATGTACCACTCACTGCAGACCTGTACTGGTAAAAGTAATTCGGATATTGTAAGGGTTGTTTTAATATACGATTGAATTGATGTAATGTATGGTTTAGAAGGAAATTATTTTAAATTGAGGGCAAGAAGCCAACTGAAGTCATCGCTGCACTTAATGCACATGCTGTAGACGGTAAACACTCCTGTCCTCATAAACATGCAGCAATTTACTTTAAAACAAACCTCTCAGGTAGCATGATCATAATCATGTTTTCCTGCAGCATAAAGATTACCTTTTTTCTGTAGTCTCTGAAAAGCAGTATGTAAGAATGACCCAATGTAGATCTAAATCAACTGGAGCTGAATTCCATTGATGATAATCTGTGGTTTTAATTATTCTTGTCTCTTCTCAAATGAGCTCTGTAGGTTTTCCACCGTGTTGTAATAACTTTGTTAAAATTATAATTATAGTTTAATAAGCCTAGTAGCATAGCAGCAGTGCATAAAACTGCCACACAAAATGCCATAGTTGCAAACACACCCTTGGGTTTTCAGTAATGAATTTACGGCTTAAGATTTTACACTTGATGTAGGATAATATATTCTCTCCACTTTTTCTAAAGTAATCTTGAAAATATACATTCCAGAACACTGACTTTGCCACATATGTAGTACATAACTGCTCCTTTAGCAGCCTGGAGCCTCAATATTTTGGATTGCTGGCAGGAAAATTCAGCAACTTCCAGTATAAGCAACAAGCATCCCAGCAAGATATTGTTAGAATACATCATTTAAATAAAAGCATCTCCGTAGGGCATGCGAGCACACCAAAACTGAAAACGTGCTTAGGGACTGTGTAAGCATTCTTCAGTGGCATTCAACCAACTTAGACCTGCTGTCAGTAGCACCAACAGCAAGGCAGGTCACTTTGCTGTGGATTTGAGCATTATATACAAAGCTGCCTCCCAGCTGCTTTTCCTGGCCTGTCCAGAGCAGGTGTGACAGGGACCTGGGGAAGGGAGATGAGACATGAGCAAGACTGTGCTGGTCTGTGCTACAACCACAGGTCCAGCTGCCAAGCTAAGATCTCCCTCAATTTGGTACAAGCAGTTTTATAAAGACAACTTGAAAAGACCAGACACCTAAAGGGATTGTTAAACCTAAGAACATGTTAAGCATTTTGGTCATTCCCCCTTTTTCACCACATTGGTTCTGCTTGCTCCTGACCCCACCAGAAAACCGGGTCCCACCAGCGCTCGGCTGTGAAACACCAGCCTGACAGCGCACTGGCTGCTGTGGGTGCGCAAAAACCATAAACACGTTGTAAATCATGCGTGGTGTTGAATCCTCTTGCTGCAACCACCACCTGATACAATAACAACCAGTTACACAGAAAATAATTCACAAAGAATTACCAGTATTTGTAAAAAAAGCCTCTCCTAAAACTCACCATAAACTTGCCCATCCCATAAACGAAGTGAGCACTCTCAAAATCCATAACCAGTCTCCACAGTTTTTTTTTTTTCCTGTTCCTACAGAATTCTGTTACAAATGTCGTATAGATTATTAAAATGTCAAGGGCAGATTTTCATCTCATTTACCCTGACTTAAATTCAGTTTAACACCACTGTTGTAGTTAAAAAAGATGAAAATTAGCCTGCAGTTTTTACTCCTAAGTTTTTGGGAAGAAATAAATGCCACTTTGTTTTCTGTGAGACTTCCCACAATTAATTTTCTGTGGAAGTAAAAATGTTACTATTCTCTGCCTATTTTTCAGGCAAAACTAAGGACTAATCATGAAAAATTGACTATCTACAGAGCTTTTTGTTAAAAAAATTTAATTGTGACTTTTTTGTAGACATTACACGTTTATAGATATGCGTATTCTCTTTAAAATTTAATCTTCATTTGCATTCAAAAAAATGGCACTGTAATTTGCTTTTCCCAGATGTATCACTCTTAATCCTAACAGCTACCCAGTTTTTACATTTCTATTAACACTATTTAAAGTTGAGAAGAGACTTCTAATTGATCCAAATTACATATTCAAATTAGCCTTTTATGAGCTCAAATTAACATACCATAGACATTTTACTTAATTTGGTCCCCCAAAATGTCACCAAAGTAATTTGCTTTTAATATATTAATTACAAATTAACAAATTATTAAACTATAATAAATTCCTCTATCTGAATATTCCTCTTTAAATAGCACCCCAAAGTAACTTATAGCCCAATGCAGCATTACGTATTCACAAGTCTTGCTTCCTTAGGTTCTTAATATTTATTTATGCTGATGCACTTTGGTTTGCTATCTCACAAGAACTAAGGAATTAGAAAAAGGCTTTGGGAGTCTCTGTCTAGGGGAGATAATGCCTCAAACCCAGGTGTTTGGGGGATGGGGGTGTTGGCTTTAAAAAACAAACCAAACAAACAAACCACCATGTTATCAACATTCAGAAGGTTGACAAGATTAAAGAGAGTGCTAAATTTTTGCAAAATTGTCTTATTTTAATTCAACATTTAATTTTGGAATTTTGTTTGTTTTTTTATTTTATAAGTTCACCTACAGTAGGAAGAACCACACATTATTCCCTGCCTTCACAAAGCTTCTCTATTGCCCTAACAGAAGACCCAAAAGATCCCCAGTGCAGAAGGAGAACTCAAGTGGCTCTCCCTTCCCCCTGCTGCTACCCACCTACCTTGGTAGAATATAAACTTAAAAATGTTACTTGCAAGACTAGAAATATATGCCTGTTCACTTTCTAAATTTCCTTTTTTTGCCCCTCCATTATTCCATTATTGGAATTTTGCAGCCTTTCAGAACCTGCCCGAGTGATCAAGCTCTGACATTAGTCTAACACACCTTTGCATTTCCCCAGGTCTATCCAACACAATTTCACCAGTTCAACAACTGGCACAGGCATTTGCCCGGGAAATGCTGGACAAGTATTCAGGTAGGATTGTTCTGCTGCATGACACTGCGTGCTCTTGGCTGACCCTGGGCTTTCAGAGTTTCTGATGCATTTCTTTTATTTTTTTACACCAGAAATTATTATATAGATGTAATTGCTGTCTCTTTCCTTCTATTTCCTGGGCTATTGCTCTTTTTCTTACAGTATTTAGTCTATAAACTGAATAAATATGCTCTTAATTAACATAATCCTGAATAATAATAATTTTCCTTTAATTAAAAAAAAAAAGTGGACTTTCAATGGCAAAAATTTTCTGTTAACACTGTGTTGCCATCAATTCAATAATTCAACAGCCCCCTCCAGAGTTTCTGCTCATAACATGAGATTTCTCCAACAGCTACATTGACTTACATACAAATAACACAGTGACTCCTTAGAAGTTCCTCATTTATAGTATCAAAGAAAGTATGCACAACCTTAGCAACCTTGTATGCTTTTAAAATATATCTTAGCTCAAGAAAAGCATTTCAGGTTCTCATCAAATATCTTGAGTTTTGTGGCAGAATAAGAAATACAAGCAAACTGTAGCAAATTTTCACATTTCTGCTATCATTGTATCGTAACGAAGAAAACTACAGTTCTGCTAAAGCAAAGTATATCTGCTCTGTAACTGAGGTGAGGGAAAGTGTGGAATATAAAGCCCAGGATGCCACAAGTCCACAAAAATCAATAAAGAAACTACAATACAGAATGATACATATGTCAGCCGATGTTTCTGAAGTACAAAGGTAGAAAGTTACTTTTTATAAAAACAGCTCAAGTGGAAAAATACACTTCTCTGTCCACTTCAGGATTATATTTCGAGGTTTCTTAAGTCATTGCCTTTTTTGAGAGTTGTTTTCTGAAAAATCTTACTCTTAGGACCAACTCTCAGTCTCAAGATAACCCACCTTGATTTCCACAAAACTTCTCCTTTGTAGAGAGTGTTGGGGACAACTTTTACACAGCTGAAGTGTTCAAAACTTTTGAGAAGTGTGGGGGGAACGCAGCGCTCAAGTATAAATACTACAACGGTGGAAAGTTAAGAGTGTTTGAATTTCTCATTCACAGCCTAAAACTCATTGTGGCTTTCATTACCTATACGGTCTATATCACAAAGTAGATGAAACGCAAGGTTAAAAATGAATCCATCAGGAAACTGTTCAAAAGAAACACTATCAAATATAAAACCAGTGGGTTCAAATCCATCTTTGGTTAGTGCTTGGTTACAGCTCTTCAATAGTTTCATTCTGAAATGATTTGAACTGCCACAAAATTCTCTTCAGCTCCTTTGTAGACTCTTACTCTACTCACCGGTGAGGAGAGCCACTCAAATAGTCCAGAAAGATGGAAAGTCCATGGTAATAATGAATAAACCATTTTCTCACAATTGAAAAGTAACCCTTTTGCAGGACAGTAACTTAGCATGCCAAGAAGGTAAATGTGGTATTACAACATACACTGTACCATTTCCATTATAAATATATACTCATTCATCAATATTATCAGATTTCCATAAAAATGTAAAGTGACTTAGAAAGGAAAACCTAGCTCAAAAGGAATCTTCCCAAAAAACCTACCTTGAACTTTTCTTAGCAAGCTCATATTAAATGTTTTTATTAACTCATTATTCTCAAGCTAAAGAGCAATTAAGAAATGGCACTACTCTGACAGGCATTTAGAATAGACTGTTTCAGTTGGAAGGGACATACAACGATCATTTAATTCAACTGCCTGACCAATTCAGGGCTGACCAAGTTGAAGTGCATCATTAAGGGCATTGTCCCAATGCATTACCATAGCCTTCAGGCACCTCTATACACATATATATAGCAGCACTGAAAATATAGCACATACAGTACCAATATACTGTATATTCTTTCTAGAACAGTGCTTTTTGGAAGTCAGCTGAGCAACAATAAGCCTTTACAACCTTGAATTTCAGCAGGTAGGTAATAGCAGTTAATCTGCAGTAGCAAAGCTGACACTGATTATAAAATGATACATATCTGATGGTCATTTTATTTCTTATTACGGTCTGTGTTTAATTTTTCCCCTAGAAACTAAACTACTTTAAGATCTTTCTCCTTGGACTACCTTTGGATCTGGTATTGGTATGGAATATTATGCAATTCACACTTAAACACATTTATCAGAAGCCACACTTGCCTGCTCCCTAGGACGGGGAGAGGCTGGGGGCAAGGAGCTTATTCTTGATCCTGAGCCCAAGTCCAGCTCTCTTAATGTTTCCTGGGCTCCTGGGTTGGGAAATGAGAATCTCTGCTTTATTCAAAGAGACATATGCTCACGGGCAATACTTGACTTTGAATCTGGATAAACAAAAATTCAGAGATCTCAAACTTAAGTGACTTTGTTGTGTTCATGTCTTTGCATATTTACTAAATTTATGATGTTCTGCACCAAAATAGCACAAGAACAAAATGTTCAAGGCATTAATTCCTTTCATTTGTAATACATTTACTGAATGACAGAGACTGCAGCTGTTGCTTCCATATCTTATATGGCTGCATAGAGCGGATCTTCAAGGAGAGAAAGTTAACAAAGCTATGGTAGTTTAAAGTAAAAAAGGAGTAGTCTTGCCCTAGATGCATGAAGGCTGCACCTCGAATTTTAATACCAATCAAAATATTTGCCAGGTACCACAGAGCCCATCTGAAGAGACAATTTACCTTCAGTCAGACACCTAGGAAAAATACCATTTTCACAGCACTGATGTCACTGGAAGGTGTGTTTTGTTCTTCTTATTTCACAGGGCAAGCCAGTATGTGTTGTTTATCAATCCATTTACGCCAAATGCAGCCTACAGTAAATCTGCCAAACAAGCTCTGAACAGCAAATAAGCTAAAAATCAGCAGCTGTGAACATTAATTTTTTTTAAAGCCAAAACCTCAAAAGCTGAAATTGAACTGACTTCTTATTGCTCAAATTGCCCCAAGGTCTGAATCTCTTTCTATTTTAAAGAATTTAGACAGGAAAATAGGTTAATTCAGTATTTTGTCTTAATATGAGGGTTTATATAAAACTAATTCTAAAAAAATCCTATCTCATTTTATTAGTTTGCTCTTCCGATAGTTAAATGTCTATCAAGTGAACTTTGCTTGTTATTTACTATAACAGCATATAGCCAAACTGATTTACAATAAACCGCTTCCTCTCCTAATTCCCAAAACTTGGCAAAATCCCAGAACTGGCTAAAATGCTCCTCCTTCTTGCCTTGGTTTCAAGCAAGACTAACGAATTTGGGTCTGATTTATACCAATAGTCAGCTCTGAGCATGCAGCAAATATGCATCAGTTTATCTAAAGATATTGTCAACATAAGAAAAGCAGCTTCTGCAAACTCTTACACATGCTCTTATTCCAGCCAGGTTTACATGACCCTAACCCACTGCAACCAGCAATTTATGTGTGATTTCTTCTACAAAAGATACAGCAGCATGTGACAAATTCATAGCTACTGTCATAAACAAACTTTGTCAATTAGATACTGCACTTGAGCTAATTAAGAGAGCTTCATTTAATTGGGTGAGGCACTGCAGTGCTGCCAGGTCTGGAGCTGTCATCTGCACTGGTTACCACGCCAATTTGGCCCAGTTGCTGTGTACACGCAAACAGATTGACACCTCAGGGCTGATCCAAGGGGGTTTTGCTCTTCACTCATGTCTGGCTATTTCTGCCCCCCAGGTCTGTGACAGTCATCTGGGAGGTTGTGAGCTGCATCAGGTAACGGGTCACAGCTGAAAATAACCTTAGTAAGAAAGGGGGTCTTTTGTATTGGGCAGTCGCTGAGGGAAGTGGAGTGGTTCAACTAGAATGGATGGAAAGGAAAACAACTCTGCTTTTTGGAAGCACAGTGCATTTCTCAGAAAACCAGATGCAGTGCAGCTCTTGCTGCACAAGAGGCCTCTGTACGAGCTGCAGAATTCATCTCTGTTTGCCTCAGGAGCTGAACAGCGATTCTGTCCCTTCAATTTATTAAACAAAAAGGGGAGGGACGGGGGAGGGAGAGGGGGAGGTAAAGAAAAGCTCCTTAATAGTTTATATACAAACCACACTTTTTTCCTGATCAGTTTGATTTCATATCACTGCTTTTGATTTATACAAGGTGATTTTTTCCATTCCCATCATGTGTCCTCTTCAGTCACAGATTTAATTAAGATTAGGAAAATGAAAAGGTATGGAGAATTAGTCAGATTTTTGAGACAGCATCTGTAACAATTACTCATTCAGGACTAGCCAGAAAAGATTTTGCATATAACAGATTTTGAGGGGAGGGAATACACACCATACAGAAATTTCTAATTTATGGAATACAATGTGATTTTGTGCTAGACAAATGTCAAATGTGATTAATAATTAATTTTTGTGGAATCTCAAGAGTCCCTTTTCTGGGCTCAGCTTGCAGAAGATGTAAGTCTGCAGAACCCTTTGGACCAGCTGGCTAAGACATACGAATAAATAAAACACATCTCACTTCCTTTGTTAATGGTGACTGCTCACGACAGGTGAAGATCTCCATTTACTTCAGCATTCACTACAGTTTTCTCAACCAAATGTAACCATGAGGGTGAAAAGAAGGCAACAGGTTACAACTGATCGAAGCTTTCGCAAGCAACAAGTGACACTGCACCTCTTGCACTGACTGAGGATACAGCGAGATGCAGGCTTGGCCAGAACAAGTTACTCGTAATTCAGAAATCCCTGTCGCACAGACTCAGTGTGGACAGCCTTGGGAACAAGGAGCACTGGCAAAATAGTATCATCTGATAGTGGCACTTACAGGCAGCATTTAGCTCGCTTAACTATTGCTCTGCTCAGTAAAACTTCATATATAGTCACACTTTTGCTCAGAAGGGTTACTTTTTCCCCCACTCACATCATGAAATCATTATTATTCACAGATTCAATTTAGATTAGAAAGAACAAAAGATAGAAAATGTTTGCAAGTGTGCTCGATTAGGGCTGCAATAATTCTACATTATAATTCATTTTCATGTGGGTTTAAGTAAAGGGAGGAAGATTGTGAAACAATAATTGTTCAGTAAAATTGCCCTTATCAAATTTTTCCTTCAGACACCCAGTTTGTGGCACAGCTCTTACATCCCTTGCAAGCTAAAATTCAGTCATCTATTAAGTTTAATAAGAGCACAGAAATTAATTGTAGTGATCATCCTGTTGAGGGCCTAAGGTAATGACAACTGATCAGTATGCATGAATGGGTACAGATACATAAGAACATGAGAGAGTAGTGAAATACAAATGTGAAAACAAAAATATAAATCTCTACAGCTTTTGCAAACGCATTCACAAAGATTTATCTTGCAAAATCTGTACCAATTTTACACGCAAATTACTCATAAGAATGTTTTCATACAACAGTGCATCTCATTGCTATTTCCCTGCTCTGCTCCTCCTTCCACACCCATAATAGAAAGAACATAAAATGGAATTAAAATTCACAGCACACATTTGAGATACTGTGTAATCTGAGTTGCAAAGCCACCAGTAAGTCACGAAAGATATCCCAAAACACTTGACAGCTGACTGAAAAAGCCTGACCTCCAGCCAACACAGATTTGTTAACATGGGGTTTTAGGCATGATGATACCACATGTGCACTACTAGCAGGTTAGAGACATTTAAATCCTTCTTAAAGCACCAAAGAGAAATACCCCCAGGACAAAAAAAAACTATTTAATCAGAGCAGGCTGCTTAGCTGTACATTTAAATCTGAAAAAAATCAAGGTCTTGCAGTAGAATTGTATAAACAAAGAGGAACTGTACTCAAACTGCCATGGAGAAAAATGCTCGTGTTCACCAGGAACTGAGAAGAGAACAGGCCCTTTGGACAGTGCAGCACTGCTGTGTCCTCCTGGGAAACAGCTGTTCTCACAAGTAATTTGAGGTTTAACATTTTCTTCTTAATCTAGAATATTCTGTAATAACTTCTAGACTTGAACTGTAACAAGGCTTTGTAATCTATATACTCAAAGAGAAATTTTCTCCTAACCTTGTATACCAAAAATATTCCTCACTGTGAGTGATAGCGATGTCAGTAATATTCTCCCAGGGAGAAATTTCAAATTGAAAAATTTCAAATCTTCTGTGGAGGAATAATTTGATATGCAGGCCTTACACTGTATATTCCCCTGTATCATTCCTGTGAGGCACAGAGTCTCCTGCCCATCTCACAGGTGGGAATGGCAGGTCCAAAAATAAAGAAATAAAAAAAATTCAGACAGTCCTTTAGACTGATAGATACTTTTGTGAATTGCATCAGTGTCCATCCTTATGATAAGATGCCTAAATATGTTCTCTATTTGGAGTATTTTTTCCTGTCTTCCCCCAGGCAGTCTGGAGCTGAGCAAGGAGCCTGAGTCATTTGCCTGAACAAAACCAGTGCTTTAAAGCAAGAGCCTCCATGTTGACAAACAGCAAAAAGTAGGTCTGTAATTTCAAGTATCAAACCTACATCTGCAGCCTTAAGGACTGTAGCAAACCCATATGCTCTGTGGCTAGAGCACAGAATTTAATTCATAGCACATCTTGAATAGTAAATTAACAAAAATATTTTTTTCTTGTGTCTAAAGACTGCCTCCAAAGAGATATTATAAATAAATATTACTTGTATGAATTAAGTATAGTTTAACTTCAATTTAATCTCATAAGCAGACTGTCAGAATACGTACATTAACAGGTAAGAGCTGCTTATTCTGGGTACCAGTTAAATATGAAAACATTTAATACAAGAACAAGTCTCCGTATCCTTGGGAAACTTATTTCTCTGTATTTTAGTGCTGTGTAGTCTAAGTCCCCCTCAGTGATGTTAATAAATACACAGCTGTTAATACTACAGAAAAGTGTTACAGCTTCATTTATCAAAGTGTGCCAGTTTGTGAAGATATCAGGGCCTCTGTACTCTCCAGAAGAGAGAGCAAAGTAAAGATTAAAATTTAGACATGAAATGGAAACATCTGAAAAGATCTGGATAGAGAACACCAATTTTTATGAACAGATGGATCAAAAAAAACAAAGGTATAAGCAGAGTCTGTAGATATCTAACACTATTTGCTGAGTAACTTCAGGAGCCTTCTACATTTCTACTAGCACTAGGAATATAAACAGAAAGTGTTTCACAAATATTTGGGCAAGTTAAGAAACAAGACTGATGTTCACAGCCTTCTGTATTTGCTTTTCATACAGTTTTACCTGATAATTTGTTTGCAGTCAACAGTTCGATCTGGTGTAGTGTTTCATACACAGAAGGAGATAGATTACAAGAGCAAGGGCCAGGACAGTTCAATAAAGACACTAATCAAGAGGAGACAGTCTCATTGGTGGGCAGATTCATTTTGCAACATTTTCAGGATGTAATTCATACCTACTTTTGAAGGGGCAGATCCTGAGCTTGTTAAAACTCCAATTATATAAGTAAAGACGCATCAGTGAGATTTGTCTATTGTTCAGCATCATGACCCATATTTTTTTCCAGGCTCCCATGCTGTTCGGTAATCTCTCAGAGCTAAGAAGTCTGACAGATCCGAGTTTGCTGCCTGACACCAACTTATCAGCACTGAACAAAACAAGCCAGTGTATAGCTCAAGTGTTTGCTTACACCAGCACCTCTGAAACTTATCACCTCCTTTCTTTATCCTGAATAATATTAGCCTATAACCAAGCAGGCTTCTTCAACAGGGTACTGGCAATTTATTTTTATATTGACAGAGCCAAGTGATTGCAGATATATTACATACGTTCTCCCCCCAAAAATGGCTCTTCAATATTTGCAGAACTATTACAGTTCTATTACAGAGTCAATGAGAATGTCACACAACAGAAGAATCCCAAGAAAAACTGTATTTCTATTTCTACTTTTAAACTCTTAAGATTCCCCTTCTCAGTTCTCTCTGTCCATTTTTGCTTCCAGATTAAATTTCTGTGATCATTTCTAAGCAATGTACACCACCATGCTCTACTGTTCATGGCACTTTCCCTTGACACAGCTGCGTTCTCAGAGGCTACAACCACTGCTTTAAAGCCCCCGCTGGGCTGGGGCAGGTGCACCCTGCCCCGCTCACCTCACACCCCGACGAGCTTCCAGTACCGCCCGGGTTGAACAGCAGAGAACACACATGAGCAACCAAAGCACCAAGTTTAACAGACCATTTGCCCATTTGATTTTCCTTTTAATTTCTGTTACGCAGACTCCTTTGGGAGCTCACTGCTCCAAGTTCAAATTGGTTCTCAGTCAAGCTCCATGAAATCGTCTCTTGCTTGCACTTCTCAAACTTTGTTGTCAATGCCATGGGTTTTGGATTATTCACAATATAAAGTGCACTTCCTTTTGCAATTACAAACTTTTCTATTAATCTAGTTTCAACAGCTGAAGGTCTTTGTGCAACATACTGCTGCCAAGATGCCCTTTTTTTAAGCTTAGCAACCACATGTATTTGTCCAATGCAAATACCTTTTCCCAGGATTTCCACATCTCTTGTCTAGACAATATTTTTCCATACGCAGCCTATGGTTTCAGAAGAAATACTTCTCTCTATTCTAGTTAAACACAATATTTGGCAATCCTCTGAGCAAGTCCTTTGATGTGTCTTTGGCTTTTATTTTGGCTCAAGGCCCAGATTCAGAATGAAGCCTTGCAGGCAATCTACCGTAGCAAAAGCAACAGGAAAATAGGAAAAGTGTTTAGTGGGAGTGACAGCCCGAGCAGCTGGATGCACAATCTATTTAATACTTTCGTGGAAGTTTCAGATGCAGCTCTCCCAGGGCAGAACAGAAACAGAAGGCTGTTATCACACCTCAGGGAAGGAGACAGCCAAGGTTACGGACTGAAGCAAGGTAAGTTTTTACTAGTCTCCTTAAAAAAAAGACTCTGCTCTAGCATTATGTTTATGTTACTTTAGAATTAAATATGCAAAATAATTCTTTATATATTTATAACTTTTTAGCAAACCTACAAAGCAGAGACCAACATGGTATCAACAGGGGAAAAAAGGTATCAGTTCAGTAGATACAGGACCATATGACATGTAAAACAAAGAAGTGTGTCACCCAGAGGATGAACATGTCAGGAAATGAAGACTCCAGTCATATAACCATGCATGTGCTTTACCTGACAAATCCAGAAATCTCTTAATTCCAAATGACACTTCTGTCACCAAAAAAAAAAGGCCATTTTTTTAGAGCATTGTCTGTACTAGACAGCAGGAGGAAAATAGAACAGAGAGCTGTTAAAAGCTTCCTTGGAACCATCATAAATACCCATTTTCACTTTTTGGTTTAATATTTCTCTAGCTTTACTACCAAAAATGAATTATCTTCTTTCATTTTTCACATTATCTGTAGATAGGTTATTCCCACTAGCGTTGCTGGAAGGAACATTTGTCACAGCTGTAAGAGGAGGGCGCCTTGCTAATTTCTGGATTCAGAAACCAAGATGAATAGTGTTCCTTACCCCGCAAACACCGCTTAACATCAGTCAAGTCTTTTCTTCTGCATTAAAATAGTATTTTGAAATCCAACAGTCAATTCCACCTTGTTTTCCTATTCATATTCTGATATTTAGGATAATACGTGCCACTACATTTGCTACTAATTATGATGCACATTTTCAGAAAAGCAACTTATTTTGACAAGTATTACAGTATTGAAATATGCGGATATGATACTAAAACACATCAGTACATAGTTAGAATATTAAATATATGAATATATCCTAGCTATAATTGTTCATCAACTATCAACTTAACAGTGCCCCACCTCCATTTAGTTGATCCACCTTCCAGTGGGCAGACATTTCTTAGGCCTGTCTACCCAGATTACAAACTTGTTCTAAAACAGCATCTTTCATCTTTCCCAAATGTTACCGGGTCCCCTTTCAGCTGTAGTCACTTATGTGTATCACCATGTAGCACACGCTGATGAAAAAAAGACATTATATGTAAGATAGAAACACTAAATTAAGGCAAAAGGAATAGACAATCTTGAAGACCTGACTACTTACAAAAACCCTGCTTAGCAGTATTTTTTAAAAAGCTGAAAAATTCTCAGTGATTTGACAATCTGCTGAGTGTCAAACCTTCGTTCAGCACTGAAATAATGAAAACTAGATAGTCAGAAGTGATTAAAGTGAACCTTTTTAAGGCTCAACCAATTACTAATTGGTCACAACCATCCCACAGAACTTCATTTGTGACACCAGTAGAACAGAAATGATAATGCTAGTTTAATAATCTCAAAGAACTTTGCTACTAAAAGACTGAATCATTTCTTTACTATTAAACAGTACATTTACTCTGTAAATGATGAACCAGTATTTCAGCAGAATGCAGTGTTAACCAGCCAAGACTTTTCCTTATTAAAAAAGAAAAAAGAACAGAAATCACTGAGAGCTGAATCCCACAGTTCTTTCTCCTACAAAGCTCTCTTTGAGGTCAATGAAAAATTTGGCTGTTAAAGAATGCTGAACTCTGACCTCTGGAATCACATAGCACAAATCATATTCAGTTTTGAAAATAACCTCCCATCCCAGGTCTGGAAAGATTTCAAAACAGGAGAAACAGGATGTCCTTTTTCTATTTTCCTTCAATTCACAGTACCTGAAAGGTTATGACTTAGAATAGTCTGGCAAGCCATCTCAGCCTACTCATTCACGGGCCTTCATTGTTTATTATCTGCTTATTTCTTCTTTTGGGATATATGAGAAGTAACAAAGACCATGAATCTATTTCATCAAGTGAGAGTGAAGCAGCATTTATCATTTGACACACGAAGCACAATAAAAAAGAATACTGTCAATAAGTTTAATGTGTTTTTCGAAACTGAAGTGACTGTAGGTGATGATGAACAATGAGAGAATGCAAACCAAACATCTTGCTTTTATAATTCAGGATATTTTAAGTGAGCAATGTCTAAAACTACAGTAACAACAGCTCAAAGGAAAAAAAAAAAATAATACGGGAGTAATATTCTGACAGAGGAAATCAGAAAGAAACAGCAGCTGAAATCAAGGAGCTGGGTCAGGACGTTTTGGCGAGGAGGTATTGGGTGTATTGTCTGAGAAGGAAAATGAGATCTACAGTGTTTGAGAATATCCATCATGCACCATTCTGCCATGATAATAAACGCATATTAGAGCTGCTAAACATACTTTCTGAGTTTTCATATTACTCAATTCTCATTTCATTCTTACTAATAGCATGTTCAAGAACACTACTTTCACACTCCAGTCATGTTTTCCTAATACTTTTGCCTACTAATTTTCTACATCTCTTAAAACAGTGGACTCTACAACACTCTTCCACAGCTAGAAATCTGTACTTGACCACAACAGTGTTCAGA
This sequence comes from Streptopelia decaocto, assembly GCF_964273445.1. Taxonomy (NCBI): domain Eukaryota; kingdom Metazoa; phylum Chordata; class Aves; order Columbiformes; family Columbidae; genus Streptopelia; species Streptopelia decaocto. Next base: position 13,321,703 of record NC_138666.1, on the reverse strand, counting down.
TGGCTCTAGATTCGTTGTTCAGAAATATTGAATTTATGTCAGATTAAACAGCCATTCTATTTTCTCATTCAACTCAAATGTCTTTGTTATTTTTTTGTTTGTTTTCTAAAATAATTTTTTGTTTTAAGTCAGTCCTCCACTCTATGTCTGATTTTACAGCTTCGAAAAACTTTTCCATGGTCTCAAACTACTTCCATTCTGCTCAAAATAATAACTTTTACTTAACATTATGTGATAGGGCAATTTAACAACTCATTGTCTTCTAACAGCTAGTTACAGATGATTAATCTTAGTCCTATTAGGTCTGAAGAGTCCCTGAGTTCATCAGCCTATTCTTTCTAGACACCTAAAGTAGGGCTGGGAACACATGAAATAGATTGAAACAAGATAAAGGCTGGCCAGCACATTTTATGCTTCAAACAAATCTGAGTAGTTCACTTGTGCTTTAGAGAGAGAGATCAAGTACAGACAAAGTCACAGCAGTCTCCTATCTTCCTTGGAAACCTATTCTATAATAAGCCATCAGATCAGGGCTGGCAGTGCTGGAGCAAAATGCCAATTGTATTACAGTAAAATAATGGACACAGCTTGTACCCATGTCCTTCAATCCATCAGTCTCCGCTCACAGAGCTGCAGTTTCCTTGAGGCTCCTGTTGCCTTCCCAGAGGCAGGAAGTTTTTATGACTCTCTTTCACACCTCAGCATACAAGCATGATCTTACATCACAGATGTAAAAAAAATTCCATACTCTGTCAGATAGGATGGTTCACAAAGGGTGAAATAGGGTTTGCCTCCCTCTTCCTTTCATAAATGTAATGTTTCTTCAAAAATCACAGCCCTCAGACCAGATAATTCCTTTAGAAAATACAGTAGATTCAACTTTGGTGCCGCTCCCTTGGCGGGCATACCATACCCTGACAGCCTTTCTTCACGTCAAATGAAGATTTGATCTCAACAGAGCCAGACCAGCACACATGGCAGCAATCCAGTCCCATTGGGGTGCTCCACCACACAAACAGTCCTGATGGGAACTGCTGGGACAGCCTGGGAACGTGCTGAGCAGCAGGGCTGCAGGACACTGCTCCCATGGACAGACCCACAGGCAGAGCTTCACAAAAAGAAGATTCGAAAGCAAGTTGGTGGTGTTTGTGAGGTTTTTTGGTTTGCTTGTTTGGTGTTTTTTTTAGTAAGATGTATTCATGACCTTTACTTCTTCCTCTCTGTGACCACTTGAGACCTTGAACAAAATGCTCGCAGAAACAAACTTTAAAGTATACCCTTAAATGTCAACTTCTAACAATAGCATTGATTATCATTCATTCAGGGTAAATTACTGCCTGAGAAATACAAAGAAGATACAAATATGGTCTTGTGGGACTTGTGCTCACTACACAATGAGTTATAATGCTTTGAGGAATAACAATGAAATTAGAATAGAGAGAATAACATTATTCCTGGAAGAGAAGTATACATAATTTTAGATACATTCTACTTTTTTTTTCCATCTGACAGCATTTTGATCTGACTTCTTCCAGATGCTGAAGATGAAAAGTGACTTTTATTTTTTCATTATTAAAAAAAAAGTAGACTTGCCTTTTAAATTGGAATAATCTGTGATACCATTGTTGTATATATATATATATGAAATAAAGTTAACTCAACATCTCAGTTCATTCCCAAGAGAGCAGGAAAACACTGGCAGAAAATGTAGTGCACACATCTTCCAGTTACATGTAAGCCAGGACAGGATTTAGTACATTGCTCATTTTATTTCCTTAAACAAGGTCACCATTAAGTCAAAATGCTGCCGGAGCAGAGGACTTGCCCTGTGTGGTGCCAAGGCCCCCAGTCCTGCCTGACAGAGCCACGCAGCCGAGCTGCCCGCTGCACCCAGGACAAGCCGGCACCCAGGGTGATTCATCCTCTCTGCAAAGCACTGAGCTGCCTTCAGATTCACAGTGACCTTGGGGATACCAGAACTGAGCAGTGGAAAACACTCAGGACTTTAAAAATCCTAAGCAGCGGGTGCCCAGTGATACTACCTAATAAGCCTCATGCTATTCGGAATATATGCAACTAAAAGCCTGTTGTTGAATATTAAACACAGTTAAAAATTATACTGCTCACATTATGCAAATACATTAACTCAGTCAACCTGAGTATAAAAAGTCTTTCAAATAAATATTTTTATGCTGCAGAAAGCACTGAATTTCCAGAGTAATTTATGCATTTGTTGACCCTTATTTTAAATGTTGAGCCGTAACACTGCAGCTTTGTGCTTGCCGTAATTTCCTACTCCTCCTTCAGCCACTTCTATAAAGAATTTTATTGACTATATCAGCAAGAAATAATCTTCATTCTAATAATAACTTTCAAATTTAAGAACATTTATTTTATGTCTCAGGCATGACTAATTTTGTTCTCTATGTATACGTATCAAACGCTCCAGTACTCCATCAGGTTATGAGGGTTGAGGAGAGTCACCCAAGTGGCTCTGCACAAAAAGGCCACAGTACCAACGTGTTTTGGGGTGTTTGCAATAGTAGCTGCTTGATTCTCCTAGCCAGTCTAAGAGCAGAATGCTTGCAATGTTTGGAAGGTGCTGTAAGTGGTCTAATAAACTGCTGAAAGTTTGAAGAGGATGTCTATGGTAAGGGTAATCCACAATTCACTGATATCCAGAGATAACTGAGCGCCATATAAAATAATAGTCTTCCTCTTGTATTTAAAAAAGATAGGGCTCAATTATCAAATGTCCTATTACAGTCAACAGAAGCCAACTCAACAAACGCTGCTTCAGGAAGTTGTTATATTTATAGCAACTACAATTAAATGTTACGTGTAAGAAAATTCATGACCTAACCTCAAGCCAAAGAAAGTATTTCTGTGCTGCACATGGCACATCAAGACTTTGCTATTCGTAAAGTTTACTTACACATCTAATAACACAAGAAAATAAGTTCCATCAAAGTCAAGAGGATGTTATATAGATTAGTTGTTCAAAAAGCTAGGCTTACTCTAAAAGCAAAAATGTGGGGAGACTTAAATGAGTGCATTCAAAATCCAGAAGTTTTAAACTCTGTCAAGAATGATTTAGGTGTTCAGAAATCTGATTTTGGAAACCTATTTGTCTCCTGGTGTCTAGCAAGCTAAGCTGTTTTTGAAACAAGAACTATGTCAGCTTGACAATTTTGACAATGCTACTCTCTGACTCCTTTTGGCATCTTATTCTACTTTGTGCTTTCAGAAACTTCACAACAGTAAAATCCAAAGAGAGAACAGACTTCAGCAACTGATAATATATTCACAAAATGGTAAGACAACAATGTATAAAACCAACTAACTATCCCAGGATTGTCAGGCAAGTAGCCTATAAATCATGCAGACTTCCTATACGCATCTGTTCAGTGGACATGAAAAGTAATACATTGCTCGAAGTACAGTTAACAGTGTCTTACAGGACTGTAATGGTAAAGACATTATTTTCACCACCAGATTCTCTTTCACAGTTTTATGATTTTATAAGAAGAGTTCAATTATTTTAGCCTGAAATAATGTCCGTTCTTATGAACATTTTCAGAGGATGAAAAGGTTTGTTGGCAGGATCAAAGACACACATGCTGAATATTCCTGCCACCTTCAGCAACAAGACACCCTCAAAACACTGAGGTTTTCTTGAAAGGAAACTCCCAATTTCTTTGCCTGTTGAATGTAACTTGTCGCTTCTGAAGTAGCCTCCTTATGTAAATTCACACAACACGGATAGTCTCCTGCACATAGGATACAATTTGCTTCCTGAAGACAACAGGTCAAGCAAAAATTCAGGTTTTTCTCAGGGTCTGCTAAGTTAGCCAAAAGTTTCCAAGAATTCCAAACAAGCCAAGCTCCAATAAGCGCCAGGGCTTCATGGGCACGATGCTGGTGTACAGGACAGAGCAGCGGTCCTTGCCATCTTACGTTATTCTTCTGAGGGACAGAACAGATGGGCAGTGCACACCTGAAATCTAAACGGCAACATCTCTCTGCTGACATCTCAACAAACAAGTTTTCACTTCTCACATTTCATAGAGATATTCACATCTAATAAAATATATTCCCAAAAATTGAAAGAAACATTTTTGTGGTTGTAAGCTGTAAAAGTATTCTTTTCTTTCCTCACGTGAATCCTGCGTTATCCACATAAAGCCACTCAGTCAGCTATGGAAATACTGGAGAGGTACTGCTATCAAGATCCAGTTTTAGTGAAGAAAGCAAGGCAGGACAAGTATATTTAAACAAACACATTACAGTAGAATGGACTACATTTAGTAACCTCTAGACTATATGTTATAAATAACAAAAACCCAATAATGTACTACATGATTAATTAAAAATACACTGTCCAGAGTGAACAAAAACCAACATGCTACAGTCTATTAAATGAAATTATGATTCTGGATTGTAATTGCTTTATAGACCACTGGATTAGAAAGTGGGGAGAAAAGATTTATCACGGGAGACATCTGAGATCATTAGTAAAAATTTAATTTTTAAAAGGTTTTATATCTGAAGGCTAAGTCTGTTTCTGTACTTATATGTGCTTCTATTTTTTTCCTAAATTATTAAGAACTGCCATCGGCAACCCCACCCCCACTTGAACTTGAAATATTTTATGCACTCTTAGCCACCTTAATGAGATTAATGTAATTGTCTGTGGTCTCAATTCAGGCAAACATATAACTATATCTTAAGTCCCACTGGGACAAATCCTCAGCTGCTATATATCATGTTTATGGAGCTTCAGCATCCACCTCAGTGGGAGTTAAATGCCTTCTCAGTACATTGCTGAACCGGGTTATTAAAAAGAAACTTAAAAAAAAAAAAATCCCCAAAACTGTCATGCAGTATTGACAACACAGAAATTAATATTTATATGTGGAATTTCATTATAATTATTTTTATGCAATATGAACATTCAGTAAAATACGTAAATGTTACTGTGCACCAGATAGTACAGTAGCAATTTTTTTCAGTCTAAGGTAACAGAGCACTTCCTAAAAGATCGTTAAAGGTCCTTGTGGTTCGGCAATCATTTAGTTGGTGATCTCATTTTGTAGCCAAAAGCCAGCAGGAAACATAAAACTGGTTTCAAGAAAACACATTAGTTAATTATAAAGCAGTCTAAAACAAACCAAAAGGAGAATATTTGATTTATTCTAATTGTTTACAGATATTGTAAAAGTGTGGTTCTTTAATTGGGTATCTTGTCTGGGGGAGACTGAAATTCTATAGGAATAGCAATAATATGGGCTACGGACTTCTTGCTTTTAAGTAATATTCTAATAAATCACAGCTTCTAGTGACAAGAACTGGTCCAAGTTTCATGCCTCATTCTGCTCGTGTTGATGTCAACGACCTTCATTAGGTACAATACAACAGTCACAATTTGTGACCAACAGGAAATTACAGTTTCACACCAGCTTTCACCAGCTGGTCTGTACAAACTTTTCAAATGAATTAAGGGTGCGGAACCCAGTCCAAACCTTATAAAACAGACTGACATGACATCCTTTTCAATTAGTTTCCCTGTTTCTTCCTGCAGTCTACTCCATCTTCCTTGTTTTTCTTGCCTTCTTATGATATCTTTTAGACCATAACCTCCTTGGGACAGAACTATCACTCATTCTGTGTTCTCCAACTGCATGGCAAAGTGGGCTCAACCTTTTTGCAATCACAGTGTAAATGCTAGATAAATAATAAAGGCAGTCACACTGCCTTACAAACTGGATTTGTCTATTATTTCACAGTATGAACATAGTGATCTTTTCAGTAGAAAGTGCCTTTAGCTTTTGCATTTTTACATGACCTACCAGAGTGGGGTCCTGGCATATATTTGGGGCTCCTGTGCCCAGGTTTAAATCATACAATAATTTTCGTTGACTTTTGCCACTCTTCTGGATTGCTTCTAGGATCCTGCTTTAATGTGTACAGATACCAGTTCAAATTACGTAGAATTACTAACTGCATCTTAAGCTGTTAAATCTCACTGGGCAGAAATAGCTATGTATTTCTTGTTGCTGCATTTCCTATGCAACATGAAGCATTTCCTTATTCACAGGCTTTCATTACACTCATCAAAAGGTTTATTCTTATCACAGACAAGACCAAGCATACCTAAAGAGATATCATAGGCACCACAGTAGATTCACTACAAGTCAGGTTTGACATATTCATTACAAGTGCATCATACACTGCTAGTGGATAGCTTATAGTTTTTTTCTTTAATGTTCAGTTTCTGCAGGCAAACAAATTTCTGCCTTAGGCACTTAACTAAACTAGAAGTTCCAGCATGCCCCCAATCTGCAACTGCCATGAATTTTTTCATAGCATCTTTCTCAAAGTCTTTTTCATAAAAAGAATTATCAATTCTTCCTTGGTTTTCTCCATTGTTTCCCCAAACTACCCCAGATCAGCATATATTATGCAGATTCTGCCAAAACCATATAAGGTTTTTTGTTTCATTGGTTGGTTGTAAATGCTTCAAGTTTTATTAATAATTGGGGAATATGGGAAACTTGGGGAGCTCTGAATTAAGCCAAACAATTGTGACACTGTAGCTGCTCCTATTACTTGAGTGTCCCAGCAGCACAGCTCTTTATCCACTGATGTCTACTGCAGCAATCGCAGTGCTTTTAGTAGAAGGGAAACATGCAAAAGCCTATTTAGGTATATGCTTGATGACCCAGCTTTTATTACACAAAGATAATTTTTCTAAATTAATTATAGCAGAGAAGATTCATACAGCTTGTTACTATAGCAATGGATGCAGATGAGCTAATACTGTGCACAGAGGTAGTGCTGCTGCTCCAGTGGCAGCAGCTGGTGCCCAGTTTAGATCAGGAAGAAATACTGAAGATGACTCTCAGCCCTCAACAGCCCGTGTTGTTCCTGGGTGCAACAGGGTGTAGGCAGAGATGTTTTTGCACATTTTCTACATTCCCCACGAGGCTGGAAATTGTCCTTTGGCACAGAGGTCTGAGAGAAGGGGAACTTGCATGGTCTTGCTCCATCCCACAAAACAGTACTTGGGAAGTTTAAATTATCAGCTGCCTAAGGAAACTTTAATTCTTTTTTTTTTTCTTTTTCCTCTTTCGCAGATGGGCACACTTGGCTCTTTTTTGGACAGAAATCATAGCAACATTTTACAGGAAAGGTGGGAAATTGCCAACAATCACATGCTGAATGTAGGCTAGTAAGTATGTGCTACAGCTGTTTAAAAAAAGAGGGAAATGAGAAGAGAAATAAGAGCAAAGTTTTCCCATCAGTTATGTGATCAAAATATATACAGTCTGGTCCCCACATAAGCCAGTATTTTCACATTTTGCCTATATATTATTATGTTGTGGGTAAGTACATATATTTAATACAACTAGATCTTTAAACAAGAAATGTTTGATCAGGCATTTGTCCTCCATGAGGCAATCTAAGACATTATAGCAGAAAATGTGCAAGATGCAAAGGAAGTACTGTATCACTCTAGAATAGTTTGGCCACTGGACAATATCTTTTTGAATCCATCAATTTTTGGTACCTGATGACCTATAGACAGGCATTTGTACAACTGCATGATGAAGATTCTGGCTGCTTCTAAGACATCCCATAGTCTCTATTACTTTTTCAGCCTTGCATTTCCAATAACATTTCAGAAAATTGTGGCAACAGATCCAAGTTCTACATGCTCCCCACTCCTCTTAAACTGAAGAAGAACTCTGGAATGCACACTATAACTTCTGACCCCAAACTGGTTCGTTATCTTTACTGGTCACTGTACATTTGCATGAGCAACACATACTGGCACTTTCCTGCTTTAGTTGCAATCACTTTCTGCTTCTTTCTACAGCAGAGAACGTTCACTTTCTTCCTGAAATCCTCAAAGCGTGTTTGAACTGGCTTCCCTTCCTCTAGAGTTTTTAAGAAGTGCAAATACATTATTATGTCTGACCATTGCCAGTCATTGATCAGCACTGATTTAGCAGGTATGAAGCAAACCTGGCACAATTTAGTATCTCTGCAGGAGACAAAGGTCATAATTTCAATTATAATCCTCATTATTTAAGATTAAATGAATTTGTTAATAATGCCAAAGCTCAAGTTGTTTAACATAACTAATTAAGCAAGTAACAGACTATTCCATGCATTAGCAATGCATTGCTTCTCAGTCTTCTGGTGTTTTAAGTATGTTTTCTGTAGCAGACTTTTCTGTTTTCTGTAGCAGACTTTCAGCAAGTACAAGCAAAGCAGAGGAATTAGAGTCCTACAGCACCTGAAACATCTTTCATTGGAGGTGAAAACTTACTACAGGACATGGACCCCAAGTGACGGCAGTATTTTTCTTTTCCAGCAACAAACAAAATACAAGTTACTCATGGTACAATGACAAAGCAGAAGTAATTTTTAAATGCTACCAGATTCTGCTAAGTGATGCAGAGCAAAATATTTTGTACAGAGGAAGTAAAATGCAATCCCCTACTGCCCTCTCCTATTACTTTTGGCATGTGAATACCTTGGTATTCCCTATAACTTCAAATAGTCTCACAGTATTTATTTCATAAAGAAGTCACTTTGTTGTTTTGATATTACAGATTAGTTGGAATAGGAAAGCCTAAATACCCTCAAGCTCAATGACTTCTGGGCCCACAGAAACTGATTCCTGCTTAAACAGGGAATTGAGGCCAAACCCTGCCCTCCTCCCCACTCTGGACTGAGGGACACAAGGGAGACCAGACATCCCCAGGCGCCTGGAGCATCGCTGCGCAGGGAAGCACAGCTGAGAGCGCATGGAAGAGCTGGGGCAGCTGCTCCCCGTGGCCCAGCTCCAGCCAGGCTGGCAGACTTGGGCAGGCTGAGCAAGCCCACCACAGCTGCCTGCCCCCTGGGCAGGGGGAACTGGCAGAGCTGCTGGCAGGAGACACTGCTTGCTAAATAGCACGATGAAGTATTGAAGTGTTTTGGAAATACTAGTCCAGGCTTAGAAAACAGACTGCAAGCTCTTCAGGGCAGGGACCATCTGTCTGTACTCTACTTAAGACGGAGGGGTCCTTCTTTTCCAGTAGGCTGTTAAGGTGCTACTGCAGCAAAGTGGGGTGAGTAACCATAAAGCTTGTACTTTCAGGACCTGAAAACTGCAGAACAAAATGGATGACTTGACTGCAGAGTGACAGGCAGGCACAGACTATTTCCCAGCAACGCAGGACGTTGCACCACACAGCACACTATGGTCCCCAAAGCAGATACAGTCTCTTAGTGCAACTGCTGCTGTCACACTCTGCACACAAACAAGCATTCTTCAGGACTGCAGAACACTTTTCAGTTTAGTATATGTTTTTTTTCCTTTATGCATGGAAAAGGAAAAAAAAATAACAGTAAGACCTACTCTCTGCAAAATATAGACAAGGCATTAAAAACCACCAAATCTCAGACAAAAAGTTAGACTTTTGCTAGGAATACCTTCCTGAAGCTGTTTTTTTCCCAGGCAGTTTAAATCATTTCATATAGCTGCACTGCATATTCAAACTCTACAAAGATTATTACAGTCCATCAAGACTTTCTTCTCCAGAAGGCAATTCTAAGCCTGAAAGCCACTAAACAGAATCACAAGGATAAGCAATTTTTTCTTTGGCTCGGAATTTCATTTGAGTTTCTATAGCCTCTAGTTTGGCAAATTATTTGATAGTAAAGCTTTTGCTGGTACACAAAGAAAACTAACTGCATTCACAACATTGCTGTCTTCCTGCAGGTAGGCGAATACGGATTTATGCAGCAAACACATCACCTCAGTCTTGCCCCAGACCTTGCTTATAATAAGTAGTTGGATTAGTTAGAAGATTAAGAAAGTTAGAAACAAATAATTCAAATGCGAAAAATCATTAAGTTCTAATTACAGCTTGGTTTTACAGAGTATACATTGGAGCTGGTAGTTTTTCATTGATATGGCAATGAACGGTCCACATACCATAGCTATGTATTCCCCGCTAATTAACTGTAATTCTAGGAAGTGCCTTCAAAATATGTTTCCCAAAAGTACCCTTTGGTTCTCCAAATGGAGCCATAGCTCTGTTTTGCTGAATCTGAGAATCTTATGGGGTTCTAAGCACTTAAAGTGGTGCTGCAGGATAAGCACACAGTACATTACACCTGTGAAGATTATTACTGGTAGTTCTTATTCCTACCATCCCCCAAGCTTCTACAAATAAATATTCCACAAACACCCTCTTGTCTTTCACAGATTTGTTAGAGGCTCCTCATTCCTTGAAAGTTACTGGCTCATTCTCTCCCAGGAGTATCTTGACTCTACCTGCTCATGGTTGAAAGTCTTGGAGAGATATTTCCTCCCCTCCTACCAAGTTCTGCAGACAACAGCAGAAAACCAGAAACAGCTGGAAGAGCACCAAAGCCTGCAAGAGATTGTGATTGCATGGCCCATTTTGCCCTTCTCAAAAAAAAAGTCACAATTGGTTTTCCAGCTGGAAAGGAATAAGAAGGCACGGCTGCACATGGCATCCTGTCCTTCGGTATTCACCAACACACCCAAAACCAGACAACTGTGACAGGGTAACAATACTAAGTACCAAGCTGCAAAACACATTGTCTGCAGTACCTCACCTGATCAACGCACCCTGACTCTGTTCAACACAGGACAAGAGCTGGATGCTGCAAACAGCCACATTCTGTCTGAGAAAAGACTGTTCATAACATGCCCTGAGCCCTAACTCTATAGATTACTTACTTACCACCATTAGTGATTCACAACCTTAAATCTTCCCTTTAGTTAGGCACCTCTAGCATATTTATACAGAAAACTCCACCTCTTACTTCAATAATACCTAAATACTTACTGCAGAACTGAAACCCTCCCTTCTCCTGTCAAGTGAATGCCCACACTGAACAGCAGAACACTGCCCTTATTCCTGCTTGTTCTCCTTGACACAGAGAGGGTCAGAAATTACCAGACAATTTGGCAACTCCTTTGGACTGAACAGGAATTGGACCTCCATCCTGACTGAATTCTCTATCACTCTATTCATTAAACTGTTGTTGTCCAGTTATGTCCTGTAATGCCATAAACCAACCAAGCAAGTGACAGCACAGCTTTCAAAAAGCTGCAAAAAATATTTTGGTAAAGTTTCAGCATAAAAAGGAAGGTTACAAACACACCACTTTTATCATCTGTTTATGTTTAATTTCACAAGCCCTTTGTAGCCTCCGGAGAATCATAACTGTACTCCTCAAAGTCATAGATCCTTTGTGCTTCCTCTCAAAAAATTCAAGACAATGCTGAACAAGTCAATAACAAGGGAGATTAAATAATTTTTAAAATCTGTTTCAATACGACCATGTTTACTAGTTGTGGAAAACACTGTCATAATATGTATGTAACAACAGGATCTAATAAATGGAAGTAATTAAATATCTCATTTCTATAGCAAAGCTGTATAATGGAAAAACCTTACCATGTTTTAACTTTATGTGACTTGATTAGAAAAGTACCCTTTACCTACTATTAATTTCTTCTACATACAAAGGGAACTAAAGGAACCTTCAAAAGTATTTAATTGCTTTAACATATTCTGCTTGTTGCATAAGATCATATCACCAGGTCACTGTCTATTATATGTTTATCATAAGTGCAGAAACAGTGGGAATGGCCTTGTATTCAGTAAGTTTCCTTCACATCAGTAAAGAAAGATGGTGGGAGTTGCAGAGCAGTTTAGACTATTGTACCATAATTTAAAAAAAAAACAACAAACCACTGTTCTCTGCTTTTATACAAATGGTATGAGGTATTCTTCAGCTCTGAAGCACATGAGACAGAAATATATTTGTTGTATATTTCTGAAAAAAAATCAGAAGAATGTCAACACAAAACCAGATGTCACCATTTCTATTTTGGCTACAATTCAAATCACAGGGGACAAGATTGCAAAGTATGGGACGGCTTATAGTATTGATTCAAGCAGTTTCCATTCCTCCCATATGACAAATTTTAAGATTTTATCTATCAGAAATTTGCACCTTAGTAGCAAACAGGAGTGAAAACAGAAACTGCAGTCTAGACTTATGCTTGGAAGAATAGTTTGAAACTGAACGAGGAAAAAATATGTTTAAAGACCATAGCAAGCTGATCGCCTATAAGCCAAAAAGTTCAGCTGTACCTAGCATGTAGGAAAAGTTCAAAGTCCTACTCCTGGTGAAGAACTGCAGGAATTAGAACTGTCAGGCCCTGAGCACCTGGAGCAGCTCTGACGTCCAGCCCTGGATCAGGCTGCTGGGAAAAGAGCTGAGCAAGAGGCAGCTGTGAGCAGCTTTGCTCCCCACATTAATTCAGGAGCTGCTATTAAAACTCAGTGCCTGAGCTTTGAAGTATATTAAGTATTGGGTCATTTTATAATCAAATAAATATACTTTTACCATGGTATTCCTCAGTCTGGCAGCAACTCAAACACCTGCATGAAGCTAATGCATGTGTGATGGTGCAAAGGTTATTTTCATCAATTAATGTTTTAGAATATACACGTGTGACACCTCAAAAAAGAGCAAAAACTTGTTATAAAGGTGTATTTGCATTCAAAATAAGAAGTTTTACTTACACCAACATATTAAGCAGAAATGGATGTGGGATGTTTCCAAACACATGATTATTCTAAAAAGCCGCTTGTTTCAGCCTTAGCTGTTACGTCAGCCACAGAATTCTGTAATATGCTAGAATTTCAAGCTTTCCTGAAAAATTACCTCTCCAAGTATTTCGTACCTTTCAAATGTAACGCGTTGTACATAACTGTAATTTATAGCTGCTCTATTTTAATCATTCATTCTAGGCTAGATTGACAGACAAGTTTTTTTAAAAAATTTTGTTTACAGATCTGCATTTTACTACTTGTGCAGACTACACAAAGTAACTCCTCTGTGTTACTTTCTAATAAGATTAAAGATATACTCTGATTATTTATTGCCCTGATATTATAGATGGAACTGTTTGAAGATGCTGGCTTCCAGCTATAAGGGCAGAAAAATTAAATAAAATAGAAGAACATTCCATTAATCCGAGTCATCTAGAATAGACTCCTGCCTGGCTGGAGGCACATCTCTCCTACTTGCAGCATCGCATGCAGCTTTCTGTAAATTGGGTCAAGGGAAGCACTAAAAAACAAAACAAAACAAAAGTAGATGGTAGAGGCTTAGATCTTGCTGTACTTAATGTGAAAACTGTCAAAATTAGGCAAGGGAAGAGATGGACTTCTGTATATTGAAGGAAAGAAAGTAGAGAATTGTAGGTAGAAACTGGAATAAATTCATTAATATTGGATTTAGTCCTCTTGCATCATCTCCAGCATCTGCGTACCTGGCACAGGAGTGTCAGAAAAATGCAGTCCTGATGGACTGACACCATTCTGTTTGCCTCCGAGGAGCACAGCCCAAGCCAAGAGAAGATACATGAACATGAGAAATAACTTTTGGAAGTGAGAGCAAAGATATTAGAACTCAAAAAAATAAGAGATGGAATTGTTCTGCTTCAGTTCGATCATGTTTACAGATGTGGATCTCAGGGATTCAGCCATCTAGTTCTTCACCCATTCTAACTTCACATGAGAAGGATGTTTTCCTCTCTTATTTCAACTAGAACCCGAAATATCACCTTTGGTGATAAAGTGAAAGATGACAAATGATAGTGTTGGCAGAATGAATTGCTCTGCTCTCTCCACAAAAAAAGTTTCCATAATTCTACATGGCCTTTCATTTTAGTTTATGGAGTTTGCTTGGGGGGCATTTTCTTCTCTCCAAGGAAAATATTTTCTTCTCTCCTCTTCAAACCTTTCATCATGAGAAAGGCTTCCATTTTCTGCAGTCTTATAAAAAAATACCTTGAATCAAAAGAGCAAATAAAAAAGGAGTGCAGAACGACTTCCTTATACCAGCAAAATAAAACCTTGAAACTTGACATCTACCTTAAAAAAATGCTTTCATTGACCAAACAAAAAAAGACCACCCCAAAACCCAACATATGTACTAAGAACAGATCTTACCATTGTTACTGAGACAACTTCGGGAAAATCAAGATAACAACAACAAAAATCTCCTAAACACTAAATCAGATATTTTATAAGTTTTTTTTTTCTTTCCAGTTCCTGTTTTGCCTACAGAAAAAGAATGGTAGAAAGGAACAGCCCGCTCTTTGGTATATTGGAACATGAGTTTTATCTTCCTCCAGCTTTTCAACATGTCCTTGTTACAGAGATCATGAGAGCAATAGGGAAAATACCAAGCATGTTTTCAGATAAAAACCTTGTATTTTCCATCAAGGGGCAGTGAAGTTCAAAATTAATTCTTAATTAAATTCTAGGCTATGCTGAGGGAGGTCAAGTATACAATTGCTGCTATGAACATCAGTGTTTTTGTTCAGCTAGAAAGCCACAAATCTTTAGCCATCTTTCCTTGCATTGTTCAAGCTATTAATGAATCATTTTGTCATGTGTAGAATATGAGCCATCTGAGGACAATCATATCATGAAAAGACATTAAAATGTGCTCTCATTGTGGACACAGTGATTACTATAAATCCTTATTTTTTAGTCTTGGGATAAAACTTGGTTTAACAGATGCATTTTATTAAAACATGCAGCAGCCAAAGGTTTCTCTGGAACTAAGAAGTGTAATCATATAATGACACTACTGGTGCCTCAGAGTGAAAAATTCATTTTCAGATCATTTTGCATTGCATGAAGATAAGCGTTGCCATATATTAAAGGCTCTTACATATTAAAGACAGTTTGTACTTAAAGAATCATCATCTTTCATTGGGGGTATCCATTTTTTTCATGAGCCAGTGAAAGAACACTTCTTTGTGTCTCTATGGAATCACCTATTAGCATTTGAAGAGACCAACTTAACCAATACGTCTAATAGGAGGCTGCAAGCGGAGCCTTTTTCCTTCTTTGCAATCTTAGAGACACTTGTAGTGCCCACAGAATCTCTCTCAATCTTCACTGCATTTAATCCCACAACACCTTCAGAAATTAAAGAAATATTATCCTATTGATGGGCTGTGTGAAGCCAAGTGCCACATTTACCTCATGTACCTATATATGTAGATATAGATACATACCTTATTACCTAAAAATGTAATATGTGATATTTCATACTAACAGCACTGATTTACTTAATCTGGTGATAACTGTATGCTCACCAGTGCAACTGCAGGGGCTGCTCGATCTGCACCAGAAAGCAAACAATAAAAGTTGATTTTGAAGGAAGAAATGTTAAAATTAAACCAATTAGGAGTATTAGTCTGGGGTCACTGTGGGATCTAGAGTGCAGGCACCACAAAAACGCACTGAGAAAAAGACAAAAGCATGATCAGATATGAGATTTAACAAAGCAGAGACCAGAGTGAATGAAGTTTCGTAATCCACAGAAAGCTATTTTTAACCTATCTTTTTCTTTTCCCCGAGCAGAAACTGCAATGAAATATGCGAGTCTGACTATCTCAAATCAGGGTGCTCGCAGCAAGGCCAGTCAGTTTGAACAAAGCAAACTCAGAGTTGATGCCTTTTAATCCAGTTCACCAGCACACACTTCAAGGTCAGCAGCAATGTGAACCCTGCGCTTTTTCAGATCCACAGGGAGGTCTGCAAGTACAGAAGGTGCCCATGCAAATTTCCTTTTGATGCACAGATAAAAGTGGGAAATGGTATGTGGTTATTCTTACACATAAACCACACAGAAGGCATTATTCCATCTGCTTGCCACCAAGAGAAGCCTGACTTGTCTTGAGACTTAAAAATGCCTTATTTGCACGGTACAAAATACGCTCAGTGTCTGAAATGAAGCATTCTGGAAGGTCTTAAACTTTTTTTAAAAAAGCAGCTAATGATTTTTAACTGTTCCTGCCCTTTCCCCACCACCTGGCTCAGTTTTTGTTCTAACAGATGAAAAATACCAGAGAGAACCAAAACAGTTCACCTGAAACCACCCTTCATAGTACCCATCACAAAAACAAAGTGAAGAGGAGATGGATCATCCTTAACCCTTTTCATCTGATAACCCCAAATCACACACGTTCAGAACAGAACACTTTGCTCAGTTTCTTTTTCCCACATTCAGTCTCCACGAGACAAGGATTTCATGCAAGGAGGAGCAGTCTCCAAAGCAAAATTCTGCCTGCCTCAGAATACTTCATACTCTTCCAAACCGTTTGGACACTTGCCTGGGCAGAAGAAAGAGGCGGGGTGGGGGGGCAGCAATCCTTTTGGATTGATCCAGCTACTTCTTTTAGCAAATAAACTAGTTGGGGAGTAAAAATTAATATCTGACAGACCATAAGCCTGAGAATCTATTTCAAAATATACTTTTTTGTCTATTTTGTGTTTCCTTTTGTGATTTGTTCAAATGAATTCAGTGCCAGTGGTAACAAGCATTAGGAAATGTTGCTAATGGCTGAAGATTAGTTGATAAACATGCTCCACACCCCCCATCTTAATGGAAAAGTAGTTCTTCACTGAAAAGCTAATAAATTTAGCATTTCAAAGTATTAGGCTCTTGCACTCCTAAACAACATAGATTTGACCTTTCATACTTCAAGAAAAAAGGATCATCATCATTAATCTGATAATGTAATATATTTCTCAAAGAACACATCTCATGATATTTAAAAGGAACAAAAACTAGACGACTGTGGCCTCTACCCACCCTCAACATATCCTCATCTACTGGCATTTTGACCTCAAAATAACCAATGTAATTTCACTGAAAATTTACTATTGGTTATAGCAGCCATTGGATCAAACTGATTAGTAGAAAGTCAAGGCTTTTTAATATAAAGACTTATTGCTAGAGATTTCCACAGAAACAGCCACATGAAGAATTACATGCTTATTTTTGCATTCATGTTTCAGAGACTGTGACCAGTCACAGACAAACAGAATATTACCATCCTGAAAGAAATAGTTACAATCAAGCCCTTTTCTCTATGCAGAGTAAGTCTCTAAACAATACTTGTAGCTATAGAAAAATTCAACCAAGTGAATGAATTTTATCACACAGCAGCTGTTCAAATAAAGCAAAGCAAATTTGGCTTAATAGCTACTTGATGAGCGTATACTGGTCTAACAGGGAGTCCGAAGCAAAAATGTAGCTGTGTTGTATACTCTGTCATATAGTAAGCTCTTGAAGATATATATATATAAAAAAATAAAACCCCAAACCATCAGTTTCAATTCTTCTCAGCTATGCTGGACATTTAGATAATTATCTACATATACACAGAGTTTTGTCAGCTTGAAGAATTGAACTGATGACGTATAGACAATATAGGCAATGCCCCCTATTGCTCTGGTAAGGTAAATCCTGTTCATTAAAACTGCATTTATAAGAGTAAAATTAAAATATCTGGATCCATACTACTTTACCTTGTAGGCTTTGATCCAGAAGTAAAATATTTAAAGTACTTTTCTGATTGAGTTATGCAATTCTTGTGTACAACACACAATACAAAAAAGCTCACATAGGATGAAGAGAACAAAGGTGATAATTTCCTAGCAAACTATCACTTTGATGAAAAAGTAGTAATGCTCTCTTTAGCTGCTCCCTCACATGGTAGACATGAATGTTCTGTAGACCATTCTCCATTCAAGATCAGGTTTGAAATTGTACTCTACTGTGGGCCAAATTAGCCCAAACAATTTAACCTTGAGACATCATGCAACAGAAATCAAGCATTTCTTAAAAAAAAAAAAAGAAAAGCACTTGAACAGTTTTAGTTCAGGCTACATAGAGAAGCTTCTGGACTGAGTATATTTTGAGCAGGTTTATATGGCTTCAAATCTAATATTTTAGTACAGTCACAATAAATACTTAAACATATATAAATCCTTCTAACCTCGTCTCATAGAAGTGTAACAAGATTTCACTTTTCATCAGGTCAGTACTGGAAGGTGCTGTGAGGACAAAGCTTCACTATAACTAGTTGCAAATGGCAGAGCATTACATCTGGACACAGTCAAATGCTCTGAAAAACATCTCATCCTCATCTACTGAGCCACAGGTGAACTCTCAAAACCCACCTGTAGATCCGTGGGACAGGCACTCAGATTTAATTTCTCACTTTCCATGCCATGAAGGATGACCTGCAGGGCCTGACAGTAGCAGTTTAATTCCACAATACTTAACAGGAAAATAAAGATTAGGATAACTTCTTACTCTATGTGGGCTATACTGCATGAAAGCTGCCTTCTCCTGTGTCGCTAGTACTGAAAGATGACTCTTCTCCCTTCACTCTCCTCACTTCAGATTGCATTGCAGGACCCTGTCACCCTCCCGGAGTTCTCCCCTGCCTTCGACTCTCCACCCATTCCTTTATTTCTTAATAGAAAATACCCCTCCTATCTCCCAGCTGATTTGATAACTGAATAGGGCTGATTGAACCTGATAATGTCTCTACTGTGTTGTATTAGTGACTTACAAAACACAAGAGGACAGCAATTTCTGCTATTAGTATGGAGAACAACAGTGGAACACCCTCCTCCTTTGAGAAGCAAATTGAGAGTTTTCAGCTGGAAGCCCTTACAGTTTCAATGCGTTTCTTATCAGCCTGTGTCCACAGTTGCTGATGAGAGCTAAACTCCTGCATCCATCCCAGCAAATTACATGAGTTTAATCAAGTGGCTGTGTGATATATTTGGTGACAGCAGATTTAGTTACCCTGCTGTGATAAAGGGTTGATCAATGTACTATTATTCTTTCTTTTATTGGCTTTTCTTTCTTCCCAGCAAGCATAATACTACAGTATCACAGACCAAATTTTCTACACTTGAGAACTCACCACCCACTTCTAAAGACAACATTTCCTGCTTCAGCAATAAAGGCATTTGTTGCATCTTAAAACATATGGTTTTCTAGCAATTCTTTTATTTTCATAAAACTGAATTGTTACTGCATTGAACTTCACGTATTGGCCACCAATATTTGGAGAGTTCTTCCTTATTTTTTCTACATAGTTCAAAGCAACTCTTTTTTAAACAACAGTCAAAGAATTCCTGCTTTATGATCTTCTAAAAAAGTGGAAAACAACACAGTAGTCTTTTGTCCCATTGCTTTCCAGGCTGTATCTATCTAGTTCTTATATCTAGTCTATATCTATCTATTTTTATATCTATCTATATCTTATATCTAGTCCAAGACCAAGCTAATGACTCGAAGACCAAGCTAACTTCAGTCATACAGCCATGGCACAGTCTTTCCCAGCAAATTTGGGGTTAGATAACACAATATGGCTCCTGTTTAACAATCGGGTCAGTCAAACATTTTTGAAGGCTTCTGTAAACACATTCAAAAAAAATATTTTCTGTGTACATTCCCTTTTGAAAAATTGTTCCTAGAGGCTGAAGATTTTTATTTCAGAATGCCTCATGCAATGTTCACTGATTGGCTAGTAAATAACTTTGCTCCACAGCAAAAGAATTCCTCCTGCCCATCAGCACCCCAGAGACAGCAGATGCAGCCGTCTCCTGGGCAGCAAAGCCTACAAGAATCATCACCGTACTCTTGGGGTGACTTTGAAACTGCCTTTCCCAGGGAAAACCTCACCAACCACATCAGCTTCTATGGTGTTACCTTAAATCAGACATTCCAGCTGCTGATGAACCCAGGTTTTGCTCCTTGATTATCTCGACAATGAAAAAACACAACGTGAACTACACACCACATCAGAACCAAGCCTTGTGCTAAGAAGCAGCTCCGGGCTGCCCAAACAAAGTTTTAAACTGCATTACACCAGCAGGACCACAAAGATCTCATATTTTTAGGGAATACAGCTAGAAAATAACAGGCTACCCAAGATAAAAGCAAAGCTGTTATCTGAACTGCTGAAATGAAATTAAAAACAAAACAAACTAATGGTTCAATGTTTTAAGACATTGCTGAACATGTGTAGCAATCAGCTGAAAAGAAACAAGACATTTCTAAAGTTCCACACAAGCTTTCTTTTTGCTCAAGGAAGTATATTCATTGTTGGTTAAAGTTCTCTCCACAGATCCTGCATTTGGATAAAATTTGCACCTTTGGCATTTTCCTACTCTGCAGTACCATCTAGTGACGCTGCAATGAATGGGAATCGAGCTTCACTGCAGTGCTACTTTATGGTGGTGCAATTACTGAGCCAAGTCTTGCAACTCCTACTTTAACCATTTATTTTCTGGCTTATTATAAGCCCCATAAAATAACATGTATGATAGAAGAAGAAAAAAAACATTCATGAGCCCAAACACAAAGCACTTTCTAGCTGCTTTCTGTCTGAGTGACATGGTTTAACCCCAGACAGCAACTAAGCACCACACAGCCACTCACTCAGTACCCACCTCCACTGGAACAGGGGAGAGAACTGGAATAGTAAAGTGAGAAAACTCATGGGTTGAGATAAGACTAGTTCAATAAACAAAATAATAATAATAATTACCAAATACACAAAACAAGTAATGCACAATGCAACTGCTCACCACACAATGATGCCCAGCATGTCCCTGAGCAGCGGTTCCCCAGCTAATTATTCCCTAGTTTATATACTGACCACGACACCAGTTGGTGTGGAATATCCCTATGGCCAGTTGGGGTCAGCTCTCCTGTGCCCCTCCCAGCTCGCTGTGCATCTCCAGCCTTCTTGCTGGCAGGACATGAGAAGCTGAAAAGTCCTTAGTGTAAGCACAGCTTAGCAACCACTAAAACATCAGTGTATTGTCAAAATTCTTCTCATCCTAAATCCAAAACCATAGTAATATACCAGCTACTAGAAAGCAAATTAACTCTATCCCAGCTGAAACCAGGATACTGCAGAAGAGCGGATTTCTAGGAATTTACAAGCGTGAAACCAGCTTTAAAATAAAACGCAACAATTAGTGTGGCACTTACGTTAGTCTGCTATCACTACCTATCAGGCAACTCTGCAACAGTATCATAACTGGGGGGAGGAATCTAATAAACTGTCATTGATGGAAGTAACAGCTTCCCTGGTCCCCAGATCTCAGCTGAACCTGCCCTCCTAAGCACATCCCCATGTTCTCTTGTGTATTGAATACAAATGTTCTTATCAAAGTGTTAAAATAGTGACTATTACTGAGAGTTAAAAGACTGTATTTGTTTAAAAAATACTTCAGATATTGTTCCTACAGAGCGAAAGAAATACTCCATTTGTAGGCTGCCTTATCTCAGCTTTGCTGAGGAGATTGAGAGTGACAAAGATAATGAGTTTTTACCACGTCACAAAAGGTAAACAAAACCTTAAACTATAAAATAAAATCCTTTGTTACAAAAAGTTTTAATGCTATTTTACACAACACCACCATTAATCTGGATTTAATAAGAGCTTTTTTTCCAAACATGTTATTCCTAACTCATCTCACAAAACAAAAGCTCACATCTCGAACCAGAGCTTTCATTACCTGTTCCTAATTACAATACCAAATACTACAACTTAAATAAAAAAGAAAAAACCAAACTGACACATGAACCCACAAAATAATCTTTGAACAGGTTTTGGCTCTATTTGTTCAGTATACAGACCATGTAGCTTAAAGACTTATTTTATACTATAATGTTTCATGCATTAGAAGCTATAATTTATATCTAATGCGGAGAAAGAATTTATGTGCAATACCTAGCTTAAAGACATATAAAATGACCTGGAAAGAATACTTGAATGACTGCTGATTAGCAACAAGCTGGAATTACCAGCACTTGTGCCTTTTTTTTTAATTTGCTTTATGAATATTCACATCATCCATCATCTGGCCAGATAAAAGAAGTTTTTGAAATAAACTGATCATAACCAGTGCTGGACAAACACCTATTTGGACTTTCTTCAAAATATACAGGTAAAACCATTGTCTGCGTCAGTATAAGGCAACAAGAAAAAAACAAACCCTTGTGCAACTCATGACTCCATTTGCCTATTTCAGAAGTCTCAGAGCAGCTGCCCTGCATGACTGTGAGCAGACAACACCAGAACACCTTGGCATGGATAAGACTTGATGTTGCATATCTTAGAAAGCATACAGTATTCTAGGCTTTCTTCTCCATGCTTTTCGAAACCACACCACTCTCTGTGTAAGGATATGGTATAAAACTTGCATCAGAATTACCTAATAAGGGACTGGGCCCTGAATAAGAAGTTTCAGTAAATGCACATCCACAATTTTGATGTTAAATCGGGTACAAAACTAGAGCACTGTTAGAAATTCTTGGCACCGCTTAATTATGCGGCCATTGCATTCAATAGAAGGCCTGCCTGCCATTGTCTTCAGCAGGAGCAAAGACAAATTAAAAGCTTTTGAAAACCCTACAGGCAGTGTCGGCTGGTTTGACGAATGGGTTCGGTGATTTTACATGTCAATAACCCAAAACAAACGTGCTCTGCAGCACCATCTAGTGATGGCACACGGGTCTCACAATAAGCCGGTATTGCAAAACAAATGTTAACATTAATTGCACAATTTATCTGTATTAATGCATCGCATGCAGCTCACACCAATCACTTGAGAAGCATTTTAACCAGCAAGTTTAGTGTAACTAAACCAAAACCCAATACCTCCAGACCACTGTTAGAAAGAAATCTGGAGAAAGAACTTGCTTCATCATCCTTCCATGGGCTGTTAAGCCAAAAATAGCATCAGCAACATCGACTGAGAACAGAAACTCTAAAGTCATCTAGTTAAGGTGTGAATTGCCCAAAGCAAGAGCACATTGTTTTGTTGCAATATTTAATTCAAATATATGTCAAATATGTGAGAATAGTCTTAATCTAAAAGGTTTCAGATTCCAGGTTACTTATCACTGTATCAGCAACCCTAGAAACCCACAAAAAGATCCCACTCAAGATTTTTGCAACTTTCTCCTTCAAGGAAGGCTCAAAGTGATGTTTTAATGTGGGTACTGAGGGGGTGGAGGGAAAGCCTCTTTCCACAATGAGTTTTTACTATAAGAGTACTCATTACTGCTGTATTAAAATCACTCAAGTCCTGCCTCAGGATAGCATTCTGCTGACATGATCACACTACTCCAGTGACAGATTTCTAGCAATTAGGAATAAAGAGAAGCAGCAGACTGCTTTAATAGAATTCTCGCTTTCTTCGGTGACTGCTGCTGTTGCAGGAGACAGAAGTCACACAATGGGAGTTAAAGTGAATATTTCTTTTTCAATGCCTATTGCCTGACTAAATGAGACTTAGGCTTTGGACTGCAAACCCAACATTGCATGTTACCTTCTGAAGAACCATCATGAACCAGTGAGTTCTGGCAGCATTGAACTACTCTTAGGAAGTTCATTGTCTAAAGTACTATTCTAAATCTTCTTCCTTATTCACTGTTTACCTACTACATTCTTCTAATCGGATACCTCTGGTTTTTTCCTGTTGGATGCTATACTGATTCCACTAATTTGGGACCTCAAAAAGGGTCAAGAAAGGATCTGGTTAAAATAGAGTTGGTTTAAGTTGAAGCACTTCAGTTTGCTAGATAATCTCAACAACCTGCTTCAGGAGGTGGACAGCAACTCATGGAATCCTCAGAGCTGTTCTTTGCACTGATACAGTGTGTTCTGCTGGACTTTGAGAATAAGTCAAAAAAATTCAAAAGAAAAAAGAAAAAAAAAGAAAAGCAGATTGTTGACCAATGCTAAGTAAAAAAAATTTTGTGATAGCTACACTACCCAACATTTTCTGTAGCTAACAAAAATAGTATTAGTTTTCCCCTGCATAATCTTTCCTCCCAGAACTCTGAAAGTTAACAAATACGTGGAGCTGTAATGCACAATTCATGTTACGTTAGAAGCCTGCAGAAAGTCTCAAACCATACAGTTCTGATGTTGTCTTCACTTTCCAAAGTGTGGAGATTCAGAAGAAATTATCATACCACACACACACAAAAAATCTTTGAATGGACCAAGGTCTAACAGCATTGCTGTCTCCCCTTGCCTTACTTGCTGCTGTTGAAGTTGACTCAATAATAGATACAGTCACTTTTATCCCATTTGTAATAAACGTTTTCTAACCATCATTAGCTCTGTGGTAGAAGTGTGAATACAAATAAACTTTACTTTTGTATTTAAATAGGTTTCATTGAAAGAAAAGGCTAAAAATTATTCACATCTTCTGTATTTTGAAGCAGATTGAGGCTTCAAACATTTTTTCCTCGTGCCTCTAAGTTGATAGATGTTTATAAAACCAGTTATCTATATGTGCTATCACATCATGAGATGTCACTTTATTCACGTTGCTTATTCTTCCTGTGCAACCAAGAGATGCAAAACACATGTGGGATGTGGTGGTTTTAGGCACAGTACAAGAGATGCTTAACTAAAAATTCCCCCACCATCTCTCTCTCATGGTTTCTTATGACATCTCCAGAAAGTCAGTCACACACTACAGCTCTTCCAGATTTATAGCTCCTGATTACCCACACAGGTACAGCTGCTGCACCTGTGTTCTTGCCTGCTTTTGCTGGGGAACGCTAATCCCAACCTTGCTGCTCTATCCAGCTGCCAAAAGTTGAGAAAAATTATTTTGTGGATTTCCCCCGCGCCCCCATCCATCCTCAAATCTATTTGAAACAAAGTTTAGAATACACTACAATGGAACAGAACAAGAAATCATTTCCCTGTTACAAAGACATAACTTTTGAGAGCTGTGCTAAGACTATATAGGAATAACTGGTAAAGTGACAGTAACACAAGGTTCGAAAAGTTTGATTTTACGTAGATAAATAATCAAGATCAAACAATAAGTCAATCATAAAGAGGATAGTTCAAAGTAAACTCACCAGAAAACCCCATTATACTTTTGTTGTTCTACTTTTATCCTTTAGGAATGTCCTAGTACATTTTATGAACTCTGGAAAGAAGGAATTCATGGCAGGCTTAAAACACTTCGCAGGGAGAATTAGATAAACTTAATTACATTTAGACGCCTAGTATAATGGCTAAAATTACTGGAAATGCAGACCACACAGCAGTGCAGCCACACTACTAGGCTCTGTTAATTTTCATCCCAAGTGAAAAATAACAAACATAGAATGATGTCTATTTAACATACTTCTTAATTATATACTGCCATATTGTATCCTACTGTAGATTAGAAACAACAGCCAAGTGCCTCTAAATGAGCTGTTTTAGTGTAAATGCAGAGTGGGAGCAACATAATCGCTAATTAATCCTCAGAAATTATTCAAAAAAAGGCAAATTAGCATTCTCCTTCCCTTGCACAGTCTGCCTCCTCCCAGAACAGGCTGGCAAAACCAACAACTTGGGACCAAAAGAGACACTTGGTTTCCACTTTGTGCCACTGAGTTTCTAAGAACCATCTTTTTGTGTTACAATCAGCTGAACCAACTGAGGAGAAAGGCAGGAAAGCGAAGGAAAAACTCAATTAACCTTGGTTGATTGTATGACTGAATAGTTCAGATATTAACAAAATCTAACCCAACATCTCACCTATTCCATAAAATCCCTTATATGTCAATCACACAAAAAGGGAAATAATCACATAAACCATGTACACAGGGAGTTTCAAAAAGATGGACCCAATTTGAAATCACTGCATCTCTGCAACTATGAACTGCCCATGAAACTCTTATGGTCTGTATGGCAGGTGGAAGGAACACAGAGCATTTATGCAAAGGTTACTCAAACCTGATAACTCACTAAACTATAAATTTTTGTGTAACTGTAACATGTAGGGTCAATCTTTTTGAAATACCCCATATTTTATTCCATTTCATAGTGTAAATTCTACCAACACTAAACACACCCATGCAGACACACAAAGCTCAGAGATCCCAGGTAAGGTTATTCTCAGACGATGACCTCCTCGAGCATCAAAACCAGTCTTGTGGCCCTTTCTATCCAGTACTCAGCTGCAAGGAATATCAGTGTCTCTAGAGATATAAAAAACAGGCAGAAATTACCATAAAAAACACATCATTAGCAGTGATACAGTAAAAATATGATGAATACTAACATAAGACTTCTGAACTTTTAGAAATCTAAACCGGTTTAGAACACAGGCTGCAAAAACTGGTTAAAAGGGGAATTTTCACTTATCCTTATTGTTATTATTTTATACTACAAAGATCTGGCCTTTGTTTGGACACAAAAGTACCTGTGTATATTTTTTCCTATTCCTGATACCACTTATTTAGTGGAGGTTTTATTTTTCCAATAAAGAACAGAACTGCACTTCTGCAGTCATTTGTAGACAAGTTATAGCATCAAGTTAAAATAATATATTAATAAAACCAAACTGCAGAACAACTTGAAGAGAATAAAAAATGACAAAAGTCATTCCCAAGGACAGAACAAAACAAACAAATAAACCAAAACCAACCAAACAACAACAAAACACCGCATACACAAAAAACCAAACCACACACACAACCCTGATTTCCTGCTGGCTCAAAGCCACGTTTCCACCTCCCACTGAGCTCTTCAGTAAACCAGAATCCAGGAGAGGAACATTCTGTGTGTCTGCTGGAAAATGAGAACTGCATTGAGAGCCAGCTGTTTGGTAGGCAGATCTTTCATAGCTAGAGTTTTCAAACACTGAATCTCTTTCCTACCCCACCTGCAAAGACACCAGATATAACTAAGTGCCACATGTGACAAGCTTGAGCTTCTCTCCACCTTTTTTCTTCCCCAGCATTGTACCCCAGCAGCCACCCCCAGGTGAGGCAGCTGAACGGGAGCCACTGCAGGACACTGAGGAGCTCTAATCCACAGCACCCTCACTCTGCACTGCTTGTTCTCTCCACCCTGCTGTCAGTCCAGAGGACAGTATTAGTCCCGAGTTCAGCCACAGGCAGAGAGTAATTCAAAAGGGGCAGATAACAGCTTATTTGAGCTAAAACATTTTTCTTCTTCATTAGGTTTCCTGAAGTGACTGAATGGTGTAGAGCAAGATGTAGAGGATGCTTTAAGCTTGGAGAGGATGGGAGTGGGTGAAAAGACTGAAGAATAGCCACAGAACTGCATTTTCTCCAGGAAAAAAAAAAAATCTGTTGAATAATGAATTTAACAGGATGATGACACCATCCAACTGTTCAGTTGAGATCTGAACAACTTCTTTAATGAATAAAATATTAGGACTAGAAAGCACGTTTATACTCTCCTATAAGAGAGCTTATAAGCAAACCATAAACAAACTCTGTCAACCAAAAGGCAACGTACTTGTAAATATTCATGACATTTTGCATTCCACTTTATTTTCATCCTAAAATTGCTCAAGGCCCAAATCTTTTTTTTTAGACAGTTGCATTAAAATAAAAAGGAGTAAAGGTACAAAGGTCAATCTCACCACACACAATCCTTCTTAATTATGAATTTATGATATGATGGTTCCTTTTATGAAAAAAGGTAATGTCAGAATTAATTAGAATCCACACACTTTAATCCACTACAAGAAATTAATTCATGGTACAAGTGCCTTTGGGATTGTCACTATTTCTAGATTTTTTTAATGTTAATGAGACAGATATTTCCATTTCATTGCAAATGATGACAGGAGATGCGAGCCACCATCATGAAATAGTTTATCAGGGAAGAAGCAGGCTGCCTATAGATCACTGTAGGTACAAGCTTGTAGCACATCTAAGTAGAAAGACCTGTTTAAATTCCTAACTGTTTCAGAACAAATGCTCAAAACCAGCATATTGCTATGGCTGGCAACAGTCTCACCCGATACAGAACAAACACCAACTGCATCAGCTACGCAGCACCTCATATACTCGCTGGATATTATTATAACCTCAGTAATTTTAACAGATTTATTTGAATGGCTATTTTATCTTTTATAATTTGCATACCGAGTATTTTTCTCTTGATAGTGCTTTTCCATTGAACATTACCATTTCATTGTATTAAGCATACTTATAATCTCATATTATGACTCAATTTATCTTCTCTTGCCATCAGCTATCTGCAAGTAAGAATGCTAGTGATATTCAGTAAATCCACTGCTGTACTTTCATTTCATAGTTAAGGTTTTATTTCACACTGAGGAATACAACATTGTTCTACATCACACAGCACCTGGGAGGATGAGGGAAGCTTATGGGAAGTTAGCATTCCACAGGTTCAAACTATCTTTGCTTTGGAAATCCTGCAAATTCCAGTTTGCAAGGCATAAACAGGAATAACAGTAGGTATACAGCTCCCCTCCGATTTCCACATAGTTCAATGGGTGTCACCAAAAACCAAAGCAGAATATTCTTCTGTCTGTGCAAGCATGCTGGACTCCCACATCACCTCTTTCTCAATACTGCATTTACACCAGCAACATTACAAAGTTAAATGGTTTCCCTGGTTTCATTAATAAAGTGAAAAAGACAGCAAGGAGACTATTTGCTATTAGGATTACTTTTTTCTACTTATTTTCAATGCTTGCTTAAATACATGTGAATAAAACTTCAGACTGTTGGGTTTTTTTAACTTACCCATCTCACCCTCCTGTTCTTAACTTTTCATATGTCTGGACCCATCTCCTCCCTTTGTGCAGCCTCCTCTTCCTGCCCCGTATCAACTGCAGTGCAGCAGTTCAAAGGGGAGTGGAGGGAGCCCTAGGATGTCCTTAGGTCTCATCAACTGCGTGGGGCTCAGCTACCATGAGCTTTAACCCAGGATGACCTCACTGCAGATTGTTCTCCTAACCTCCCATGCATTCACTCTGGAATATTTTGGAACATTCAAATTGAGACTTTAGGGCACAGTAAACTGGTGCATGACTAGCACATCGCTGGCACACCAGTTTGTACAAGCACAGCTACCCTAATTTCAGGCTTAAAACAACAAAAAAACCCCACAATCCCCCCCCAAAATCCAAACCACTCAAACATCCACCACCACCACAAACAAAAAAAAAAAACAAACAACCCACCGACACCAAAAAGACAAGACAACTAAACAGAGCTGTTTAAGTTATCCTCGCTGATTTTCCTTGAACCAAAATTAGGGCTTGATCACACGAGCTGCTTCACTGCAGGTTGGACAGAATAGTCCACAGTCCACATCTGTGGTTACAGCAGTAATTATTCTTACAATCAGGTAGTTCCACTACCACTTGAAAATTATTCTAAGTGGCAGAAGATTTGCACAAACAGTATTTAGACCGCAACAAATCATCTAAATAATAGGTTAGCTTGCAGGTACACACAGCTCTTAAACACTCATACTGCAATATGCCCATCTTGCTATACAAGAAACTAATTTAATACAGTTGCCATCAAAACAAAAAGCAGGAATTCAAGCAGGTTTTCTTATTCTCTCTCATACATACTGTAAATATTTTCCAGCAGCTGAATATTCTCCAATATTTTCCTTATTAACTTGCTGTTATTTATAGTGGTCCCTAAAAAGTACATTTGTTGCAGAACTTGTAATTTGTATTATTCGGACACATATTACCTAGGGAGTATTTTTAAAAAGAAAAATCAAGAAAAGCTTACAAATAATGCTACTTCCACTTACAGTCTGACTCTTTTTCTATGGTCCAAATAACTGCTCCAATATTCAGGTTACCCTACGCTGAGCAGCTGTTGCTTTATGGCAAACGCCAGCCCTGTTCTGGAATCTCTGAGAGGCAGGGGAAAGTCTATCGGTGAGTTTAGGCTATTTTGTTCTGTTCCCAACAGCAACCTCTGCTGAAGGTCAGTCGATCACTGTCAGGCTGCCACTTAAATTTCTTCTTGAAATTGCTGGGAATTTGGGTTTGCTTTTTGTTTGTTTAGTTGTTTTGGTTTCAAATCTACTGGTTCTTCACAAATATGCATGTAATGCTTGCAGGAAGAACTATTGTTAGAGGTTTACCAACTTTACAAAGTATGAGTATAAGCAAATTTGAGTTATTTATCCTCTTTTTTATAAAAAGAAAAATTAAATGACTTGCTGGGCTACACATTCTGTATCTCCTCACCTTTTCACTAATTCAAAGGGAAAAAAAGCAGGGGGGGGAGGGCAGGTACAGGGAGAAAAGGTGGAACACAAATACTTGCTGAAGGGGAAACAAAGCATTTTTATTAAACATTTAATTTTTGCATACAGAGGCTTGGATGCTAAAAACGATCTAACATTAGGTTGAAAGATCATGCACTTGCCATATGTACACACACCCATGCAACACTTTCCATTTTAGTCTAGTTAAATGCTCCAAGAAAACTGTTTAACAGGCAGCTCAGCTGTTCTCTCCATTGACAATGCCAACGGCCATTAAAGGCAGGAAAATATCTGATACTGTCATCCTATCTAAACAATGCAGCTTGGAAGAATTAAATTGCTTAGAGTATTTCAAGCCTGCAGTAATGAAAATAGAAGCATATCAAGACACACCAGGGACATGGCTTACACTGCTTTTTGGGCATTAATACACTTTCCAATAATACATGTTTCTGAGTCATTCCATTAGAAACACATAGAGATGAAAAGTACTGACAGTCTCCAAGACAGTTCAAAGCCAGTTTTTGTTTAAAAAAAATAAAAACCCCAGTGTACTAAACAATTCAGGAGAATAATGTAAATTATGATATATTATTAATAACATTGATAATAGAACCTTGATAATTTGTGAAGAATAATTTTTGTTTTTCTTTAAAAAAAACTTGTTCTTTTATAAGTGTTTGTCTCTTTACATTCTTATGTCCATACATGGGTGAATGTTATTCAAGATCACGCAATAGCAGCTCTAATTGAACTAGTTCCTAAATAAACTGTACTCCCAAAACAACTATGGGTCAGTGTTCATATTCCTTCCCATCCACAACAGCTAAGAAGGTCTTTTCATGATGAAATATGTGGGTTCAAGCCTTTAATGTTCCTCTTAAGCTACTAAAACATAACCAAAGTGATGACAGCATCCAGAATTCATGGAACACTTTTTCCCCTGTCACTGCCTGCAGCTGTAACTTGACTTCAGCAGAACCATTCAATAAACAGAAAACTTCTCACCTATCAGAACCACAGAAACAGATTTCAGAGTGTGTGAACCCTACAGCACCAAAATCACAAGGAAAATTAATAAGAGCAGTGCTTTTCTGAAGCTCCTAACGTTCCATATATGAGTTGGAAATATGGTCGTCCCTCCTTCAGTTCAAGTTGTCCCTAGAAACCTTAGTTCATAAGAACACTGTCAGACACCTTCTAATTTCAAAATTGTGTGTGACAAAAGAATGGCTGCGTCTTGTTTACACTGCAAGGAGACCAACAGTATAACTGCTACCCTTTGGCTACTAAGCTGTAATTTAGGCAATGCAGATGAAGAATATAGGTTCCTATTCAGGGAATGTTTACTTACTGTGCTGTGTCAGTACCTACAGGTTACTATGTAAGCTTGTAATGCATTTGAAAATACTGACAGACAGTGCAAAAAGTGTAGGCACACAGGGACCTGCATTAGAGACTTTGGGACATTTGGGAATTCCAGAACCCAGGTGGCACTTCACCCTGCCTCTGCAGGCGATCCTCAGCCCAGACTGCAGCTCACAGACCAGACAATTCTGGAGGAGATTTTTGCAGCAGAACAGCACGTTGCCCCACTCTCCTTGGCCTAACATCTCACTCTTCCATTTTTGCAATGTGCTCTTTGCCAGAGAGCCAACTCCTCCTTGCCCAAGAGATGACTATTTTATAACAGCAAATAATTATAGTTGTGAAGAGCTGAAGAAAAAGAAAGAGCATAGAAATAAATAGTATTTGGAATGGTTACATATTTCTTCCATCTGTCACACTCGAGCACTGGACTTCCACCGTCCCATTCCTTTTTAAAGACATGGGCAGCAGTTTGATCTTGTGAAAGTCAACACAGTATTTCATTTGAGAAATGCTGAATAGGCCCTTCATATATTTTGAAAAGATCAGCCTGTTGACATCCAAGTGCTTTGGCTTCTGTCTCCAGGCATAATTCTACTTCCATTTTTCAACTTCTGCATTTTCTACAAAACTACCACTTCCTATGATTATTTCCTGGCATATCCATTTTTTGAGAACCCCATCCTCTCCAAAGCAGTAATACTGCCTGCTTTCTTATCAGGAAGGAAAAAAGCTGCAGGGAAGCCAGCCTGTGCTCCACAGCCCATTATGGCATCAGACCAGCTTCTCTGTACGTTTTCCAAGCCTGATTCTACCACAGGCTGAGCGGTGTTTCCTCCCCATCCATAACAAATGTTATAATCCATTTGATTTCCATTCAATATTCTTCCATTTTCTTGATAAGAAAACATTTTTAGCATAACTAATGTAGAATTTCAACTACTATTTACTTTCTTTTTAAAGCAAAAAGAATATTCCTATATTCTGCCAGCATAGCATTCTTTCCAAAGAGAAAATTAGGGTTAAACATCCTTAGCAGGAACATATCACCATCATGTAATTTCACCACTTTTCTCGGTGTAACAACTATACAGAAACAGAGCAGTTGAAGAAAATACACAAATTCATTGTTGCAAGACAACCAAGACACTTGAGGATACAAAATTCCCCTCCCACAAACCCAATACGAAGGTGCAAACTCAATTGTGTATCTAGGAATTAATTTTTTGCGTAACCATAGTAGAAGACAGGCATCTTCAAAAGCCAAGACAAACATCTACACTGAACTGCTGCAGTGACACGGTACACCATTCCAGGAGCTTCTCCATTCAAATCAGTGGAAAGATGTATACTCATGCCCTTTTATATACCTGTATTTCACTACCAGCTGGTGTCACCACCCACCTTTAATTTATGCCAGGTTATTTCATGTTTAGCTTGATCTTGAGGAAGTCATGGGAGAAAAAAAGTTTAATGTTTAGAAAGAAAAGGCACTGGCACTGTATTGTATATACAACCACCTGATGGGCCTTATTTTCATTTTTAAGATATCTGAATGAAGGAAAGTCCCCAAATAAATGAATTAAGGCTTTTTATTGCCTTTGTGCATTATTATTTTCACTTCCATTTGTACCTTGTTTATACCAGCAGCAATACACACAAAAATGGATTTATTCTTACATGGGAAAAAAAAAAAAAGTGCATTTTGAGCATAGTCGTAGCTATTGCTTGTACTTGGAATCAAAGTTTTCTACTTCAGGACAGGTTGACTGTGTACACTGAGGATTACTGAATTGCTTTTGTGCAGCAAAAGGCATAAAGAAACCATTAGTTAGGAAGATATAAGGAGGGAGAGAGGTTTGTTTTCTCAAACACTCAAATCCACGTGGCAAGATGAATCTCCTTCTAGGATATTTAAAGAAGTGGATGATTAAATCCTCAGAGCCACCAGCAGTTTATTTTTAAGAACTCAGGAGAGATAGCTACAGTACAAAAGATTAAACTTAAAGAATGGCAAGCGTGGCGTACCTATGGAAGAGAACGAACTAGATAGTTACAGAGAAACAGCAGAATAAATAATGGCCGGGTTTCACTGCACAGAAGGCAACAACAAAGACAAAGAACAGCAAGTAGGATTTATCACAAAGACATATCAAGTTAATCTAATCTCCTCCTGTAGACAGGTAACACGCTTTATAAAAATAAAATAGCAATAATGTTTTATCTACATCTTGACAAAAAAAGCACTAAGACATATTAGAATTACGGCGTCTGAACATCTGAAAAAAACACAGTATGCAACAGCCTGTGTACACAACGAGCCTTTCAGTGGAGATACCAGCAATTTCCTGCCGAAGAGAAAGGTTGCTCTGAAGGGGACTCTGCAGCAATGAATCCTTGGAGTCTGTCCTACCAAGTACCATAACAACATGGTTGATGAACTAAGGATTTTGATTATTGATTATTCAACTTGCAAACTTTACGAGAGCTGGAGGGCCATGGAACACAGTGGGTGGATGCTGAAGTACACTGGAATTCCTCACATCTCCACTCCCCCAACATTTAAATCAATTAAGTCTCTGATTCTCTTTGCTGACTTTCTGGATGTCTATAGAATGCATCCTGCAATTTTTCAAATGCTGCAGAGGCTCTAGAAATTGAAGTCTTTCTCTTCCCAGTAATGGAATGAAGATTGTCATTGCACTTATCTGTAATAGAAATGAATATCTTGCCTTTATTATAAACAGATACAGGAACAGACTCTGATGCAGTTCCTTGCACACAAACAAGATCAATTTTTATCCTACTAGAGGGACAATAAGATTTCACACGGCAGTGGGAAGATTGAATTATTTAAAACAAAGGCACAGTTAAATAAATAGCAAAGACAAATGTGTGTTATTTACTAGCATACATGCATGCTAAACCTAAATGCAACAATTTCCCAGTGAATAAAATTATGATACATTTGTGGGGAAAACAATTCAAACCTCAGACAATTGTGCTTTATCATCCTCCTCATTGAAAGTTCATATTGATAAGCAATTATTATGATATTTTAAACAAGCAATTGGCTTACATTGAGCATTTATAGATACAGTTAAGAAAGCATTTTTTTCTTTGTCCTTACATGAAAATATTGTTAAAAGATATTACTAGACACGATCTCTGCCAAAGCCCCTTCATTTTACAATAGGATTATTTATAATAATTGTTAGAAAAAACCTCTCAAAACATACACAACCTATGCTAAAAACAGCATTTAAGAATTAAAATGAAAGTATTCCCTTAACAGATGAAAAGGTATTACAGCTTGATTAATAAACATAGCAAAGCAAGGTGAGAAATACAATCAATTTTTAGGCAATATCCTGATTCTTCTAATATTATTTAAAGAAACAGCTAAAATTCAAAATAGAGAACATCCTTTCCTGGCTTCAGAGCCATTTCCCCTACACTGTCCAGAATCCAAGGAGATAAATACGGTAAGTAAAACTGGAGTTACCTGAATGCTACAGGTGCAGGGAGAAGCCAGTCATATGCTGGCATCCACAGGCTCTCTGTTACCCAAATCACGCTATGCAAAAGGGAAGTCCTTCAAATCTATCAGTAAATTATTTGTATCTCTAAGCAGAGAGTTGACTGATGACTATTCAGACAAAAAAAAAATCCTATAAATGTAAGCAATTCAAAATTGCCTTTGGAAAGTCAATCAAAACATTTAGGACTAATATTGTACCACCACATTAAGTTTAGGCAATATGAAGTCTGGATGATTTAAGCCAGAGTATTCCCAGAAATAAAACTGTTTCTATTACTGTCTGACAAATTTCAGAACAGCTGCCAGTTGAGCATCATGCATTTAAACTGAAAATCAGCTGGCATTGGAAGGCCATTTTTTCTTGAAAGAGAAGTTAACACATTATGCTAGGCAGTGTGAAAATAACATTGTATGAAAGAGGTACTGGAGAAAATTAGGTCATTTTGAATAATAAAAACTTTCCTTCTCTTACAGGCACACTTGACAGCCAATTGAGAAATAGCCTTTTTTTAATCTAAGCAATCAACTGGCAAATATTTGACAATTTTTTTTTTATATTGTTGTAATTATAATTACAAAAGGCAATTACTTTATTTCAGTGACAAATAGGACACGTTTCAGGGAATTTTCAACACAGTGTTTGTTCCCTAATCTATTGTGAATGTCCAACAGACAGCTGGTGGGCTTTTGTGCATTTAAAGTTAGATCAGCTGCCAAGTGTCAGTTCAAAATTCTATGCAGTAAAACTGCACAAGTTTCACAACTTATGAAGCAGAATGGGCATATTTAGACATTATGCTTTTCACAGTCTTCAAAACCCTTTCCAGCAGCCAGGCAATACACCTAGAGATTGTGTTAGCTTGAGATAAAAAATCAAGTATGGCTGGATGTGACCAAGCCATGGCCTGAATTAGAACAGCAGTGCTTCCTCTCACAGTGTCAGTAGTCTCTGCAGTGCATGCCACCTATTTTTCCTCTCAGCAAGATATAATTTTTCCTATCCTCACAGATTTGCAGCAGAGTTTAACAGGAAGATGGCCATATTAAACCTGAAAAGGATGGGCTGAATAGTTTATGGTTTTAAGCCAGCTGTGTCATCTTTTTAAGCTACTGATAAATTTAATCTATATAAATATGACTGCAATGATAAAGTCAGTCTAGTGCAGTAGAAAGCACTTCCTAGCCTGTTAGGGACAAAGATGATTAAAATCAAGTTAGTGAGATGAATAACGACAGTGTCTTTTCAGCTAATGCACTAGACAAAACCCTTCTGTCTATATATAAAGTCTTAAGGAAACCCCATCAACACCAGTGTGATTCACTTCATAATCAGTAATGACTAACAGGAACTCCAAAATCAGATCTGTGATTTTATCCTTGTCAAAATAAAATGGTCTCAGTTATCCAAAATACACATCAGGAACATTATCACTTTACAGCCATGATTCATAGCTTTGCAGTACTTAAAAATATTGCTATGGCTACATACACCCTCCAAACAAAGCAGGTTTACCTCTGGTTTTCTTTACAGTTTCTTTTGCCTTTACTCCAGTACATCACTCTCCGCAGTGGGAAAAAAATTAGTAGAACTAATGCAGATACACTCTGCAAGCAAAAGAAGCATCAAGAAAAGTATTGCCATTTTTATATATTCACATATGCACCCTTGCCATTGACATCACAAAACCATAGAATCATAGAATGCTAGGGATTGGAAGGGACCTCGAAAGATCGTCTAGTCCAATCCACCCGCCAGAGCAGGAACACCCAGATGAAGCTACACAGGAAGATGTCCAGGCGGGTTTTGAATGTCTCCAGAGTAGGAGACTCCACAACCTCCCTGGGCAGCCTGGGCCAGTGTCTGTCACCCTCACTGAGAAGAAGTTTCTTCTCTTATGTTCCAGCTTAAACACATTACCCAGCCTGCAAACACTACCAGCACGTTTGACCACGTTTGGTAACGGTAGTTATTTCAAGGCAAAAGTTATGTCAATAGCTTCCTTCTCAAACAACTCTAGGCACCAACCTTGAGGACTAAACCCTCAAGCACACATACTGCAAGATGAGCACACTGCTCTGGATTCCTTTCCACCTGCGGGTCCTTCCATAGACTAACTAAAAGTCTGAAGACTTAAGTTTGTTTTTTTTTTTAATTATTCTCAGACTGTTTTTCCATTTTGTTTTCACAAGCACAAGATGGTCTGTGGTAGTGCCCTACATGAAGGGAAAAGCACAACACTGACCACTGCTTGCTCACCTCCAAGAGATGTCAGCTATTTTAGTTCCTTTTCTGGCTACTGGAGAAGGGAAAAGGAAGAAGTTCAATTACTAACTAACTTTGAAGCAAAAGCAACAGCAAAGATGGCTGAAATTTTTGAAAAGCTATGATTTACCGCCTTTCACCCTACTGGGATCATATCTTTCTCTGATGCCTTTGTAAAGCTACCCAAGTTTTCCCTAACCTGCAAAATTATTAGAAATACCTGCTTTCCCATGAAAAGACAGGCTTTCCCTTGTCATCTGCAAGTATTAGTAATCCCATGGCCCAAACAGACCTGTGTTTCAGAAGGAGTGAAGGAAGCGTATCCTTCCTTCACATGCACATTAAGAATGGTTAAAAGTTTTAATGGAAAGTTTTTTTAGCACCAATTAAAAATACGTAAACTGACATCATGCTGCTAATTAAACATTTCTATGCCTTACAGTTTAGACTTAATTTGACTAGTTGATGTTGTAGCAGGTTACACTACAAGTCATAAGGTGTCTCTTATAATACAAAGGACCTTCTCATCCTTACCCTTGCCAGACTACTAACAACATTACAACCAGTGATGCAGTAGCATAAAGCCTGACTCATTAACCTTGGCAGTTGCATTGCTAGAAGAAAGTCCAGTTCTGAACGCACCCTTCTCCCCTGGACCTTTTCCCTCTCCCAGTTTTAAACAAACAGGTCTGGCTTTTGCCTTTGAGAAGCTCAGAATCAGTGAGTTCCACTAAACCACAGGCCCATCTCAAAGGGCCAGAATTTCATCCAGAACATTTAGCAAGTAAAATTGATTGGTGAGAGTAGGGGAGGGAGGAGGACATGTTGCTGAAAACTGCAGCTGCATTACTGGAACTCTGGCCATGGCAAAATTAGAATTAATGGCAAGTTACCATTATTGAGTGCTTAATGCTACCCTGTAACCTCAATGAGAATGCAAAATACTAGCCAGACTCTTCACTACTTTGCGCTTAGGTAGTTATTTATTACCAATTAAAACACTATTAATCTAAGTTTAGTGACACACAATATTCAATTCCCCCAGGTTTAAACAGCTATGCAAAGACTACAATAGAGAATAAAGACCATAGCGTGCATTTTAGCAATCCCTATTACTACACCCCCAGCTATCTACTGTTAAGATAAAATCAATTCACCACTTTTTAGAAGTCGAGACTTGTGAAGTATTGATCACTTCCACTGCCACTTCTTACTGTACATTTAAATAATGTATTCTATACTCAGGCCTCAGTAGAGGGCAGATCCTCTTGATACTTTATCATCTCTACAGCTATAGATTTTGCCATTATTGTATTTGCCTTGCGTTACACTGGACTAAGATTGTATTTTTGATTTACAGTAGTAGACAGGCAATTTATTCTGCTGTTTACTCCTTAGAGTTGTTTAGGTGGGAGTAATATATAGAAGGAGATACTTGCCTAAGTCACTAATATCTTCTCTTGAGTAGTATACATATTTCTGTAGACAACAGAGACATCTGGCAATTTGAGCCAAAAGGAAACGGTGCAAATTGCGGGAAACAACAACAGCACCATCATCTGCTGTGGATGATTAGTTACAGTATTATACACCTGCAAAAGCCTTGATAGTACTGACTTTTCTTAGGGCAACTGTCCCGCCTCTCACAGTTTAATTAGTCCTGCTAAGGTAAAGAATAGTTACCCATGCACACAAAGCCAGACTGAAACACATTCTGGCAGCAAGCTTAAAACCAGGGCAGGTGTTTAGTTTGACACTGTCATCATGTGTTTGCCTGCTTTCCATCACACAAAAGAGAGAGCAATGAATTGCCTTTGTTTCTGTTTCCATTTTAGTAGAATGAGGGCCCAAGCAGGTACACAATTTACCTGGGAAAACACTAGAGAAATTGGCCCTGCAGAAGTAGCAGGATCAAACAAAATGCCCAGAGGTTGCAGTCCTGCTTGGACCATGGCAAAGAGGTGCCACATGCTTGAAAACCAGGTGAGAATGGGTTGTTTTCTGCTGATTTTCTAACTGTGCAAATTATCACAAAGTGTTAAAGTAAGATGCTTGTATTTCCCATTAATACACTGTCTAGCTCCAAAAGACTACTGGTTTTGTCACAAGAAAAACCTAGTCAAGATTTCACCTGCAGAAAATAGCAACTTCTGCTATTTTATAAACATCTTTCCTTCTAGCCAGGACAGCATTGTTGTCAGACAGCTCTCTATTAGCTCTTCTCCTCTTAAACAGTTTTCACAAAGCATTCCACTACAGACTTCCATCATTCAGCTGACAATACATTTGGATCCTTAAAAATACTTACAGCTTCTCCCAAACACCTCCAAGCACAGCCTGCTCACCCAGCACACAGTCCCAGACCTGCTGATTTGCTCACCCCCTTCCCTTTATACCCTCCAGTCCCACAGGTGCTGCTGGTCTCTGGTGATGGGGCAATTGGGTCCAGCTGCTCCTCCGGACAGGCCAAGCAGCTCTTTCCAGCACCCTGTGACAGGGACCTGCTCCATCCCCACCCTGAGGTACAGCAGCAACAATATGGCCTTGACATAATGCTGCTCTGATCTTTAATTTAAATCCAAACCTAATATTTATTGTCAGGTAGAATAAAGATCTAAAAACACATTCTGTATCAAATGGTTAGTACTACAGAAAAACTAGAATGGAAACCATGGAACTACGTCTCATAAAACCAAGCTCATAATTATTTTTGAACTACACTGACACAATCTCTACTTCATCTGATGTGGAATTCAGCTATCACATAATAACAGAGTAATGTGGTGGGGTTTTTATGTTCGAAGTTATTTCCAAGAGTCACTCAGCTGTGCTGTATTGGATGTCAGAAAGAAATAATTTTTCAGAAGTAAAACCTTTGCCTGCTAGAAAGCTGATGATCTTAATTGTGTTTATGATGTAAAAAAATCATGACAAAACATTCATGCATAAAAATTAAATAATACAAGAGTTTACCAGGCTCAGGAGTGCAAGCTTAAAATGTCTAACTCTGATTTCAAGAATCAATTATTCTTCCTGTGGAATTCAAGAGTTGTTACAGTGACAAATCTGCAAAATTGATGTTTTTCATCCCTCGCCAGAATTCATCATCCTCAAAAACATAAAGCCACACAGCACAGTAAAAAAAGTCCTTTTAAAATTGGTAATATATTTCAAAAAAAAGGTATTTTAAAATATATGTTCTCCTTATTGTACCCAAGCACAAGATGGGAGGAGAACCATCCTCCAAAATCAACTGTAAAAGCAACTAAACTGTTATGTGGATGTAGGGCCAAAACTGCCACTCAAAGCCCAGAACATGGTCTGAAGCTCATGCACACAGAAAAGCCAGGAGAGAAAATTTACTGTCCTGCTTTGCTGGATGCAAGAAGAGTAACACTGCTGTCCCCGGGCCCAAAGCATGTGCTGCTGCTCCCAACCCCATCTGTAAGCCCGAAGGTGACCTGGACTTTGGCAGTGTGCATCACTGTGCTCTATTCTGGCACCTCCAGAGCTGGAGGTGCACAGCCCAGGGCTTCGACTGCAAGGACCATGATGTTCCCGAGGTACTCCTGGACTTGAATGTGTTTCTCCAAGAGCTCCAGCCATCAGTAGTCTGAAGTTTTGAGTTGAACTTTTGAGGCATGCATTGCTATGGAAATACTCAATGTACCCTCAGAGTTTTCAAATACCATTGTTATTTACTTAAAAGAAGGAGAAGTGACAACACATGACGCAGTAACTGCACCTGAACCACACACTTGCCATTGGTGAGTATCAGATGATCTCTACTCAACAAGTTGGTTTGCCTACACATCAGCCAGTTCTGTAAGTGCTTTTCTTCAATTAGAAAATCACCATGGATTTAATGACCTCCCTGTTCTTAGCCCTGTATCATACCTCATATGAATTTCTAGACTTTTTTTCAGATAAAAGGAGATGAAAGATGGTTAAAAAGCCAGGAGTGCAGTAAAAGTACCTAGGGTTCATAATCTCACATAGAACTAAGAGGTTACATAAAGCCATATTACCCCCAAACCATATAGACAGGTTTTACTTCTGACCAGTCAATGAAAGAAGGGGGATAACGCTACCAGCCACAATACTGACATGTAATTATACTCCCTTGAAGTATTTCCAGCATGTTTCCTTTTAAGTCACTTCAAATCACCAGGCATCGGAGTGTAAACTCCTACAACTAAGCTCTATGTATTTCAATTGAAAACCTATCTTTATCTGTTGAGGTCTGATCATATCTTTCAAACTACTTCTATGAAACAGGAAATTAATAACAATATTTCTTCTGTCTTCACAAATACTGCTAAATAATTGTAAACATTTTTTCTTATTTCAATAGTTGATCTAAGAAAAATCTAAACCAACTTACTTACCATATGGTTTTGAAAATGAAATCTGATAATTTATAGATAGCTTTCTGTTATGAAGTGAATTGTTATTGGCAGAAAAACTACACAAAAATACAACTGAGCTACTGGCATACACAGCACTCTCCACACAGCTTTCAGAATAAATCACCCTTTCATGTACGATGATATTAGAGGTCCATTTATCACTTGTGGTATTTAGTTTGAACATAATTATCATCTCTACTTTTGAACAGGAATGAGATTTCCATTTCAATGTATGTTTGCCCACCAGGAAACAAAAGCCAAAAAACCCTTGAGTTTTTGTGAGTATTCTGCTAACTAGAAATAAACACAATGCTTGCTGCTCAAACAATTCCTAATGATGTTCATGCATTCCTCACATACATAATGAAGAAATGCAGGAACTTTTTAAAGAAAGGTTATATAGTCTGATACTCCCAAGTTTGAAAAAAATGAAATCAATACAGCTGACAGGTTAAGAATCACAGTGACTAAAAATATCTGTCATGATGTGTTGGTTCTGACATTAGGAAACCATAACTATAAAATTTGTATTTATGTGCAGCCAGAACGAACTGATTTAGAGTTTCCTTTTCTTCAAGACAATCTAATCTATATTTTAATTTGCTGGAGGTAATTGATTATCATGGAGTAAATGCATTGTACTGAAAACTCTATTAAATCACTGACTTAATGGGAGCAGACTGATTTTTTTCTCTTTTTGGAGAAAGTTTAACCTTTGTAAGCATTTTAAAACTCATGTATCAAGCTCTAAATATTTTATGGTCTGTATTAAGCACTGTTTGGGGTTCATGTCCCTTTAGACTCCAAGACAGTACATTATACTATACAAAGCAATTTGCCCAAAGTAATGAGTTCTGTAGCAGCTTCATGAAGACCAGTATTGAATCGCTGCTGCCGCAGGCAAGTGTTTGATCTGGTATAAAGTACAGTGGGGAAGAGGGTGGCAGATTGCTGCTCATCCTATTTGTATTGTCACTAGTAAAGACATGAATATTCCTTAACTAATGGGTGGTGGTTGGTACATGGCCCATAGAAACCAATCCAAATTTACCAACTAGGGCGGATAAACTCATCTTTTTAAATACTCAATATCAATATGGCTATGAAGTGTAATCTAGTAGATAATTAGACTGAAAAATCAAGGAAAATTGATGAAGTATAAAGGAAATAGAAAAATCTATGCATTTCCAGCAACCAATGCCCTCAAACTGAAGACCAGAACTAAATGAATAAAAACTGGAAAATTAATTCAGATAATATCTATGTTTTATTAACCTCATGTCTCTATGTTTCTGTAGTGTTTGCTTATACTGATCACATTTACCAAAGTTATTTTTATTTTATGAGGAGTATAATTTTTCCTTGGGAGTAGCTACTAGCTTTTTTAGCTGCTTGGGTTTAGATATATATGATATACTCAGTTGGAAAGGTTCAGATTTTACTGAGCATTAAGGTTCTTTTGGAATTCACAAATGTTATTTTTCTAGCAGATGGCCAACTCTCTTGTGAAAAAATAGCTGCTCGGGAAATGGAAA
Source organism: Streptopelia decaocto (assembly GCF_964273445.1). Classification (NCBI taxonomy): domain Eukaryota; kingdom Metazoa; phylum Chordata; class Aves; order Columbiformes; family Columbidae; genus Streptopelia; species Streptopelia decaocto. The sequence continues at coordinate 13,278,589 of NC_138666.1, read as the reverse complement.
AAAAAAATAAGTGGTTATTCTCCAATTCTTTGATTTACATTTGTATATTCTATGCAAACATTTTGAGGGTTCTTCTATGTACAGAATAAATTTAAACCAATTTTGAGTATAATACTGCTGACAGTGGGGTTACCTGATAATTCATGCTGCTTAGGAGGAATTGCATAAGCTCACTTGTGAAACTCCATAGAGATGGGACTGAAACTCTAAAAACCTTGACCTTCATCCCTGGCCATGCCAAATGGCTCATTAACCGGTTTTGTGGCCATGTTCTAATTGAAGGGGCAGGAATCTTTCATAGCAGGCAAAGTGAAGCTCTTAAGACAGTAATATAAAGGTTTCTAGTTAATATTAGTGGAGGTGATAATATCATTTTATAGCCCTGGTGTAGTGCCAGCTATAGCATGAATTACATGGGTTAAAGGTGTATCTTGCCTGTGTCTAACTGTGCAGCTACATGGGCCACTTTCTTTCTTATCCTGCCTGTGATCAAAAATGCTTCAAAGCGCATTCCTCGGACACATGCCTTACCATGCCTCCTGCCATGTCATTTTTCTCTAATCTGAGAACACCAAATATCTGGGCAGCTTTGAGGATACCTGCCTCTCTGGTTCTCATGTCCCCACATCTGCTAAAATTCTGCTCTTTAAACTACTTTGACTTTCAAAAACTGAATTCTTTTAAAGCAGATGGTAAACTTCCACTACAAATTAAGCATGCTGCTCCTATTATTTTTTAACAGAAGTCAGAGGCCTAGATTCCTGTACACCATTCTGAATAATTTAACCCATCTAGTCAGAGTAGAAAATAATTTAGAAATGAAACCTCTTAAAATGAACCGACAGCTGCATACCTCATGTAAGTGGTGAAGCCGAAAGATCACAAAACACAGTAAGTAAAGAGCAAAGTATAAACCCAAGATCTGGACTCTTACATCAACATTTACATCTAAAATCCTGGAAAGTGCTACGCATGTGGACAGCAAAATACTAAGTTTCTTATTCCTTACACTTTTTTCAATTAATCTCCACCTTCTCAGGCCTAAAGCCTCATACACAACGTTATGTGCTATCAGATAACAACTGATGTAAAAGGAAACAATACCACAGCAAAGATAAGGGTCTCTCATATGCAATATAACAGTTTCTGAAAAAATCAATATGGAATTTACTAGGGAAGATGCTTTCCCATGGCTGCTAAGGCAAATTTTTAGGATAGTCTGAAATGTTATTTTTTATTTTTATCATGCTGCAAACACCCATTGTCTATCCAACCAAAGACGGAGTTCACTGGATTAAGGGGAGCCTAAAAGATCATCTGTGAAAGAGTGAAGCATAGGTAAGAATACAGACCGTTTTGGCTTCAAACTTCTGCTCTGTATGCTCATTGTGCTGGGTAAAATAATAAAAGATACCATTTTGTGAAGGAGCTGTTACTGTATCACTCTCAGTTTATAAGTCACACCTCCTTGAGGGCAAAACAACTTGCTTGAACAAACCTTAGTTGGGCTAAGAGGCTGAAGGGTTACAGAAAAAAACAGCTTAAGCCTTAGAAATCCAGAGCTTCTCACTGTACGAGCATTTAAACCTGCTTTTCCAAAGCATCAAAGGCAACCAGGTCTGTCATCCTGAGGATGCGTTAAGACCAAGAGAGACCTAAATTACTGTTTACCTTGAAACTGAGAAGACAAATATTCTAACATGCTAGTAGGCAGGAGCATCTTAGCTAATTATAACTAAGTGCCATAAGGGATCTCACCATGGCAGAGATCTGTGCAGGCGTTTCAAACTCCTGCAGCTCGTCGACATCTTCACCCCATGCTGTCTCAGTTATGTCTTGCAGCGCCAGGGTGATATCAACTGTTATGTCAGACCTCTCCACAATGCTCCATTGTGACATCAGCGCCCTGGATGTCAGCAGTGACATATGAATGTTCTAATGAATATTTTTTTCTGTTTCACCTTAAGCTGGGTTATAAACAAATTCACAAAGATTACTGCAGTGTCCACAACCTGCAGGCAGTCTCCAAGCACACCCAGACTTAATTCAGAAGGAGGGTTATTTAGGGGAGAGAAGGTACGGTTCAAACTAAGCTGTCCCAAAAATATCTCCTCTGAAAGAGAAAGAACTGAACCGACTGAACCCAGAAGACTACAAACATTTTATATTATTATTTTAAACATTCTTCAGCCCACCTTATTTTAAGGCCCAGCTCTGTTGAGCATAGCTGACAATAGTAAATAGGAAAAAAAACAGGGCACAATTCATTTCACCCTGATAAATGTAGAACATTAGGACTTTCTGGAGCTCAGAAGTCATTAAGCCTGGAAATATATCAACTTTGCATGCACAGAAAAATCTAGTCTATGGAGAATTTGTTCACTAAAATTAAAAAACAAACACAGTAAATCTCAGTGCCAATGCCAGATTTCTACTCTGAAGTTATCAGCATTGTTCTGCATTAACACCTGTCCTGGACCCATCTAGATCCCAGACAGCACTTCATACGTTGAAACAATGAGTGCCCTATTGTTGCTGAATTTATGTAGTGAAATTCCTTGTTATCCCATTCATCAGCCTTGCTTTGCTGCTGTCCAAGTGCTGGAACACAAAGCACTACAAGAAGAAATTGACAAGATGTGCTAATCCAAAAATACTGTTTGCTATCACCAGTCATTTAACTGTTCCATGTACTAAGTCTCTTCTGTCTTGACTGGCTAGTATTTGCATAGTCTCCTCAGTGTTGCAGTTATCAAGTGGGCTAAAGTAATTAATACAATAAGAATATATGGCAATGAAGGCTCTCTGAAAGAGAAAAGGGAGAAATTCATTGTGGATATTAAACGTCTTGAGAGGGGAAAACCAGACAGATGCATTAATTTTTACACACATTTGCCATATATCGCTGCTAGTCACATTAGTTGTGTAAGTGTTCTGTGATATAAGTATGCCTCTAAAGATAGTGCTAGGAATCTTGTGCTGGTAGCTGTATTATGTAAGTTTACTGTCAGATAGAGTGACTCAGGAAGCAGCTCTTATTTTGAAAAAAAAAAAAAAATAAAAACAAAGGAATAAATTTATGGGTTTGGTTCAGAAATTCTCCCCTGGAGGCACAACAGAGTGCTTAAAATAATGAGAATCCCTCCTTGGAGGTATCTCTTACCAAGAAAGAGCTATAGTCTAAAATTGCAATGCTAGAAACACTGCCCTAGAGAAAGTTATAATACAATGATGAAAGGCTGAAATTCATCTTAGCAATGTAAGAAAAATTCTACCATGGCTCTAAACCAATGCTATTATAAATCTAAGAACATTTGTGCCCTAAAGACAGATCCTATAAGAGCATACATGCTAACACTACAACTATGGAAATCTGGACATGACAGTAGAAATATAATAACCTGAAACGGAAGATTTCCTCCACTGAAAGCTAATGGAGATCTGTGCCATTTAGCAACGATCACTACAACCTTCCTATCATCAATGTTTTAAAGGTTGCTCTGTTCCACAGTGCGCTTAGTAACTGAGGCATTTCAACACCTACCACTTCATTCTGCAGTGAAGACTGGACTTTGAGACAATTCAGTAAGATGTGTTATCCCTTCTTTGCAGCAACTTTAGGAAACCATTCATCCTGAAGGACAGCATGAGAGGCTGACTTGCTACTGGTTGCATTTGAGACTCCTCTACTAGGAAGAAGCTCTCCTCTAGAAATGATGAATGCACAGGTCATGATGATTTACACTAGAAGTCAGCTGAGGAAGCTACCTTGATACTAGAACTAATGGCATCATTCCTTTTCTAAATTGAGATAGTATCTGCAGAAAGGTTTGACCGTAAGCAAGAACTTCATCATTTTACCACATCACATCAATAAGTCACACACCTTTATCGACCATCAACGGGTTCACAGAATTGAAAAGATTATTGTAGAAGAAAAGTTAGCCTTTTAACAGACTTCAATTAAGTGACTCTATATTAGAAAAATATAGCAATAATGTAATGGTAATAAAATTGATAACACACTCGTGTACTTTGATGGTGTGTCTGAAAACCTGTTTGTTCTACTGGTGTCAGTTGGTCAAGAAAAAAATAAATATCTCTTTTCCCAACCTTATCCTGTCGCATCAATTCTATGAATAAACTGGAATTATATTTTAATTTTATATTAACCCTATCTATGGTCATATATAACCCATATATAACTTGTGTAGAACTCCTGACTTTGGGAGATTGCTGGGGGTATCTCTGTATGTGTTGATGTGGTTACCACTGATCAATAAGGAAATAACTCAGTGTTCTAGATGTTCTCAGCATTCCCTTCCAGTCTTCTGCTTAAAAGTTTAATTGTGATATATATTCCATCTTTCTGGTGTGTGTTTTAAACAGCAGAGTCACAGAATAGTTAAATTCAGAATGTTGATTCAGTCACTTTTCAGTCCAACTAACTGTCCCAAGTCTAACATTTTAAGAAACATAGCTATCATTTGATGAGGAAAAAATCTTCCTTTTTTATCTTACATGCTGTAACAGATCATTCTTGCTCAGCTATCTATTTGCAATTGTGCCTTCAAGGGCAATAATTGAACCTTTAGGTGTCTAAATCTTCATCAGCTTGTACACAGTTACTTGAACTGCATCCACATGATCTCACAAAAGTTAGAAATTCTGTACGTATATACATATATATATATGAAATATGGAACTATTTTACTAACCACTACTTTGATTCCTCCTCCAGTCCATTGCTAAATATCCATGGCTAATTTGGGCAGAACAGATATAATGCAAGATCATTCATTGTCTCAGACAGCAAAACCACCTCTCAGACACACAGTTACCTTAGCCCATCCTCATGTGGGCAAACCCAGCCAGGCCAGTGTGGAGCTACACTTCCATTGTGACCTTAGTGTGCATTTGACTCATAACTCTGTAGTATACATCTTATTTACATGTTTATCTTCTTTACTTTTTAATTCATTCAGACAACTCCAAGAAAATAAGAATATGCATAGGATACTAAGGATTAGTGGTGGTGCAATTAATGAGAAACTATGAAATAGATGTGGTAATTACAATGCTCTCTGGGACAAGGTGTTTAATGGGACAATTCAAAGTACATCCAGGGTATTTAATCCCTTGGAGCTCATTTTACATCTGCTTTATTACAAATGAAATGTGAAGTCTTAAGCATTGGTCTTGCTTTCATTGTTGAGGAAATAGAGCTTATAATTATCTTCATAAAGCAGGAAAGTATTTAAATACTTTGCATTGTATATGTAGCAACAGGGGAGGGTTTACAATGAAAATCCTGCGGGAGACTAAAATACAGGCAGATCAAAAAGAAAACTGCAAAGTAATACAAACGAGGTGTGGTAAATAGTTATAGGTAAAATCTTGTGCACTTAAAAACAAATATCACTTTCCTGCCTAGGAAAAAAAAAAAAAAAAAAAAAAGAAAGAAAGAAAAAAGAAAAAAAAAAACAGAAGAAAGAACGGAAGAACTGCCTCTTCAGTTTCAGGGAAACCAGCAGTCCTTGCCAGAAGAATAAATCAGACAGAAGGAGACAAAAACTATTATAGATTTGCTGTGTGAAAAAGTGACCTCACCGAAATTGGCTTTAGTTCTACGGATAAATGCCCGATGGCTCGACACAGATCTAGTTTAGTCAACCGTACCTTCTTCAATGAAAGATGTTATGAAATATGCTAGTTATAAGGTCAGCACTGTAAGGTCAAAAGCATGTGTTGTCATGTCCTATGTATCACATTTTTAAATGCAAACTAAATAATGGAAAAATAAGGTAATATGTAACCTATTGAGCAGCTAGGGACAGTTATATAAGAGAAGGTGGAGAAAAAAAAAAAACAACAAATGATTGATTCAGCTAATAAATGTAATCAAGACAGCATGGATTAATGCACCTAATGTTTCACATAGTATTTTAGCTCCTGAAGCTGTGTTTTAGCCTGGTCTGCCTGTTAGAGCCTTTTCAAATATCAGAAGTCATCACAGATGATTGTGTTCAGTACAGTAAAATCACTCATACTGCTTCAGTTCCTCTCCACTGTTGTCTGCTGGACTGGCACTCTAAGCTAGGCATGACCAAATTAGCTAAAGACTAATGGACCAGTTGCCAAGATACAGCTGTGTGCTTTTAGATGCTGAAGTCTGCAGAGGAAATTCTTGTTCTACTCACTGGTAGCATCTGCATCCTTATGTTAAAAGTAGTACAGTAACCCACCTAACTAATGTCTTTCTCATCTTTAGCAATTTCCCTGCACAGTGCCTACTGAGCCACAGCCCAGTGCACTATTTGGAGTATTATCAATTGCATTAAGAGAAAAGAAAAAGAGAAAAGGTAAAGTGAAAGAAAGGTCGTGAATGGTATCCCTACTGCTCTAACTGCAGCAGGATCACTTGAAAAAATATATGATTTATCTGCACAGAGGTTCGAAAGTCCCTTCCATCAGAACCTTCAAGATCCTAAAGCAAATAATGTGCGTGATCTCAGAGTTCCCAGGCATGAAGCTTGTGCACTTAGTTTGCTCAGAACAGGTTATTGTCCTTTGTTTTTCTTGAAGGTTTACAAGGAGAAAGGGGTATTTGAAATTTAAGGATGGAATATGTGGAAACATGAACAGCAGAAAAAAGCTGAACATGTTTCAGTGAATTTGTTATGTGCCATGTTACCTACATGACTTTCCTAGAATTCTAAGCTAAGGCCTCCCCAAGGACTTGTCACTGCCTGTTACGAAGGAAAAGACAAACTGAATTACAATACGGGAGAACAGAAAAATTCTAAAAAGAAACCAATCTAGCAGGAACTCAGTCAGCCATCCTCCTCTAAAAATTACCTTTGTTGAATTCAGTGAGGCCAGACATGCACACTAGCCTCGGGCTTGGCAATCTGTCAGAAAACAACACTAGTTTTCCATGGCATTTTGCATTTGTACATGAATGAATCATGAAATGGTTTTTCAGGCCCAAAAAAGCTATTTGTGTGCTAAAGCTTCTAAAATGATATGCAGAGTCCATTAATGATAACAGTTGGCTGGGAAAAAAGCAAAAGGATATGTATGGGCTTCAGGAAGAATTGCATTCCAGGAACACTTAAGCACATTGGAAACTCTCTTGCACTGAGCTCTTAATGTATAATCAAAATCCTGGCTTCTCAGCTCTTGTGGTACTTTCCATCTTCAAAACAACTTATAAGAACTACCTAATCCTTACAGCATCACAGTCAAGTACCGTTATCTCCACGTCCCAATGAAATTGAGTTGCCTGACTCAGAGTCAATTATGAGACTCTAATCCCTGGCTCTCGGTGCCTCCTGACCACTGGCAAGAACATGCTTTTGGTAAACTCACAAACATTTGTATGTATCATGGAGAATGTCGGGTAAGCTTCAGTCTCACCATTCCTGTTGCTTTCAACTGGAAATATTTTTGCCTATCCACCACATGCTTCACTTCCCATGAACTGACAGTTCTATGCTTTTTCAAAAGGGATCAGGTCAGACAGGCTTATTGATGTTGCAATACCTTATCAGCCCTGGGAATATGAAGATCTTATTCACCCAGAGCTAAACCTCAACGGAAGAATCAAAGAGCATCAAAATCTTACTCTGAGAAAGACAGAAACTAGAAAAGAAGTAAGTATCATTTCCTGCATCCACCAGTCCAAGCACATCATTTCCCATTGTTCAAATGCAAGCCATAAAACAGCACATCACAAGTCAGAACAGCACCCACGCTCCCCCTGCCCCATCCTGTGTGCCTGACACCAGGCAAGCACCCAGGCCATGCAGACATGCCTGTCACTCGCATACAGTCTCTAGAGACTCCAGAGTCTGGATCTGCACATCAAAAGCAGATTTATTGGACTGTGACTATGCGCTCTGCACAGTAAGAACCAATGAATCTTGTGTCGGATTGATTAAAATTGTAATTGTACAATCTCTGTGATCCAAAGAACAAGGAGTCATTTTTCACAGTGAAACACTTAGCAATTGGACAGACTCAAACTGTCTGCCTCATGGCATTTGTAGCTGTTCTTTACAATGCCACATAAATCAAAAGCATGTATTTTGACCCTCCTACACATAATGCGGCCAAATAGGAAAGGATACGACAAAAAGAACATTGCTGGTTGAATTTAGAAAAGCTTTTCAAAAGAGAAACGGTAGTGGATATAAACCCCTTAACTTTTCACAAAATTTGATTAGATCTTCACAATAAAAAATGCAAAAAATATATACAATTAATAATTAGGTTGCTTAAAGTATAGCAATATTCCATTTTTACTACTATATATAAAGGGGAAGAGTGAGGGGGAAATGCAGATATAGAAATAGCTAGCAAAATGATCAGGTTCATTTCAAAATTAGATGGGGGCTGGGGGAGAGACCTGAATTACCATCCCTTATTCATTTCAATTTCCATAAAAGCTGTTCATAAAATCAAAAACAGAAAGCCCTTGCTTTCTGTGCCTAATAAGGTTTTCAGGCAATCAAAATCACAGCTGTTTTAAAAGAGAGTTTAGAGTCTGGTTTGTCATCCATTATGGTTATAGAGAAACAGAAACCATGTAAGCAAATAACCTGTGAAACACCAAAACTTCTGCTTGATCTCTTCAGAAATTCTACTGTAGCTCATGTGCTAAGAATTAAGTGGCAATTTACATCGCTACTGCTCAGAAAAATTCTCAGTTCTTCACTATAGTAGAAAAACTGCAAGTATTTATCTTTGAGTGGCACCCCACTCCCCCACCCCTCCTACCCCAAAAAAAAGGTGTGGGGGGGGAAATAAAAGAGATAAAAAAGCACAGATGGTCTCAAGAAACAACCATATTTCCAGCACTCAGAATGTTTTCTTAGGAGACTGCTCAGACACCTATTGTGACATCTACAAGTCCAGGTTTATTCAGAACTGAACCCAGAGCAGAGTTCAGAGGCAAAGCTCAGGATACAACAGCTTGCTAAGGGGACTGATATTGCCTGAGACTCTTAATTCTGATTGTTCAAACTCATTGTGTTATGCAGTTAATGTTACCATAGTATCACATTGTTGATTCTGTGCTCTGAACTATCTGTTTTCAATCCAAAGATCCACACAGAGAAGAGATTAGAGACACACCAGTGCCACCTGTGGAACGCAGCTTCGCTGCCCACCAGCACAGCCCCGCTCTGTGTATGACACAGATCACACAAAGACTCCAAATAATAAGGATTTTAAGATGGAAAGTATCTATGTGTTTCAAGTTCATATACACTGCTAGTAATTGCAACTTCTGTTGCAGCTACATCTGCCTCTGAAGTGACACCTACAAACCAAGACATTGCCATCTACCCAGTTTATTCACATTCTGTGGAACCACTTGCACTGGGCATCACAGTCCTTAATTTTGAGTTATCCTTAGAAAAGTCACTTGCAAAGCTCCCAACAGCTCTTATGTGAAGTGATAAGAGAGCAAATAAAAATTGTGTCCTGCTTACAGCAGGTGATGCCACAGCTCTATCCAGTTTCCAATTAATGACAGCAGAAACTTATTTTCCAACAGAAAACAGAGTGGCTATATTTAATTACTTCCTCTAGCTCACATTATTTATTTAGATTTAGACGCAAATAAATGGAAGTCAATAGTACTTTTCACAGCCTGATAAATTAGAAGTGCATTCACAGAGATCTGACCATTCAGAAGCACAAAACTCAGACCCAACAAAGCAAATTATCTTAGTTAATCTGCAATCTAAGATCACAAAAGACACGTTTCACCCACCCATAATAATTTCAGAGGCACACGATCAGCATAACTACTTGCCTGCAGCTAAGGTAGAGTCAGCCAAGTCATCCAGTATGTTAGTAAGAGAAACCCATACACAGCTTCTGCCAAAGAGCTTATAGGAGTATCAGTCTCTAATACTTCAGTTGTCAAGGTCAACATATTTTAAATTCTACAGAAATAGTAAAGGAAGGGATCATCATGGCCCACAGCATCCCAGCATATTCCTTTTTCTTTGAAACACTGCAGAACCACTGCTTTTACTTAGAAAAGTTGTAGCAAGATGACAGGTCAGGCCTAGAGCAAAATCAAGACTTTAAACCCGACCTTAACGCCAACAGAATCTGAAGTATAAAAACCCTGTGTTCAAAAGAAGCCTCTCCTACGAGGTTTACTGTTTTCTGCACCTGAACCCAAGTGGTTTGAAGATATGGTTCAATTTTTCATTTCTCTTAAGAGCCTTTCCATGTAGGGGAAGAACAGAGGTACTGAATTGCTAAATCACTGGATCAATGTCCAGGTCATGTGTTTACTTGATAATCTCCAATAGGCTGTAAAAAACATTTCTTGACATAAATGTATAACTATGATTGGGGTTCTGTACCTTTTTAGCACAGATGATCCTGACTACAGAAGAAACAGGAACTAAGGCATACCTAGCTTTTGAAAAAATGGTTAGTGGTCTGGTTTTTTATTTGAAGCCTCCTCCGGTTAAGTTACTGAATATTAGGGTCAGAATAGTCCTACCCTCCAGGGCTGAACCAAGTTCCTTCTAGAAGATGTTGACCCAGCTCCTGGCATTTACCGCTAACTTTCTTTGCCAAAGTGACACAAGTCACCCTTGCTCTACAGTCCATTCCTAGGACAGTCAGGAAGGCTGGACAGGGGGACTGTCAAGGACTGGCTGCCCTATAGGTCACTGTAAGACAAGGACACAGTGTAATTAGAAAATAAAGCAACTGGCTGTGAAAGATTATAGCCAGCCAAACGCGCATTTGTTTTTCCTTATAAATATGTAGGAGCTGTTCTGTTTCCATTTACTGTTTCAGCTAATGGCCATAGGAATTTTGCCAACTTGCTGTGTCAGGTAAGTCAGTACTCATTTGACTTTCCTAACCAGGCTTTTCCTAGTAATGCTCACAAGAAATATACTAAAAAGCAATTAAACAAACCCTAGATCCTTCATCATCTGTTGCAATTACACAAGTTTTCTAAGTTCAGACCATTATGACAAAATGTTTATTAATGTATAAACTATTTTATAGGTGAATGATCAGTAATTCAACATACATAAATGGACCACTAGAAAAAGCTGTGATGAGTTTGTACCAGCGTTCAGCTGACATTCACTGCTGCCCTTTCAAATGCTCTCTAGAGTCAACTTCTGGCTACACTTATACCTCCTCTGAGAGCAACCTGATAACAGAAAGGTCATTACTGACTTCCTTTCACACCTCTAAGAAAAAAAACCTAGTTTAACAGCAGAGGAAAAATATTATAGTACGAAATGCCATCTAGCACTCTCCTCTTTTGTGCAGCCCTGGAAGGCTGCAGCAGGAACAACACCCTGGGGGACAGATGCCTTCAGCCTTGCAGAACACCAGGTTTGGTAGCAAATCCCCACCAGTGTCGCCTTCTAGTGAAAAGCTTTCCATGCAAGAGCAGAGAGGAAATCTCTCCAACATTTAGGAAACTCAGTCATGTACAGAGCACTGTGAAGTTCCAGTGGCTTGTGCCAGAATGACTCCCAAACAGTTACCTGCACAAGTCCAGCCCTCTGAGTCCCATTCTCTGGATCAAGTGGTACAGATAAGAAATGTGACTTCAGCTGGGCTTTCCATGTGAGCCTTTTCTTTTCCTTTTGTGTTTTTTTTTTGTTTGGCTGGTTTGGTTTTTTGATCCCACTCAAGAGAAAGGCAAGTGAATCCTAAACTACTGGCAAGAATCTGTGAGAGGAAACAAACCACAAAGCAATTTATAGTGAGTATCAATCACTTAGCTGAACATCCAGGAAGCCAATCTGTGCTCAATCTTCCCTAATGTACACTTAAATATGATACACTAAGAGGGAGAGCAAAGTTCTGATGGCCTATCTATACTGTGTCATTTAATTCTGCACATACCTGAACAATCTAAATGAGCTGCAGCTGCCAGGCCCTCAGCAGCAACCAGCTGTCCGAACACTTGTTTCTTGGTCAAATTTTGCAGCTCACCTGGAACTCTGGGTTGTTCTTCTGTATAAAGCTTAAAGTATATGTACAAATGGGGAAATGTGTACAGATGAATGGAACGTATGTGTCCACCTATCCTGAATAAACTTGTGTGGTGTGTCAATGTCCAGCAGGGGCTGCAGGGGGTGTCTGTGAGGAGCGGCCAGGGATGCCCAGAGCTGGTTCCAGATGGTTCTACAGCCGCCCCAGTGGTGGCTGGTGGCACCTCAGTGACAACATGTATGGGAAAGGGCAAAAGCAACGGGAGTGTGTGAGGAAAAGTGAGAGGAACAGCCCTGCGAGTGCTGAGCTAGGAGGACAAGAAGTACCATCTACATGTTCTATTGTCATTTTCCATATCAACAGCTTGCAGGGGAATTAGTAGACAATTCTCACAGCAAAAAACCCAAGCCTACAGACAAAGTCTAGATAACAGGTAATACAAATCATCAATTACTGTAAAACCAAATTTCCCTTTACTGGCAAATATAGTCTATGAAATGATGGTAAGTATCATCTTCTATCTAACTTACATTTAATTACTTCCAAAAGGCTGAATAAATTTGAAGGAGGATTAGATCTCTAAAACACACTTGCTTTATACCAGTTTCTTCAGTAAAAAAAAAAAAAAAAGGAAAAAAAATTGTTTTCCTGCATAATACGGACATGAGCAGATACAAATACTCCAGGCTACAATAAAATGAAACATAAATTATACTCTATGAAGTTGTACAGAATATGCAAAATATACATTCTGTCTCTAGCTGTTCATGAAGTTCTATTGCCAAAGTGATTTTTGCAGTAGCCTTCAAGTTTTAACACAAGAAACTAATCTTAAGTTTTCCAAATCTTGTGATTCACGTGGTAGTTAAAGGTACTGCCCGTGCTTAGCGTGCAGTAGCTGAAATGTCTCTGGTCACGCAGACATCTCCCACTCACAGCGCAGCCCCTCTGGGACACTGTGTCTCAACTTTTGACTATTCCGGATCAGTGCTGGCGGCATTTCTTGGAAATTCACATTTGCCACTTCTCACTTAGGGCAAAAACAACAGCATTATTCTTCTGGCCTGCACTCCAGTGCATGATATTTTGCTTGGAATTACTGGGTAACAAAAAGCAATGACTGCTTTGTTGTTTTCACAATACTATCTAATGATCTAGAGATATTATGACAAGCTGGGCCAGTATTTCCAAAAAGCTTCCCAATGCACCATGTAAATTATGAAATTATGTGCATTTGGGCATAGAAATATACATTTAAATTCATTAAGCAGAAGGCTGGATAAATTTGCTAAATTTCAATATGAGCATTTATTCTAATAATTTTTAACACCTGATGAAAATTCAACTTTGAATGCCTATAAGACAGTCACCACAAAACCCCTTTTCCATAAATTAAAGCACTTTGGAAAGGTACCAGAGCAAGAGCAGTGCTGGGAGGAGGAGAGCGAGCCAGAGGGACGGGTGAGGCGGTTCAGTGCTGGGCTCTGCCCTCGAGTCACCGTCAATACCAACACAGAGCCAGAGGCACCACCGTGGTGAACCAAATGTAACCATCAGGTTGGAGCCAGCAACGCATCATTATCATATATCCCACAGGCATCGCTAACTGTACCTTTTGGAGTAGTTACATCTCATCTACTGAAAATACCTACTGGTAGTTTAAATTTGACAGAATATGCCCTCATTCTGCCCCAGCAGTGTGTAATGTGGCCCCCTCCTGATTAGCAAGTGTTTAACTCTGGCTAGAGGTAGCTTATTACTGTATAAAAGCAATTTTGTAAGTTAAGCCACATGTGTATTTTTACCCTAAAACAACAAACCACAAGAGGTTAGGAGAAAGGAGAACACAATCATAAAATATTTAACATATAACAAAATCACATATCTAAAAAAGTCTTTGTGATGTGCCAAACAGGTATATACATAGAATATCATTACTATTGCCTGTAAGTAATAGAATTCAACTGTTTCACCTCTGGATGTCAAGGACAATAGTTAATTTGTACAAAGTAGATAAATGAGGTGGAAACTAATCAGAAGAGGTTTGTTTATCTGTTCTTTGATGATATATTACCCTGCAATAATAAGACAGTAACTGTGTGTTCTATCTGGCTGAGAATAACTTCCAACATCATTTCTCATTTTTACATATCAGATCTGAAAGCACCTCCCAGTCTTTGAAGTTCAACAAAATTCAAAAACAGTAATTAAGCCCAGCCAACTAGCAGCAGCGGATTATAACAAGAGAAGCAACAACATTAAATTCCACCAAGTCTGTAACACGTTACTTCCCTCATCTGACTTGTGTACATGTCAGCTCCTGTCTCCTCTGAACTTAATGGTCACAAATACCAGATTGCATTAAAATGGTAATTTTTCTTTGTGCCGGGCAACTCCAAATGTGCACGTGGTTTTAATTATGTTTTAGATTTAAACAAAAAAAAAAAAAAAAAAAGTGAAAATACTCATTGTCTTTTGTTAGTACATTGTACTATAATGAAAGAAAATAATTGCTTCAGAACACATGTAACACTATACTTTGATTTAAATGTCTGTATGGCTAAACATGCCCTTAACAATCCGCTACAACCTGCATGCTTACTGAGAGATGGAAGGGCAGGGAAGGTTTTTAAAACAAAATATTCTGGCTTATGCTGAAAATCCAGAGGTTTACCAAACAGCTGATATGGTTCAGCAGAAAACACAACTTCCAGATCAAAGACAATTAAGAAAATTGAGTAGTTCACAATTTCAGCTTACTTGTCCAAAGGCAAGTGCCTCTCCTCTCCCTTCTGACACCGCTGACATGAAAGTGTGTCACGCTTGCTTTTTTCTAGAACTCACAACAGTAGATCTGCCTTTGCCTTCCAAAGGCCAAGACCTCTAGAACTGGAGCAATGTGACAAAACACACAGTGCTTCGTTTTTTTCCCCCAGTTATAAACCACCACTACTTGGTTTCCCATAAAGGTGTCAATAACAAGCTGCTTATTAAAAAAGAATTTACAGGCTGGAGGAAGTTGATGAGAAGTTGCTACTTCTGACAACAGATTTATCAATAGAGTAAATGATAAAATAAATGAAGAGGGAGAAGTCTATTTAAAAAAGTCAATGAGACTAGATAGAAAAAAAAAACAAATTTATGTTGTGATAAGAAATTGTAGGAATTTAACAGAATTTATAAACCATATATATAGTCTTTCATGAGCACATAAATGCAAGTAGAGGCCCAATACAATCCTATTTGCTGCCCTACAATCTCACTTTTATAAATGTAAAAAGCACTAACAGCCAAGTGAAAATAATGTATTATTTCAAGAGTCTTTAAAAGAAAGGAATTGAATTATTGTTATACAGTAATATTTATATCATCTACCACTGTGCTATATCTCCTTTTCATAAAACATACTTAAATTTTCAAAGAAGCGTATTAGAGTCTTGCCTGCAACAGTGAGCAGCTATTCCTGGAGTAAGTCACATAAGCAAATCAGCACTTCCGTGAAAGGCCAAAGATAGAAACATATCAATGTAAAATATCGGAATGATTCTGAGCATGTTAACTATAAAATACCATAGCACGTTTATTGGCATGTTAAAAACATGAAAAAGACATTCATCTCAGAAACTCATGCTCATATATGCCATTGAGAAACAATGTTTTTCTGACTTTTTTCTGAAGTATTACCAGTGGAGTTCTGTAATAGACACACTATGCAGAGCCGTAAAGCTCTGATACTTACCTGATTAAATGGTAACATACATTTCTAGAGTTGAGTAAACCAGTCTAAAATACTGCCAAAAATATGGTACAGGATCCATTTGGGGTACATGTCCCTTTGCATGGAGCCTGAAAACAGACCAGTGCAGAATTCCACAGGCAACAGCCATCATCACTAAGGACAAGCAATTTGTAGATCATCAGAGAAAAATCAGAGGGGGAAAATCTCTGATCATCAGTACAATTGTTGTTGAGACATGATAAGCCATTTCACCAAAAAATGGATTATGGACAGATTGCCCTTTTACTAATTTACTTCAACCTTCCTAGAGTTCACCTGTCTTTTCAAGGTAAGTCAACTTATATTGCAAATCTAAGAGCTCACTGGAACGTCCTGAGATTCATTGCTTTTTCTGCAATAGCCCTTCTGATCTTCCCTTGGCTGCATCCCATGCTGTGTTGGCTGCCAGCGTGTTTGTATAATGCACGCTCTGCAGTAAATTGATGTCTTACTGAAAAATATAACATTCTAATGTTTGTAGAATTTGTTGCAAAGAAAGCAAGCTGTGTCTGGGACAACGTTCAGTTGAATAGCCAAGTCATTTGACCAGGCATTTTAAACTGTAAATATATCTTTAAAATCATCATTACAGCCAAGCATACCCAGAGTCAGTTCTGAGTTAATGGGAAAGACGTCCCCCAGCCCAAGCCAATGCTCTCTCTTTGATTATTCACACATATGAATCAAAGTGATTCAAAGATAGATGAGGAGAAGGAGACAGAAAAAGTGTTGTGATCTGCTCATATCTTACCATTGCTCTCTCCCAAGTTCTGACACGTGCAAGAACACTAAGAGCAGGTTTCCCAGGTGGAGTGAATTAGCTAGAAAACATTTCCCCAGTGAACTGCATCAGTGCTTGGTTCCAGAGTCAGGTAGAAGAGGCTGCTGGCCTGGGGCATTCCAGCATTGATGTCCAGAGCTTATGAAATACTATAACTTTTGTTCTTGTGGAAAAAACAAACAAAAACCACCAAAACCACACATCACAAATGGGCATTCCCTCATTAAATTTTAACATCACTTTGTCTGCAGTAGTGTCCCAATGCTCTCAACTCAAAACTCAGAGTTTCCTCCCAACATCTGAGCAAACAGTTTTTAGAAATAATTTAAAATGAGAAAGAAATTTTTCTTACCATGATGCACAGAGGTTCTTGGCAGAGGAAACTGATACCTCTAGTGAGGTAAGAGCCCCCCTGAAATCAAGGCACCGTCATATAGATCATTGAACTCAAAAAGGTTGCTCAGGACTCCAGTTAAGATATTCCTTTGCTGCCTGGGAACTCACAAAATATTAATGTATTCCAATAACCTACTTTTAAAAGACCATTGTAATGATGAGCAGTATGTATCTATGGAGATTTCAAAGTTTAGGGAAAGAGATAATATCCACTGCATCATTCTCACACTGTCACAGGACCTTAAGTTTGCTGTAAGTATAAACTGTGATTCGTCTCCCCATGTAGCTCCTATGTCTAAGAAGTGGGAGAAGATTTTAAAAGAAAAAGCTTGCAGAAAATTCTGATTGTGAGGACTTCAAACCCACATCCTGATGTGTATCCTTGTCTGACTGCTGGATAAGGAACATGACAAAACCTGGAGCTTACAGATTTTTCCAGCTTATATCCTACATGATGTCCTGTAAAAAGGGGAAAAAAAAAAGGCTATGGTTCTTTTTGCAGCTAGATCTTTAAAGAGCATGGTTAACTGAATAAAATACTAAAAATAGACACCTGGATCATCTAACCTAAGCTTATACAAGAGATTAAATAGTGATGCGTTACATGTAAAGTTTCCTATGGGAGGGGCAGAGCATTGAGTCTCTGCATGTTGTTGACAGTGGGATTTTAAGCAGTGTTTTTTATACGACAGTCAAACTTACAAGGTAGGGAAATTTAAGAGGATATGAAGGGCAAGTGCATAAGCATGTCTGAAGGAAAGTCATTAATAGCATAAAATATTCGTCATAATAGCCTGATAAATGAGCTTTCATGCATCCTACTCAGGACTCACTGCATTCCAAAATGCCTTTTTTAATTACTGAATGTAAATGAATTGACCTTGAGCATAACTTGAATGCTGGCTCATGATTCTTCACACGAAGACTCAGTTCATTCAACAATGTCAGTAGAATATATTTACAGTCATTTTGCTTCTAATGCACAAGTCAGCAGGGGAAGTTAAAGCATTTTTGCCCAGCACTGCTCCTGCCAGTAAGCTGAGGTTACCTTACCTTTATTTTCTATTTGTCATCTGTGCGTGACTATTCTAGATATAGATGGTCATCAGATGTGCAAGTGAAAACGAATTTTATAGAGAATATAAAGAGCAAAATTACAAAAAGCCTCTTTTGCCACACTAAATTTTAATTAGGTAGAATTCATTTATCTTACTGCCTGCTGTATGTTCCTCTGTAACCGACAGAGCCCAGAGGCAGAAACTGGTGTCTTTTGAGACTTTGACCATCAGAAATTGCCACATTACACTTACAGTAATAGTTTGAGAATTCAATTCTCAAACAACTTGAAAAAGCTATTTCTGTCTTCTCAGTCCTTCTTATACTTCCACTTAAGATATATTCTAGTCATTGCATTACTGATGCCTGGACTTACAATTATTTGCAATGTATCTGTTTTCCCTCACTTCAAACTAATTCTATAAACTACGCTCGCTGAGCCCGGTAAATTAGTTTCTTTAGATGCAGGCAGGGTTCATCTTCATACCAGCCACACAATACTTCAGAGACAGAAAGACAAACATCTTCTTCAAATATTATCTTAGTCATGTCAGAATTTGCTTGTCTTGAAGAAAGAATCATCTTTGACAGCCCTTGCAGCTCAGCATACTCTGGTTCCATGAACAACTTTGTCCTGTGTAAGTAATAAAAAGTCTCTAGTATGGTGAAAGAAAATTGCAAAATTTTAGGGGGGGAAGACAATATTTTTTTTTTTTTAATTATAGAAGTTTACAGACAAGTGTTTATAATCTAAAATTAAAATAAATGGAAAAACAAGATCATTTCAGACATGGCACTTCACATTGTTACTGTGGCCTATTGCAAGCGTTCTTGAAATACCCTCTTCTAATTTGCTGGTGGTATGAATCTGGGTTTGGAACAATGCCATGTATCTCTTCTTTATGAAGCAATTTTCTGATACTCTGCATTTATTACAGCTGTAGTCCTGACAGTTTATCCCTGACCTTGATTATAATTTGATATTTATACAATACTAAATGGAATCTTCTGCACGAGGCTGCCACAAGAATCATGCCTAACATTGCTTAATTCTGCAACAGGATTCTTGTTTATTGTCTTCATCTACCTGGAAACTTGAAAGTTACTGGAAAAAGAGAGGCGGACAGGGAGACACAGAGGAGAATCATCTGGGAAGTAAATGAGAAAAGAGACCTGTCAGTTGTAATTGCGGAATAAATGAAATACAAAGCCTGTCTAGGTAATTCACTCCCCTCTTTCCCCCTCCCTTTCTTTATTATAAAAAAAACCTGCAGCCTTATGTGCACATTTCTTATGACAGACGTAGTTTCTTATTTAACAGTCTCCTCTTTCAATTAATAAAGAGGCAGAAAACTAACTGTTGTCTTATAGAGAGGATTTTTCTGTCTAGAGCTTTCCCTCAAAATTACAGCTTTTAATGAAAGTTGTAAACACAAGTCTAATTTTTCAGCATGAGATTTGAGCATCACTGTGTTACCTCTCAAGATTCAACACTTGGGTTTTATTTTTTAGAATCCATTATGTAGTCTGTCATAGTTCCCAATCATCCCTTTCCTACTAATTTCAAGATCTTGTGCAAAGATATGCTCTTAACTCCATTCACTTGTTCATAATTATTCGGGATTTACCAAGACAGGAATACAACCTAGAATGCACATTCTTAAAAGCTTACTTCTGTAAATCCCATTATCTGCATTTCTTTCACTTACATTTTTGCAGAAACAGCTGAAGTACAGCAGACACGGAGGGCAAGGAAACCTAGGCAGGTAGCCAGGCTTTAGAATAAACTTGGCTTTTTGCACTATAGCAAGGATGATCTTAACCCAAGATCTATATGCATGTAAGAATTTCTATCAGTATGGTTGAGTAACAGCTGCTGTTCTTTAACATCAGCTGCAAAGCAGAGGATTATTTTGTTTCATTATATATGTTATCTTAAAAGAAGCCTTTACTCTGATTAAGAGGAAGAGTGTACAAACTAAAATTTCATTATTATCTTTCTCCCTGTTGCATCACATCCAAACACATCAACAGATTTTATATACGGAATATACACATTTTCCATAATTGCATACTTGCAACATACATCTAATATTATAAACACCACTTGTCTAAGTTACTTACTGTAAAACAGCTGCAAAGTATATTTTACAATATAAAGACTACTACTACAAATTTTCAGGTCTGTTATTGCAGAAAGTTTAACTAATTTTGCCAGAATCAAGTGTATAGCCAAAGACACATCATACGAACCTCATACTCATCCTAGGTCAACTAAACTTAATGAGAAAAGAGATTATTATGTACCATCAATATTAGCTTGAGGAATGGGGGGTGGGAAGGGGGAGGGTGATTTTTATGGGTATTTTTGTTAGTTTGTTTGGGTTTGTTTGTTGTTGTTGTTTGTTTTTTTAACTCGTCCTCACCTCCTCAGCTGCGCATTTTCTCATGCAGTATTTGGCCTATTTCTTCAGCCCAAAGACATATGTTTAGGAAGATATTTTGTTCATACTGTCATTCATTCCTGCTCAGAACTTCAATTTTAACTGAACGATATTAAGATTTATATAGAGTCTAAGACAAAAATGGCTGAAAGATGAGCACTGCCCACTGCAGAGGAACAGCAGAAGAAACCAACAAAGTCACTGGAATTATTCGTAATGCAGTAGTGTATCGCCAGAACTTGTAAAACCATAGGAAGATGATACTAGTCCCTTGCTACACAAGAGCTGAGGCCAAAAAGACATTGGGTAGGGTAAATGTGCAGCTGAGGAAATGCAGCAGAAAGAACTTAAGGTCTAGTTACTCTTTTTTCAGGTTGAAGATAATCAGCACGCAGCCCAGAAATATTTTTATACCATAAAATCAAAATAAAGATATTCTAATAGAAGATGATGGAACATCAGGAACGTTCCCTATGTATTAAAATCATGTCAGATAATCCCCACAAACCTTAAGTCAGACTGTATGTCTGGCTGTTAGTTCCTTTCTCTGTTGAATATTAGCACGGTGAATGGATTAAAGTGAGCTTTGCGGAGTGCTTAGAGGCTGCTTCATCACTGAGCCTTAGGGGATCAATTTTCCTAATGTGGAAATGCAATTCAGATTCCACCTATCAAGAATAGCACTCTTTTGTCAAATTAAAATTCATGTTTAATAGAAAATTACAACATTAGTCTTTAATACTCCTACGTCTTTGGCTTCAGCTCTCTAACAGAAAGATTTTAGGAAGAAGATCTGCGCTGAAATTTGAGTAGTCTGAAGTATATTAGAGATTCTGAACCGGTTGTCCAGTGAGTCAGAGATTATGATTTTCTAAAGTTATAATATTTTTTAAGCACACACTCATCTCTCTGGGGCTTTGTTACATAGATGGAAGAAATTAAGTAACTGCCGACTGCTTAGATTGCAGATGGTTTAAGTTTTTCTAAAATCCAAGCAACACATTATATCCAATAATAAATGACATTGCCAAACCTGCAAAACCAGAACAGCCGAAGAAAATAATCCAGGAGTTGAACACGCTTCAGACAAATCAAGTCGCTTGTAAATCCAGAGCAAGAACGTAAATTTCCAAACAGTAATAGTATGCTTTTATTTTAAAGCTGAAGTTTGACTAAGATTATCTGCTGAGCACCCAAAATTCCCTTGTTATAGACAAAACTCAGAAATACATTAGCAAGTACTAATAGCTAATTACTACACAGTAGCTTTTCCAAATTATAAACAAGTAAATCAGTTTTACCCATAAACCACCTTTGACACTGCATAACAATTCCTACGGAGCAGTTGAAAATATTTCCACTCTGTGTTTCTTTGGCTCTTGCTTGTTTCAGTTAATGCTGCCCAAACACTTATTGCTAATATCTGGCCAGATTAAAGCCTCCTGTGAATTGAATTTAACCCACAAATTGCCCATTAGGTAACAGTTACACACTAATATACAATAAACAACTAAAACTCTTCATTACACCCTTGCCATTTTTTTTCCCTTATTCTCCTCAAAACTTGGCAAATATTTACACATATGTACACTTGACAAATATTTATGTATATCTTCAAATATTTACACAGATAGTCTGTAAATTCCCTTTCTGGGTGCCTTATGGCCCAATGACAGTGAAATGTACACAGCCAACTTCACGTAAAGGTCCCTAGAAACCTCATTCAGCAGTTTGCCCTGTGAATTAAGATGCATTACAAGAAATCTCAGAGGACTGAAATTTTTGCTTTCTATCCTCAGAGCTGATGACAGAAAGTGGGTGACACGAATACACATTTTGCTATACTCAATCATGACCGTCCACAGCTAGCTTGACACTAGAGATCCAGTTAATATTATTGCATTCCTCTTTACAGAAATACACCTTCTCATGGACAGATATAACTTTGAAGTGAGAAGAGCCATAGTGAGCCTTTCATCACAATTGTGTCTTTTTATGCTGTCTCTATTCTTACGTGTGTTTTTTTTTTTAATGCAGTTTTATATAGTCTCCAAATTGTGTAGCATTTAAACCCATGAATTTTTACCACCTTACATGAATGTAGCACTTGCTGACAGGCTACAGAAGCTTTGTGACAAAGATAATCCTTCCTATGATTTGCTCTCAACTGCTAAAGGCATACCTGAAGGGGTTAGCAATCACAGACTGCCACTCAGCAGAGAAGTGTGGTTCAAATAGAAACCATTTTAAGCACGTCAGCACTGATAATTTTCTATTTAGTTGTTACATTTTCCAGCTCAATGAACAGAGACAACACACCTTCTGCTTAGAGGCTCACCTTAACACGGAAGGTGGATGTCTCTGTAGCTGTAAATTGGATTACTTTTCTTCCTGTCTCTCAATTAACAGAAAACGAACATGGTCTCTTTTGAGCTTCCATGTTGGCTGAGTTGTCCAGTCAGACCACCCTGAAATATCAGAGTGCCATTTAGGAGCTTTGTTTAATTGAAGTAAAAAATTGGATTATCAGCATGGTCTGGATGAGTAGGCAAGCAGGTGGGTGGGTAGAGCAAGGTGTTCTAAACACAGCCATGTGCCCTCAAATTCATCTCTTTCAAGAAGGAGTAGAGCATGTGAAGGTCCAAGTGGTCAGAGAGGCTGCAGAGGAACTGGCAGAATCCCAATGTAGGTGCATAGTAATGCAACCCTATTCACTAGACAAATCAGAAACCAAATTTTCTGGTAGCTGAGTGGGGTTCATACTTTCTGCTACGCTGCTATATTCTGAGATTTTAAATAACTATGCATAATCTTTAAACTGAAGTACGAGGTGTTTCAAAAAGATTTGAAATAACTATACCTTTGAAACTGGGTCCACCTTTTTGAAACACCCTGTACTTTTCCAGACAGTTTCAAAACCTCCAGGCAAGTGAAAACAGGTCTCTCATTCACTAGAATTCTGATTTGTACTACACTATAATGCATGTAATATTTCATTGATTTTTCTACAATGTTCCAAATGTGCTTCGGTATTTTTGAGATATACTTGTTGATCCATTACCATTTGATTATTTTCTTTCACTGTTCTGGTAAGTGATAGAGCAGTGTCTGAATACATGGACCTTTTCACTTTCCTGGCACAAACTTGCTATTTTCATTTTCATGCTTCCTGTAAGGGGTGAAGCTTAAAACATCTACTATTTTATTTCCTCTTCCACTACCTTCTCCCGTTCCCAAATATTTTCATTTCCGTAGTTAATTTTCAGTTCCAAATCTGTTGTGTCACATTTGTTTGCATCAGCTAAAAATGTTCATTTCTGTGGGTCTTTTACTGATGATTTTTCAACATTGTTGTTCAGCCTCAACGAACATTGTCTATCATGGGTCTGATAGCATTTAAAAGCTCAGTATAATCAAAACTGAATTATTATAATTCCTTAGCTCAGTTTCAGAGTGCTTAGTCAATATTTATCCTAACAGTTTTGGACACATGGAACATGTAATCATGTTCAGATTCCAGGGCAAATTCTGCTGTCACTGGAGCCTGTCATATTTACAAGATAATAATTATTCAGAGTTACTAATGTCAGCTATCCAATTCAGAAATAGTTTAATAGTCACTCTATCTAAGGACAGTTCTAGATCCATAAACCCGCCTACTTCACCAGAAATATTTGCCTATTGGCATATATTCTCGAGTGCAATTCAGGAGAAACTCAGAGGTGTCATCCCAAAAATGACTAGCAAAGATTCATAAATCCATTTTATCCAACATTATTACTAGGCATCATCCTTTTGTTTCATCTATTTATGGTAGATCAGCACAAACTGAAGTATTTATTTATACAAATGTGCATAAAGATACACTGCAGCTAGCATGTCATGGCATAATTCCACAGGGTTTATGTAAGTCTTTTAAAAGATTATTATAAGTGCGCATGGAAAAATGTTTATAGCACATACTAGTTTGTGTCCTCAAATAAAAGTACAGAGAAAGTCAAAGCATATTTTTAATGGCTGTTTGGCCTCTGACAGCATTTCCACAAAATGACAGGATGACGGACCTATTACTCCTCTCTTGATCTAACGTCCAGCATGCAGCTGAAAATCTCCCAGGCCACAAGTGACAAGAGTCATAAGAACCATCACTGCTGAACTGGGCTATTTTAATTTCTGCCTTTGTCAGTCTGCAGTAGTGAGCCTGTCTGCTCCATCACCAAAGGAAAACACACTTATCTTTCTGAAGACATCTGAAGTTCCAAACTTTATGCAGAGGACTCGCAAACACAAATGGTGACCCTGCCCATGACCTCTGAGATCTTACTAAAGCTCAGATACCAAAAATTTACAACCATACTGTACCAGATGACCTACAAATGTGAACCAAACTCCAAAGAAAACTCTTACATGGGAAGGAATGTACGTAGTCTTACCAGACTGAAAGTAAACCAAGCAGTGTGACAACTGAGCATTGGAGTATGGCAAGGAATGAAACCATGGATGCTACAGCCACTAAATTTACTAGAATTAATCACCACTACAGTAACTAAAGTCATGAATATGCAGCTCCAATGCTAACTGAACTCCATAGTACCTTGATGGAAATATTGAAACTTCATGTAATCACCTAAGGTGTTTATATTTGTACTTAATGTTTGTTTGGTTTTTTTTGCATTGAGCACTGAGGGTTTTTTGCTGAATCATCAGATTTCACCTCAGCAACATCAGGGATGTCAGGTATTTGGGGTTTTTTTAACGAATGGGGTTGAGCTTTATCAGCTGTTCACTGCCTTCCTCAGTGCTTATATGAACCTGTTAAAGTGAACAGAACTACCCTTGACAGTCCAAACCTGCGCCACCAACACTGACCCTGACTGGATTCATACTTCACAAAAAATTGTTTTAATTCTTCCGAATGAAAGTGCAATAACATATTCATGTATAAAGGATATCGATACCAATAACTATCAATCTTGAACTGAATAGAAAAAGCTCTAATTATGTGTTAAATACCAAAGAAACATTAGATTCGGCCTTCACATTTTCTTGGTTTGTGCTGTAGTTATGTACTAAAATATTCTACCTGTTCAGGTAGCTATGACTATAAGTGAAATACCATCTGTATTTCAGGATCATTCAATAAATAACTTCTGGCAGTGCAATAAAAAGACTCATAAACTGTGTGATTTATTTGATAATGGAATAATGTTCTTCTTTGCAGACCCAGACTTTAAATTTGATTTACCTGCACAGAATTTTTATAAGCTTATATACACAACATTGATCATATTTCAAACATATTCTGAAGGAAAACTGGGGTGGTGCTTTTAAGAGGAAACTCAAGTTAGAAGTTCAAATTTTAAAGGAAAAAAAATGTCTAAAGTGTGTAATACATTAAACAGCATTTTAACTCTTTACAGAGAAAATTGATTCAACTCTTCGTATTAGGAATGACTTTTTTATCAACACACCCTCTTTCTTCTTTGGAAGTGATTTAAGTTGGTGACATTTTGTGCACATTTTTAGATCTGGTTGATCTTACACCTGTATGAGAAGGACGTGGGGAAAGGCTGGATTAAAGTTGGATTTTTTTTCTTCCCCACGGAACACCTCGTTCTTCTGGTCCTTTGATAATAATAAACTGAGTTTGCTTGGAAAGTTTGATTTATATCACACTTCCAAAGCGTGTGTTGTGTGGAGGGAATAAATAGTTGCATTTCCTATCTCTTCTGTGTTTATTAATATACATTGATTTATAAAAACAACAGTTAGTCCAAAGATTGCTCTCAGAACAATACAGAATTTTTATCATGTTCAGAATGAGTATTAATGCACCTTAGATCATTTGCTGAATAACTAGCCTGAATACAAACCCTTGTTTAACTTTTTTTTAGTTGATTTTCACACTACCTGGCTTTCTATTGTAAACGTAAAACCTGCTTTTATATGCTAAATTGGTTACACTATTGTATCTCTTATATCAAAACTGAATTAGAAAATTAAAGATTAATTCTTATTCTCCTCCTTATTTTTCTGGACCATTCCACCCAAACAAAAGACTATCACCTTGTGATTGCTGTCATTTTTAGCATTATTCTGAATACTATTTGCAAAGAATGAGAAATGAGACTTCGAGTCTTCAAGTGATTTGAATTCCTCTAGGATTTTCCTATTTGTCTGTCTAGTGAAGAACAGCTACACAATTAATCTTGTAGTCATTCTAATAGTGTTTAAAAAAACTAACTGCATGTGGGGAATTATAGAATGTGAAATTGAAACCACAAAGCTTGGCCATACAGGCTGATGGTTTTGGACTAGATTCCTGCATTCAATGAAGTCAGAAAGTTTCTGAACAAGAAAAGCAAGTCATAAAAAAAAGCCAGCAAAACAGTTCTGCAAATTCAGATATGCTCACAACCCCATATCCACATAATAGCTCATACACAGAAAAATGTCACCTTTTTTCAGACAAACATCATATACTATAAAGAATGTGACCACCTGAACAGCAGCTTATTGCAAATTATTGTATTATTACTATGTCTGTGCGAATCTGAGACGTCTTATAATTTATTAATCTAGTATTCAGCCATCCTATGAGATAATGTATTTACTTCCACTATGCTCCTTCTCTTCAGTGCATTCCTTGTGTACTGGAAAAAACAGCTAATGCTTCAGCTCAAGGGAGCTCTGACAAATCCTGCTGTTTTCCTTGTTTTGAAGCATACGGGCTTTATAGCGCAAAGCGGCCTTGTGGCTGAAAAGACGCCACATGCCCCTGCCTGTCACTCTCAAACATGGCTCACAGGACTTTTAGGCAGACATAATAGTATTTATGGAAAACATAGTAGTGTTTACACTGTCAGTCCTAGACAAATTTAACCTATGCTAAACCTGTCAAGTTAGTCTAACCTACTAGCCTCACTCTTTGAACTGAATAATAAGTAAATGAATTTTTCACATAGGCTTTTGTTGTTCTCTTAATCCTGACCCATTAAAAAAAAAAACAAAAACAAAAACAAAACCATTGTTAATGGCCAGCAGAACCTAAAGCAGCTGTTAGTAAAAACATACAAGCAACTTACACATACATTTCTAAAGACTCAGTGTTATTTTCAAACAGAAAACAGTATTCTGACAATAGACAATTTCTTGGCAATAAAGAGATACACTTACTGTTTTGTGTCTTTATTGAGGTACATGGACACTTTCAGTCTCAGTTTTCTCACTGTGCTAGACGTTCTCTGCCTTCATTCTTCATCTTCTTATCGCCAATTATTTTGCTAAAGAATTCCATTGTTATTTTCAGAAGTAGAAACTTGTAAAATCATTTGTAGCAACATCCCCCTGTCAGAACGTGAACGGACACTTCAAAAAACTTTGATTTCCAAAAGTAAATTATAAATGTGTATCATGGTTGCACCACTAGTCTGTGAAGAAGGAACATTTCCTAGAAGAAAACACCCTGATGTATTTCACTATGTTTTGAGCATAACACATCTATATTAATAGATTATGATCTATAATATCTGCATCTTTAAACAATCTGTACAAAAAAATGTTGGTGCGATATATTAACTGAAGTACCCTAGTTGCAAACATCTACAAATTTTGTTGACATACACACATGGTTTTGACCCAGAAATGAATTCAAAAACAAAACCAAACCACATTCAACACTGACAACATCTACAGGTCTTACATAGTCTAAAGGATTTTTCACAGAAAAAAAAACACTTCACACAGAACCCCGGACTGCCATTAACACAGTCTATTTGGTTTCATTTATCTTCACCTTTAATACAGAGCAAGTTTCTGTCAGTCAACTTAAAAATAGCAACAAAGTCTAATAGCAATTTGCCAACAAGGCTTTTATTTCTAAAATACGTTGTGTAGATAAGGAATACTTGAAAGCTTAATGACTTCTTACTAGATCAATGATAGTATATAAAGGTGTTTGTCTTTTTAAGGAGAAAACAAAGAGCTTTCAGCTAAAGCCTCATTTTCTTTGAATATCCTTTCAAAAAATTTCAAAAAAAGTTAGAAAGACTTCATTTAGTTTTAACAAGGTCAACAGATGACAAAAAATGAAAAGAAACAGCTGGTACCAGAATGAAGGAGGAAGCAAACCAGAAAGCAATACACATTTGAGAATCACAGGACTTTATTGTTTGAAACCTCAACATTATCAAACACTTTCCCTAAAACTCACCACCCGTTTTAAAGTTCCATGTGTCCTGCTCCTCAATGGATTCTAAATTCAGCCATGCCTGTTGCTGTTTGACTGAGCTTGGACACACTCTCCAGTCAGTACCAATACTATCCGCAGTTTAAGATCTTGCCAAAGGCTGGCTGAGTAGGACTCTTGGACTTCCATTGTTGCCACCACTTCAGCACATGAAGGATTAACGATACCATATTTTAAACAAGTGACAAATTTTGAAAAAAAAGGTCAGATGATCTCAGAACCACCTAGGTATCAAAATTAAATTTATTTCCATGGAGATTTTTATGATAGCGGTCTTTATTTCTTAAGGGAATTGTCCCAGCTTGACCAAAATGACGTTCTCTGAGATACACAGCTAAGAGTGAATGTGAGAAGTTCTTGTCATTATGGGTCACCCCATCAGACTGTGTTGATAAATAGGAAAGTCTGTCAGCAGAGAGCAGAGAAGATTTCTTTCAAATTAAGCACACCCTAGGGAATACTTTCTGTCTGGAGGATGCTAAAATAGAAGATATCTTCTTCAGTAATAATACTGAAAAGTTTACTGGGTATTTACTGGGAAAAGAAAAGCTACACTTACGCGGTTATCGAGCCTGGTGCATATCTCTGGATTATACTGAAATATCATATAAATATGTGAGTTGTTCCTTCAGTTGTAGCCATTATTTTAACTCCTTGGTTAAGCACAAGAAAATATTTCTCATAAGGATTTGCTGCATTTTCAGAAGCAGTTTGTAGCTTACTGTAGATGGGTAACATTCAATTTTTCAGTAATTATTGGTAATTTCTTTTTTTAAAGGACTGAAAATACAGCTTAGTGAAACTTATGTATTAGTCTGCACTTTTTTTTTTCAAAAAATTACAATACTCAAACTGAATTAAATTAAATTAAATCTGACACATACAACCTTATAGAATTTTATCAGTGTAAATTCAGAATTAGTATTGATCCCCACTTTGAGTGGTTTACCCCTACATTTTAGTTCAGCCAAGGACAAGGGGTTTTAAGAATCTATGTGATTTCATCTAAGAGCAGACTTGGTGATTCAGTGGCAACTGTTCTCAGGATTATCTCCGATTATTATGGATCCAACAAGAAGGATGTGGACCAGAACCCACAGAAATGAATTAATCAAATAGGAACTGAAGCAACAGCTACAGAACAAAATTCTGATACAGTATCCTCCCAAAGAATGACTTTATAAAGTATTAATGGAGTGTGCCCACTGTGGCAATACAATATGAATTTATCCTGGAGAAATATAAAAAGCAGCATCTTCCCACAGGCAGCCTTTTTTCTGTCTTTTTAGCTACAATTAAATTGCATCCAATGGTGAGATACCAGTCATCAGATAGTTACTGCAGGAATATTGGTGGCAGCCATTGTTGCAAGACGTCTTTAATATAGTAGTAATAGAAGTAATAATATAAAGGGTGGGGCAGGGGAGCAGTTTCAGAGCAGCTTTGTGTGTGTACTTGTTATTCTTACGTCTTGCTGTGAATATCACTGGGAAAGGTCACCTGAATCCAGCAGTTCACAGCATCACGAACTGCTGGCTCAGATAAAGGCATTAGACTGTGGAAGATAATAATATGTTCTTCCTTCACTTAGATATTAATCTAATCTACAGCTCTTGATCCCTACACAAGGCTTCTAATTTGCCCAGCAAGGACAGCACTGAACACCATCAAAATATTTTTTTTTTAAGTAGTGCAAAATCACAGAAAACCTTCTATTGAACCATTTAAATCCTACTGTTTACAGCAGACTAATGTACCCATGCAGTGTAGCCAGGGTATAAAGATACTCACTGTGCCATAATATGCCATAAAAGTGGATGCTACCAAAAATCACTTCCACACAACTATATCTGAAAGCTGCTTATTAGCATCACCATACTTTTCATGACTCACATCACTGACAGTTTTTGTAAGTGAAAACCAGAGTAAGGATTCATCTTAAAACCTAACAGCACCATCTGATGGAGGATCATCACAATACTATCAAAAAGATTCAAAGTGTGCTAAAAATTCATTAATTTGAAAACGTTTTAATACATTTTCTTAATTTGCATAGTAAACTGTAAACATGAGTATACAGAACAGTGTTGATCTGCTAAATAAACTTAATGTAAGTTTTGACATTTTAAGTCAATAAAAAATTCGATTTAGTAGGAAGCAAATCCACTGTGATGCTAAGCCAAAAGGAAGAAAACCAGTTTCTTCTCACAACTCTTTCCAGACATCTCTTTCTGTAAGTCTGGAAAATAAATAAAAGCACATCTGATATCAAAGTCAAGTTTTTATTGCTCATAGGCACTTAGGTTCCAGATGTAGAATAAAGTATAAGTGAAGAATTAAATGTTTCCACTTTGTTGAAGTGTATAGAGTAGAATCATTTTCTAACACAGGAGTCACTGAATATCAGAAATACAAAAGATGCAAACAAAAACAGCAAACGAAATTATTGTATTGAAGTCACTCTTGTTATGCCTCTTTTGAAAAGTAGAATCCTAGAGTAGAATATAAAGGCAGCCAACATCAATAGAGCTGCTCCTAACAGAACTTAGAGCCAATGGCAAGCGCTTGGAGCTACGCAGACCTGCTATTCAGTCAGCTCTTACATATGTTCTTGCACAACTGTACTTAAATAAATGTTTACTACTTGGCATTCACAGGACAAAGGAAAACGGGACATATTTTTTCAGTAAAAATTTTAAAGGCTTGTTACAGATTTTTTTACTACTTTTTGTCTGCATTGATGTTTATGCTTACCTGTTTATCAAAGGAAAAGGTATACCCATAAGTAAGGGGCATTCAAAAGTCTCCAGAGGACCTTAGGATAAAAGTGTACTATTAAGGACTGCCAGGTAGGCCTAGGAAATTATTGGTATGGAAGGTCAGTAACTTGACAAAAGCAGTATCACAATGAATCCATTTTCTTATTTCATATTGGCCCTAAAATAAGCTCTAAGCTGCTGAACTGTATGCCAAGCAAGTGCCAGAAAAGGATTTCCGCTACCTAGGGACTTCAGTTTTGATTTAGTATATCACTGAAGTGGAAAAGGAACATCAGAAAAAGTGATATGAGCAGCAGAGTGGGTAAGAGACAAGAGAATGAACAACAGTGTGAGACAGATCTTAAGATTCTTTAAAGCAATATATTCCATAGATAACTTTTAATGCAAACAAGTTTCTACACAATGTAGATTAAAAAAAAACACCAGTAATTTTTATCTAATAATTCCCATTAGAATGGCGATATTCACCTTTATTCACCTTTTGGTTGCTTCATGGATGTGTATAAGATACCATAATTTGTAGCTGTTTGTAGTTGCCTGTTTCTGAGGTAAAAACACTGTGTACTCAGTGTGGGAAAACCATAAAAAAAATATTGGCTACCCCTCCATAGAACCCTATTGTCAATCATCAGAAGAGCTGGAAAAATAGAATCTTTACAATCAATTTCTTCAACTCTGTGAAATAATCCAAATTACCAAAAATTAAAATCATTATCATTTTAGCCAGCATCACTAGCAGCAATTTCTCATTTTGCTGTTACTACATAGAAACCCTTGTCAAAAACAGAGAGCTGCAAGACCAGCAAAGATGTAGGTGACTGTAACTACACCTGATGGAACAAGGAGAGAATCCTGACTGCACGTGGAAAAGACCTAAAATTAATTACAAGCTCAGACCTGGGCTTGTTCCAAAGAACAGGAAACAATAGAAGTACAGGCACCAAATGTCTGTCCTTGTAATCACACACAATAATCAAGACTTCCCTTTTCTCAGCTCTTTGTGTTTCATCTAATGACTTCTAATATGATAGAATATGAATACTGTGATCATTCAGAGAGTTTCCTCTCAGAAACAAATAGATGAAATAAAGTAATTTTTGACAGTTTAGCTGCATTCTTCATAATCAATTCTGTACTAATAAATTTGAAAGAGGAAGAGTTATGAACTGAAGGGAAAATTACTCTGACATTATGACATCCAGGTGTCATCTGGCCATGGCAGCAGGTGACACACTGAAGCAGCATTACCCATATGCTGATTTACCTGGAGAAACTTAGAGAAACGGCCTCATGACACGGCTTTTGGACGGCAAACAAGTTGCCAGTTACAAAAGCATTTTGGTGAAGCTGTAGCTAGATATCGGACAATAGAGCAAAACAGAAAACAAGCTAACGACATTCATTACTGGATTGTTGTACCTTTCTTTTGGCCTGAAAAGTTACCTGATGCTTAGAGCCGTGTTGTGTAATTTCCCTCGGGAGAGGGAGGATTTGTCAAAGGGTCTGACATTTCTTTTGTCCAGTTTTATTCATTCCAGAAAAAGATGAAAAGACATCCTATTTCCCTGAGGAAAAAGTAGCAGAATCTATTTCCCTTACTGGCATTTTTCAAATCTGCCTGTCTTATTCTGTCTCACAGGTGGAATTACCAGTTGAAGTTTTTAAAAAACTGGTTATTAATTTTTTATGATGGCCAAACTGAACTATGAAAGTAGCTTACAATAATAAAAAGTGTCGGTTCTCACAAAAACAAAAACAACTGGAGAATTATTTTTTTTATCAAACTAGTTAATTAATTTGACCCAAAAAAATTATTTTGAAGAGATAAGGGTTGGAATTAACCTTTATCCTGAATAAGCTGATTAAGTACTATATTTTTTTAACATGATACTTTTAGGCCCCTAAATTTTCCTATTCCTGAGGTCTATTTCCTGTCAACATCTTCCTTTCCAGTTCCGATTATCTGGAAGTCAGCAAGCCTTTATTCCTGCTTTGTGAGTCAAAAGCATTTATTATATTTGGCCTTCCTTCAGACATACTTTTTTTGGTCACTATAATTTTATTTTCTCTTTGGTTGAAGCAACTATACACCTTATCTGCTCTGTTGACAGCTACATTTCTCCCTGCTCTCCCTGGCTTCCAGCTCATCATCAGCAAATGCTCCAACCCTTGTGTTTGGTGTATGTTCTCAGGGGAGTCTCTCACTCCTCCTGCCTTACTTTCTGCTCAATCTTTGCTTACTCTTTGGTGATTTTTCCTGTTGCTCTTATTACACAAAAAATGGACACATAATTTATTAACTTAGCCCATTATGAGAACGTGAAGAAACAGATATAGCTGAGAACACCAATTCACAGCTCACAGTCCCAAAAACTCCTGGTTCAGAAGAGGGAATAATTAAAGACTGAATACTCCCTGGCATGACTTTAACATCCCATCATGTAGAAACACATAGAGAAAGCTCTCTTCATCTTTCCCCTACAAAAAAGTCAGCTTTCAGCACTGAGAAATCTATCTGGATTGATAACCATCAGAACACTGCTCCAGAAGAACCTCAACAAAATCCTGCATGTGTGATACATGAGGGTTTATTATTTAAGCACATCTTCTGATCTGAAAAACATTTCACCACACTGGACTGATTTTTACAACACATCAAGAATAATACTTTTCCCTGTTTTGCTAGCTTGCTCTGATGACCTATTGATTTCCTCAGCTGGTTTCCTGAAACAGCTGGGGCACACAGATATGACACCAAACTATCTCACGGAGACAGGATTAAAGCTGAAGGTTTCAAATTGACATTTCATTCAGTAAGATCTGAAAATAACGTGTATGTTTCCTTTGACAAAGGTATCAGTGCAGCCCAGCAAAGAAGAGTTGCAATGATGAATCTCAACAGGACTTGGGAGTCCCGTATGTGATTTTACCATTTACTATCTGTGCTGAATTAAAGAGTTGGTTATAAAGACAGAGTCTGTGTGAGATCTTGAACAACAACCTATGTCACAGAAGAAATGAGTGGTAAAGAGCTTGAGACCTTTATGCTCAGAGCACGCACAACTAATTTAGAAAGTAAATACTGAGACTCACCAGTGTTACCAAGTAGGTCAATGGAAACGAGCAGCATCCCCAAGAGGAGTGTTCTTCAGGAAGGAGCAGCTCCACATGCACTTTCATTATCAGTGTACCTTCAACAGTAAGTCAGGCAAAAGCTCATCAGGAAATACTTCCTAGACATAACTGGAACTTACTTCAGCAATACAACATCCTATTCTAATACAATATACATATTGTCTCATGTATCAGAACTGATCAATTCATCACAACTGCATCAAGTGCAGTGCTCCGGGTGCATTAAAATTGAATAAGAGAATGTAAATCAAAGCTTCAGAGAAAAACATTGAAAATATGTAACAGTACTAAACAGCCCCTATCTAGTGGATTACAAAATACAACACAACTGCATCAGTGCTCAAAAACAACATGTTCAGCAGAAACAACTTAAGAATACTTCATTCAACTGAAATAAATCACATACATGGCAAAAGAGTTTCTTTGAACCAGATAATGGTTTGTCTTGAACAGTTATCAGGCTTTTGAATCCACACAAAGAGGTGAAGATGCTACCAAAATAGAGCGGTGGTCAGTAATAACTAGATTGAAATTAACCGGTGTGGAAAAAAAAAAGTAGCCAAACTTAACCTGAAAGTATAATTGCCATTAACTGTTTTTTCCTGGAGAACTTAATTCCTTGAAGAAAAAAAAAAAAAAAAAAAAAAGTGCAATTTAACCCAAATTCAAAATAATTCCAATTATTGCAGTTTTCCAGTGACTCTGTCCCTCCCAAAACAAGTTTTGAAAAGCTATAATCATACATTAAATTGATGTAAAAGGTTTCTTGTTAATCTAACTATAGATTTGTGAATTTTAAAACAATACTGTAGAGAATATTATTAGAAAATTAGTGAACATTAACAAAACCCTGATTTTTTTTTTTTTTATTAAATATCCTCAAAAAATGCTGAGACCCAAAATCAAGAGAGATTGGCAGGCGTATGACTTCTCAGAAGATGATTCTAGATCTGGATCATTGAAGATTTTCGGAATTTTCAAGAATTTCGAGAAGGAATTATATCTTTACTTGTAACATCAGATTTTGCCTCTCATTCACAACATTTAACTTACAGAAAAAAAAAAAATACTCAGAAGATGCGTTTGTTACCCATATATTAAGATAGCAGTTAGTTCTACAGAAAGGTACTATGGTACCATACCTTGAAGCAAAATGCCATCAGACAAGGGCACATAATGTTCTTTCCATCTAGGTCAGTTTAAACAGGTGTTAGTCCTGTAGGTCTTAAAGCAGTGACTCAGCCTATGAACTTCTAGCCTTGTAAAATATCTCTGCCACTCAGAAGTGGCCACAGTGACCTCTTTTTGTGTTTACCAGAGAAGTTTCAGCCTCTTAGCATTTTTTCGCCACTAAGCATTTTGTTCAGGAGCATAGCAAGAAGTCTTGGAGTAAAACAAAAAAGACAAACCCCTCCTACCAGTTGGGACTTTTCTGAATAAAATCATAAAGTTTGATTCTCAATTAAGACTAATAGTAATTTTAATTCTTGCACCTGATCCTGCAAAGAAATCTAATAACCACATCTCTCACCTTTCCACCATAGAATCACCAGAGAACAGTTGATCTGCATTTGTTCAGCACAGGGAAAATTGATAAATAATTCTAGTACTAGGACAGGTTACTTAATGACTACTTCCCCTCAAGGTATATTCATCTGCATGAACCACCAATACCCTTCTCTCTAATTTCACTGTGCTACAGTATGTCCTTCCATTCTTACGAGATGAATAATTGCTTTATAATCTTCTAAATCACAGGGCTCCATAGTGAGGACCTTATAGCAACACTACTACAACAGGTCAGGCAGTAATTGCTTCCCTGTGATTAATTTAATATAAATGGAGTCATTTGACTTTCATTCAGAAACTGTAATCACGGGGAAGAGTCAATATTTTCTCTACACCCACATCATCATTATCACCACCCATCAGAGCTTGAATCTTAAACATGTCTCAAATTAACGTCCCATTCAGCCGCACTAATAGAATCAGAAGTAGATGCTCAAAACCATGAAATAATAAGAACTACGCTGGAAAAATAACTAGAAAATACATGACCATTTGGGAACAATCTCGCATTTGCAGACATGTGGAGAGTTGGCAAGAGACAAAAAGCCTTCTTTCAAGTTATTAACTTTGTTTTTAAAAACTGCATGAGAACCACCAGAGTTTTAATAATGAAGGACATTACTATAATCTCTGAACCACTAAAATAGAGAACATGAAGTTCTGGAAAGCACTGTGCTAAGGCAGCTTAAAACTCCATGCTTACTCCCCAGTCCAGTATGATCAGCATCCAGTGCCCTGTAGTATATGTTGGCCCCTCCCAGCCACAGGAATTCTGGTTTTAAATAAGTTTTTTTTCCCAACACCTCCAATTTGACCAATATTATCTACACCCAAATCATAATTATCAAATACATCCGCACTTCCATAAAGTTTTAAGATCAGGGGTGCAATGTGCACTGAAATACTAAAATCAAATTAAGGTACTATTATCCAGCAACATCTCTGTAGCACAATCACAAACACGTCATTTAGCACATACAGTTTATTCATTGTAAATATTCAGCAGTGAGTTGCATTCTATCTTTAACAGAATGTAGCTAGCCCCTGCCTAAAGTTGCATTTCTAAATCCTGATTCACAGATACGGTACTTGGTCTCGCAATTTTATTCCAGGAAAAAAAAATCTTCCCGAAATCAACAGCGATTTGCCTGATTAAAAGACAGAGTAAATATATTTGGCAGAATCTGGGAATGCAACTGGTACTGTCAACTGAAAATAATTGTGAGAGAGAAATAAGTATTCTTTATTTTATGTTTATTTTCAAAATGGTAAAAAACTTGCCCCTTACCAAGAGACAACGAGAGGCATGCACAGCTTGCATTTCCACGTAGCTAGTGGTTTCATTACTTACATGTTTCAACCATTCCACGGAAAAAAGATAAGTTGTTGGACTTCCACTGCTAACATACAAATAGATATTTGTTTTTCATCTAGTGAAGAAAAGTACAGGAAACCACTGACAAGATCTAACCACTTCTGAAATGCCTATGATGAAGATCCATTTCAGAACCCAGTCAAAAGTCTTTCATACTTAAACATTTTTCAGTTTGCCTATGCTCCCATATTGCTCAGGCAGATCTATTTTGGTTCACAATGCATAGAACAACACAGCTTTACTAAAGTAATCTGGGTCTTGATCAAATAACAAGTTTTAGGATGGATTATTACTCATTTACGGGTATAGATTCAAGACTGTAGTTTCAAAATTCCATTTTTCAGAATTTGAATGTTTGTGATCATGTACAGAAATCAACAGTGCATTATTACATCCACTGTTCCTTATGTTTCAGATTCTTACCCTGCTCCAGGACAAGAAGCCATGTGTTCAAACCACTCAGTTAACAGTAAATATGCGCTTGGCCTCTGCCAGGATCAGTCACAAAGTATTTAAATGGCAGGGGATGGAATTGACTGTGTCTTCTTTAAATGTCTTGTCACTGCTAAAGAAATGCTCAGTGTGGCACCACCAAGGTTACATTGCATTGTGTATGCCATGCTCTTTCCTAACTTCACTAAGATACTGGAATTAATGTCCTTACGTACTAAGAAAACACAATTATTTAAAAATGGCAGTAAATTATGTAGTCTACCTACCTTATGGGATAAAGATGAAAAGCGAAGTCCACGTCCTTTAACTTCTGACACTATTCAAACTTTATTATTTGTGAATTATATATAAAACCCCAAACTATCATCAGGTTCAAATTGGTCTGTTCAAACTCTGAAACCATTGACATTTTAACAATGAGTTTGTACTTGCTGCTTTCTCTGACACTATGGAGGACCATAATTAGTGTAGGTATCGTTATTACTTACTTTTTATGTGAACATGACAAACTGAAATAAAGGTCCAGCCTGGCACAATGCTAAACCAGAAACTCAGTAACTCATACTAAACCTTTATTAACAAAACAGTCTCTTCTTCACAAGCCAATAAAATGAGAAAAAATTACGACAAATACGTACATGTCATTTTCTTTCCTAACATAAATCAGTGAGAAAACGATCTCATTTACAGCTTGTCAGAAGGAAACTTTGTAAAAAGTGGATGTGATATCAAATCCACATATAAGCTAACCTTTCCTGTCACTCCAAAAATGTTGTTTACTATTGGATGTGATGCCACATCCAAGAATATAACCAGTTTGACTGATAGCTCTGGGTATCAAGTATGAACAGAAACATTTCAAATAGACCTTAGTGCAACACTGTAATTCTCGTATATTGATGCAAAAAGGAAAAAATCCCAACAGTTCAGTAACAATACTAGAATGTAAAGATCTAGTGAAAAACAATTCCAGATTTGCTTTCCTTGTTCGTAAACCCAGCAGAACCACTGAGATGACTTTGTTCCACCAACTGCATTTCCTGAATTTACACAAAGCAAGAACCACCACTGCAAAAAATACCTTCGTTCTCTGTTGCGTAACTGGTATTTTAAGACAGATCCAAATATATGGCTCTAGATGGTGTTTAAGCTTGAAGCAGCAACATTATCAGTGGTCACTATAATGGATTTCATGTGACTGGTTTTTATCGATCTCTGACTCTGTTGTGAGAAGTTGCATTTTGTTTAAACTTGAGTTTCCAGTGAGGTACCATGATCACACAATACAAAAATTAATTCTTCCATCCTTAGCTAGAATTGACATGGCTTCACTGAGGGAAATCGACATAAGCAAATGGAAACCAGAAGAGGATCTGTTTTAAAATATATGATTCTGCTTTTCTTGCTCAAGCTAAAATTCCTAGTGGGGGAGAGGAGGCAGATCTACACCCTTAGCAGAAAAGCTAATATGAAGAGAACAAGGTGATGCATAAATGCAGTGATGCCCCTACATTTACAGCCAGTACACAGTTCTCACATGTACACATTCATCCAGACATACTGGAACTGCATGCCTATGCCTGTCCACACAGTACACACTTTATCTCCTTAACAATTAAACAAATATTCTTTACCATGACAATCCAAATTGCTTTCTTACAGTTCAGTTTATCTCTAAAACATTATATTAATTTTCTCAGAGTCACTGCACTAGCACATTTGGTGTGCACAGCACCTGTTGAATGCATTACTGGATCAGAAGGCATTGCTTATACATTAGATCAGCTGTACCAGGATCATAAACACAATCTCCATTCCAGTGACTGCCTAACAGCAAGCTGTCCACTTGGACTTGGCTCTGTTATACAGAAATATGTGAGCTTTCAGTCCAGTTATGTACGAGCTGGATATATTCTGTAGTACAGTTGTAGGATTAGAAGTGTCAGGAGTGAGTGGTACAGATATATTTAAGATTGCATAGTGAAGATTATACTAATAGTAATTCAACCATTTTCAAATTTGCTGCCTTACTGCACACTTGTCAAAAAGGATTCTCTCCTCAGCTAGCCATGTCATCTTCCCTCCTGCCCCCCAATTAAGGTACCGTACAATTCCCCTTTCATTGCTCTAGCTATCACTTTCTACCACTTTTCCATCACCTCTTGACAGATCACAACTCTGAAAGGCACACTATTTAAATTCTTTTGTATTGTCCATTTTAAATATGGCATAATCCAGACTGAAGATAATTAATACATTTTTGTTCCAAATCTTGTCTACATTTAGATGCTTAAAAAAATAAATAAATAAATTAGCCTAGAAAATGAACCATTTGACCTTGGAGAAGGACTGAGCTGTCCCCCAACATACTCGCTGCCCCTCAACACCCTTCTGCTTGTGTACAGCAACAGTGACAGACAAAAAAGGATAAGATATGACAGTAAGTACTAGCTATCAGTAACACAAACAAACAAAAACAACCTGAAAGGCTTGATTGTTATGAATATATTAAAAGATAAAGCAGAGATGTTAATTATTTGGACAGTTTCAGAGAAAAACAACTTGAAATTCATCTTCTAGGCTGCATATCATACATACTAACAAAGAAAAATTTAGAACTAATCTGAATATTTTGCATTTTTGCTTTAAGAATCTTTTTCGCTTGTAAAGTTTGCAATAAGAAAGACACTAACAAGCTCCTTTTTGCCTAATCATTCAGAACAGGAGGAGGCATTTGGAGCAGAACATATTCAGTGTCTTTTTTAGTTAAGAACATCCATTTTAATAACACTTCTTTCTGTTAATTTTTTATGTGTGTACTGTTACAAAATATACTGTCTTTTATTAAATTTCTGTTACACAAAGTCTTCTGGGAGAACACCACTAAGCCAGAGTGGAAATAAATACACACCCAACTGCATTTCTGCTTCTCCAGGCAGAACATAAAGCTGTAGCCCAACCCCAACATAAACTTTGTGAGAGGATATATCAGGCATAGCTCTTTGTATGTATATATATATATATATATATACACACACACATAGCCACCCAGAGTTTGTACCACAAAATCCAAATACTTCAGTTCTTGTTGCAATAGAAATTTTACTTATGCAAACACACTGGTGAGACCCCAGCACTAACTTCCTTTCTATGAGGCAACATTACACAAGCTTTCTTATACTCTCAATCACAAAGAAATAAAATATTTGAAACACAGATGACTTGGCTTTTCGCCTATTTTTGGAAAAGGATGTTCCCAAATATTCCTCCCATCTCATGAAATCCTCAAAATCCCCAGCTAGCACAGATCTTTAAAACATAAAGCAACAAAGTAACTTCTGTTCCACTTTCAGGAATATATTAGAGATAAAATACAGACTTGTAAAAAGAAATTATGGAAAATTACACAGTAACACCTCCTCAGGCACATGCAATACGTTAAACATTGAGAAGATCCATGAGCATGATTACAGAACTCCAGGACAGCTGAATATCCAAGAGCCTATAAAAATCTGTATAGCTCCGTTGCCAAAACGTACAATTGTAAATCAACCACTAACTAATGGGTGACATAACTTCGACAAGATTCAAGGGATATTTAGCCTGTTGTAAGCAAAATTTTAGTACTACCAAATAAGTCAAAGAGAATCTGGTCTCAGATTTTTCTAGGTGGCAGTTTCATGTTCTATATCTGATGCCTCCAGATCCTGTCCCAAGTGCAGCTGTTTCAGGGAGAATCATCTGAGCTGTAATTAGACAAATACATCTGAACTTCTGCATATTTACACTTTATTTGCCAGTTTGTAAAGGCACCTGTGTAGCACATAGATTGCTCAGCTTGCTGAACTATGATGTTACTCTGGTTGCTAAGATATCTCAAAGAGTTAAATAAAACAAATAAATAGCCCATGAAACACCAACACACACAGGTGAGAGAGTAATTCAGTGGGCTAATGGCTTCATTGTGTGGACATCTCCTGTTTCATATACAGTTTGATGGACACACACCTGTCATACCCTCATCATTACTTCATTTCTAAGCATGTTTTTTATGTAAAAAGGGAAAAGTCAAAGTCCTCAGGATCCTGGTCTGGAAACTAATGTACTGATAAATGCTTTAACAACTGTCCTGGGTTCCCTTGTTCCTCTGAAGGCAGTTCCAGGCAAACAAAAATTTGGTTCTAATCTCTACCACATTTCTGTGCTAAAATGTGTAATCACAACTTTGTTAAACCAAACTTCAGAGTTTAACCTCGATGCATTCCCAGTAAGTTTGCCCTAAATAGCAATGACTTAGCTACTAAACTAACATAACATGGTTTTGATTCACGGTCGCAGTTTCACAAGCTTTTGCTGTCCATTCCTAACGCTTTGTCTAAACTACAGGTATGTCTAACCAGCCCTACTCTGAAAAGGTCACTGTAAGAAACATCATTACTACACAAGTGCTTTAACGCCATTTATTTGTAAAATAATACTCTCAAAAGTAATTAGGAAATAATTAGGATAAAACTATCAGACAGAACTGAGGAAGCTAGAGAGAGAAAGACTTACATCTACTTGCTATATTGATACTTCTTGAAACAGTATGAGTATGTCTAACTGTTTTCTTCTTTTTGATTCTCACAAGAACAACTCCTAGTTATCTTAATGCAAAATTTCTGCTTATTTACTGTATCTGATGCATCAGTTGCCATGACAACCTAAAGCAACAGTTCAAAACCATTTCAGACAGATATTCAGAGAAACTTTAATTTTCATTGTATTTAGTTGCTTGGCAAAAGAACTATCTTCACAGAGGAATGTTATGATTCTTATGAAGAGATATAGGCCCCTAGCCTAACAGCCATAGAAGCTGTAGATAAAAAACAATGAGAAGGAGGTACTGATAAATTCATATATAGATAGATCAATATATATTCATAGATTCATATCATTGGACTGAAGAACTCCATATTCTCCAGCTCAACAAATAAGGAAACTCTTCACAAAACAACCTCCTGCTGCAATATATCTGGGTACCAATTTTGAGGGGCCAGATTTCCCTGCAATTCCTTTTTATGAAGAGTCAAAACATTCCCTCAGAAGGCAACTTCAGGTAAGACTAAAATTTAACAGCATACAGAAAAAAAATAACTCTAAATGGAATTGTTTGCAGACTAAGACAAGAGCTACTGAACGGAAGAAAAGTAAACAGTTTGTGAGAAAGAAGATTAGGGCTAAAGGCTAATTTGGTTTTATGAATAATGGGAAAATATTACACAAAACCAAATTAACACAGGAAACACTAGCAGAAAGGACAAAAAAAAAAAAGGCAGCATATCCCTCCCAGATACCACGACCCACATGCAATCTGCCATCTACCTTTAAATTCAAGCAACTTGCTCTGGTTCACCAAGTCATTGCCTCCTCAGCTCTGCTGGGTGGCACAATGATTGTGCATCTCTCACCTCTCTTTTTTCTGTCCAAAGGTACTTTTTAAAGGAAAATTCACTATCACTAATTCTACACAATGTCTTAAAAGAAATGTTTAAAACAATGTGCAAAATATCATAAGTATGTAAATTAAGTAACTACCTAATTTGCTTTAAATGTCCCAGTGGTGCTACATGAAACACAGCATAAATAAACTGGTGTTTTAAGTAGACAGTGCAATTTCCCTATCTACTATTTCATCTGCTGCACTATCCCAATACCACTTTTCCAGAATAGGAAAATACTAGAGAAACTTTTAGAATTGAAAAAGGTGCCTGAATCTTGACATCATTTGATGTAACTCACTTGCCCAACTCACTTGTGACTAGACCTCATGTTAAAAGTGAGTTGTATGCACCGCTGACCCAGACCATAATTCTGCTCAAGTTGAAATATGAAAGATGGAGTAGTCTGGCAGCCACTACTGTGTTCTCAATTCAGACATAATTTGTGACAGTAACTTATAAATGGTAACTGACTTAAACTTGGGAAATTTTTCATTTAGAAAAGCTTTCCAAATGCCATTAAGTACCCTCATCCCTAACCAGACGATGGCTAAACACTAATAATTTCCACGATGTTCATCAAAAAGAGAAAAAATGGTCTTTACCATTTGCCTTATTTTGCAGTGTAGATGCTATACTGTTTCTACAATACTGGACAGGATTGGCAGGAAAAAAAAACCAAACAAAAAAACCCAGTCACTTAGTTCTAATCAATATTTATTGAGAAATGCTAGCAATAAAATTCAGTAACAGTTTAATGGTAACTCCTATGAGCTTCTCCTTACATCTTTTCAACTGCAAGGTATAACACTGGTGCTTCGGATGTTTTGGGTCATAATAAAACTTACACAGGTGCCTTCCTGCTATGGAAATATGCCAATAGCTAAGCAGCTGGAGATATTAATTAAAACCAGAAGTCTCAGCACTTCATTAGAAAGTGGTATATGTTACGGCAAGAGAATGAAAAGTTAAATGGATAATAGCCTGTAAACGGTAACATGAGACTTTTGATTTTAGTAACTAAATTCCACCTTGTATTGTGTGACTGTACTATGGGACACCAAATACAGGAGGGCAGAGAATCTCCCCATGTACTCACTAGGA
Source organism: Streptopelia decaocto (assembly GCF_964273445.1). Taxonomy (NCBI): domain Eukaryota; kingdom Metazoa; phylum Chordata; class Aves; order Columbiformes; family Columbidae; genus Streptopelia; species Streptopelia decaocto. The sequence goes on along the minus strand of NC_138666.1, from coordinate 13,233,993 downwards.
GGCTAAGAAAAAAACATTGCTGAAGACCTCCACTTCATGTTAAATTACATCCTTGAATCATTTGCTTTATAACACTTCCCAGCTGCAAAAGATCAAGGTGGATGCTTTGGTTCACCCAAGGAATAGCTATGCAACCCACTTCTCCTGTGTCACCCTGTCACTGACTTGGCTCTGTGAAGCATGTTAAGAATGGCTGCTGGCAATTTTCTCTCAAAGATCGCTCAAGCTATTCTACCTAGTGCAAGCTGTCAGGAAAAATTAAGGAACCTTAACCAATCCACTGCAAAGAGAAACAACAAATGCCAGATATATATATCCAAGTTCTTGTTCTGCCACACAGACTTCATTTCTGGCAAGTAACCGATCCACTGTTGCATTCATATATTGGAGAGAATTGCTTTTCTTAATCACCCAGGAAAGAGAAGCTTAGTTTTTACAGTAATGGAGTCTGAGAAAAATTTATTAGACAGTTTTATTCCTTTAACTTGGCTTCAAGGAAGTGAACAAGAATCAAACTTGGTAATGTTTTAAAGCTGACAATAATGTTCTTCAAGCAGTTACCACTCTTTGAAATGGTAATACTTAAATTTATCTTCACTACATTTGAGGCTACTTGAGGCTCAAGGGCCCCTTCTAGTTGTCAAAGCAGACATATTCAGACAGCCTGACCAGAAAAGGTAAACCAGAAATGATAAAGAGGAAAGGCTGAACAAAGCCTGATGCAATGTTAGTAATGTGTTTAGGCTACAGGTCTTAAAGTGTTCTGCTTTTGTGGAACTTCTATGTTCTCACACACAAATACGTTTCCTAAGGCACTGGTCTCTCTCAGCTGACCATATGATTCGATCCCTAAAGCCCTGCCAAAGATGCAATCACATAACCAACCTTGAGTCCACTGTTTTATTTTAAAATGTCCTTTATCTTTATTTTTAAAACTATGCATTTAAGCTTTTTCCAATGTTTATAGCAATTTCATATTTTTACCACATCTTATAGTTTCACTGAAACTGATATGTAATACATACATTATATGAATGCATAAATACACAGCAGCATGTGAAGTAGTTTGTACATGTGCATAAGTGTGAGCTTAGGATCTTAGTAGCTTTTCCATTTGCAGTTATTATTCCCTTAAATCTAACACCAAATAGAGGGAATCAGACAAGTGTTCACCGAGTGAAGATTGTGATTTGACATTTCTGTAAGTACCTTACTGAGTTTGCCAGCCTTTAGCGGCTTTGTTACAGAATATGAAGCTAGATATGTATTGAGCGAAGATGCTGAAACTCAAACTACAGTTTATTTCAATCAATACTTCTTTTTTGAAGCCAGGGACTCGCATGCAGTGCTCATCTGACAGACTTCGATGTGAACAGCATTAATAAATGTTGACATTTGGGTTGATTACTCTCCCTCTACAAGCACAGACTACTCAGACACTAACTAATTCCTTCATTCTTACTATTTGTGTTGCTGTTACTGTCCTACTTGATACTGCTCAGTTTTATCTGTAACTCTCAGTGCACCAAAAATATAGGATTAGAAAACCTGACACTAACAAAATGTGTGATGTTAGTAAGCACTGGCAGAATCTGTAAAAACCGTAACCAGAATTAATGTCAGTGACACGTGTCTTTCTAATGTCTATACAATAATTCTTAAACTAGCCCCATCCTGCTTTCCTTTCAGTGTCAATAAGCTATACACTTTCGGGCTAGATTGTTGCTTTCTCGAACGACCTGCACATATCATAGGGAATTGTGCACCTTCCTGGAGGCAGAGTAAGGAAGGAAACGTACACAAAGAACACACTCCTACTGTTTTGAAGGTCCACATACTGTTCAGATTGAACCAGGTACTCTACCTGGCACACTGAAGGTGTCATTAAAGAAAAGGTTATCCTGACGTCCTCCTACAATTCCCCCACTCCTGCACTGATTCCCTAGCTTGCTCTTCCACGTGCAAAGTCAATGACAGCTCTGAAGAGAAGACTACATCACTTATTACACAATATGAAACACTATCACAAAACATTTCAATTCATTTGCTATTATAATTTTTAAATGCTCTATTAATAACCTATAAATGCATAAACAATTTACTCAGGAAAAAAAAAAAAGGGTACATAAAAAAACAGCAAGGTCTTGGGAACCCTCCTTTTAGAGTAGGAACTCAGCAGAAACCCTCTCCATTAAGAGCTGTTAGCTTAGTAAACACCAGAATCTCCCTCCTGTTGAGCTGAAAGTCAGTCATTCTATTTAGAATTCTAACCCAAATTCATAGCGTGTTGCTATTCCAAAAATGGAACCTGCCCCTTCACTGAGACTTTTTTGTCTGAGGGCATAAAAAAATAATTAATAGTGAGGAAATACTTTCAAAGAATTCATTACTGAGGACAAACACTGGCAACAGAGTAATCAGAATACAAAACTGAATGAGGTAGCAGAGAGTGTTCTGAAATGCAAACATTCATTTACAAGGCTTAGATACCTTTCTTTTTGAGACACACTAGGGACCACTGCCCTGGGAAAATGAAACCCTATGGCCACAAAGGCACTGCCTGCTGCTTTGTCTTGTCTTAGGCCAAGATACATACTCATATTCGGATTGGACACTGATATTATTATACGGAAAATTTTTAAAATATATTATTGCTTTTACACCAAAATTTGTTTGTCCAATGTAACAAATGCATTAAACTCTTATTCAAAGTTAATTATTAAAAGATTCCACTGCAGTGACACTTTTTTTTTCCAAAAAAAAAAAAAAAATACAGCAGAAACACAGAATCCACTGAAATTACTAACTGTGAAACCACAGGAAAATATATTAGTGTTTTCAATTTTAAGTAAATATTATATCCTATAATACCAGTAGCATCAAGTAACACTCACAGCCAGTGCTTGCGACAGTGGAACTTGTTAAAGAAATACTATACAGAATTATCTAGACATTCTAGTTCCTGCAGCATATACAAAATCCAAAAATATGCACTACTGCATTTAGGTGGAATGAACTAAAATAGAAACCAACTGGAGCGATCCATTTCCCTGACCTGTTCTGGACTGACCATACTCTAAATAGCACAGAAAAAGACTGTCAATTAGACAACACTCTCTTCTCCATTTTTTAGCACTTCCCATCATTTGGGAAAACAAAATGGTACAGAAGAGAGTCAGCCAGAGATTCTGCTCAGTCAGTTTAGCTTAATATCAAAGAACATCCACAGATGTGTTTACAGTTATTCTGACACATCCTAATATGTGATGATCCCATGACCTTCCTTCATCCCTTCTACTCTGTACTATCTGTCCTGTACACACTTTGCCACTCTCCAGCAATTCATAGTTCAAAAGCTTCCAGACTGAGCCAGAAATCATATATTTGTGTTTAACTGTCCTTCATGGAGCCATAATATCCTGTTGCAGGTAGTTCAAAAACTTACTTACATCCTGTGTGAAGAAGTACTCCTTTTATTTGTTTTGACAATGCTCCTGATAACTTCATTTTGATGTCACCAGTTGTCATATAAGAGACAGGGAACAATCATTCCCTTTCCACATTCCCTATATTACTCACGATATCACTGACCTTTTCCGTACCAGTCTCAGCCATTTCTTTTCCAAAATGAACAGTTCTAGCCTATTTAACCATTTCTCATATGGAAGCCATTCTACTCCCTTGCACATTCTTTTTGCTTTCCTCTATACATTGCTAATTCAATTAAATATTTTTCAAATAAGGACAAGAAGCATACATTAAATTCAAAAAGAAAGCTCAATGTGGATTTCTAACACCACAAAAAAATTTTCTGTTATTGTTATTTTCTGTGACTGTGGTTGCTATTACTTCCCTTTCTGCCCTATTAAACTGTGTTTCTCTTAACCCAAAAGGTTTACCCTTTTTCTTCCTCTTCTCCCCCCCATCCCACCAGCAGGAGGATAGTGAGTGAACAGCTGTGTGGCATTCAGCTACCTGCTGGGTTAAGCCACAACACACACACAATCAGTTTACTGAAATAGAGGAGAAACATCAGCTTTCTCAGTTACATACTGAGGTGTAAATTGGGGTTGTCATCTGTAATCAAGACAGTCCTGATTTGATGAATGTGTACTGACCACAGAAGAGGAAAAAGCAATTGTCCTGACTTTGTACAGAATAAACGAATCTAAAGTCTATCAGCAAATGGCCCACGATCTGAATAAAGACAGCAGACAAATGCAGAATATCTTGCTTCTATTCTGTTGAGTCACTTCTCTTAGTAATAAGATACAAGAGAATGTGAGGAGAGGCTCTTTTCTACCAAGAAAATACTTCATAGCACTACTGAATCTCCCAATGTGAGATGTTAACATAGGACCTGTAGTGACACTGCTTTTCAAAGGCAGTGTGATTTATGTTATTCTCAGCTTACAAAATGTCTTTTCTATTTTTTATTGCAATACAAAGAACTGCAGAGAATCTTCTACTACAAGTAAATGTCAGAAGGACTGTCACCACATTTGTATAGTCATGATTTATTATGGTTATTGCACAGATGTTATAGAGATTGGTTCTGTTTTACTTTTCTGCTTATCTTTACTAAGAACTAGGGAATATGTGATTTAGTAGAAACACCCCTTGGAGAAATGCTTGCAAGAACAAATTGTGTCAGAAATATGAAATAACCTTTCCACCGTGATGTCACAAAAAAGGCTGCAGATGCGAATTCTCTGCCTGTTCCCCAAGATCCCATTGGAAGTTTATGTGACTTCATTGCTTCACACAAAAAAGTCAGTTTATACAAGCTTGATAGCATTTTCCACAATCATTTAATTCTAATTTAAATTCAGAGCAAATTTCAACTGTTTTTGAGAGTGCTTCAAAACACAACCACCTTTGTTTTTCTGAGAAGATTTAACCAACTCCAGCTAGAACTTAGAGTTATCTAAGGCCTTGCAAAGTTACCTATGGAGTTTTTGTCCATTAGGATCAAGTAGCATCAGCAAAGAACACTGATAAAAACATACTTTCCAAACTCCAAATGAATAATGTATATCCCATGACTTCTGTGGCAGATGTATTCCCAATTAAGTATGCAAAGCTGTAAGAACTTTCTTATTAACAAAATCCAGTTCCCACTGGTTTTGTCCTGTGCCTATCGACATGGAAATAACAAGCCAAAGCTCACAAAGTTATACTAGTGTTAACCGGCTTCGATGAAATCATGGTAGTGCCTAAGAATTCATGTTAATGTTTATACATGTATTCTTATTGTATTATAATATTATATAAAGAAAAAACAAATTAAAACAAACAAGAAGAAATTTACCTGTGACATTTTTAATCAAATCACACATGGTTGGTTTCTTGATTTGTTTGGGTTTTTTTTTTTTTTTGATCAACGTTAAGTAAATTAAAATTATAGCATGATTTTGCCTACATTCTTTGTCTCTGGTTTTTGGACAAAAAAGAGTCTCTTTATCTTGAAAAGATCTGCAGGTAAAACATGAATTATAGCTTCTGGGACATAAGGCCCCCACCTGACATTCACAAAAGAAAAAAATTCACAAGATATCCAGAGATGATACACTTCAAATCTATCAGAACGTGACAAAACCGTTACCTTGCATCAAAGTCCTTACAGAGTTCTAGTCAGCGTAATCAGGTAGAAATAGCTTGTATTGTTGGCTTGTCAATATCAATTTAGACCACCCACTGGTTCCTATTTATTTTTTATCATTGATTCTGCATCTTTCCTGCCTGAATCACACAGCTAAATTCCTTCTAATATGACAAGGCCTTAAGGATTTATAGACGTTTCTGAAACTGTAACAAATGGCTGTTCTTGTTAGGGCTCCGGCTAAAACCCCCACCGGAAAAACATTACGAGATAGACACTATCAAAGCAATCCCCAGCTATTGATGCGGAAATGAAGAAAAGCCATTTTTAGTTAAAATCAAAATGGACAGAATTAGTAGCAGAGTGAGGGAATTGGTATTTATCATGAAGAAAATTAATTAAGAACCTGTAAAGGTGTTTAAAAGTTGTGAAGGTCTGGGAATCTTTAATACTGCAGCTAAGAATCCCTATTTACTCATTAAAAAAAAAAAACAAACAAACAAACAAACAAAAAATATATATATATGGGGCCACCTTGTAAGCAATATCCAGCTTTTTTCTCCAGAAATCAGGTCATATGGAATCATAACATAAGCTTTATAAACCAAAACAATTTAGTATCCCAAGTTCACTTTTTTATTAAATATAACAGACTGAAATTTTATGTTCAATACATGTGAGAAGCATTGATTGGCTTCCATTTATAAGGAAGATATGTGATGGCAGAGTCATAGAGTCAATATTTAGATGCTCTAACGAAGGCCGACAGAAATTTCTCCCAGTTAGGAAACTAATAACTTACTTTTGTCTGTGACATATTAAGAAAAAGAGAGGACTGTTTTATCTTTGTCATTTTTTTGGTAAGTTTTCACTGAAAAAAAAATTACATCTGTTTTTAACAACAGTACCTGCTGTTTCCTAAAGTCAAGAGATTAGTAAAGTGTGAAAAGCCTGAAAACCTACTCTGACATGGACATGTTCAGAATTTTCAAATATTTGGCATCTGAGGGATAATTGGTATGAGTAACAAACAGAGGTTTGGGGTTTTTCACTTTGTGCAAGACACCAAAAGATCTGTTTAGTGAGACTCAACTGAGAGAAACCCGAAGGAACTCTCCATAGGCACCCGCTGAGGACGGTTAATACAAGTGTCCTCGTAAAAAGTGCTGGTGTTTGACATCAGGATGAAACATCAAATAGAGCAAAACTCCACATCCACACCACGATGGCCTTCACTGTTGCTGTTATATTTCCTTTTGCACCCAATGTGCTGCCAATGCTCTTCCCTTTCAGTTCCAGTTTTTATATCCTTGGAGTGGCAATAAGCTTAACACTTAAAGTTAAAAAGAATATATCCATGCACCAATTACAATAGACACATGCTGTGAAATCTCATACTTCCAGCCTAATAAAGCTGGCCTCCAGAAACCTCAAAATAATTTCCTTTCTCTAACTCTGTTCACAGTTAACAAAGTGAAATTTAAGAGTTCAATAGCCTTATTGTCTTTTCTCACTTAAATCCAAGAGCAGCAGGGTTGTAAGCCAAAGTTACAGACACTGCCAAAGGATTTGAGAGAATATGCAAAACCAAGACTGCTGGACACTTATGAGGGGTTCCTTGCCTCTGACTTCATTATTTCTCCAATTACTTTTCTGTTTCTTTACCTCCACATCTGTCCAACTCTGCTATTCAACTGAATAGATTCTTCTTCTACCTTTTCTCTGAATCAGTTTTTCTCCCCATGCTATTTTTCAACATTTTTAATGCATATTCTTTTTAATGGAAATTTTAATCAAAATTAAGATAACCATGTGACAATAAATGTTCAGAAGTGACACAAAACCACTGTTAACCTTTATTTTAATCCGTAAAACCTTGGGCGGGGGAACTAGTAAATCTTCATGGGAGTAACTTCAAAATGGCAACTTCAAAATCAGTTTTCTCTTTCTGCACAACTCTGAACCAGAGTAAAATCAGTACTGACAAACACATTTAGTTTACACAGCGCCATTTAATAAACATTTTTACTAATGTGTCCCCAGTGATGCCATTGTGTTAGAACAAATGAGGAAAAAGTTCAGTGCACACACAGAATTCTTAGTGCAATGCAAGAAAACTGAACCTCCTGCATTCCTGGTAAATTTCTGTATGAATTATGATTACTCATCGATAAAGAAGAAAAAAAGTAAAGGTCTTATACAGCTTGTTAAAAAGTGTATCTTACTCAAAATATGTGTTTTGTGAATGCAAAAATGAATGATAAAACAACAGGAAAAATAGACTGTGACTAGAGTAGCAGTAGCAAGCTGAAGTAGGCATGTCTTGTCACAAGGGGGATCTTTAGTACAAATTCAATAAAGTTACAAATATCATCTTCCTTTGTGCAGTGAGGAAGCCATTCCACTTATTCCAGTTTTACAGATTAAAAAAATAATTTAAAGAAGATAACATTTTTGGCTACATCAATGGGGAAAAATATGGTTCTCTGGATAAAAGACTTACTTAAGTGAGATATTATGTACAGCACTCAGAGCCATTTGATAATATTTCAATGATCTTCCAGTTAACAGCTCTTTAAAAGAGTTTTAGAAAGAAAAAAGCATTTATGTGCAGTAATAGATGCTATCAAAGGCTGAAGTCACTTTTACCTAGTAAAATAACACAGATGTTATATAAACAGCTCAGAATACAATAACAATATAGCAATAATCAGAGTACCCTCCCTATGCTGAAAAGGAGTTAATTTAGTTAGGTTGAGCAATATATTTCTTTCCCTATCACAATTTTAAAATTAAAGATGAGTGAACTGCAGTGATTTGCTCTGATCTTCAGAGACTTTGTAATGATTGTAATAAAGATAACAGGATATAGTTAGCTGAAACTACTAAAACGTGAGTTTTTAATAGATAAATATTTTAGTTAAGCAAGACAAATGTTAGTTGCTACTGTTTCTATTGTACGTTCTTATGCTGGTTATTTTGTCAACAGGACCAAATAAAAGTACTTTGCACATGTAATGGAAGGAAATTACAAACTTGACTAAAATAAATCACATCTTTAACATAACATTTCTTTCAGCTGAGGCTCTCGCTGATACATTTGACAGCTCTGTATGCCTTCATCCTGACATACTGTTATTTGGAACAGTTTGTAACATTCCCATTTTGCCTGTGAAAAGACATTTTAATTGAAAAATCATTTGCCCATAAAATTATCATCATCAATTTACATTCTACAAAGGGACTGCATTATGACCATAAAACAATTTGTAAGTGGATCCATTCTACCCACTAAATCACTTTACATTATTCTGTGAACAGAATGATTAAAGCAGGTTAGCATTTTGTTGGCAAAGTAATTATGTTGTTATGCATTTCAGCCACACAGATACTTATAATAGCTAGTCCATTTATCTTGGTGACAGAACATCTATACCAAACGGACAGAACACATTTTATTTACTTGATGGAAGTCATTTAATTCACAAAATATTTTTAGACTTAGTTTTTGTCATCAGAATAGCTTTATTTATTTATTTAGCTTTCCTGTAGAAAAAAATACATAATCTTGCCTATAAATAGTGATCAGAATTTGTGAGTTTTAAGAAAAAGTGAAAATAAATTATCTAGTAAACAGGTCAGCTGCACAGAACCTACATGTTCAGATCAGGGAAAATCTCCGCAGTATGAACTGGTGCAAGAGGTGAAAAAACATTCAACTCTCCTCCAAACTACATTAAGAGTTTGCACCATGGATGCCAACAAAGGCCACACCATATGTTTGTTGACAAATATATTTTGAAGTGTTACTGCCAAGAAAAATGAAGTCACAACCAGGTAATGCCAAACAATCTCTATGAACATTTTTTCAAGACAAAGTTATCTATGCTGGCTCCTTACCAGATTTTATTTTATCACTTGATCAGTCACAAGTAACTCAGATAATAATCTTACACGTAGCTCTCTAGCAATTTTGCACGTCCTTCTTAATAATTAAAAGAAGCATGAAAAACTAAAGTTTATGGAAGTAGTTAAACAGCTGTAACATTATGGTTGTTTCATAATACAAGAAAACATTTCATTCTTTACAGATATCAACTATTAGTCTGCCATACATATCAACAGTCTCCAAGATTTCATTTACAATTTTCCTGATTCTGTGTATTAAGAACACATTCTGTACAGTTGATCTAGTTCACTGCTTTGCAATGCACTAATTTGATTTCTAAAATAACAAGTTCTTCTGCTGTATAACTGAAAGGGCAAAGTAAATCAGAAGAAAATCATTTCTTCAGATATTGTATCTTGGAAAAATATAAGAAAAAATAAAATTCAACACAATTTATCATGGTTAATTCAGACATTTTAAGCACCTTTACTACCATATAGTGAAAGCGTTAAGTGAGCACATTGTATCCACATATATTTCACATTTTAGGCTTGTGTGTAATTACCTGGTGCAGTTTTCTTATTCAAAATTCTGCCTTTGCCTTTTCCTTTGAATTTTTGGGTGCAAATAGAGCTAAAAATGGAAAACAAGATTATACGATTCATAGCTCTCACAAAATAATGACCTAGTCCTGCAATCATTACACAAGCCCTTCCATGCATAAGTTGTCCCACTGAGTTCAACTTATCACAAGACTTAAACATACATAGTACAGAGGATTGTGTATTTAACCTCTATTTCACTTAACAAAGACTTTCTGACACAATTAGATTTCAGCAGGTGGTTAAGCTAATAGTGAATTTTCCCATTATTTCAAATACAATATCCACACACTGATAACTTCAAAGACCTATTTAAGTGACATGGTTGGTCAGGTTCATGAAGAAGCACAGGTCTTATTGTTATTTTTTCTTTTCTTCTTCACAGAAAAGTTACAAGTATTAAACAGAATAGCAGCTCCCAGGGACCACTTAAAATCACAGCTGACACAAATACCAAAACTAAATAGACACAGAAGCTGAATCATTCTCTCCGGTAGAGAATTTACCTCTCCTAAGGCAAACTGAAGTTCACCACTATTAGCACAGAGGAAAGAAACATGCCTGAATTGCATCTTGCTCCTTTATAAAGACAGAGTGAATCCATTTTCTTTTCCAATTTTTATCCAATAACATTAAAAATGCTTAAGCTCTCTGAAAATACTAAAGTTAGTAATTTTTTATTCTACATGAAAACTTCACAGTGTATCCACAACTCTAAAACCACATCCTTTCTTGTCAAAATTGCACCTGTTTGATAGCTACACTGCAGATAACGTATGGAAAAAACATCCATATTGCTTCCCAATGGACAAACACAAGCACAAAAGAATCCATCTCCAAATGATTCATTTCAGTGAAGGAGAGACATAACTACGACAATGGAGATTCCACCAAAAAAAATTGACTCTTACATGGGAACCTTTCCCTTATTCAATCAAACTTTCCATAAAAGGTTTTGTTGTTTGGGTGGTTTTATTTGTTTGTTTGGGTTTGGTTGGTTTGTTTGGGTTATTTTGTTTTGTGGGATTGTGTTTCTTTGGCCAGTTGGGATTCTTTTGTGGGTGTTTCATTTTTTGTTTGTTTTTTGAAGCAACTGATAGGTTTAGAAGAACTAGTAGGTGGGCATAATAGCATATTTTTATTTGACACTCTTTTTTTTAATCTGAAGAAATTGCGCTTGTAGCAATACCATTCCTGTTAAAAGAACTCACAAACTGGTTTCATTCCCCAACTGCACAGCTTTATAAACTGACAGCAGCATTACTGCTCTCCAAACACACTCCATTCTCATTAAATGACTAATCTAAAACCAATCAACCAAAACACATTGAGTAACTGCACAGAATACGAATGTTTTTCTCCCAAAGTGGAACTCAAATTAAAGTAAATCACAGTTATAGCTCAGTTCTGAGTGACCACCCTTCAATTTACTACAGAAAATAACAGATGGAAAAATCAAGTATTTTGCTTAGTAGTATCATCAATAAATTACCCAGGTAAGTGATTAATATACTTATGAATTTCAACAAAGACATTATGTAGGCAATAATCCATAGGCAGTTAACAAATTTCCAACAATACTGGAACAAACAGACTTTCTTAAAAAAATGTCAATATTGAATAAATAAAATTGTTTCTGCTTAAGGGGATATCGTCTGAAGTCAAATTTTATGTTTGCCTAATTTTTAGTATAGTATGTATCTGCAAATAAATGGGGTAATAATCCTTAGAAACTGGTTGAACACAAAACATATATATTATCTTGAACACCAAATTTGACCAGACAATCATTATTTTAAGTATTATATCTACTTGCTGTATTCCTTGGCACCTATTTGAACTATTCCTTCCTTAGACCAAATAGAATACATCAACCTAGGATGTGCATAAATCACACCTACTCGCAAGTTCCAGCAAACCTCCAGTTTAAAACAAGTAGTTCATACACATTAATTTCCTTTGTGTGGCTGATATTTGCAGGTTACGTGGCAAATTCAGAGACAGCGCAAGCAGTGACAGGGGTGGTGCTGTACAGCTTTGACACAAAAGGTCCTGGTAATTGGAAGAAAAAGACGACATCTACCCTTCCCTTACTGTCTCCATCGCACACCGGACCGTAGAGAAGAAGGGATAAGTTAAAACAGTCTTAACTGTCACTCTCCCCAGTCACCATTGACTGTTTCTTTCCATTATAAAGTGTGTCCTTCTGCCCCCTGACATTTTTCCCATAATTTAAACTGGTAAATCAGCTGAAAGATATAGTATACTATACCTTATAATATATAATGTATATATACACACACACTAAATATATATATACCAAAGTATACTTGTGCATTCCCTTGTACACAAGTACAAAGTCACATAAATTGAGAAAATGAATTGACTTATAGTCTGCTGGTGACCTAAACATGAAGCATAATTGGGGGGCTGGGGTGGAAGGTGGTGGAGGTTGCTGTTTTGCTTTCAGATAAGCAGAACACATTGGGCTTGTCTGCAGCATGTACAGATTCTTCTAGTTCCATTGCTCTCAATTCCTCCTGGCAGTGCACTACTACATCCTCTAGCTGTTCAAGGAAACTCAAATTATAAAGCATCCAGCAAGTGAAAGTTAAGACATCAGAAAAACAGAATCAGAGACTGCCTAAGAACTAGAGAAAGGAAAAAGGAATACTTCCATGTAGATGCTCAAAGACCATGCTAAATCACGCTCTTTACAAAAATTATTTGGAGCTTATTCATTTAATCAGGTATTTAATTACTAATACAACAAACATTGTTAGAGCTATGAAAAGCACAAATCTGCTTGGAGGCCTTAAAGGGTAAATACAATTATATAGTGCAATTAAACCTAGCACAGATCTTTTCAGCTAGTGCTTCAGAGCACTCAGATACGCTTTTGGAGAAGCATAAACAATGCAAAAACCTATAATTGCAATGTCAGTCATGGTGTCCATGCAGAATACCAAGTACAAAATCATATCTTACTTGATTTATCTCCATGGGTCTTTGGCAAAATAAAAAACTACAATGTCAACTGCAGAAGCACAGTGTCCTCTGCTGGGGACACTGACTGAGATTTCTCACCTGAACATAAGTGGGGAGAAACCCATGACTCTCTTAACCAAAATCGATCTAGTCCAATCAATCATTGTTGCAAAAGTCTCATTTTTCACAACACACATAAAAATAGCAGGAGACAGAAAACCATCCTGGAGATACTGCTTCAGTGACTTCTAACAATTCCAACTTGATTAATAGCTCAATAGCCATTATTACATAATTCACCATAAGTGAACTTAAAATACTTTACTTTTTCATGCATACTGTCATTATTGAAAATGACCAATTGAACCATTTGTCAATGCTAAGTAAAAGGACTCTGAGCACAAATGTTCTTCATCTTTTTTTTTATAAAATCAGACTTCAGCTACAAAATATGTCATCTGTAATTTAGAATAGAACAAGGACTGCAGCATAAGCCAATAGCTCTCTTCGATTAGTGGATGTGATCAGCTCAGCTATACACCTGAAGAAGCTGCAGCTTTCTCTTCTAGGAAAATAAATAATATCTCTCATTCTAAACTGAATTACAAAGAAAAACCCCACACCTACCCTGTGTGAATTCTCTGTCATAGCAACAGTCAACAGTGCAAGGGTGTAAACTTGTAAACTTAACTGAACAAAGTAGGATGTAACTATCAGAAGCATGTCTCCAATTTGAACAGCATTTACATTTGAATGTTAAACATAACAGATGCGTGCTATAATAACAAATGTGTGGTATAATAAAATAAAGCAAATAACAGAAGCATCAACCACTAACCACAACCAATAATAAACAATAGCTTTTGTATAAAAATGAATCTATGGGTCACATCCCTTATACATTGCTGCTACATTTTAAGACAAGATCAACAAGAATGAACTCTTTTTCAGACAACAAATACCTTATTTGAACAGAAATATTCCTTCACATTTAAGGCAGCTGAAACAGTTAAATTTTTTCCCTAGTTAACCAACATAACACTAAAGTAACCACACAGCAGCGAAATAATGAAGTTAAATTAACTGTCTTAAAGTACATAATGTATTGCTGTGTAGCAAATGTTCACCATTGTTTTAGGGCAAACATCTTAGTTTTAGTTAAAAGCCCCGACATGCACTGATAATAAAAACTGAGTACATACCCAGAGGGGAAATGAATCTCCTTGCAAAAAAAAGAATAGGGAGAGGAGAGAACACAGCTTGTACTGATCTGAAACCCTGCAGAAGATAGCATGGCCACCAGCAAGGTAAATACAGGCAAAACAAATCATCTTATTGTGTATGAGTTCTACCCCTAAAAATGCCCATCTCCCATTTAGTTAAAACAGGCAAGAACCATCTCACTTCAAGACAGGCTCTCAATGGTTAAAATCTCCAATTACAGTGAAAAATCATACAAAGCTTTCATGCTAATATTGAATGACCAATAGATGATGGAAAGAGACCTAAAATATGTTAATTTGGCAAATTGATCTTTCTGGCAAAAATACATTCTACTCCAGCTCTCCCATTCCATAAAATCTTGCAAGTATCTTCTGTTTTGGAGTTTTATTAAAATGCTTGCAGCAATTATAACTTAGGCTGTTGCTTTTAGTTAAATCACTAAGCCAGTATCTTTTTTAAAACCATCCTCATTTTTTGGCTGTATGTGACCAGCAACTGAAAGACCAAAAATCGTCCATAGTAGTATAATTTGGAATTGCTGACCATTAAACCAGTGTGGTGTCATCCATTTGTTTGATTCACATGGACATAATTTACAATGCTCCTTGAAAAAGATTCTGATTTAGTCCCAGGCTTGTGGCACAGTGAGAGCTTACTGATGTGGATTTTTTCACATTAGAAATTATTAACTGCCTTGAATCTGTTCTTTTAATGCATATAAGATTTTCATGCACAGGTTCCTTTCATGCATCATTTCCAATGAATTCTTCTGGGCATTATGCATAGTTCAGCAGCAAATGAAGGGAAGGCTGTGCTGGCATATCAAGGAGAAAATTCTAAGGCAGGTACTCATACACATCAGAAGTCCAGCCTGCTCCTAACAAATCAAAATTGCTAATCATACCACTGGAAAAAAAAAACGGCCCTATCGTACCTTTCTGCCTTCAAAAGTATGGAGGTGTAAATGTTTTAAATATTCTGTAGTTCTGAAAGATTACTTCATCACCATTAGATGCAAGATTCGAGAAATCAAATGTTACTGGAGAATCCACTTCTATTAATTCATGGCAATCGTATTTGTACATATATATATAATACACACAGTGAAGCATATCTTAACTAGATCCTAATAGCATTTCACTTGCCTCCTGATCGCTTTTAAAATCCACCTGCCTTGCACATTTTTCCTCTTTTGTCTTGCACAGGACCTTTATACCCCTCTCTGCTATCACTCATCAGACACACTCCCAGGGACGTAGAGCAGCAGAATAACGTAATGCCTTTGATCTATGTGGTGTTCCTGTAGCAGTGCTCAGCTCACTAAAAATCTCATTGAAATATACCATTGCATCTCCCATGTCAGATTATCTTAGGCCAAAGTCTAGAACTATCAGTTAGTCCATCAATATATCAATTTTCTGGAATGAGAAGTGGAGAAGGGGGAGAACAAGACTTTGTGTTGCATGGGTGATAGAGAGCATTGCTCTTTCAGCTTGAACAGATTCCACACAAGTTTTATGTTTCCATGTCTACTAATAGAGTGCTGTCACTCCTGTCTGCTGGTGAAAATAGGAAAAAGCTACCACAATCATTTAGTTGAGTTCAGAGCACTGCCAGCGTGATCCTCTAAAGCTGCTTTCTGAAGTTGGAAATAAATTATTTTTCCTGTTTGTTTGCTATGCCAAGAAAAGATAATGTGGCACATTCAGTTAACATTTGTCCCTGAAGCACATTATCCCTCCAGGAAAAAGACGTGGGGGTAGCACAGACACGGTGTTTCAAATTAATCAGGAGTAGGATTAATCATGCAAGAAACAGAAGTTAAAATGTAATATTTAAAAATAGAGCAGTAGCAAAGTATAATTAAAATATTCTTCCTAAATACCATTTCTGTTGCTATCTTAAGTTTTATTTCATCAGTTACCTTCCTCTGCTTTTTAATTTCTCAGCCATAATGTGTTACAGGACAAATCTGCCATTTATTAAAGCCTAGTTAGAAATGCTGGAGTCTCTTCCCTGTTACCTCATTTTTAGCAAAATGCAGCAACTTCAAAGGGATTTTGTTCTGTACATATGACCTGAATGACTTCAGAGGAGCATGGGGGGACAGGCCATGGAATGAATTGTTGTTCCAGAATTTCTTTGCATCCCTGAAAGAATAGCACATAGTCTATGCATATTTTTCAGAAACTTCTGAACGACTTTTTAAGCTGCTTTAAAAATGTCAAACAAACACTGTTGGTTCATTCATGTAAAAATTATATTGGGTGTCATCTTGTTTTGCATCATTGCCTTTTTTTTTTTACCTCTATTTAGATCTGATTTCAGTAACTACTACCTCCACCCCTTTCTTTAGATTTCAGTTCCTTGATTTTTCTCAACACTTGGCCATGGAATTCATATCTAAATCTTCTCAGAGTCTGTTGGGGAAGAATAAATCCAGAGTAAACTAAATTCCAAACAGTAAAACAAAACCCTTCCTTCCCTTGCCCCACATAGAAAGGAAATAATATGTAAAAGGTTTAATACATTTTGTTTCTAATATCTGTGCATTTCTAGAACTAATCACTGCTCACAGATGCATTGTAATTGCATTGTTCAGACTTATTAATGATGTCATGATTAATTACAATGCTTAATAGGCCATCTCAGGTAGAATTCCAAGAATACACCCCCAAAATTACATTTAATGTGTGAAGAGGGAAATGTTAATGAAGAGATGAAAACAAACCGTGTATCAAAAATCAAGAATGAAGACAGGTGATTCAAAAATAAACCAAGTATCTGAAGAGAGAACAGATGTTGCCAACCGACTCCTGCCTCATACAGCAAAGCTGCCCTTCCATCAGCAACTACAGCCCTTCCCTTTATCATAAGCTTCTTCAGATGAAGAACTGGATTTGTGGGTTTTGTACCTTTTTTAGATAATCCAGTCATCATTCAGCTGGTCAAAACTGCCTGCCTAGGCCAAACTGATCCACTTTGATCCACTTTTAAAGACTATAGAGAACATTTTTTTTACATCATGAACCCCAGGAAGTTCTGTGGAAAGTGTCTCAGATCAGCACACATACACACTGGCACCAGAGCAGCTCTCTTTCAGGAACTTAGGGGAGAATCCCAACTTAAAACTTGCGTATTCCCTCATTTAGAAGATGGACTTCAGTATTTCCAACTGCTTAGTGAGATTATTGCTTGTTGCCTTTTGTCCCCCTCTATGTTTGTCTTTAGCCCAAGATTAAGTAAGCCGGGCAAAATGGCATATTCGGAAAGCACGTGCCTTTCTGCATGTAGGCACATCTGTTCACCCGTGCTCCCGACAGCTCTGAATGTACCTGCCAATTTCAATCAAAGGTACCTGGATCAGCATCTCAGTCACTTCAGTCACTTCAGTCTTTAATAAAACTTCTTAGAAGTTTTATTAAAGACTGAAGTATGAACCCAACTTTTATTACATACCACAGAAAAGGTTATAACATCCCAACCACAGGAAGAACTTTAATCAACAATTGCTGATTTGCCTTTATAGATAAGAGAATCCAACCATGAATTGGAAACCAAGCTCTATTACTCCCACTGCTTTCATAATTAATTGCTTGTGAAAAAGTTAATAAGGTTTACCTTTTTAATGTAGCACAGACATGTCAGAACACTAAACATAGTCTAAGAAATGGAAATTTCCTTTTACAAACAATTCTGCTGATGATTTAGCCATAGTTTTTTATTGTTAGTGCACTTAAATTTCCTCTAATAGAAATGGCAAATTAGAAACTATTCATGTCCAATCATTAAAAAACCCAACATAGTTCAAAATTAATCACTAAGCCTTTGGATAGCTAATAGAAAAAAGCAAAGCTCAAATAATACGTGGGACTTTAATGAGAGAACTGAGACCATCAAGGAAAAAACAGTCAAAACAGCCAAGAAAGATAGTAATCGTTCCCTCTAACTTTATTTTACTAAATTTTTAATTGGAAGCCATTTTTCAATATTGAACATGTTATATTCAAACATTGCTGTAAAAATATGTTTAATTTCAGTGAGGAAAGCTAAGGTTCCAGTCAAGAGCATTTAAGATATCCAAAGGACAGAAAGTGACTTAACAAATGCAACAAGCTATTTTAAAACAAAGTTTTGGGAAAACTCAGCCTTCTACCATTTCCAGTTTATGCACCAGAGATTGAAAAGGACCATTGTATGCGGTTTGATATAAGCAGCCTTGATAATTTACCATTAATTTTATCTTTCTTTAATCATGAATTACAAGAATCTTTCTGATTAAGAGAATCTCTTTGTACACCATCCAGTTTTTTACAATGAAGCACTAAGACTGCACAGCGCTGTCCAATGGTGCAGGACCTAGAACCACCAAACCATTCTTGCACGACAGCTCTCAATCTAAAATTCAAATTACGTGTTCTCAGTGAACCATTCTTATGCTACCTGCAGCTAAATGAAAATGAAGCTGGTGAAAACAGACATTAAGTACAGCACAAAACAGTCGCACAGTCACAAGCTGTAATAAACCAAAGGAGATAAAAACAGGAGTTTTCAAAAATACGCATGGTATCAGTCCCTTAAGACAATATTTCAAGTAAAATAGACTCTAAAGTACATCTAGAATATTCTATCAACAATATTTCCATTTTACTTCTGTATATACCATGATCTAGAAACTGTTTTAAACCTTATAAGATCACTTGGAGCCACCTATGATTTTCCAAAGATAAGCTACACCGTATACAATTCTTTACAGCACAGGAGTAATAGTAGAAATTTTTAGTTGCTTTTCTTGTAGATACCGTGGCATTTTGATTAATGCAAATTGCCCCATAGCTGGAGTATATTGATATAAATGTTTCTTTATGACTTATTGCTCTTGTAACGGTGCACATTCAATTATACTTAATTCTCAGTTTTCATAAACTTTTAGGGATTATAAAGGGATTAGTAGAAAATTAATTTGGACATTCTGAGCCTCTTTAATGATAAGGAAAAAAAATAGAAAAATAATTTTTAAAATAGCAGCTTTTCTTTAAGTTGCTAGTATTTAATGTCCATTTAAAGATGGCCAGTTGTAAATATATCATGCCTGCTCTTCTTCACTTTAAGAGACGAATATAATACAAGGTAACAACTGACAAAATTTTACATTATAATCTCTGTAGTCAGTGTTGGAAAAAGTTGCATTTTTTGCTTAGGAACCAAAATCGCTATTTATAGAACCTCAAACAGAAATTTTATGTTCTAAGGGTAAATCCATACTCAGGAATATATGGCTAGGACACTGAAGATGTAGATCTTACAGTAGCATAAATTTTAATTAGCACTTTGATCAGTTCAGGACTACCAAGATACTTAGAGCTTCCAGTTCCAAAAGATTCTCTCAGTAATAGTGGTGTAAATCCAAACAACTTATTAGTTGCATGCAGTTAAATTGGATTCACGCCCATTTAACAAGCAAAAATACAAACCAGGTTAGAAAAGAAATATCAAGGAGATTAATTTAAATATATAGTCACACAACAAAGGACTTTTTTTTCAATCAGGGTTTCTGTGGCCAGTTCTTCTCTCCACTTGGTTCACAAATTCAAATAAAAACTCCCATTCAACTTTAAAATTGTCTCATTCAACTTCAAAATTGTCTCCAGGGTACATTTACTTTCTCACCTTCTGAAATACAAGACATTATTTAGCGGACAATTCTCAGAATTCACATATTCACCCCTATCTGTAAGCCTGATCACACTGCCCAGATATCTTCTAAGTTTTCCTTCAAAAAGTAAAAAATCTTTGTAGTAAATTACACCTTAGCTGAAAACAGTTTAAATAATACTTATGTTGATATTGAAGGGTAGATGGCTATAGGAACAGCCACAACATAAATTAAGGCCTTTGAATAGGTACATTGTACTTTCAGAAGACTTTGTAATATAAGTATCTCTTGACTATTTCATTGTTTGAATAAATGACTACAAGACAAGGGCTTTCAAGAGGTTGCTGATTAAAGTGCCCTTTATTGTTAAAAGCATAATTAAGTAATACTTGAATTTATAACTCTCTTCAGGGAGTCCACACTCCTAAAGAAATTAGAAAATGGTACAGCCAGAAAGTCATCTAGTTAATAATACTTTTTAATTATCACAGCTAGCCTGTGTGGCATTCACATTTGCAAGGTTTCATTTTATTTAAAGAAATTAAAGTGCAGATCAAGCCACGAAACTCTGCTCTTATGCATTGTCCAAAGTCTATTAAACAAAATATAATTTTAAACCAGCGTGTAGTTATAAATAGCCTGCTGTTTGGAATAGCCTGTCAGTCTGTTTCCAATTATATATGTTTAGCTAACAGCTCTCTAATTAGCACTCGCTTCTGACTACACAGGTCCTAAAAGGTTTACATTGGAAGGCACAAATTGCTGTCTAATTACGTTGGCTACATTATTTTACATAAAACATAAATAAAATATTTGCCCAGGCTATTTGCCAGCCACAAAATGTTCTGTCATCACTGCATGACTATAAGATATACCATTGAGATTCCAAGCCTTAGAAAAAAAGGTGGTTAGTTAAAACACTAAAAAGCAGGATAGCTACTTTACCACATCAAGTAAGATCACATTTACTAAGAGAGTGCATTACTTCTGAAATGTATTTTACTTGGAAAAGCAAAGTAGAATGAAACACTCAACCAGGTTTGTTGTGCATTATCTCTAATAATAGTCGACCTCTGCCTGTGAATTTTTCTCTCTTTAGAAGAACAACATCAACCCAAAATAGCAGCTCCCATTTCCTCCAGGACCCTAAACTATTTTTTAATATATCCTTTCATCTCAATACCTTAATCATTCAATTTTTCCCTCAGTTGACCTGTTTGGTGAGGTCTCCTCAACAATACAAACCTATTTACCAACCTGCTATTTTCAACTTACAGATGATCCTTCATGATATTAAAAATCTACTCCCTAAACACTTCCTTATCACTCAGAAAATTAGCTGTCACACATAATTCCATTAGCTTCGCTTGGCATTCAGAAAAAATGTGCACGTTATTAACACTGAAAGCAAACATATGGAGCAGGTGACCTTGCTTCTGCCAAAGAATGTACTTGGTACATTCCACATTTAATAGGAATGACCTTTACATACAGTTAATTAGCTGACTCAACTACAGTGAGAAATAAAACATTTCCACCGATGGTAAATTTGTTATGGAAAAAAATTCCCACACTTTTTTTTCCTGTCTTCCAAAGGAGAGAGAAGTTGGGCAAGAACACAGGAAATTATATGTTCCTGCCATCCCCAACTTTTGCACAAAAAGCCACCACGTTACACTTAGGAGCTGGAGAGGCCCACAAGGACGTCATCTTTGATGTTCAAATCCTAAAACATTCTACAACCAACTTGTCACACCAAGATTTCTCCAGTACAAGGGGTTTTCAGCTCTTCAGAGCTCAACTAGAGTGTGAAGTCCCATGACTTACCTTATACCAGATAAATACAGCAGTTCCCTTCCATTGTTTTTATTTCTGAATTATTCTGTTTGTTTATTATTATCCTAGCCAAGAAGTAAGAAAAGAATTGGAGAATGTAAGTCCTTAATCAGAAATGCCTTCTGCTCAGAGATATTTCCTACCAGAAAATCTTTCAGTCCCAAATTCAGAATAAGGGGATTATTTTTACCTACTTGCCCTTTGCCCCTTATCAGTCCAAGGCAATGATGGAAGGGGAAAAAAAGAAACACACACCCAACACACCACCACACCAAAACCCATCCACCCCCACAAAAAACACCCACATCTTTACAAAGCCACAAATTTATAAAATAATATTGCTATAGCCATTTTACAGAACCTCGAATTCCATGAGCAAATCAGGGTGATACAAAAATAGAACACAGAAATTCATCTCAGACCTATTGATCTGGGGAAACTTCCAATCACCAAAGGAAAAAGAAAAAAATGCATTACTTCATTAAGCATTTCTTAATTACTTTGTGCATGTCGCAGAAATCCCATTAGTTGTCTCATGCCTCATCTGAAACTCAAAATGCCCAATTGCTCAGTTCCAATACCACTCGAGATGCTCTGTGAGTTTAGCAGTAAATTATTTCCTTCAGTAATCTATGAGTTTAACATAAGAGACTCTCTCTCAGCTATATAACCCAATTTTGTCAACAGAAGTTCAACTGTTTGCTAAACATTCATAAAGACTTAGTATCTGATTAAGAAATATTCAGCTACAAAACTAGTACCTTCCAAAACCAGACTTTCGGTTTGTTTCTACCAATATGATAAGCCCACTTTTTCATAACATAAACACATTATTAGTATTGTGTTTCCTAAACTTCTACGGGAGCTGACAACTAAGTGCAAGTTCAAACCCATGATCTGGTTCATTAATTTTTTATTTCCTTCCTGCTTCTCACTTGTGACTGTCAATTCTCCTTGCTCTTGTGACAGGTCTCAGCGACATATATAGATGTGCCACATCAAGAAGACAGTCTTAGAACAGCAGGGTCATAAAATGAAATGTAAGCAGTTTCTCTGACACACCTTCCTACAGCGTGACTACCTTTCCATTGAGGTGCGTATCTGGAGGGAAGAGGAAAAAATAATGACTTCTCCCAGGCTTTGCACAAAACCTCCAGAGTGACCCAAGCAAAGCTTTCAAAGCTGCAGATGTCCTTACAGAAAGAGACATGCCCAGCAACCCCCTAAAGGATGGGACGGCTAGTGGTGTTAAAAGCCTTTTTACCCCCCGTTATTGTTTCTATGATGAAAAGTTTTGTTTCAATAACTGCTTTCCATAGTCAATAAGTGCAGGTGAAATTTGTAGGCTTATATGCATTTTCATTTTAATGAAGAGTCACTCCAATTTGCATTCAAATTGATTTTTTTAATTGTAAATACTTTATTTTAGATTAACTGAGAACAGTTTTTAATCTCATTACTATCAATACAATTCAATACTTGAGGGAGGAAAATTATGCACTTCATCTGGTTAAAAATAAAACTTCTTTTGGTTTATGGGTTATTAAATTTTACTTGAATCCAGAGCAATCACAGCTGAGTTCAATGAAATGTTAATTCCCAGTGTTAGGGGCCTGCAAGTTGATGGAAGAAGGAGAAATACAATAATATTTAGGAAAGCTTTATAATCATCTTGCCACCTAAAAGGTGCAAAACCAATGTGTAACTCGTGATCACATAAAATGGACCCTAAGCATTTCTTTTTGTTATGAGCAGCACAGAATTTTTCCTCAGCTCTTACTTTTAAATGAGATTTGTATTTCACAAAAAAAAACATTGTATAAAAAGTTATCTTCTACATAAAGAACGAACTGCTAAAGGTTTTCATCAGAGCCTGCTGAGAAATATTCAGATGGGTTACAAGTCAAGCCGTTCCCCCCATCTCATACTCTGACTACAACTGTTAGTAAAGAAAATCTAAACAGTGACTTCTTTTGTGTCCATTAGCACATGGGCTTGGACAGTAACCTCTTAAGAAACTAAGAATAAACAAGCTTTACCATCCTTCATATTGGAATGATTATACTCACAGCCAAAAAGCCTACAAATAAATCTGATGGAAAATGAAAACTATTACTTGATTTTGCTCTATTTCCTTTTGTCCTTTAAAGTACTGTAAGTAATGTAAGTAAGTTAACTAATTCCATTTAGAGAACACATTATTTAACAGCACCTCTTTGGAGAGCAAATGATGGTGAACAAGGTTTTATTTCAGAAATCTGATTGAAAATTCCAGCATTAGTTCCCATGGAGAATTTGATATGAAGAATGTACTCTAAACTAAGGTAGAAAATACATTATTTTCCTGATTTTCACAGAATTTACCTCACAAAAGGAAGCATAACAGAAAGTCACATTTGTTTGGCAGGCTGGCCATCAGGAACAGTGATCTAAGTAATCTGACATCCTGTGAGGCTTAATTTCCATTAATTTAAAGAAGGCTATAAAAGGTTAAAATTTTTGTCATTGATGATTAATGCCATAAATTAAGGATATGTTAGAGGGAGTATTACACACAATGGCATTAACCTGTAACAAACTTTGTCTGCTTATGTAATCTTGGATCTAGTTGAGAATACAAACTCTTAAAGGTTAATGGGGTAATACTGAGTATTATTATGTTATCCTTTGCATTTATACATTGGGAGGTCAAACAGAATCACAGAATGTCAGGGATTGGAAGGGACCTGGAAAGCTCATCCAGTGCAATCCCCCCATGGAGCAGGAACAACCAGATGAGGTTACACAGGAAGGTGTCCAGGCGGGTTTGAATGTCTGCAGAGTAGGAGACTCCACAACCTCCCTGGGCAGCCTGGGCCAGGCTCTGCCACCCTCACTGAGAAATTTCTTCTCAAATTTAAGTGGAACCTTTTGTGTTCCAGTTTGAAGCCGTTACCCCTTGTCCTATCATTGGTTGTCACCAAGAGAGAGAGCCTGGCTCCATCCTCGTGACACTCACCCTTTATATATCTGTAAACATTAATGAGGTCACCCCTCAGTCTCCTTTCTCCAGGCTAAAGAGCCCCAGCTCCCTCAGCCTTTCCTCACACGGGAGATGCTCCACTCCCTTCAGCATCTTTGTTGCCCTGCACTGGACTCTCTCCAGCAGTTCCCTGTCGTTCTGGAACTGAGGGGCCACAACTGGACACAATATTCCAGATGTGGTCTCACCAGGGCAGAGTAGAGGGGAACGAGAACCTCTCTGACCTACTAACCACCCCCCACTTCTAATACACCCCAGGATGCCACTGGCCTTCCTGGCCACAAGGACCTAGTGCTGGCTCATGGTCATCCTGCTGTCCACCAGGACCCCCAGGTCCCTTTCCCCTACACTGCTCTCTAATAGGTCATTCCCCAACTTACACTGGAACCTGGGTTGTTCCTGCCCAGATGCAAGACTCTACACTTGCCCTTGTTATATTTCATTAAATTTTTCCCTGCCCAACTCTCCAGCCTGTCCAGGTCTCTGGATGTCAGCACAGCCTCTGGCGTGTCAGCCACTCCTCCCAGCTTCGTGTCATCAGCAAACTTGCTGATAGTACACTCTATTCCCTCGTCCAAATCATTGATGAATATATTGAATAATACAGGCCCCAGTACTGACCCCTGAGGCACTGCACTAGATACAGGCCTCCAACTGCACTCTGCCCCATTGACCACGACTCTCTGGCTTCTTCCCTTCAGCCAGTTCACAGTCCACCTCACTACCCGCTCATCCAGACCGCACTCCCTCAGTTTAGTTATAAGGATGCTGTGGGAGATTGTGTCAAATGCCTTACTCAAGAAGTCAAGGTAGATCATGTCCACCGCTCTGCCACCATCCAAAGCTAGTAATTTAAATTTAACCTTGTCTATTTAATAAGAAAAAGCTACAGGGAAGAAAATACATTTTGACTAATCAATTCAGGAATGACATTAAATAGTTTATTTTCAAATGAATCCTACAAACTTATATCTCAGCACACCTTTATGTTTTGTAATAATGCCTGTAAATATATCACCTTAAAAATAACATTAATCGTATAATAATTTCTACCTGATAATTGTCAAATAAAGCCATAAAGAAAACCTTAGAATTCAACCCACATTAATTAAACACTGGCATCAAACTTACCGCTCATAATAAATTATGGTTGTACCAGATCCTTAGTTGTTAACATTTTTAAAAGCATCACGTGAACTGTTTCAGCAGAAAGCCAAATTCTTCAGTGTTGTTTGGATTACCCAAACCATCCAATAAATACCCAGTAAATTCTACTGTGTTTGAACAGATTGGAAGAGATTATATGATATTAACAAACAAGCAGAATTTCTAAACTGTAATACTGTAAATACTTGTCTTCAATGTACAGTCATTTTCCTATTTCACAAGTCTTTATTTTAAATTAGCCATAACTCTACATGGAAGAAACCCCAGGCATTTCTCCAAGGATTTTCTTCTGTATTTTTTTTTAAATAGAATATTTTTAATTTGAACTGTAGCTCTAGCAGACATTTGTACCATTTTACATTATGCACACATGTAATAATGCCTTTTTCCTCAAATTTGTGTTTCTGAATATTTTTCCAGATGTCACCTACATTGATTTTGCTAGGTATTTTTACATGTAGTACTAACTTCATTTCATGTCTCCCCTCCTTTTGAAAGGCAGCATTTTCTCCTAAGCAACAGATAAAGCTTTTAATCTTTTCTTCTTGTCATATCACCCACACTTTACCAGAAAAGCTTTCTGATTTAACATCACTTATCAGCTCTTCGGAAGTTCTTTTCCTTTTGTATCACTGACCGCAGTGTAAATGAATCCCATGCTGCACAGTATCAGACAATATTATGTGCAGAGCTTATTTATAACCATTGTACTGTGGTCAGAGCCAGACATCCTCTGCTGTGTGACAATAACCCGGCCTCTAAGAGCCTTCAGCAATATAAGCCAGGTGCCATATGGCAATCAGATTTTCATCTATTTGAACAGCATATAGTGCATTCTCATTCAGCTCAGCCTTACGTAATTGCTTATTTTGAACAACTCCAAAGCAACAGGTAACTTGTTTCTTCCAGTCTAGCTCTAATGTCTGCCAGGAATCTAGTCATACTGGAAGAACAACGCTGTTTAAAAATATACAGTTCCTTGGACATAATATTTTAAACTGCTTTTATTTTATGGTTTTGAAAAGACAATGAAAGATAAGACTAGACTATATACTTTCCACTTGAAGGACTTCGACACAGAAAAAGGGAAATGTGCATATCACTGCAGAGTCCACAGGGGAAAAAAATATGAAAGCAGCAAATAGTTTGAATGGCTATTTAAAAATAAACAAATAAATATGCTCAGCTAAAATGGCAGTGTCATACAATAACATCATTCCGTTGCTGTGTAAACCTACAGAAGTACAGCTCTGTATATGGCTAACACAATGGGAAAAGAATTATCTGTGAAGTATGTTTGTTTCCAATGTTCCACTGACTAATACCAAGAAAGCACAAGTCATTTACAATGACTCTGCACTGAAAAATAAGACTAGGAAGGAAAGTCTCACTTTGTGCTCAGAGGCTTCACAAATGATCACTGTTTTGCTTTAGTTTAGCAGGTTTTTTGGTTAGTTGGTTGGGGTGTTTTTAACTATTCAATGTCATTAACTTGTTGAAGACAGTCTAGACACAGCAAAAGAAAGGTTTTGTTCCATAGGACAATAGTGAGACAAATGTTCCCGTATAAACTGCTCTCTCCATCATAACCTCTTAGGAATCAGCACCTCCCTTAAATACCTTGCTGTTTGACTAAACCTCTTCCCTGGCCTCGTCTCATCCTGACTTTCAACCCAGGAGCAGAATCAATATAGAAATGGGGTCAGTGCAAAGGCTGCCGCCAAGGAGAGGGGCTTTTGTGGAAAACATCCTGGTTCCTTCACTTCCAAGGAGGACAGAGCACACCAGTGCCCTCCCTTCAGGCTCACATGGGAGCCACTGCAAGCTCAGAGGTCAATTTATTTGAAGCTTTCTGCCTGCAAGTAACTGAAATTCTGTTATAACTATTTTCGTTTATTTCTGAGGAGTGTAATATGCAGTACTGAGTGGGGTGCAATAGCTTAATTATCCCTTTTCAGCAGGAGATCATCCTGTAAAAGAAACTTAACATTTTGTAGGTTTCAACAGATGTTTCTATTTTGCCTAGGCAGAGATTCATTCACGTTTTTCCTAAAAAAAAAATGTAATATATATAGATATGCACACTTTAAAATATACCCATACTGCTTAACTTTAGCCCACTTGCAAAAATATTTCAAATTCCCTGTTAGTAAACCCAGAAGAAAACAGGTTGAGGTTGCACTCCAAAATACACAGAACAGATCTGTTCCAGGCTCTGCCCCAGTTGGCTCTGTGACCACAACTATTTAGTTCCACTTGAGTTTTAACATAAGAAATACAACAATACTGTCGTTTAACTAGCAAACAGCCCAATGTCTCCACAAATAACCTTATCAATATTGCATGGAAGCAAGGTAATTTCCTCTCTTGTGCCAACAGAAATAAAAATATTAGTAAGATCTAGTGTAT
The DNA here is from genome assembly GCF_964273445.1 of Streptopelia decaocto. Lineage (NCBI taxonomy): Eukaryota > Metazoa > Chordata > Aves > Columbiformes > Columbidae > Streptopelia > Streptopelia decaocto. Next base: position 13,205,598 of record NC_138666.1, on the reverse strand, counting down.
TCATCACTAACTGAAACAAACTTAAATCGCCTAAATAATCACACTTCCAAACTGAGTAGAAGGTAACGCCATTTGCTATGCCTGTTTGAGACTACACTAGGAAAAATAACACACTCCTCACTTCATACACAGTTTACTTCAAATCTGTAACCCAGCAGTGAAACACACCATCACGTAATCTTCCTCAGTTATAAATTATTAAATAATAATTAAGTGTAAGTTGTTGTGAGTGTAATTGGACCATTAGTATGTAGTTTTTGCTCCTGTGGTTACTCAACTTCAGCTTTGGTGGAGGCCTCTGAATAATTTCCTATTACCTTATAATGACTTTCAGTAAATGCTTATCTGCATCCAACAGATTGCTCTGCTTCAATATATGGTGCTGCAAGAGAAGTAACTAACTAAGGTATCATCACGATGAACTAATTATTTATGGTTGAAAATGTCAGAGACCCTCATAACTTGCTGAAGCATAAAATTCGCCCTGCCTTTAACTCATTATAGTCTAATGAGATTTCAAGTTATAACAGCACATCCCAATGCTTTCTCTGATACTTTTTTTAATCAGATTTCTTTTTGTTTGATCGGCTTCTGAGAAAATAGTGTCTTTTGCACACATCACTTCAAAAATAGTCTCTAACTGCTAATGAACCACAGCAATGGCTTATGATTATTGTGTACCTTCCCCAAGTAGCAACTATTATATAGATGCCATTTATAAGCTCTGCTAAGTGTTCAACAGACCTAGAGGGTCCTTTTCCAGAAAGTCCAAGGTTTCCTTCTAATATGGCATTTTGGTTTTATGTCTTATAAGATAATAATAAAAGCTAATTTTACTAGATTTCTATGTCCAAGACCAAACACACATCATAGGACAACGTAAAAAAAAAAAAAGTGGTGTAATGAAAAACCCCATGCGTATGTGTCAGAAAATTATTGTCTTACACAAAATCTTTTCACTCATTAACTTGTTGGAAAAACCTTGGAGCAGATCAGCTGCTTGCTCAATTCCTCACAGTTGCATGTATGAGTAAAGGATATAGCAAGCCACAGATACCACACCAGAAGGGTTTCTCTATGTTGAGCTGTCATCTCTTTTTCAGCTATGCTACAAGTTCACATTGTCCAGAGTAACCGCAGCAAACCAGGAAAATATGGGTATGCAGGAAAACAGTTCTTTCAAACACAGTTGATTAAAACAATGTTCCTAAATGAATCTTTTCAGTATACTTTTGTTATCTGTGCAATATTGTAGAATGCCAAAAAGACCAGTAAGTCAATGGATGGGTCAATTGCTTTACCTTTGAAGAGAGTTGTTAAAGAGGAAAAATCCCCAAGTAGTGGTTTGTTGATGTTACCTGTATGCTGATGTTTTCTAAACGTAATACAAAACAAAATAAAGGATAGCATTTTTCCTTCTATCACTTTTATTGTTAAAAACAAAGGCAATATGTTCCAGTTCAGATATTGATCCCAAACTGTTATTGACTGAAATAAATTCCAGAGCTCCTAGAAAATTTTAATTTAGGTATGTGAAATGCACATAAACTACATTAAAGCAATTACAGTAAACTACAGTACAGAATATAGGAGTACAGAGGACAGCCTTTACAGATCTTCAAAAGCTATTTTACATAGTGCTGTTTTTCCCTCTCTGAGATCTTCTTGCTCATTGCATGTGAGAGATTACTAATAGTTACCTAGGCATTTCAAGACAGCCTGAAACTCACCATGTTAAAATTTAAGGAATTACAAAGTAGATCTCTACTTTATACACAACAATTTATTAATATTTCCTTTGCTGATTAATAAATTCAGTAAGCCTTTTCATAATGTAAGCTTCCCTTAACTGTAAAGTTGGACTACCTTGAGCATTCCTACAGCAGGTGTTTTGCCATAATTACTTGTAGTATTCCTGCTATGGTTCAGTTGAAAGCAGAGCTAGTAAGTGGCCTCTAAAAGTAAAATGAGAGTCTATAGAACAAACCACTGCATCCCTGTCTTATGAAAATACAATACATCGGGACTACTGAAACTGCCATCCGGACCTCCAAAAAAATAAACATACCATTAGAAGAACATCAGCATTGAAATGCCAAATCTTGCATTCTTCCAGGGAAAACTGGAGGTTGAAATGAAGTTGAATTCCCCTCTAAACAAGCAGCTGTCACCTACACAATATGTCATATATTTGTATTTTAAATATATTAGACCCATTTTAAGCTTCTTCACACAGGAACTTTTAAGAACTGAAACAGGCCATCAAATTCTATTCATAGTCGTTTTGCCCCTGCAGTTAATTTTCCTTGAATTAATAATTAAAAGATGCATCTAGTTTAAGAATAATATTAAACTTTAATATTAAAATAACAGCTATAATATGGTAGAGAGGAAAAAATTCTTAAAAATACCATTACATTAAATTACCATCATTATTTTGCTTCCACCTGCTCCATTTCTTTCACTGTGATGATACTGCAGTAGTCACAACACAGGACATGATATCATATTTTATGATATTATCATATTTTTCCATCATTAGCAGGTACAGCCTGAAAAGGCGCATCCCTTTACCTGAATGCCCAGACACTGCTTTCCTCTGTCAGTAGCACTTGAGGCTATCTAAGCCGCAATTTCTCAATCTTTTCATTTATCACATTTTCCTTTTAAACTGGAGTGCTGCCACCAAGGACCCAAGACACCGATACCCAGCAGTACAGAGCTTTTTGTGAAGTTTCTGGTAGATCAGCATTCAGGATGTACTACTTTTGGAAGCCCAAGCTTGCAAACAAGCCTGATTTATTGAGCTGGAATTGATTTACCATACCTAATATGCAACATTTTAAAAAGCTGTTCTAGGCTAATTACATACTCAGCTGATCCCCAAGTGATTAATAAAGTTCCTGACTAATTTTCTGTCTCTTCTGAGCTGCCAGATGGAGAATAGAAAACTCATCTACATCACATAATGCAGATCTTCACATTAATGAATAAAGCTTACAGCTAAAAAAAAGGAGAAAAAAAAACCACAACAACTAGGGAAGATTTTACATCTGCTTTACTTTTGCATTCCTAAAAAAAATACAAACAAGACTCACAATTCAGACTAATTCTTCCTCTAGTTTTCAGATTAGGTTAGGAAACAGTTTGTATTGGCCTTTGTTTACACAACAATACTACTATATCAATATTTTAAGATGAATAAAAATGTATCTTTCGTTATACAAGTCAGAAGCTATCACATGCCTCTATATATACATATGCCATCTAGAGCTGACATAAATCTCCCCAGTTTTGCAGTCTCTGCTCTTTCCTAAGAATTGGTAAGTGGAGTTACTGTCACCTTCCTTTGCTTTTCTCACAAACAAAAAACATGCTGAATTTGACCTTGCTGGTCTCTCTCTTTTGTTTGTCTGGGGTTTGGTTGGTTGGTTTGGGGTATTTTTGCCTGTTGTTTGTTTGTTTAGTTTGTAATGAATCCAAAAAGTCATCAGGAAAGATGGCCAGTGGTTCAGTTCTTTAGAAAGTGATTTAAATTCATTTGTCTCTTATAAGAACGAAAGGAGGGAAAAAGCACACCATTATTAATTTAGGCAATTAAGAATACTTTGAAAGCAGTATCCAGTACGTTAAAGAACCTCTCCCTGAAGTGCTGCTTACAGTCTATGAAAATTTGATTGTAGAGCATTTCAAGTGAAGAAAGGTCATTTCCTAGATGTGAATATTGTAATTTTTAAATGGTAACATAAATGAGAAGTGCTTTTTGTAAATATGCAGTGAATGGTTAAGTGAATTAGAAACAAAATTAAAGGCATTTATTACATTTATCATGTCATTTTAAATTAAACTACATATAACAATATCTATAGTCTCTTCCTCTTAGGTACTAAAGAATCTATGGTTTTCTTCCCTAACATTACACAGTGTGTAGTCTAAAAAGAAAATTTCTATACAAGACAAAATAGTTAACATTAAATCTTTGTAATTTCTAGGATCAATTGATAGGAATTAAAACTGAATAAAGCCCGTATAGAGTGTAACTTCAGTTTTCAGGAAAGGGGGTGGGCAGTGTTTTGCCGTTCAACATTCATTCTGACATAACTCGTGCACAACGTTCAGGAACAGAAGACAGCCCCACAAGGTATATATGATCTCAAACACCTAATCAGGTTGTCTTGACTCATCTCCCAGTTACCCGTCTCACTTTCGTAAAGTGCAGAAACATATTATCTAAGTGAAAACTTAGTATTTATGGATGGCATCATTTCTAGAATAATACACAAAATTGGAAAGGGAAGTACATTAAACCATGTACAACTCTCTAAAAATGATACGAAGAAACAGAGTCCAGGACAGGCACACTCAAGGTGGTGATGTAAATTTCCACCCCCCCAGCAAAGTCAGAGAAAGGATAACACAGTTACCAAGGCACAGAGCTGTGACTCAAGCTTCAAATTTCATCTGCCATAGACTTTCTGTATGACCATGAACAGTGCACACCACCACATACACATTCCTCACTGTCTCGTTTATAAGAAAAATAAATTAACCTTTTCCACACAAAGGTGGAATTTTATGTTACTGTTAGAAAGGATTTTCAAAAGCACAACAAATTTACTACAAACTACAAAGCAGGTCCTCACAGTAGTTAACAAGTTTATGTGTGATATTATTCTTTGGCAAATGCAATGTTAAATGCACTAGCATACCCTTGTGGAAGATAAGGTAACATTTGTCGATTTTTATACAAGTATTAAAAAGGTTATCAAATATGATGATTAAGTTTCATGCATGTTCATGACACCACAGAAACTAAATACTAGCACAGAATCCTTTCCAAATTGACTCACTTGCATCATGTATCTAGATCAGATAAAAAACATGGGGTTTGTATTTATTATTCTGTTTGTCTTCAAAAAAATGCCTTAGGTCGCCCATTTGAAACTCCCTCTCAAACAATCAGGGTAACCATCAATAATAATTATAAGAAAACAGTCTTCAATGCAACAGGAAAACAATACAAACTAGATATAAGAAATAAATTTTTTACACTGAGAGTGGTGAAACACTGGCCCAGGTTGGCCAGAGAGGTGGTGGATGAACCAACCCTGGAGACGTCCCAGGCCAGGCTGGACGGGGCTCTGAGCAACCTGATCTGGTGAAGATGTCCCTGCTCATGGCAGGAGTTGGACTGGATAAGCTCTGAAGGTCCCTTTCAACACAAACCGTTCTATGAACAGGTAGAAATGCCAGGGGTGGCACTGGATAAGCTCTGAAGGTCCCTTTCAACCCAGACCATTCTATGAGCAGACAGAAATGCCAACAGCTCAAAATACTAACATACTCTAACCAAAATTATCTTCACATGACATTAAAAAAAATTACAAGTTTGGAATAAGGGTTTGTTTCAATCAAAGCATCACAGGTACGTGGTAGAGTCACCATCCCTGGAGGTGTTTAGAAGGCATTTAGACAAGGTTCTTAGGGACATGGTTTAGTGCTAGACTTAGGCTAGGTTATAGCTGGCCTCAATGATCCTGAGGGTCTCTTCCAACTGAAATGATTCTATGATTCTAGAACAAAACAGATTATCACCTTCTGTCAAACTAGAAGACAGAGATAAACTTCAGATAAAGCAAAAAGATGTCATTGGCCTAAATCTTACATTTCATAATACAAAATATATCAGCTTTGTACAAATATACTAAGAGGTAATGGTCCCAGTAAACTGTATTTTCTATCTTTTCTTCCTGTACTGGGCTAATAATAGTCAACTGAGACTGTGAAAAAGTTGTATGTGCAAGTCAGAAATTTCTTCCCTCACTCTCCCAGAAAGATATCAAGCATGGTTTTGAGAATGGCTAGATATTTAACGAAAGCAGCATGGACTATTCCCTAAAATTATTCCAACTTCTAGAAACTATCATTTTAAAATCTACTTTTTTTTTTTTTTTTTTTTTTTAATTGGAGCAGTAATACTACACTATTAACACAAGCATAGATAACCACACAATGATAATGGGCTTTCTCTGGATAATATTTGTAAAAGTGTGTCTTCTTGCACTTTGGTCTTGGAATTAATTGGTTATTCACCTCTTACTTCTTTTTTTGTCTTTATTCTGAGACTTGATCTCAGGACTTCCTCCAGAGAGGAATGTTCCCTTCAGTAAACACAGCCTGGGCTACAGCTGAAAGCCACAGTATATACTTAAAGATTTTCTCCTTTCTTTTGTGACACAGCTTGCAAGATTATGCACTAAGAGTGTCTCAAAATGTGTTTGTTTTAGAAATAAACTATTTTGCTAGCCTTTGTCAGGAGTGATCACAAGTATTCTTTATCCTGAACAAAAGTTGAGTCAATTATTTTATTTCATTTGGGCATTGCTAACTGCTTTAGTTCTTCGGCCACTGACTACAAAGCATGTCATGCTTGTCTATCCTTTGTCGCTGTGGTAAGTCATTTCATTGACTGTGCTGCATTTAAAACTAAACAAACACCTTCTGTCTTTATCCTGGCTCTACTTCAGCTTAAGTGCTACAACATATGTCCTCTGTTTCCCTAAACAACCTACATGAGCACAGCACTATGGGATGAGTAATTTAAGAAAATGAAAAACAAGAAGCAATTGGCACACATATACAGTCATGTTTGATTTGCTTTAAGCAGACATATCGGTACAATCTTTTCCACCCAATAAACATGTCTATAATAACACTAAAAAATAACCTTGCTCCTGTAGACACCATCTTTTCAAATACTGCAGCACAGGAGGCATAAAAATCCCGAAATGAACAAAAGCCTCAAAGCTGTCCTACAGTTGGTAGAAGCAGCTTCCTTTTCAGAGCATCTGCTGGGATTGTTGCTTAATAAAGATAAACCTACTTTCTTTAAGTGCTTACTAGACATAAAAATGAGTCTGTTAACTTAAAGAAAAGGTAATTATTCCAAGTGTTTTTCTAACGTTCCTTCTTTAACCTGCAGCACACAGACCACCAACATCACCGCTTAGTTAACTGCCTTTAAATTTACGTTTATCAAGAAGAGAATGAGACATTGTCACAAAATAGTCTTTATTCTTTCTTTCTCAGCATAAAGATACAGAAAAGTATAAGAGGTAGCCTACTTAATGCAGGAGCAAAAATATTTCCATTTTTGCAGTTAAGAAAATGAACTAGAGCAGTTGTAGGGGCTTAGACTTTCACTTGTGTGCCTGCACATGGAAACATAGAAACCCAAAATGCTTACTATCATTCAGTTGATAAGTTTTATGTCTATGTTCAGAATATGATACTCTTCATCCAATTAAATTTCAGCCAGACTTCTAAAAGTCAGATGAAAACACTCACTCAAGCACCTGGACTCAAGCACTTGGATAACTGAAAATCCAAAGAGCAATTCTCCCAGGATGACCAGGAGGCCACTGCCTCCTATTTTTCCTTTGGTTCTTCTCAAAATATAACTTTAAATATTCTAGATACCTCTCTGTCATTAAATAAGTTTCATGACGTAACAACTTAGATTTTCAGGTCTTCACTGACAGGAAGTCAATTGTACTATTTCATGACAACTTACATTTACACAAAAACAGGCTTTTCTCAAGCCTCTTCACTTCTTTCCTGGGTTTTCTACAGCTATCTATTAATCTAAAGACTCAAATCACAGTATTTTCACATTTTTTCTACATATCTAAATATCATCTCACAGATCTTTGAAACTGTCTTTTCTAAATCTTGTATTGTGAAGCTATGCATAGCCTTAGGGACAAGCCCAATAGTTTCTTCTTCAATCATTTTGATTAGTTGTGCGTTACAAGAAGTATTTCTGAAGTAGACTGCAGGCTCGCTCATAAGGAGTTGGTTTGCAAAGAGAAAACTACCCACGCAAAGCAGTACAACCAGTCACAAAAGATCACAGCAGCTAATGAGCTGCACCTGCAATTTGTGATATGTTGCCTCAAACCCCACTTAGATTTTACAATATTTTAAACAGGGGCTTGAACTTGGGACTTTCAGTATAAGCTTGCTTAAAACAAAACAAAAAAATGAACTGAGCACACTTCCCTGAAGGAAGTAACTTGTAATCCTCATTAACCCCATTATGTGCAGTATCATTTCATCACCCGAACACTCCCTGCAGCTGCAGCAGTCTGGCAAGCACAAATCACAAGAAAAGCTCATTTACATACGGCTTCTGGCCTTGTTCACTAGAAAAATTTGCTAAGACAAATTACAGTGTCAAAAGAAAGCTCATTAAATTTTTATATCAAATTGCTATGTTACCCTTAGCTCCCTGGGCGTTCATCCCTCTTTCTGTCGTTAGTTTTCAGTCCTTAAGGCTCAAATATTTTCAAGGGCAGAAGTGGACCAATTATAAAAAAGGAAGTTATTTGCTTACTAGTATAAAACGAAGCATACAACCATCACTAATTCACATTTACCAAAATTATAGCTCAATTACCATGTCACACTAGACTGCTGAATAGCATGGTATTTCCACATGCATTTAATTTAGTACCAGTATTTGTGCTGAGGCAACAACAGCAATTAAATGTACTGAAATGGGGATTAAGCACATTTTCCACCATTTGTCTGTTCATTATAGTGATGTTCTTTTTCCTTAAAAAAGGAACACCTAGCCCATTTCTCCAGTGGTGATGTTAATGTTTCAGAAGATTTAAAAATCCTTTGACATCTAGAAAGGTTAAAAAGAGTTTTAAGCTTCACCTTAAGCTACAGTTAAGTTGGGTGTTTTCAAGGAAAAGTCATTTCAAGAACTGAAGGACATGAAAGTATATTCCCCACACATCAACTGTTTAAAAGATAGATAAACAATTAAGAAAGCTTCGTTTGCTTAAAAATAAGAACAGTAGACTGAATAGTGTTTATTTGCCACCAAAAATCCAGCTTGACTTTTTAAAAATCTGTTCTCTACTTTTTATTGTGTTTGACGTATTTATTTCATTTTTTTTAAATATTTGCAAATACTTCTAAACTGTGCACATAGCCAATATTTCACTACATATTTTAAACACTACTTTAGATCTTGCTTGTTCACAAGGACTAATATGTTAAGTTTGTGATTTTATTCACCACCACTTCAGAACTTTTTCGTTTGCTTTCAGGCCTGACACAAAGTGTAATTGATGGAATGCAGTCATTCCTTCCAGCCCAAGCCTGCACTGCTATGGACAGGTAGGATCCCAATCAAAGCAACTGCTTCCGAAACTTCACAGCAACTGCTTCCAAAACTTCACAGCAAGTAGAATTTATCTCTTGCAAGTGTCATAGGCAGCATATGCCAAACTTTGCAATTCCCTTTTTTTTTTTTTTTAAGAAAAAAAAAAAGCAATTAAAAAAATATAAAAATTTAAAGAGTGAGCTTTCCAGGTTTCTTAGTAGTTCTGCTGAATCAGGATTACACTTCAAATCTGATATCTACTGCTGATCTGCACTTTATCGGCTACCAATAGTTAAACAGCCTGGCCTATGTTTAAACTACTAATTGTCATCATCCAGTGAGTAGTCTCAATCTAGTAAGCCCTAGTACAAAAATAATTCATTAAAATTAAAAAGGAACAACTACCATCTTCACTGACATTATCTGTTCCTGAGCAGAAACCCATTTCTGCAAGAACAGTTCAAAACCTCAAGTTGTAACACTCTCAGGGAATCATTTTTCTTACAGAATTTACAGATTTGTCATTTAAGAGGCCTAATAATACTATGAGGTTCCTGCTTCTAATGTGTTTTTTTTTTTCACTGCAGGTGCCATGTTTGGATATAATCAGGAGAACTGCCACTATTTGCTTTATGTAACAACAGTGGAAAAGCGTAACTTTCACTTTGCAAAATGCCAGCTTGGGACTCATGATAGTTCAGGGGACGGGTGGTAGGAGGGAAGGAGAATGGATGCAAACCAGAGGATACAACGTTCCTCCTACAGGTGCAGGTAGAAATAGAAGGAACCGATTTTCTTTATGATACAGAAAACACAAACCCCTGGAACTTCAGGTCAACTGGCTGCATAAGAAAAGAAGCAATTGCTTAAAGGGAACTACTATTCCTAACTTCCAAAACACTTAAAAAAGATGATGCTTGAGTTTACTAAGCATCAGACTTCTGATCACACTTTAAAATCAATGTCAGGTTTGCCATTTTGTAGAAACAGGATGTAGTTGAAGTTTTTCTAAATCTTATACATGACTTCTAGCTCAAGCATAATAGATTTCAATAACTCCTGAGGGAACTTGCAGCCTATTGATGTCAATAAACTAATATCACTCATGCAAGTTTCCAGAAACACTCAAGAAGTCCTTACTATCCTTATGGCCATTTGCTGAGTGGCTCGGCATCCCACAGCTGCCCCAGGTCCCACAGACAGACCCACTCCACAGTCCTATTTTCTGCATATGCACTAATTTATAAACAGCAAAGCACGTTTGGGCTATTCTTTCACTGACTTACAGCAAAGTATTTAATTAAATATTGGCCTTCCTGCTCAGAACTAGGTCAAGGGCAGAGTAAATTCTAGCTATAATTCCACAGCTTTTAATGCTGGAAATAGTTTGAAACTGAAAATAATTTTAAATTCGTGCAAACCAAGACAATGCAGATGAACAAAAATAACAACAGATCTTGTTTAAATGCCCAAAGCAATCTTCTGAATTTCCAAACATCAGCTACAGAATTGCATTTAGGCTAGCTGAGTGAAGCAGCTCCTCTCTCCAGAACCTGTCAGTCTCCTAAATTAATTACAGCCAGTTCAATGATCTGTAACCAGGGTACTTTCTACAATCATTGACAATTGATTTCCATCTAATTCCCAATGGGCCAAGTTCTGGCCTTACGTACAACCCAATATTCTTTCATCACCCATGTGTTCCATGACGGCTGAATTCACAAAAAGGATTTCTAATCAGAAATCCGTCGCACTGATTCCTCAGCTTTCAACAAGCTAATTATAGTATCTGTGAACAAATCACACTTAGAGGGGATTTTCTGATGTGTTGTTTTGGGGAAGTTATTTTGTTGGTTTGGTTTATGAATGCTCCCTTCCAAATTTATAACATTAATGAGGCAAAATTATCAGACACATGGTATGTCACTTGAATAATGAATATTGAGTCCATATGCACAAGTCTCATTTGCTTTAGTGACAGTTCTACCTATTGGATATGCCACAGAAAACTAAAGATCAGAAAAAATAAAACTTCAGTAGAATAATGGCTTCTATTGCTAAAATTTGACACAAACAAATAATTCTTCATCATTATCCCATTTGAGACTGGGATTACACTGGTGCAACAGGCTACTGAATCGAGATTTTGTTCTCTCCTGCATTGCACAGCCTGCTAATGCCTTTTTAAACATGCTCTTTTCAAACAATCATGCTGATTTAGTGAATTGTGTGCTCTGCCATCCCAAAATGAACTGAGGTAGGAGGGGAGGAAAAAACAAAACAAAAAAACCCACCACATACACACAGTACCTATGTCAAGCATATGTCCCAATGCTGACAGAAGCAATACATAGTCTGAGAACCTGAAAAAGATAAGTACTCACTAGATAGACAAACACAGGACTGAACAAAGTTCAAATAAATAATACGGAGTTTCCCTTGTATTAATAGCAGTTATAACAAGCATATTCATGTGTACTTTTTGAGTTTAATTTATGAAAGCAGCGTGCACAGAATAAGGTTAAAAGTGCTAAGCTTTTGACTTAAGATTGAAGTGCCAAATTATTTTGGGGAAAGCTAGATCAAGTTTAAGCTGTGAGGTACCATGTTGAAATAAAACATGCCTCAAAGTACCAGGCATCTTTGTTGCTGTGCTCAAATCAAAACCAATTGTCATTCTTTCTGATAAAACATGTATCAGTCTTCTTTCAAATGGCTGACATGTTTCCAAAAACCTTTTAGCCCACACCAATGATTAGGCATAACCATTTAATCCTCAAAATGTTTAACCTGCTACAGAATCAGATGTATTTATAGAACGTGAGAGGCATCTGAGTTATATCTATCACTTGTAGCTTTGAAAGTTGGAGTTTTACAGATGAAGACACTATGAATATTCCCTGGAACATTAATGTATCAATGTCAGCACTGCCCAAACAGGAGCTAGTCTCATTAGATTATCGAGAACTTTTCAAGAACACTTTAATACAGTATTAAGGCTGGCAGTCCTTTGATTAAGATTAAAATGAGCTATTTTATTACTGGAACCTCATGAAATACTGAATCTGAAAACCTTCACTGTTTGTAGTATAGCCAACCTTTCAAGTATAGTATATTTGTGCATTACCTCTTAAATTGATCGGATGCTGCAAGGTTGTACCTGTGCAGGAGTGTGCCCACTTTAGAATTTCAACCCTTTTTGTCTGAGCTGCGTGTTAGGATTCACAGCACATTGACAGTTTGTCATAGACAGTACCCTTGATACCATTTGACTTCAAAGCTGCTTGCTACAAATCCTCTGCAATCAGGTTGTGCTTGTTATTAATACTTTAACCTGACCTCAGGTAGGAAATCTAGTGCAGTCTGATTTTGCCAAACAGACTGAACAGTAATCAGCAACCATATCTGATGGATTATGTTCTTTGTACACTATTTACGGTGAGCAAGGAACACAAAAAGATGTATATGTACCTGCCTGTGTGTTACTGTGCATGCAGGCACTGGAGTTCAGTCCATTTGTACTCACACCATCATGTTCTTCGCATCAGGATCAGTTGAAAAGAAATAGCATTTTGGGAAAAGAGACATACTGCCCCTCTAATGACATGAAATATTCACAGCTTTTATAGCTTAAACATAAAAGACGCTACAATTTGCACATACTATGCAATAAATAGCAATTCTGAGCACTGTTATACACATTGTTTTCTTTTGCATATTGAACTGAAAGGCCAGGGGCTTCTTGGGTCTTAGGAAAAATGAATAACAATTTCTGTTCTCCTTCTTGAAAATGTCACTCATCACTTCACTGCTACTCATCCCTTCAATTTATGCTGCTATTACACTCAATTCTGAGACCCCTGTAACCAGAAGCCGGTATTGGCTACTAATTTAAGCGCATTTTCCTTTCATGGAATTTATTTTGACAGCTGTTCTTCCTTTTTTTTTAAATGTACAGCCAAAGGCAATCTTCCATGTATACACTCCAGTCTCCTGGGCCCACAGCATCTAGAAAACTCCTTTTCCTTGTACACAAAGCAGCACATCACTGAGGTTCTGACAGTTCAAAAAAACCTCATCTGCTCCGGCAAATAGCACAAATGTAGCACACACACCCCACCCCACCCCCTAAAATGATAATTCAAAAAGTTTTTTTAAAAAAAATAAAAACTTAAAAAAAAAAAACACAACACAAACCTTGTCAGTAGAAGATAAATGAAGTTTCATGGCACGGACTTATCAAACAATGCCAATCTGAAAATATCACAGCACAATGAACTGAAATCTTGACAGGGGTAACAAAAAAATGCCCAAGATTCACTTTGAACAAACACACCTTAGATTACTTGGATTGCTTCCTCAAAATCCAGGAAATAGTGGTGATGAGTGAAAACAGGGAGGCAGCTGAACAGCCACAGGGGTTTATAAAGCAGTAACTTCAGGTGAACAGACCTTATCAGTTGTGGCTTACTCTGAATCACTATTACTTGTTAATGTTACCAAATTATTTTTCAAGAGGAAATCTTGCCAGAGACTATTAATTCGTAGCTACATAATATATAAATAAAGGTAGCTGAGTTAGAAGATTAGCTGTGCCCATCCTCTAACCAGAACTCTTAGCTGAATAACCGGATAGGGAAAGAAAAAAAGAATCAATGAAATAGCACAAAGCAAACAAACGATTAGTTACTAAACAAAGCATGAGATTATGCAGTGCAGGACTAGCTTGAGTATCAAATACCAAACTGAGGCTGAGGAATTTCACTGCACAGACCTGACAGTGTCGTGTATTACCCTGACTGCATTTAGTGAATAAATAACTAGATTTAATCCTTCACAGAACAGACTGGAATGGGTCAGTCACATTAGTGTGGTGCAGGAAATAATTATTGATAATCAGCATATCCACATCCTGAGATTAATGCAAGTAAACATGTCTCACTCTTCCAGAGATTCTTTGAAAACGCCTTTTCTGAAGAAGTTTTACTTACCGGATAATAACTCCCATCACTGACACTCAAACATCTATTAGTTTGGGTCTGTTTTTTTTTTTTTAAACAAACACAATCATTTTAATCTGCTGTCTATTGATTTTGCTCTACCACTTAAGCATGGGTCTGTGTGTTTAGCTGCATTAAAATGTTCACTTATACTGATCTCTAGAGGCCACCAAGTCAGGAGGGAAAAAGAATTGCTCCTTTACTGTGTCATGTCCATTTATTTAACAACAGGCTTTTATGTGGTTCTTCCTACTATTTTATCTAACTCTAGTGGCTATTACAACATTTTGCAAGGAAAAAGGACACTAAAAACTAGGACCAGAAAGAAGATAACATCTTGGGAAAGAGGAAGAAAACTAATAATACTCATATGCATGTAAATAAGTCTTAAAAATACATACAGCTGCCAAATACTGTGTGCAGCCTGCTAATTGAACCAATAAGTACACACTGCATGGCAGAAAAGTAATAGACTTCCAGGCCTGACTGATGATAATTTAATCTAACTGCATGCATGTTTCAGACCATAGATCCTGCAGTTCATTCCTGCATATACCCTACTATTTGATCTCTACAGAACAAAGGCTCTGCACTTCCACAGTAGCACTGATTTCAACTTTATCCCACCTCAGTGAGTCAGGATGCAGATGCTTATTAGAAGTGAGCATGAGTAATTTAAGAATAAGTACTAAGTCTTTTGGAAGAGATTTTTCCCTCTGTGCTCCCACACAGAGTTTGAGCCAAAGGGGTGTGAAGGGGCGGGGGCAGAATTTCACAAAACATCAAATAGGAGGAAAAAGAAGAGAATCAGAGTTAAAACCACACGATTCAAGACCTCCTGATTTTTTGCTATAACCTAGTAAATTATTTACATTTTTATAATTATGTGTTTTCTTTACCAAAATGCAAGCTTCTTACTAAAACAAGAAGGCAGAACAAGTACATTCTTATTCAAAATAATAATATTTAAATGAGAAGAAAAACATTTCTGAAGATTTAGATTTTGACATTCAACATTTCTCTATACTGATTATCAAGTTTAATGCTGACATCTACTGAATTTCACTAGTCAGGTGATTTCTTCCAGTATAACTGATTTTTCTGATCAGGATGTATAGTCCTGCATATCTTTTCAGTAAATACTGTCAAGTACCAAACACACTATAAATAACTTCACAGAACACCTTTTAAAAATATTGAGACTCAAAGTGATACAATGTTGAAGTCTGGGATTTTTTTAACCCAATATGCAACATTTCAATGTATAGAAACAGAAGAATAGTCAACTACACAAGACGAAAAAATAAAGTTATATTACACATTATATCAGTTACTTTTAATAGTGTTTTAACTTGAACCTATTGTTTTCTAAAGTACTCACTAAACTGGAAACATAACCTCACAAAACAAGCAATTCCCAAGTACAACTACTTGACATACAAAACAATTTAGCGCTACTATAGCAACATACTTACATTTCTAGACCTCTATGTTTATTTTTACTGCGAATCTTAAGACTGCGTGTTTCACACAAGTTTAGGGTGGTGGAGTAACAACACTCACAAAAGCCAAGAGAGAGATTCAGTCCTGAAAGCAGCGTTTGGCGGGGGAAAAATCCCACTTGCAACATGTCAGCAATGTGTTCAGTATACACATGTAGGAACCACAGTATGTGAGACAATTCAATCTCTTTCTGGTTTAAGTGCAGACAAAACAGCCACAATAATCAACACGCTGATTACAGTGCATACCCATGCTTGCAGTATGAGTGCATTTGAGCAGAAGCTCTGGTGCAGTTGGACAAACAATAATGTGTAGGTTATCATCTCACTTAAGAGCAAACGCAGCTGTCTTTAGAAGGAAATTGCTCAAAGCTAGTCATGTTTGTTTATGTTTTGTCCTTACTTAGATGCAAGTTCTATAAGCTGTTAAAGAGGAAGTTTTATACCACAGTGCCTTCTAGTGGTTAAAGAGCTACAAACCTCAGCTTGACAGAAATCCTAACATTTACCAAACAATTATTCAGCAAATAAATCAACACCAAAGTATATATATAGATGGCTTACTGGAAATATTTGTTGCATGTCAGAACCACAGTTTTCCACAGTTATGCTGTTTATAAAAATATAAACAATTTAGGAACGAAAAGATATTACCTCCCAAATAAGTAAGAGGGGAAACAACAGATAATAAATACACTGTTCAGCACTGGGAATAGGCTTGACCACGATTGCAGGTTTATGCCAGGTGGTAGAAATTAGAATTGTTCAATGAAATTAACTCATTATATTGCTATTAGCAGTATTTATCAGAATTATTTTAGCCATACCAAGCACAGATCAAAAGCTTATGCAATACTGGAAAACCAACCAAACAAACAAAAACACAACACACACTGAAGTTTATACTTGGATCTGATTAACAGCTTTCAGCCAGCTACTGTCACCACAGTAGCTCAGCACCTAATAAACCAACACGGCATTAAGCCTAATCACCTAATTTTGTTTTTTAGATCAGAAATAAAACCTCACTGATGGGTTACGCATATAATAATAGCCCATTCATGTTATCTAAATATCCACCTAAACTCCCACTTGTTTAGGTCTTTCCTAGAAAAAGTAAGCATGAAGTAGTGAATAGATACTCTTGGCTCCTATTCAGAAATCCAGTGTAGGGGAGCTGATAATTGGAAAGGAAATAAACATAGACCACCGCCTGATGCTACAGTTTGTAACCAAGTCCAGGTGGTAATACCTTGATCAGACTACAGAGACTGAGAACCACTCCAGTACAGAAAAAAGGCCCAAAAAGTACTTTTGTAACAACTTCCTCAGGCATATCAAGCATTATTAACCTCATTACCAGTCCTGAGGAGGTCACAAAAGTAAATATTACTAACTCCACAGTCACAACTGGAAATTCCCTGAGATATAAAACTGCCTGAAAATGTGGAAAAGAAATGGTCAGATTGTTCAGGGATTATTGCATTTTTATCAGCCTACCAACCTGATTTGCAAAGTGTTTTGCAGAGACTTTGCATTAAGTTATATGTAAACTGCAGGTGTAGATCCCTGCCTGCTGTGTTCAACATGCCTTCACTAATGGCAGCAGGCTTTGGATCAACCCTCTAGCTTGAAGTGTTATAGGAAGAAATTGAAACTACTGGTGAGGGAAAGGATGAGGGAGGGAAGGGACTGTCTGTTCAAAGAGATTTGTGCATCCTCACCCAAGCTCTGGGCTAGCACACCGGCACTACACTGCATTGAAGTCACTTCTTCAAATATCTGCTTCTTTTTCAGAAACACAACAGACTAGTGACAAGAAACTACTGGGAAATGGTGTCATATGCATACAAAAACAAAAGAGGTTGTGCATCAAACTGACACTAAAATTATTTTAATGTTTCATGTGCACTTCAGAACAGATGCTTAATGATTACAGAAATCTAGGGAGAGGGCTTAGTTCAAATTCAAGTTACATTATTAAAAGTCAAGAAAGACTCAAAGCCAATTCCAAATTAATTTCTATAGACAACTGATTAACAATCCATACTTTCCAAAATTACTTCTGTGACTAGCAACCAAGTTCTCACGCACACAGCACTGATAATTACCTTATTTAAGTCAAAAATAAATGCTGCTGCTCCCATAAACCCCAAAGATTCTTCCATTAGGAGAGCTTTATACCAGAGAGTGCATTTCTCTCACATAATTCTGCAATTAACTTATTTACATGTGTTGAGAAGCATGACAAAAGTAATTCAGAGAATTGTGCATGTAGAAAAAAGCTGATAATTATAAACTTCAACCGAAGTATTAGTCCTACTGGAGTGCCCGGGGGTGATCTGCAAGCAAACCACCTAAAGGGTAGAAAATGAGGGGTCTTCTCTTTTTTACCTCGGGGCCACCTCAGCCCCCCGCACCGTGAGGACACCCCAGGCGGGACCAGCACAGCGAGGTGCCGCCAGGTGCCTTCAGGCGCCGCGGTTCCCCGCGCCTCACGAGCATCCCCAGGCGCGTACCTCGGGCATCCCAGCACCCGAGCCCACCCGGCCCGGAACCTTCTGCAACCTGCGAGCGACCGCCGTAACGGAACAGCCCTACCCGGGCACCCCCTGCTGAGCTTAAAGGCGCGGGGGCAGCTGCAGCGTTCGCTCCCCCCGCTGCGCCGCCCCACGTTGCTGATGAAACCGCACGGGGCGCGTCCCCGTTTGTGATGCGGCGGCTGCGCTGGCTGGGTTTACCCCCCGTTGTGATGCTGGCGTTCAGATCTGTGCTGTCAGCAGGACTCGGTGCCTGATGAACCGCAGACAGTGAGGATTTTCCTCCAGCTCTCCATGTGTGCAAACCTGTGCTCGTAGCCTTAAAGTCTGTGTCATCTCACCCATAAAGCTGAAATAAATCCCTTGTGTGCTTTGCGGCACAACATTCAAACAGCACAACGCAGCCTTTGTACAGGCTTCCTCTGTAAGGACTCGGTGCCTCTGTCACCTGTATAGTCACAGAAGAATAATTCTGTTTACACCAATGACACCAAATCATATATGCAAAATTAAACACTATGGAAAGTGGAATCTTATGTAAACAACAGACTTAACATATTGTTAATTTCACTGAAACTCAATGAGGTCACATAAACTAGCTACCTGCACACATAGTTTCTCAATAGCTGCCAGGCAACTAAATTTCTCTAAACAAAGTTGAGTCTAGCTCAATATACCTGTATTGAAAATATAAGACAGGTCAGGTCTTCAGCTGTCTTCTACTTTGGCAACAGCTGTGTGGATGGGCCTGGACTTCTGCAACGTCTTCTTGCTGGTGCTGAACTGGTTTGTTCCCCCTGTTCGTTCTCCACAACTAGTCCTCTATCCTTTAAAAGCATTTCCTAGCAAATTTATAAATGCAAGAGGACTTCAGTGCATAAATGTTCCTGCATCCCTTCCTGACATGTGTAGTTCTGTCTATATGACAACACTTTAAAATTTTAGGTTACTTTGATTAGTATACAAAGCCAGGGAAAATTTCTAATGTATTTCCAGGAAGTTTTCTGTTAGACTCAGAACTTTGTCTTCTATAACCTTTCTGCCCTCTTGTGAGCTCCTACTTTTTAATCTAGACATGATTGTAGCGGATCCATTCCATTGGCTATTGTGTAGAAATGCTAATTCCTTAATAATATATGCTGTATGTGGATCATCAGGAGACATTTTTGCCCCCTTTCCTAGATATAGTCTTTTTCATTGTTGATGCATTTCATGTGAATAAAGACACCTTTTTACTGATATCAAGTCTTGAGGGTGGGAGTTGTTAATTTTAATAGATATGTTGACAGCATATTCTTGAGATTTGCTTCTATTTGACACCTTGTTTTTATATTCCATACTTACAACATGTAAGTGTTACTGTAAAATGTGCAAGAACAAAGCAGTATTGTGACAGATTGTGCTCTGGCACAATATCCAATTATTCTTAGTGTATGTTTATTTTGAAAAGGTACTTCACAAACCACTAAGTATAATTCATGACAAGGCACCTTCAAAAATATTTTGTGACATTAGGCCAAGTTTGCTACCAATGAATTTCTGGCACTTGATGGATTTAAAATAAAAGTTAATTTAGCCCAATGTGCTTTGTTGATTTGGGATATTCATAGATTATTTGGCTCCATTATGTCCTTTTGTCAGTGCAGAAGTTTTTTGTAACACAGCCTCTTCCAACAGCCTTTCAGAATGGCTGCGTACCGCTTCCAAATGCTTGCCCTAGTTAAATTTGGATAGAGGCCACAGACAACCAGACAAGCCAGGGATCCAAATAAAGTTGCCTAATCTTTTACTGCCAGTTTTTCTCCTGGTTCTATGGGAAAAGCCCAGAAGCATGTGAGTCGAATGAGCACCTGATCCAAACCAAGCCTGAGTTAGTGCTGTGATATGTTGGACAACTTGCCCACATGGAGATGGTCAAGGCTGAGAAGTTTACAGTGGAGTTTCTGCCAGCTGTAATTTCTTCCACTGAAAACTGGAAATTGCCCTCCAATACAATAGATATTTTTTCCTCTCTTTGTTTTTCCAGTACCAGTGGAGAGAAGGATCTTTCTCCAGTCCCTCTCCACCCCAGGAGACTGATCCAACCCCCCAGTGCCATGGAAGGACACTCAGATCATTAATGATGACGTTAACAAGACTGGATCCAGTATCGACCCCTGGGGCACACCACTGGTTACTGGGCCCCCACTAGACCTTATGCCACTGATCACCACTCTCTGGGCCCAGCCTTTTAGCCCATTTTCAAACCACCTCACTGTATGCTTATCCAGCCCATACATCAACAGCTTGTCTAGGAGGAAGATGTTATTGGAGACAGTGCCAAAGGCCTTACTGAAGTCCAGATAGACAATATTCATTGCTCTTCCTTCAGTCATTTCATCATAGAAGTATATCAAGATGGTCAAGCATGAGTTTGCCTTGGTGAACATGCAGCCTGGGGTCCTGGGCTCTCCTCCATGGGTACCCTGGTCCCCCTTTTCCAGCCATGCAACCCCTGATGGGGTTGGTGGCCAAGGTGTTCCCCTAGTCCTCCCTGCCTGCCAGATCTCTGCAGGCAGGCCAGGATGGACTCAGACCCATTTCCCTGCAGCATGTTGGAAAGAGCACAGCAGGTTCTTAATGTCTTTATTAGTTTGTTGGTTTTTTTCCAACACAGTAAATCCTCTCTACAGCAACAGGTTAGTTAAATCCAGTTTACATATTGCCGTCTCATGAGTGCTGCGGCCTTGATGCTGCCGTGACAAAACCATGTTGCACTCAGACAGGAAAATGTGTTAAATTCTGTTGTGACTGAGAAAAAGGGAAAACCAACAAAAATCAGAAGAACAAACCACCAGGGAAAACCAAACCAACCAACAAAACCAAGGTGAGGAACTGAAGGCAAGCACGGCCAGACCACCTCCAGGGGAACCACACGGCACCGCTTGGATGAAAATGCAAGGGGGAATGAATCCAAAAAGGTCAGGGACCAGACAAACCCTTATATATATTATGTATAGGTATTTATATATATATCATCTGGAAGGACACGCTGAGAAAACAAGAGATCGCAGCAATATCTACAGTAAAAAGGAGCTACGTAGCTTTCAAAGTCACACCGAGAAGGAAGCACACGGCAGAACAAAGTGGGGGACAAATGGGGACACTGGTGTTTGGGGGTGGCCGTTCAATATGGGAGGGGCTGGGTGGGGTGCAGGTCTCAGGGCCAAAAGCCCTTGTACACCCACTGGGAGCCCCAGCGCCCCTCACTGGGGTGCAGTGATGGGGATCTGGCAGATGAGTGTTTTTGAGGGGCTCGGTAGGACCTGCTCCCAGTGGGCTGGTTCTGCTCACCCAGATGGTGGCACCTCATGGGTCCTCTACAGCTCCTGGCTTTGGTCCCCCGTGGACCACTCACAAAGACCTGAGCACCCATGACCAGAGCCGGGTTCTCCATTACGCTGGGTGCAGGAGGAGCTGGGCTCTGCTGCCCAGGGGACAGCCTGGGGATGGCAGCAGAGGCTGGGTGGCTGACAGTGGGTTACATGATGACACAGCTCTCCATGCCAAGCACAAGAGGCTGGATCCACCCAGAACCAGTGGCCGGATGGAAGCCCGCAGCTTGTGGGGAGCCAAGCCCTTGAGAGATGCCCCTCTCAGTGTGCAGGTGAGATGCTGGGAGTGGGGGTTGTGAATTTGGGGGGCCATTGTCAGTCTGGCCAGCTCTGTGGGCAAAGCCAAACACTGGGGTGCTCCCCACGTTCCATGGGTCACCTTGCAGTGATACACCCTGCAGGGCAGAGGGTGCTGAGGGCTCCCCAACAATGGAGGGTGGGGGGAGTCAGGGCAAGTGTCTCATCTTATTGCTAATGGCTCCACTGTGGTGACACCCAGAGGCTGTGGTGAAACTAGAGGGGGGATTTGCCATGCCACATCCCCAAACCTGGTGGCCTCTGAGCCCTGATGTCCCCAGCCCAAGAGCTGGGAGTGGAACTGCAAGTGTGGCAGAGACTGAGCAAGGCAGGGCACACAGCCCCCCTGCATCCCGGTGTGCTTTTGGTGGCATGTGGTGATTGTCCTTCTTGCAACAAGGGACCAAGGAAGTGCCACCATGGGTGAGGGCACAGGCAGAGGTGGGGGACCCTCATGCCACCCCGCTCCTGCCCTGATGGCTTCTGGAGCAGGGCTTAGCCATCTCCCACTGACCCAGGGCAGCCCTCAGGGTATGTGACCAGGGCAAGGGGACAGTTTAGGGTGTCACAATTCTCAGCCAGCTCTGGGGCAGCAGGTCCTGGGTGTGCTGGGGGATCCTGTGCTACCTCTCCCCAGGGAGAGCCAGTGGGGAGAAATGGAAGCTGCATCCCCAGGAAGGGCCCAGTGACCTCCCAGTGAGCACCGCTCCCTGTCCCTGTTTCCCTCCTGGCTTGGCCAGCCATCAGTTGACCTTGGGAGACCAACCTACCTCCTGTGTCCTCTTCACATCCTGCTGTCCTGCCCACAGCCTGCTGTCCTGCCCCATCCCATCATCCTGTCCCCATCTCACCACCCTGCCCCATCCCCCTGCCACCCACCCTCCCAAGCCAGGGCCAGGCTGATGCTGGGGAAGGTGAGGACCGATGCAGAACCATGAGGGACTGCTGGGCGAAGCCAGGAGCCAGAGTCAGGAGCCAGTGAAGCGAAGGCCTTTTCCTTCTCCGGTACCAGACAAGGGGATGAGGCCAATGGCAAAGAAGACAAATCAACCCCAAAGGAGCGAGGGCCCTGGTAGAGGACGTCCACAGGGCGGGTGGGTGCTGGCGGGATGTTGACAGATGGGAGATGGCTCTGGAGGAGACGTCAGCAGCAGGTGTGGACCTCAGCACGATACCTCCATGGTGTGGTTGATCTGCCCCATGGCCTCGGTGCTCTCCGAGTGGGTGCAGGCACGTGGGCGGGCGCCATCCACTGAGCTGGCGCTGGTGAGGGAGGCTGTGCGGGAGCGTGCCAGGCGGGTCATGCTGGCGGACGGCACTGCACGGGCACAGAGAGATGGCCAGGGTGCTCAGTTCCCTCCGAAAGCCAGCAGAATCTGAGCTGACATTGCCTCATGCAAGCAAAGCTGCTAGTTCTGCTCCCTGACGTGAATGACCCCAGGGACAAGCTTGCAGCATGCGGTGCTGTGACAACATGAGCAGCTCCGGTCTGGCAAGGGACAGCGGGGCAGGCACGGGACACCCTGGGACAGGCTGCAAACCAGGCATATCTCCCAGGTCTGCGACCACTGGGCCTGAGGCAGTGGGGACCCCCGGCTGCCACGTTCCAGGGAAGGCATGAGCAGGGATGGGAGGGCTCCTGGCTCCCCAGGGTGTGCAGGGAAGGTGACACCCTCCCCCAGCCAGGATGTGCAGTGGGCACAGCTGCTGGCCAGCTGGAGGAGGACACAGTGGACACACTGCTGAGACTGTGCCCGCATGAGTGGGGGACTTCTCTGAATACCATTTCTCAGCCCCCGGCCCTGGCTCAGGGTGCCATTTCAGGCAAAGCAGAGCGAGGCAGAGGGCACCTGGCTGGGAAGGGCCAGCCCTGCACCCAGGCTGCTCCCAAAGGTGCCTGGGCAGCTCGAGGGCACAGGCCAGGCGGGCACCATGCAGCAGCTGGCATAGGCCGAGCAGCACTGAGCGGTACCTGTGCCTCCACTCAGCCTCCGGTCCTTCAGGTGGGCGACTGGCAGGAGTGGAGCAGGAGAAGGGCAGGGAGGGCAGAGAGAGAGCGTCAGCCGTGCTGGCCGCTCCGCAGGGCCAGGAGTGCCCACCCAGCCCCATGTGTGCATGCACACGGACCTGCACGTGTGTACACAGAACTGCACACAGACCTGTACACAGACACTCATGTCTGTGCACATGGATGTGCAAACACACACACATGTGTACGTGGACCTTCATGCATGTGCACACACAGGTATGCACATGGACCTGGACACACACGCACATGGACCTATACACACACACACACACAAACTTGTGCACATGGAGTCTGCACTCCTGTGTCCACACACACAGCCCCTACTTGTGCATGCCCACACACACAGGAGTGTGCACGCATGCACAGCGACCCTGTCCACCCACATACGTACACACAGAGCCTATACACCCCGTGCCCCTACCAACACACAGGCAGATATCTTGTAAACCTGCACACATAACGCCACAGAGGCACGTGCAGCTCTCCATCAGGAGATGGTGATACCAGGCTCCTCTACCGCAGCAGGTTCAGCACGCACACACACACACAGGCACACGCCAGCCCCGTGCCCAGCCCTGGCACTCACTGTAGCCCATGCCTTGCAGGAAATATTTGAAGGCTTCGGTCAACTTGCCAGGCTGCAGGGAGAGAGCAAGAGGAGTTGAGGCAGCACCAGGGCTGAGACCCCACTCAGCCCCCAGCTGCCTCTGGCACAAGACCCCTATGCCCACCTCAGCCCATCCCCTGCTGGGCACAGACAGCACCAGTGCATGTCTCAGGACCCAGTATACCCAGTTAACTGGGAAAATCATGAGGGCTCACCTGTGTGACCTGGGGCAGCCCACCAGAGTCAGCCATCTGCAGAGAGAAGGTTCTGCTTAGTCTTAGAGGGTGCCTTTGCAGCCCACCCTGTCCCCTAGTACCCGTTGGCAGATACCACTGTTCGGACCCCCATGCTCTCCCCATCTGCCCCCAACTTTATAGCCAGAATGGACCTGGAAGGGGGAGATGGGGACACCCTGCAGCCCTGGGGCAAAGGGAAATGGGGTACTTCATGGGCAGCAGGGACCACCTGCCTGCTCCCTGACACCCACCTACCTTCAGGAATGTGGTGTTGGTGGGATCCAGCTTGGAGTTACACTCCACCTGTGGGTGAGAGGGATGATATTAGCACCCTGGGGTGCACTGAGCCTGGCAGAAATTGCCCATGGGTACCACCACTAGCTCATGGCACCCCAGCTGGCACATCCAACCCCAGTTAGGTGGAGACAGAGTGCTAGGCAAGCCCTGAGCCCGCAGAACCACCATCCCTTTGCCATGGGACAAAGGGCACTTTCCTCCTGCCAGGCAGTGCCTGGGCAAGGGTGGGAGTTGGAAGAGGAGGAGAGTGGCTGCTGAGGAATCCTGTGTGTGACACACTAGTGTACAAGCACACAAGTGTGCTCATGTGCATATGCAGAGGTACATGTGCTGAAGAAGGGGGTGTGTGCACACAATTACACGTTACATACAAATGTGGCCACCTGCACAGTACCTGTGGCTGATTGTGCAAGTGTGGACAGCCATGTGGATATGTGCGAGCACAGGCACATGCTGGCAGCTGTCTGGGGGCATGTGGCCAAGCAGGGAGCATGCATGTTGTGAGCATGTCTGGGCATATGAGGAAGGGGAGGTTTCCAGATGTGGCAACTGTGTACAGATGCACGTACAGTCATGCCCACACAAGCAGGCAGGTTTGCCCCTGAGCATGCTCCCACATATGGGAGCTCACATGTGTCTGAGCAGTCAGTGAACATGAGCATGCCCACGCATGGGCACCATCTGCATGCCCCCCCGCAGGCACTACTCCATCACTCACCACCCCCTCTTCAGCAGGCGCATTGTCTCCGACCACCAGCATCACAGGGCAGCTGGAGGTGAGAGGAGGAAGGAGCACAGTCAGGGCTTGGTCTGGGTGGACTCCCCTGCCCTGGCACCCCCAATTCCATGCCAGTACGACTCTTACCGCAGTGTCTTGGCGTTGGGCACAGTCCCAGGCCGGTTGATATCCAGGTCCCTGCGGCTGATGAAGGAGAAAGAGAACCAATGTGAGCCCATGGGCAGGTGCTGTCACCAATGCCATAGTGCAAAAGCTGCAGTACCACCAGCTCCAGGAAGCAGCACCCACCCGCTGTCCTGGCACCCTATGGATGGAGAACCCCATGGCCACTTCTGCCATGACCTGAGCAGAGCTCATGCCGTGGGATGAAGCACCCATTGGAGCAGCAAGGCTCCCAGCCCCCCGTACGCATGGGACAGCATCTCTGCCCCTTTCCCCAGCCTTGTACCAGCATGCAGCGCAGGAGGGGACGAGGGGATGTGCCCCCATGGCCATGGGCTCTGGGACACACCAAGGCTCTGGCACAGGTACCACCACTCCTGCATCTCTGGCCAGCACTGGTAGCCAGTTTTGCATCACTGATGGCCTGTGCCAGAGGTTGATGGCAGCACCCAACAGTGGTAAGGGTTCCCACGGTGGCCTCAGGGCACCCCACCAGTGCTGCAGACCCTCACCCTGATGCAGACAGGGGGTCAGTCCACTGGCAGGGCCGGCCGGAGTGCTCACCTGTTGTACATGTTGAGGAAGAGCTGGAGGTTGAACTGGTTCACCACGCTGCCAATCTGCTGCCGGTAACTCTGCACAAGCTCCGTGTTGTTCACAAGTTCTTCCTGTGCCAGCAGGGGACAGAGATCAGGGCAAGCACTGCTGGGTGCTGTGGAGACACCTTGCTCCCCCAGGCCTGCCCGTGCCATGTTGGCCAGTGGGGCAGAGCAGGAGGGTGCTGGGCAATGCAGCTGGGCATGGTGGTGCTGCAGGCAGCACACCCAGGCAGGACACAGGCACAAGTCACACATTTGTCAAGGCTAAGCCCCAATCAGGCAGGAGGGATACAGGCAGGGCTTGACTAACCCCATCCCTGGGCACGGGGCAGGACCAGTGACACCGCGGCACCCAGCACCAGGGCTGGGCACAGCCCAGGTGACCCCGCTGGGATGCAGGGTGGTGGCAGGGGGCCAGCAGGATGCACAACCCTTACCTGGCTGAAGAGGTGGGACAAGACAGTGTCCGGCAGCGTGCTGGTGAGGCCAGAGAGCTGTGGAGGGAGCACAGGGCGTTATGGCGCTGCCACAGCTGGCTCCTGCCCCAGGGAGCCACCAGCCCAAGAGGGAGGGTCAGGGCCCTGCCCACCTTGGAAGCTGCCCAGTCAATCCAGCCTTTGCCATTGGGGTCGATGTTCATGAGGACCAGTCCTTCAACCAGGTCAGGGAAGATGAGCTGCAGTGAGAAAGAGGGGCGATGCTCAGCAGGAAGGAGAGATATGCCCAGAACAGCCCCCCACCAGCACCACTGCCCACTGCACAAGCATTGCATGGGGCTGACATGGCTGCAATGGGACACCTGTGGCAAGACTGCCCAGCCACCATGGCCACAGCACTGCCATTCCAGCCCCACCATCTCTCCAGGAGCCTTCACAGTGGGACAGCCTGCCTGGGGTGTCAGCTCCTGCTCTTCGCCATGCCCTGAGCTGACAGCAGGCACAGACAATGCAGGACCAGCCCATCCCAGCCCCAGGCTCACCGCAAACTTGGCCAGCACGTAGGCTCCTGCCCCAACGCCGATCCCAATCACATACTTGAACCTGAAAAGCGAAGGGGTGTGTATGGGGGAACGGTGGGCTCCAGCATGGGTTCCCTGGGGCACCCCTCCACCCGCAGCATGGAGCACAAGACAACATGCAGGGTGCCAGCTTATAGGGACAACTCCCCCAGCCCCAAACCCTTTCCTCCTGCCCATCTCCCTGCCCAGCACACTCAGCCAGCAGATGTCTAGGAGGGGCTGACTCACCCAAAATGCTGCACCACGCTGGGTAACATGGCAGCCAGCTGGTCCATGGATGGGTACTGGTACCTGCAGCACGCAGAGGCACAGGATGGTGGTTATGGGAACCATGCAGAGTGGGAAGGCTGGGACAGGGCAGCTGGGCTGCCCAAAGTGGGCAAGGAAATGCCACCCACCCACAAACCACTCCATTGTCCACCCTGAGACAGTCAGTTGCCACAGTTCAGAGAGGCTCGCAGGCAGGGCACGAATGCCCAGGCAGCCACAACCCAGTGGGCATGGAGGTGACATCCCCGTGGGCATAGCAAGCCCCCAAAGCTGGCACCTACCCCTGAGGGAACTGCGAGGCTCCTGCCTGCTGGCCCGGCGCATCCACGTGGCACACCACAAAGTGCTTTGTGATCTCCTGCATGTCTTCATAGTTGAAGAAAGTGTTGAAGCAAAGCTTGTCTGTCAAAGGGCAGGCAGGGATCAGAGACCAAATGCCCCAGCATTGGGGCCTGGTGGGCTGGAGGAGCATGGAGAGAGGCTACCTGCCCTCCCTCTGCCCTTCAACCAGGAGCTGACATGCCACCAAAGCCCTCCCATCCCCTTCCCTCCAGGTTCCTCATCCGCACAGCAGAGACCACAGCCACTGTTAGCAAGGGCTGCGTCCCTATTGGGAGGCATGGGGATGAACAGACACAGCCAGGGAGATGAGCAGTTTGGGGTGAGTTTAGTCTGCTTGGAAGGATGAGACTGGGGGATGCAAAGCCCAGAACAGCAGGACCACCCAGCGGGATTAGCAACCCGGTGTATTATCAACCCATTCCAAAATCCTCAGAATGGGGTCAAGCAAACATGGGATTCGAGAAATGGCTGCACATCTCCCTGCTTGGAAACCATCAAAGAGACAGCCCCAGCACTGCTGTGGAAAGGCCACCACTGTCACAGGGGGACATAATCATTGCTGGGACTTGGTGGGGTTCTGCCCCATGGTGCAGGTGCTGGGACATCCCTTTCAAAATGTGGGGGCCAGGCAGATTGTAAGATCCATCACAACCAACACGATGCATCCCTGAGCACGTGAGCGCTGCTGTGATGGCGAGGCAGCTCACGTAGCAGGGCGGTGACTCAGCCTCAGCCGCCAGTGGAGAGGGAGATGCTTCCCCCTGCTCACAGGATGCTGGGCATCCTGGCACAGCCAGGGCAGGGGTCCGAGGTGCAGGCCCAAGGCTGCAGGCTAACAGAGAGCACAGCATCCCCACACCCAGAGCCCTGGCGCATGGTCCCTCCTTCCCTGCTATTCCCTGTCTCCTGCAGCCCTCACTGTCCCCTGCCACCAGCCGGGTCCATGCTCTGAATACCAAAGTGCTGGTGGCAGCAGCAAGGACCAACCTGGCATCCCCCATGTCCCATCCCTGCCTGGCATGGGCATGTGGACAGCCAGCTCTGGGGTGGCCAAGCACTCCTGGCTGTGCCTGGCTTGGGCTTTCGGTTCAGCTGAGCATCCAAACCCTCCTGGTGTCTTCAGATGCCTGGGGAGACCCAACACAGCCTGGGGACCCTCCATGGGAGGAGGCAAAAGAGCTGAGCCAGAGGCTTTGGCCAATGTCCCAGTGCCCTGTGCAGCCCCAAGCTCACTCTGCCTGTCCCTGCACCCGATGGCCCGGAGACCAGCACTCACGGTTGAGGCCCACATCATGGTACGTCAGGATGGCCGGGCGATTCCCCTTGGGCGAGCCCCGGATGACCACGTGCAGCAGCCCGTAGGGAGTCTCAATGTCATGTTCCTGGGGTAAGAGGAGAGATGGGGTGATGCCTGACTGCCCAAGACATCCTCTCCTGCCCTGCCATCCCACACCTCACTGCTGCTTCCCATGGGAGCACAAGGGAAAGAGGAGCAGCCATCCTGGGAAAACCCCCAGATATGGGCATCCTGGAGGTGGCAGAAGGCATGTAAAATCACATACAAATGCTCCCAGCCTCCACCAACAGAAGGGAAGGGATAATAGGATTTAGGATTGGACAGGTGTGTGATCGGACGGGATCACGGGATGGGATGGGATGGGATGGGATGGGATGGGATGGGATGGGATGGGATGGGATGGTCCAAGAGGGCTTGGGAGAGGAGGATCATGGGACAGGAGAGCTGGACCACAGGATGGGACAGGAAATCTTTGAGGACCTGAGACTAAGACAATTTTGGCAGCAGGGTGCCACAGCATGGCCCGGCTGGCCTGAATTCACTGTGTCTGGGACACACAAGCAGAGGTCAGACATCAGACACCACCCTGGGAAATGCTGCAGGCTCATCTCAAAATGACAGCTACAGTAACTTTAAAATTCCTTGGTCTGAAACAACTGTGCCCCCATAGAGAGACCAGAACTGCCCTGTGCCTCAGTTTCCCTGGCTGACAGGGTTCCAGCCTCACCTTCACAGCCATCATCCTCAGCCAGCAAGGGAAACTGAGGCTGCAAGCCCAGATGCTGGCCAAGTCATCCCCCTGGGGACAAGTGGCCAGCAGTCCTTTCCAGAAGCTCATGCCTGCCAGCCAGCCCACTGGCAGTGACCTCGAAGCTGAGATCTGGTGGGTGCAGGAGCATCACGTGCAGAACAGCACCAGGCAGGGGAGGCTGGCAGGGTGCCCAACAGCACGGTCCTTGCTGCAGGTACTGGCAGCCCCGTGGATGTGCTGGTGGGAGGGAACCAGGTACATGGATGCTCCCGTGGGTTACACACCAGCAAGGACTCTGAAGGACACAGGCCTCGGGTGGGAGGAACCGCCTGAGGATGGGGTCTCCTCACTGCAGTGCCTCTCTCCTCACCAAGATCCACTGTCCCCAGGGGAACGCAGCACCCGAGGGCAGATCAAGGGCTCTGTGGACACAACGCTTGGCTCCCCAAGGGCACCCTGACCCCAGCCCTCATCTACAGCTGTCCCTCCACTCCCCAGAGCTGTATCAGGCAGCAGGCGAGGAGCAGGAACATCACCCCAAAAAAAACGGATGGGGAAACTGAGGCAGGGGAAGGGCCTGGCCCAAGGTCACAGAGCAGGAGGCTTCCATGTGGTGTGATCCTGGGCACAGGGCTGTCTCCTTGCAATCCTCATGCCCACAGTGCCCATCACAGCTCCAACAGCTCAGCCTGCAACACCAACCCAAAATTACATGCCCAAGGTGACAGCTCCTTCCTCAGCACTGCTACCTGTCCCCCACAACCCCCTGCCAGGCCAGGCACACCCCTGCCTGTCGTGCAGCCTCTGCAGCATTGCTGGGTACCATAGCCCTGCCCTTTGCCGCAGGGATGTTTGCTGGCGGGGAGAGGCTAGGGATGCAGGGGATGCAGGCAGCGAGCCGGGGGCACTGCCAACCCGTGACTCCAGCGAGGGGGGATGCAGGGGTTGCAGCACCCACAGGTGCCTGAGAGTCCAGCTCTGTCCAGGTCACCTGCTCGCCGCTGCAGTGCTCCCACCTCACTTGTCCCCCTCCACACCAGCCCGCTGCCAATCAAAGGATTGCTTCAAAACAGCAGGAGACCCTCTCCCTCTGCAGCTCCAGGGGTGAGGAAGGGGCTGCACACCCTGCCCATCAGCTGTAAGCCCCAGCGCAGCCCATAGCCACTGCAGCTGCGCTCACTCACCCTCGGCCTCAGCACAGCATCTCCGCTGGGCTCAGCGAGGACACGCTCAAGGACAATGCGTCCCCGAAACCTGCAGCATGTCAGGGATGCGGCAGTGGGGCTGGTGGAAGGTAGGGCTCCTCAGCAGCAAGTCCCCCCCACACCAACGCCTGCCTGGCCCACACCAAGCCCTGCTGGGTGCAAAGGTCCAGCCTGGGGAAGCAGGGGACGTACTGGGGCAAAACCGCCCAGAAAGGGAGGGCAGCGAGCACAGGAAACGTGGTACCTACCCCATCCCAGCACTCCGGCATGGTGAGGAACCGGGTGGACGAGGATGTGCGGGCAGGGCAGGCCGAGTACGGGGTCCCGGTGCCGGGCACAGTGGTGCAGCAGGCTGGGGTGAAGCGGAGCTCTGCGCTGGCTCAGCCCCTCGCCTTGATTTATAGCGGAGCCCCAGCCCTGCGCTAAGCCCTCCCTCTCCCTTCCCCCTCGACGCGACGCGCAGCCCCGGCAGGTTTGGCCTCCATTGCGGGCAAGCGCTGCGATGGAGCCAGCACTCAGCCATTGGCTGCCGCGGGAATTATTCATGCTCCAATTGGCCCCAAATACCCTTGTTTATGAAGAAAAAACGCCTGGCACCGTGTGGTACCTGCTCCATCTTCCCTCCTTCAGCAGAGCAAGACAGGCAGGGGTGCCTGGACAGGGTTGCACTCACACCCCTTGCAACACACACAGATCATCGCGGCAGAGCCCAGCAGTGCTCACCCACACCCGTCACACACAAACGCAGCTCTGGCCCCACACAAACATGCAAAGTCATGCTGGAGGCTGCAGCTGCCCAGCCCGAGGCCCTGAAGCAACGCACACGCAGCAGGAAGGGCACACACCCCTGTAAACAGACATGGGTACACACGTATGCACGTGGCCGTGCACACACATGCACGGAAACATGTACCAACACAGTTACATAGGGGCCAGGCAAAACCATGTCCCTCCACGTGTCTGTGCATGTAAACTTTGAAAAATAAATACAACGACCCACGCTGAAGCCCATGCACCCTACAAAATGCTTGTGTGTACCCCAACAGGGCTGGTCCCTGTGTGTCTGTGACAGTATGTGTTCTCATGCATGTATGTGCATGGTCACATGCATGTAAAGAGCATGCCTGCTGCATCCTTCTCCCGTGTGCTTAGCGTGTATGCCATGGCCACCACTCATGCCCACAGACGCGCAATGACCTGCACACACACAGAAC
The DNA here is from genome assembly GCF_964273445.1 of Streptopelia decaocto. Lineage (NCBI taxonomy): Eukaryota > Metazoa > Chordata > Aves > Columbiformes > Columbidae > Streptopelia > Streptopelia decaocto. The sequence goes on along the minus strand of NC_138666.1, from coordinate 13,172,941 downwards.
CTTGTGCACACATGCATGAAGTGGCACATGTGTGTACACACATGAACACTGCCTGGTCATTCCACCTGCTGCTGGCTGCTGGCACACAGGAGATGTGCAGGATTTAGCCCCAACCTGGACATCACTGGTGGCAGGTGAATAAGACAGGAGAAAAGACAACCCAGCAGCGCCAAGGGTTTGGATCCTGTCCCTGTGCTGACACATGCTGTGTGCACACACGTGTGTATTCCACATGCACATGCATGCAGGCAGATGGTTTCTGCCCTGATTCCAACAAGGCTTTGCAAGAGGACCAGTCTGTCTGCCTGCAGCTTGCACCCACAGATGGCCTCATGCAGCCATGGCCCCAGAATCCCCTGTCAGGCTCTGGGTGTCATTCCCCTGCACATTGCCTGCCCCTGCCCAGCCCAGCACCATTGCCCAGCTCACCACAACCAGCACCCAGGCCTCTCCAGCCGAAACTGGGCAATCATGGATGGAGAAAGAGCTCCGCAGACAAGCCAGTGCTGGACCAGGGCAGCACCCAGCAGGGACCCTCCAGCCTCCCTGCCTACCACAGGGATGCTCTGTGCCAGCTGGAGGCTGCCATCACCTCTGCATCATCCCCACCTCAGCAGCTCCCCATGGCTTGCTTCTACCGTGCCCTGGCATGCACATGGGCAGAAGGTGGTCCAGCTGCCATCACCAGCACATACACAAGCCTCCCCACATAGCAAAGCCCCGTGTCCTCAGCTTCACCCAGAGGGCTTGTTCCTGTGGAGTCTCTGATGTCTAATAACAGGGCTGAGGCTCTTTTACCTAGGGAGAGCCCTTTCCCTGACCTGGCCAAATAATCACCCAGAGCTAGTAGCCAGTGCCCAGCATGCTGACAAAAGTCCTTGCTCCCTGCCCAGCTGCACCCTGCCACCTATACAGGTGATGAAGACTAAGCAGGCCAGGCCCAAAAGCCTGAGCACCACTTTGGGTCTGCGAAAACAAGGACCTGGGCTCCCCTGCCCCTCTTCCAGAATGATCAAAATCCAGATTTATTTTTATCCTTGCAGGTGCTGCTGTTTCAGTGCCGGACCTGGCAGGGCTCAGCCAGCACCACCCAAGCCCAGCCCCTCCACAGTCTCAGACGCTGACAAAGCATCAACATACAACCTGACATCAGCCACTGGTGTCCCCTGGGAGAAGGATGCTTTGGGAGAAGGACCAGCAATGAGCTGGGATCCAGCAGCCCCACTACCCTCCCTCCCCATCTACCAGCACCCTGGTCTTTGCCAGAGAAGCCTGGTGCAGGATGAGCTCGGGTAGAGGTGCGAGAGCGATGAAGACCAACATGGGAGCCAGGCGCAAGCTGAGCCCCCCTGAGCCACATCACTGTGCTCCTCCAGAGAGACAGAACAGAGGTACAAAGCTGGCAGGTGCCAGCCAGGGGAGCAGAGGGGCCCTGCTCTCTGAGAGAGGTGGGTGGTACAGGGGGCAATGCCCCAGCCCTCCAAAAAAGAAAGAATCTTTCAACCATCCTTATGTAAGTAGGGAGCTGGCATTGCCTGGGAAACCATTGCCATGGCAATGGTAGAGGGTCTGGAAAAGCAGCTCGGCCCTCCTGGGAAGAAATCGCCTGTTTTAAAGAGGTTTTGTCCTCAGCCTGTTGCCAAGTGCCCACCAGCCGCATCCGAGCCCCAGCACAGAGCATGCCTGGCAGCATCCCCCCATCCTCTCCGGCTGGGGACCACAATGGATGTGCAGCCCCATGCATAGACACCAACCAGACACTGCATCCCCATCAAAGAGGGGGACAGAAACAACCCTGGGTCCACTGAGCACCCTGCAGCCTTCCCCAGGTTCATGCTGCGGTCCCACACAGAACCCAGGGGTGGGGGGCACCCTCCATGGCTGGTCCTACCTTCCAGTCTGTGTCCACAGCGGAGAGGAAGACATCAGAGTTCTCCTGGGGAGCGAAGGAGCTGTTAGGGACAGAGACATTCGCCCACCACTGATCACTCCCACCAACCCTCCTCACACCCAGCTCATGAAGCCCCCTGACATCACAAGCACCCACTCCCCAGGGCAGTGCTGGCTGCAGGGGAACATGATGCCTACATGTGTGCACATACATGCACATCTACAGTACCCACAGACCTGTGCATGCACTGCCTTTAAGTGTGCACAGACACACAGGTGTGCATTCGTATGTATGTGCAACATCTGCACACACACACATACACACCATCACGCCAAACCAGAACCCACGGTCACCCATGTATGTGCATCAATACCAGAACACATCTGCACACATGCATGCACTGAATACCACACACACGCACACGTGTGCACCCATTACCACCACATCTGCACACATGTGCACCCAATAGCTACACACACACCCCAAGCTCCCACTTCAGCACCCCATCCTGGCACCCCACGTGCAGGAGCAAGAGCCAGTGCAGTCACCAGACTCACCAGCTCGGCATCCTGGCCCCGCAACAGCGGCTTCTCCTCGGTGAAGCGCAGCTCATGCAGCCCCGCCATGGTCATCTCCTGCAGCAGCAGCCCTGCCCAGGGCAAGGGAGATGTCAGCACCCATGAGGATCTGCCTCAGTCCTCTTTGCCCCACCCCAGCTTACAGCATCCATCAGAGGGTGAAAATCCAATGTTTCGGCTGGTTTTAGGCTGCAGACACATATGAGTGGGACAGAGGGAGATCTCCCCGTACAGCCAGAATGACGGGTGATGTTTCTCCACCATGCTGAGAGGCACAGGGCTGCTCCAAGCAGCAGCGGAGCAGAGAGACAGCCTGCAATTTGTATTGCAGTGATGGGACAAAACCAAATGTGAAGCCTTTACTTCCAAACTCTTCTCCTTGCCTGCACAGCATCTGCTGGCCAGGCAGCAGTTTGTCCCCAGGGCTTGCAGGAACAGACTTCACCATGGAGCCATCACTCGGCAGAGATGTGAGACTGGATACTGCTGACCAGAGCACTAGAACTTTGTACTCCTAAATGCCAGCATCTCCAAAAACACCTCCAGGCAAAAGCCCAGCTTAGAAAGCAGAGGGGAGCAAGGAGATGACTGGAACCCCAGCAGCTGGCAGCACACAGAAGGTGACAGACATGGGGAACACGGAGGACAATGCTCCCCTGTGAACAGATGAGGTCAGTAACTAACTGGCAAGTCCCAGTGCAAGGGGATTATCTGTGCTCAGGCAGGATCCAGACCTCAGGCATTTTCCTTTGCAGCCTCAATTTCCACCCTTTCCCCAAGCCTTCAGATGAGTTGATGTTGCTCTGGATGGGCCAGCATGGCTCCCATACCCCCTGCACTGGCTGCCACCCTCTGCAATCTCCCTGGGGACACCGGGGGTGATATGCGGCCAAGCTAGCACCACAGCAGACACAGACCCCGCTCCATCCACAGCCTCAGCCAAGGCTGCTTCATGCTTTGTCCACCTTCAAACCTAGATCAGCCCGGGCTGGCAATGTGGAAAGGCCAAACAATGCCACGAGGATTGCAAAACCACCAGGAATACAGGAGCTGGTCATAAACTTCCCTCCAAAGCCAGTTCTTGCTCATCTGACCGGGTTTTCCATTCAGAAACCAAGCAGGCTGTGCCACCTGGCTGCTTTCTGCAGACACGGCACTTTGCTTTGCTCCTTGGGAGCCATCCAACAAACCAGAACTCTTTGGAGGGAGAAACACCACCACCAAGCCCGCAGGAGTCCCAGGGTGCCCACCACCAGGGGTGTCCGCATTACCCCTTACATGGAGGGTCCCACCGGGCCAGGGGCCACGCAAAACCCCAGCAGGGAGAGGTGCCAACAGCTCCATGGAGAGGTATGCATCTGGGGCATGCCTTTCCAGGCTGGGCTGCTGCTCAGAAAATGGCTTTGCACAAGGGGACAGCCCTCGTCTGCAGGCCACCAGCACAGCTGAGACAACGCAGCCTGCAGAGCCACCGACCAAGCAACCCCACAATCTCCTGGAGCACAATCCCAGGGTTAAAAAATGGGAGGAAAATCAGCCTCACCGGTAGCTGGGTCTGGAAGAGAGCAGGAGCGTCCCACGCTGACCACGCCAACCCACCGTGTGGCTGCAGCCCCAGGGCGGCTGGGAACAGCACTTAGCGTATGGTGAATGCCTTTATTAATTAAAGCCTCCAGCTAATATGGGAGGGTGGGTGGCTCAGCAATGAGGAAGGGCCCCGTGACCTTGCTCGCGTTGCAGGGGGCAAAGCTGGCTCATGAGGGACATGGCAGAGCCCTGCGGCAACCAGCATCCTCAGCGCGGGATGGACGGTCAACTAAAGCGGCGCTGAGCACAGGAACAGAGGAGGGATCAGTACGTCGGGGGGTCCCATGGATGCAACAGCCAGTGAGCAGGATCACAGTCACGCTTCCTGGGGATGCTCTGCTTCCCATGCCACCCCACAGGTTCCCTCATCCTACCAGCGCAGCAGTGGGGCTGTGGGCAGCGTCATCCAGCCTAGCTGGGCCACCATGACTGCAGAGGGCTGGTGTGGAAGCCACAACTGGCAATGAGCCCATTTCTCTCCAGCTCTCCCCAATGCTCCCCAACAGCACCCACTCCCAGGGTGCTGCCCTTCTCTGCTCCCACTCTGCCTTCCCAGTGTGGTGTCACCATTTCCTGGGCACAGCTGGGACAAGCCTCCTCCCTAATCCCAAATCAGTCCCAAACCCAGCATGACATCAGTGTTCTGTTTGGGACCAGTGCTCTGCCCCACCGGGGCCCTGGCACTGCATTTATAGATGGGGATGGAAGCAGCCACGTTGGCTTACCTTCCCAAGGCAACCACAGCCCAGTGTTGGCTTATTGGAGGAGAACCAACTTGTGGCAAGGAAATACACTATTATTGTTGTTATTATTATTATTATCATGACCATGATGAGGCTATGGGAAAGGTTTAACACTGGGCAGTGTCTGGTCAGAAGGCAGAGCTCCCTCAGACGATGCACCAGCCTCATGGGAGTCTCTGACTGACCACCTGTGTCCCTGCACTGGTGTGGACGTGGCACCCACGAGATGTCAGCACAGATTCTCTGGACTATCTGAGCAGCGCACAACAGACAAGGAGGCAAATCTGGAGGAATGAGGGCTGACCCCTGCCAGGCAGCGAAACCAGAGCAACCTCCAGTGAGGAAGGGAGAGGGAGGAAGGGAACGTGCAGCCCAGTCCAGACATGGAACTGTGCCCACAGCATTGGCCCCTGAGCAGGAGCGCTGAAGAGCCGTGACAGGATGGAGGAAAATACTGGTGCGACACAGCCTGGGCCACCTCCTGCCCCACCAGTGCAGGATAAACACCCACAGCTTGCTCTGCCTCCATGAGGAGGCACAGGTCTGCACCCCAGCAGCCCCCACAAAGCAGCCTAACAGTGTGGTCCAACTGGAGAGTGCAGGAGCAGGCAGGCCACAGCATGAGACACACCAGACTGGGTGGTCTGGTGCCACCCATGCAAGGGAGCACCCCAGTCTTGTGGGGCGGTGGTGGCAGCAAGGGGCTCTGCGGGGGTGCTGGCTGTCTCGTAGTGGCTGTTGCTAAGAGCAACCTCCTCCCCAGCCCCATCCTCGGGGCACCCAGGCAGCGAGAAGATTCCCGGGGGAGGCTGGTGGAGGAGCGGGCGCAGCAGGGACGCTCAAGCAGTCCCACAGGCACCCCTACCTCGGGCTGTCTGCTTGGCGGACCCCCATGTCAGGAGGCTGCCAACTCAGTCTCCCCCTCCCAGCAGCTCCGGGCTGCAGCCTTAGCACCTCCACAGGCATCATCTCCCGTACCCCAAAAAGCATCATTCCCTCCAGCAGCTCCATACCTGGGGGAGAAGAGGCAAGCGACGGGAGCGGGGGGACCGGCAGCCCCATCTCCTGGGCAGGGGCTGAAGGCTCTTCGCCCCCCCCACAGACCCCTATACCATCACCCGGCTCCTCCCAGCCTCGCCCTCTGCCCCCCCGCCGCCCCAGCACTCCCGGGGCGGCGGAGCGGGGGTGGCTGGGCCGGGCCGTACCTGTCAGCAGCTCGATCTTGTGCCGGAGAACCTTCATCCCGGGGCGGCGGGTCCCAGCGCCGCCGGCGGGCGGGGCGGGGCGGACGGAGGGGGCGGTGGCGGCGGCCCCTGTGCGGCGAGCGGAGCCGGTGCCGATGCCGGTGCCGGAGCCGGTGCCGGTGCCGGAGCCGGTGCCGGTGCGAGGCGCGCAGGGCGGCGCAGGGGCGAGGCTGGGCACGGCCCCCGCGGGCCGGTTCCTCCCCTCGCCGGGGCCGGAGGGGAGGGGACGGGGCCGGGAGCGGGGCCGGCGCCGGGGAGCGCCCGGAGGACAATGGGACCGGGTCGGGGTCTGGGGGAGGTGGGGATTAAATGGGAGATGGAGCGATGAGGAGAGAGTTGGGGGGATTACACGGGAGATGTAGCGACGGGGGGCGATAGGTGAAGTGGGATAGCAAGGACAGAGGGTCCCAGCCTGTGCCTAGAGAAAGGGCTGATTTCCACTTGCCTCCGAGCTGGGCAAGCCCATCCTGCCACTGGTCCTTCCTCTGTACTTCTTTGGTATCACTGTAATTACTTTTTTCCACAGTTAGGGATATAACAGCCTCCACTGCTAAGTTGCCTGAGGCAACTGCACAGGACACACCATTCAAAATGCAGAACTGGCCCTTACAAAAACATCCTCATGGGGAAACTGCTGAGGACTCCCATCACCTCCCATCCATGGGCTTGGTTCTGCACAGAACCCAACCGCATGTGATGTTCACCTGGGAGGACTCAGGCTGCTCCCCAGGGAGAGGGCTGTGGTCTGGTCTGGTGTCCAGGCTATCACTCAACTCCTCTTCCCTGCTGGGCATTTCTTCCAGAAGAGCCCAGGCAAAATATTTCATATCTCCATTGCAAGGACAACATGCATGAGTCAGGGACTGATGCTGCCTCATCCTGCGTTTCAGTGCTGTTTACTTGTCAGCATAGGAAAGCCAAGGTTTCTTGTAGGACGTGTGAGGCTCAGGTTCTCCTACACCAAGAGGAGTCCATGCCAGATGCTACAAGAGGATTGGGATTTGAGTACTGGAATCTTGGATAAAACCTCTGCCCTAGAGGTCCCCTGGACCAGCTGGTTGCAGGCCTAGGCTGGTCCTAGAGAGAGATTTCTTGGTGGTCCCTGTAACCACCAGCTATGGGCCTCAGGAGCAGTGCTGCCATCTCAAGGAGGTTGAACCAAGGTCTTATTAGCACCACTGTCATCCAGAGATACAAGTTTGCCCCCAACCCTGAATTCTTAGGATGGCAGTAGGTGCCCATAGGCTGCTCCCAGCACCTGGGTTGAATCTGGTGTCCCAGGCCTCAGCCTCATCATCTCTTGGCCAGCCACGGTGACCAACATAACCCTGTGTTTCACAGCACCTTTCACTGCTGGGCCATGGAGTATTTTGAGAGTAGCCACAGGCAGCTCATCCTACAAATGCCTGCCGAGGGGCTGGAGGAATGTCTGCTGACACAGACATTCAGCTCCATCTCTGGTACATCTCTTTTAACAGCTTGTCCCAGGCTTTTTGGATGGCAACCAGCTTTCAGCTGATTTCAGCCTCTCCCGCTGAGTCACCAGGAGCTCTGCATCCAGGCTGTGTTCACCATGTCACCGCGAAGGGAGAAAACACCTGGGATGTCAGAGAGCACAGAGGTCCTTTAATCCCTCAACTAGAAGCCAGCCCAGCACATAGCACTTCAATGGGGTCAGATCTTCCCTTCCTTCTGGGCTACCTTTCACCCTCTTCTGCAAGTCCAGCAGCCAAGGGGCTTCCTCTGAACTGGTCAGGGATGCGGTAGAGTTGGATTCAGATCTTCCTGACACTGTGCAAATTTAAACATTTTCCTCCACCAATTGCCAGGGATTTCTATGGGAATAAATTATTTTTCACACTCACGATTTATCTTCTCCATATGAAGTTCAACTTTATCAAATAACAGCTTTTAGATGGCTGCCTTGCCAAAGGCGCAGGGCCATGTGGCTGAAATAACTGCACAATTAATTAGGCTTGGGAAGAGCACAAGCTCTCCACGGTCTAAGCTGCAGAGACTGGGGTGTCCCCCAATGTAGGGGTTCAGAAATCACCTGCACATGGAGCCATCCACATCCTGAATTGCATGATTAAAGGCAAGTGAGAGAGTTTTACAGCATGGATTTTTCCACATTATTTTTCACTGCTCTTTTAATACAGGTCAATGTGGTATTTTCCACATGGCTTTCCCTGTGCTTTTAGCTCAGCCATGCAACACTAAGCCAGTTGAACCAAGATCTGGCTCCAGAGATGGCACCAGGGAGGTCAGAGCCCTGGACAGGGACTCCCTAGGACCTTGCTAGGGGTTTGGAGATGCCACTCACAGATTTGTGTCATCTCCTGACATTTAGTCACATACCCTTGATGATCATTTCCAGGTGGTACCGTGGCACCAGCACTTCCCGAGGACCCAAGGAGCCCTCTGCCCAGAGATATGAGTGATGATGTTGAAGCTGGGCTGCAACTGTCTGAGGGATGTTCTGTCTCTTGTGCCAAAGACAGGGGAACATGTTGGGATGTGTCAAGCACAGGGCATGTTCCCTGGTGCCCAGGGCCTGCTCTGAGAGGAGTATCCACCAAATGCTGCCACAGGCAAACCCCATCTGAGCTTTACTTTGGTCTCCTGGGGCTGGGGCTAGATTCCCACCTTCTTTGTGTTGCCATGTTTATCGGAGTAGTTGGGTGGTGATGGATACAGGCTCAGGGTGCCCATCAGGCCAACATCTTGAACCTCGGTCCACCAGAGCATGTGGTTCTGAGGGGACAAACCAAGCTCTAAATACACCCTTCAGTGAGCCATTCCACCATGGGCTGGGGTCTGCACCTGTGCTGGCTGCCATCAGCCTCCCCAGCAGCACAGGGACTCCTGGCTGGGCTACTGCAAAGCCCAAGCAGCCTGGGAACCACCTCATCTGTGCCACAGGGTGCTGGGCATCCTCCCCAGTGGGACAGAAGCCAGAAGTGAGAGGAAGAAGTTGGGTGCTGTGGGATGAGTCAGGTCACAAGGGGACTAGGAAAGGCTGCCAGAAGCACAGTAACACTCACCAGACCCAAACCGGTGCCCTGCCACTGTGGGCTGCAGTGTGCCATCCCAGGGCCACTCACCCCCTCGCCCCAGCCAGCCTCCATCCTCCCCCATGGTGAGCAGAGGGGGCAGAGCCAGGCAGCAGGAGATGCTATTTTAAGCCTGCTGTCTGGAAGCTGGACCTCTCCACCCCAGCCATCTGGTGTGTTTCCCAAGGATGCACCCCAGCCAGCATCATTTTGCAGCCCACTCCTTCCCCTGGTGCACCAGTTTACTCCTTCACCAGCAGCGCAAGGTAATTTTCCACAGCACTGCCAATGTCAGTAGCAGTGTAAGGAGCACAGGAGGGGCTGTCGTCACCAATGCATAAGTGGCAGCACCTTTCTGTCCCCCAGCTGGAGCCACTCTGAGTCACAACTCCATAGTGCAGGCACTGGGACAGACCTGGCTCACTCCACGTAGTGACGGGCTGCAGATCCTTCCTGAAGCCCAGGGTCATGTGCAGGGGTGGGGATGGAGTTTTACACTGTCTACCTGTACTGAGCATCACTGCAAGCCAGAAACACCATGTAAAGGTTTCGTGTATCTCCATGTCAGAGCTCTTCTTGCGGGATTTGTTGGTGGGGAAACCGAGGCAGCGCCCAGGCAAGGGCTGCCAGGCTCACAAGCCGTATCCACAGGCAGCCTTATGGCACCTCCACTCTCAGTGTGGTGTGGTAGAGAGCTGGGCAGGTGGATGGGAGAAGGGAGCTGGGATGGGGATGCTGCTGGAGCTCTAGGGCAAAACTCCAGCAAAAGCTCAGCTCCCAGCAGCGTCCCCCTCCCTCTCCAAAAGACGCCTCTCTCGAACAAGACCAGATTGAGAGCAATGGGCTGCCCTTCTATCCAGGATCCCCAGCACTGGGGCTGTCTCAGCAGTCACGTCTGCACATGGAGAGGCAGAGTGGCCAGAATTCCTGAACCCAGTGATGCCACTACTGGCAGAGGGGAGGTGGCAGGACATGAGGCCCTGAGACTTTTCAGTTTCCCTGTCTCCAAAAGAAACCTGAAGAGCTCGCCACACTCTGAGGCAGGGCAGGGTTTGACGCAGGCTGACAGCTCCAGGGTGCATCCTGTTAGCACACGGGGCTAATTTGGGGGCAGGAAGCTGGGGGCAGGAAGCTTGGGGCAGATGTGCTGGCTGCCTGTGTTGGCTGGGCAGAGGATCAGCGCGGTCAATGCGCCTGTATCGAAGGGTTTCACGGGGATGAGGTACCACCCCAAGGCACATGCAGTCCAGTGATGATGCACAGAGGAGTCAGAACTAAATTTAGCCTTGGTTGTGCGTGAGCGTGATGTTTTTATTGCTGCCCTTAAATAAAGACATTGTTTGGAGCATGTGGCTGCTGGCCCTGCCTTGCTAAGCCTAGGACCTTTGAAGGGCTGTTTCAGTCAAGCTGTTCAAACGGGGGAGAAACAAGGAGAATTAGCAGTTGGTGAGACATATCCCAAAGACCTATTTCAAAAAATGTCCATGAGCTATTTCTCTGAAACTAGCAGTGCACGCAAAGAAGTGAGAGGGTGACCTCAGTGGCCATGAGGCTATGCTTGTGCTGAGGCAGGGGTGTCTGCCAGGCAGAGCTGTTTCACAGCCATGGGACTGCTTGCTGTGGAGCCATGGCTGTAGGAAGTAGATTACCAGGCTGGCTCAGGCTTGAGGCAGCAGTCCTGGAGCACTGGCTGCCCGTGATGGGCCACATCCTGCACCCCATTGCCTGCTTTCTCTAGGGCATGCGCGATCTGCCCCAGTCTTGCATCCTCACGGCCACGCAAGGCCCACAGCTTGCTGGCTGCAAAACAATCAGGGCTAGAACAACAGCAGGGCAATCAGACCTTGGACACCTCAAAAGAGACCCCTCAAACCCTGCCCAGAGCCCCCAGATTGGTCCCAGGACAGGTCAGGTCCCCCAGAACCGCTGGGCTTCACGCAGAACAAGGGGAGGCTGCGACGTGGCTCTGCCCACGCACGAGTTCACAGCTTGCGCTGCAGGCAGCAACTGGCAGGAGCCAGCCGTGCCGCTCTACAGCGTAACACCATGCATCTTCTGGGAAGATGCAATCCTGCAGGGAACTCAGCATTCTCTTCCTGCAACACAGCCAGCAAGCCCGGGATGGAAGCATTGCCTCCATGCCCTGGCAGAGGGCAGAGATGTGCCGTGCCCTGTCTGCTCCCCCACCGCGGCACAAAGCATGTGCTGGGGCTGGCGAGCTGCCACCCCCACCCCCCCGGCTGCCTCCTGCACTCACAACACGGGGCTACCAGTAATTTTCCATCCTGGCTGCAGGCTCTGTCCTAACGAGATGTTCTGCTCCATCCCTCTAATAGGGCTGGGCACTGTTCAAGCTTCTCTGTTCATTCAGACCCTGAGTCCCCCCCTTCCACTGTCGTTGCTCAAGCCGCCCACCAGTTCTGCAGGATGGTTGCTCCTCCAAGCCCTGCTCCTCCCTGTGCTCACAGCCCCTCCGCTTCAGTGAAAAGGAAGGATTTTGTCCAAAGGCCAGAGGAAAAAAAAGGCTCAGTAACCCGCCAAGAAAAATTCCCACGGCTCAGCTGCACTCTTGGGCCAGGAACAAGACAGCTCAGGGGACTCTGCCATTCCCAAAGCTGCCTCTGCATGGGCACCTCTGCCTGGAATTGAAGGTCTGGGCTCTGTGCTACGAGGAGGAGCTGAGCATCCAAAAGTCTCCATCTCAAAGTCTCAGAACAACTCCCGGAGCACCAGAACCTGGATCAAAATACACAGAAAGTGTACAACCTCCACTCCCACTGCAGCATGTCCTGCCCAACACCCCTCAGAGTTGCACCAGGGATAAACAAAGAAAGGCACTCAAAGCAAAGGTACAAAATGAAGGATGCTTAATGTAGTGACAAGGTGTCTTAGAACCAACAAACATGCTTTGGATAAGAGCTGCCTCAAAACACACAGAAGCAGTGGGAGAGACAGACAGCTGCAGGAACAGGCCTGGCACATGAAGAGTTCTCCCACCACCAGCAGACACCTCTTCTGGAGGTGCTATTTCCCAGGACCTCATCTGCAGAGCCCACCTGCAGCCCTGCTGTGACCTACTGGGTTGCCAAAGCCTTTCTGTCCATAGGCCAACATCTTGCCCATCTCTCCTGAGCAGCCCCATCCATCCATCTATCTATCTATCCTTCCAGCCATTCATCCCTTCATCCACCCTTCCCTGCCTCCTCCCAGTCACACGAGCAGGCAGTGGCAGCACCCAGCCCCGCTGTGCCACTTCTGCGACAGCCCCTTTTCAGAGCCAAGCCAGGCTTTAAATAAATACCTGTCAGCAGAGCAGAGCCGAGCTGTTCAGGGAGTGACGGCATGTGTGCAGATGCTTTTAGCAAGTTGATAGGCGTGAGACAGAGCAGAGACAGCAGGGTCTCTCTCCTTGGAGGCCAGAGACTGGCACGTTCTCAAAGGCATCATTAATCAGCATTTTCAATTAAGCAGCACCCATTGCAATGTAGCAAAGTTGCCCCCTCTTACCTTCCCCTGGAGAGCTGGATAATGCCATTTCTGAGGGCTGGCTGCTCTGGTCAGGAGCTGCCACGGTAGTTTAAGAGAAGGGTGATGGATTGGGAAGACTGAATTGTTCTCAGTTTCCACAGTTCCTCCATTGCTACCAACTTCATTTGGGGACATGGGGGCCAGGCATGCATGGGCTGCACCTCTCTGCTGGCTGGTTATGTGCAGCTCGGCCAGGAGGTGGGGAGGGGTCCCACTGCTGCTTGGGTACCAGGGAGCCTCACAGGCACATACCAAGATTGTCTCATGGTGACACCAGGACATGCCAGCAGTTGAGGGCACTTGGGTCTCGAAACACAGACCACTCCCCTGGGGCTGGCAGGGCAGATTTCTTAAAGCAGATTATATTGGGCTTCTAACACCTGAGACAGAGCCAGGCTTGGGCCTTGGCCCAGGTCGCTGACAGGGTGGCAGAGCCAAGGAGGGACAGCAAAGCCTTGGGCAAAACAAGCCAGGGAGCTAATTCCCTGTGCTTGGGTGGGGACGCTGGCAGAAGTGGAGCCAGCTGTGCCCCAAAGGCTGGGGGCTCTCTAGGGTCACAGTCAGGAAAAGAGAGGAGCTTGGAGCACAGCAACACATCTGGGGTTTTCCAGGCATCAGCTTCTCTGCTGAAATGCCTGGGTCAGGAGGGGGATGCAGCGGGGCAGAGCAGCACACATAGGAAGAGCTCCAGCACAGCCAGTAGTCTCCTAGGCAGGAGAAGGCACCTGGAGGGGTCCAAGCAGCCACCCGCAGCCCTTCCTCCTTGCTCAGCCCAAAAGCCTTCACAGGAGCAGTCAAACACCCAGCTCTGCCCCTGACCTTCTCCTTGGCCTGCAGCTCATCAATACCTCTAGCTCTGGGGAAGTCCATCGATCCTAATGATTTCATCCTGCTTCTCACTAATGCACTCTTGTTGTGCTGCATTTGAGCCATGGACCTGGCAGATGCTGGTAGAGAGGCAGAGGGCTGGCCAAAAGCACTACTCCAGTTGTTTCAGGACAGCTGGTTAACTCCCAACATCAGCCCTTTGCAACACAACCCTCTCCACCGCAGAGGCAGGTCCTCAGCCCTTCCTCCCATAGCTCAGTGCTCACTGCAGGGCCATAAACCTTCCTCTCCCAGCTCTCCAGATCCTTTGAAAGGCACATTCAGTATGTTTGAGTGTCTCAGCCAGGATTTGGAGCTTTTAACCAAACTCCACCAATGTATCCTTGTGATTTCTCATTGCCTCTTCACTCGGCAACTGCTTGCTCTGGAGAGCCTCCATCAAACTCCCTATACCTGTCTGGAGATGAGAACTTGAGGACACACTGACCCACCAATAACGGGAAGCAGGAGCCAACATTTCTAGAGTCCTTTTCTCAAGGCACACAATTTTTAGTGTGGAGGAAAGTACAGGCACTTGGGTAATGGTGGGGAGCTGAACATGCTCCCCAGCTCTGCGCACAGCTGCCTGCAGGTCCAGCCCCTCTGGCTGTCCAGCCTGCTGCCCCTCCTAGGCCCAAGCTGGAGGCACCAAATGTTAGCATGTTCCCGTTAGGAGCAGCCTGGACCTCACCTGGCACCAGGAGCACTGCTGGGGTGCATGTGTGGGAACACCAGCCCAGCCGTGGAGCACACACCTCCCTGCCCGCCCACCCTCTCCTCTTTTTCAGCAGTGTCTCCTACAGAAGAAGCACAAGACAAAACTAAAACAAAGTCACCAAAATGGCTTGGGGAGGGCTGGACACCAGGTGCTGTCCTGGCCTGTGCATCCTTCCAGTTCAAGGGCTTTAAATCCAAGCCTTGTGTCAAACAGCTCTGGAAGGAGTGGTTTCCACCAGTGGATGCCAAATACCTGTTCAAACCCACTTCTTTTCCATCCTCCACACCCTCCTGTGGCAGCGTACAGCACATCCCTAGGCTAAAATCCTTCATGTTGTTGCTGGTGGCTGCGTGACTACTCAACAGCTTACAGCTGGTCCTGGCAGAGCTTCTGGAGCCCCATCCCACATCGTGGCATGGACCAAACAAGGGGCTCTGGCCCAGCCTGGCACTGACCTTCACTGTGAACCCAGTCACACGCACCCCATCAATAAATAAATGCAAGATAACAAAATAAGCTGTCACAGCTAATTAACATGCTGGGCTTGATCAGCTTGTGGGCTTTCAGAATGGAGGTGAGGGGCCAGCTCCAGGCCAGAGAGGTTGGGGACAGGCAGGGTGAGGGGTTTAGTGGGTTGCAGCCACCTCTGTCTGCTGGTTTCCTTGGTCAAGAGGCAGGAGGCCGATGTGGCATCATCTCACTGGTGTGTGGACGCCCCAACCCCAGCCAGCAGAGAGGGACGGGCAGCTGTGGGGTAACCAGTACAGAGACACCCCATGCAGGGCTTTAGCCCCAAGGCAGACCCATTCATCAGGAGAGCAGCCAGCTACAACTGCCAAATCCAAACGGGTTCCACTTAAAGCCAGGAGGGATCTCAATGTCTGGTGTTGAGTGCCTCTCAATTAATTAGCATCCTGCTGATTCTACGATTGAGGCGATTGCTAAGGAGATTAAATCGGTCTCTGCCACGAAGCAGATGCTGTTCCCAAGGCCTGATTCACTGTGATTTTCCTTTCCCTGTGCCATCCTGTCCTGCTGACTCAGCTGAAGCCCCAAGGTGCTGGGTGCAGCCTGGCTAGCTGGGACTCAGGGGGTCCAGGGTGAGCGGGATCACTTTGCAGAGAAGCTCAGGAGTTCAATCCACTGCATGCCCAGGGCTGCACACGGAGGGTCTCACTTGGAGGATGCTGCTGTAAACCCAGAACAGTGCTCATCAGGGCAACAGCATGGCCATGATGAGGCCTGGCCATCCAGGGAGGCAAAGATCTGTTCACCCCATTCTGCCTGCATCAGCATGGGACAGACACAGCCAGGCAGCTACAGCTGCATTTGTGCACCTGAGAGCCCAAACTGAAAGGAAAAATCACAGCTCAGCCTCCAGGCAGGGCTTGGTAAATCCACTAGGACTGCAAATAAACGCTGCTGATTTGGTGCAAATTTGGAATAACTCTGCTGGCTTCACTGGAGCCAGCAGAGATTCACAGGCGCAGTACAACAGAGTACAGCCCTGCCCGGAAAACACAACCGCACCTGGCTCAGCTGAGCTCCGCTACACCAGCACTCCTTGGGTCTCCACCGGCGCAGGTGAGGGGGAACTCTTCTCTGAAAGCCTTTGCTAAGGGTGCGACTCCAACAGTTGTTCTGTTAATGATGACCCAGGCCTGTGCATGGCTCCCCCACAAGTCCACGAGCACTCTGCTCCCTGCATACCAAGCATTTGGTAGCTTCTTGGTCTGAAGTCAGGGAAAAATTTGCCTTTTATGTCCCGCAAAAACCTCCTGTTTGTGAGGGTTTGTCAAAATCCTCCTCATGCTTCTGCTTTACCTAGGGAGAACCCAGAGCCCACAAGGGACCAGCAGGACAGCAAGAGACAAGCTCAGCCTTGCAAGCCACACCAGCTGAGAGCACAGGTTGGGCTTTTGTGATCTCCATTTGCTTTTTGCCATGTATTTTAAATTGTAGCATCACAACAGAGATAGAACAGCACCCTCATGCCCTCAGGAGGCATCTCCTTACCACTGCCCATTTCTAGGCACACAGAAATCTGGAAGGGGACAAGACTGATACTGTCTTTATGGTTGCAGTTTCTCAAGCTCACCTGCAGGCAAACTGGGATTTCTTACAGTGAAGCTATTTTTCTCTGATACTACAGAATCCTAGCACAAAGAGAAGAGGGCTTCCAAGCTTTAAAGCAGTCTTCACCTTTGGGGTCCCCTCTCCATTTCTTAGGCTAATTGAAAGTAAAATGCTTTTAATGGGTAGTTGTCAAAGAGAACCTGGGGCAAAAGCAGTTTGCAATGCATTCAAGTGGCAGAACTCAAGCACAGCTCTGATATCACATCAGGCATTAAAGACACACTTAGGAGAAAATACCAGTATGAATGGGTTTGGTCCTGGAGTGCTGCTGTGCTCCTACACCCTCCAGCTGGAACTGGGGAGAAGCAGGCCCCACGGTTTGTGTTTCCAAGGGGGATGAGCTGATGAGCAGAGGAACTTCACCTTCCTCCAGGGGATGCCAGCTCCTTCCTCCGTGACTCCTGACACAGCAGGATGCTGCAGCGGTGGCGCTGCCCAGGAACATGCACAGAGGCAGCCACATCCCTCACCTGCTCCATCACTATGACGTGCTGTTCCGCTGAGCAGCTGTGCCTGAAACTCTGCACCTAGACCTAGGCACAGCCAGACAGCACCCTGAGGAGGAGCACACCACAATCTGCAAACTTCGTCTCTGTCCCTACATGCGCCTGGCACCCCAAACCCTGCTCAGCCTGGGTGCTGCCCGTAGTTTGCTTGCAACCCAGCACCTAGAGGAAAAGCAGCTTCTGTCCTACAACACAAGAGATTTCTGCCTTGCCATAGGACTCGCTGGAAAACCTGAAGAAGGTACATTTCCCCCAAGGTTTGGGGGAGCATTGCGAAGAGCTGCAGCTATACGGCTTTACAGAGGCTAACGAAAGGCTAAAGACCACAGTGTGTCCTGCCAAGGCAGATAGAAGGGATACTAAGGCCACTGGCACTGCCTGGCAACCTGCCATGAAAAATAACTCTTCAAAAATAGAAGCATGCTAATCTCAGGAACCTGCTGGTATTGTCAATGACATTAATGAAGTGTTTCGAAAACCAGAACAAATGCCTTGGCTTTTGGGGGCTGTGCTGCCCCCTGTAATTTTCCACAACAGCCGAGGAGTGGCCCAGCAGCAGCAGCGCTGCTCTGCGCTGCGCAGCTCTCCCGCACACAGCCCCGGGAGCAGCAGTGCGGGGCAGCTCTGCGGTGGGGCAGGCTCTGCTGGGCTCCTGCACACAGAACCCTGGACATAACCCAGGGAAGGAGAGGCTCCCAGGAGCAATTTCCTCTGTGAAGCAAAACCCATTAAGTGTACTCAATGGAAATCGAGTCGTGGGGAGGTGGAAGCACATTCTTCCTCTTCCCTCATTTTCAAGCCTTGTCTCAAGCCCCCTCTGGGTTCTTTTTCACTCCCTGAGGTCCCTCTCCAGCTCCTGCCTCCTTCTCCCCTCCTTCACCTCCCCACACAGCTCCAGCTCTCTTCACCCCAGTCTTCAGTCTCAGACAAACCATGTGATGATGCGCAGCCTGCAGGCGGTCCCGCATTTTATTTACTGAGATGTTACACTGTTTACCATGACAAATGGAGGCACTTTAGAACCCCTTCAAATGAGGGAATACCACAGTGAATGCTGACCTGCTTCCTCAGAGCCTCCAGGTACTCCTCCTCTCCCTCACTGCTCTGCTTCCCATCATGTCCTCCCACCTCCCGTCTCCTGCCCAAGCAGACCCAAAGGGACCACTGCAGCTGCCACCCCTGCCTCGCTCCATGCGGCTGGTGCCTTCCCAGGCACGCTGCTCCCACGGCCAGACGCTTCCACAGCCACCACGGGTGGCAACTTCTCTGAGGCTGCTTTTCTTGCTCCTTGGCAGCTAGGAGAGATCCCTCCAACAGGTGGTGGTGAGAAGAGGGTAGATGCAACTTTGCTTAGAATCATAGAATATTTTGAGTTCGAAAGGATCTTCAAAGCTCATCCAGTCCAACCCCTGCCAGGAACAGGGACATCTTCACCAGCTCAGGTTGCTCAGAGCCCCATCCAGCCTGGCCTGGGATGTCTCCAGGGATGGGGCATCCACCACCTCTCTGGGAAACCTGGGACAGTGTTTCACCACCCTCAGGGTAAAAAATTTCTTCCTCACATCTGGCCTGAATCTCCCCTCCTTTAGTTTAAAACCATCACTGCTTGTTCTATCACAACAGGCCCTGCTAAAAAGTCTGTCCCCATCTTTCTTATCAGCTCTTTTTAAGTATGGAAAGGCCGCAACAAGGTCTCCCTGGAGCCTTCTCTTCTCCAAGGTGAACAACCCCAACTCTCTCAGCCTGTCCTCATAGGAGAGGTGTCCCAGCCCTTCTCTCTGTCTCTCATTGTCCCAACAAATTCATGAGGACATACTGTAGAAAAAGGAACAGCCACAGGCAGAGCACAGCTCTATCCAGTGCGGCCATTGCCCACAGGAAAGCAAACTTGTCCCTGGCAGAAGGGCTTTGAATTTCTAGCTGGTACACATTGAGCACTGGGCTCAGGCTGGCAGACAGAGAACAGACATGTGGATGACCTGCTGGTCTCTTCCCTCTCCGATCTCTGTGCATCACAGCCTTTAAACACACACACACACAATCCTAAGTCCTCTTCTCAGACTTTCCAGCTAAGGAGTAAGCAAGTAGCACTTTGTGAAGCAGAAGGCAGCAGAAGCCAGGGCGCTGACTCCTGCAGCCCACCCGTCCCCAGCCCACCGCAGGGCTGTAGGACCCCTTGGGGCACCGTCCGCTCCAGCACGAGCCAAGTCCTGCACCCCCACGGTCGTATCCAGCACAGCTCGCACCGACTGAAGTGGCACAGCCAAACGCCTGCCCATCTCCTCCTCTGCTACTCTTCCTTGGCAGCTTTCTCACCACTTCCCTCCTTACACAGCCATCAGTAATATTAATACTTCATTTTCATTGCCTCTGCCAACCATGACACCCACTCTTCTTGTATGCTCAAATCTAGGACAAGGTAGCACAACCTAAGCTCTGGTTTGAATCTCACCTGACTTGTGTTTTCTCCAGGCAGCTACACCGGAAGGTCACTTAGACACCCAGCTTCATCTCAGAGGCCAGACAGGGTTCGCACTACAACTTCAAACAGTTACGGTAGGACCTGCACAAAAACAATGCCTCAAACTCAGTGCCCCCTCTCCTGGCTGCTGACGAGCAGTGCACGCACAGGCCCTCCAGTGCTCACCAGTTCAAACTCCCCCAAAAATACTGGGAAAACCCAACGTGTGCAGTTCAGCCAGCAGCAAAGAGGTTACTGCAGACTCTGGCAGAAAAGGAGCAACATGGTGTCTCTAATCTCGCATAACACCAGCAGGGTATAAAGCTCCAGCTTCATTGACCCCAGTTAATTGCAGAAGTATCTTAGAGCTGAAGAGATGACATTGATTGGTGCACACGGGGTCAGAGGACACAATAAACTACATAAAAACTCAATATACTAATAACATGTATGTTCAGCTCCAGCCCAGCTGCAGTAGGTTGGCATCCTCTCCATAGAAATGAGTGCATGACATTAACAGGTTCACACCATCCTCAAGGTCCTGCTTACACCAGTGTCAGGCTTAATTTCAGAATCAAGGCCATCAGGCTGATCCCACACCCACATACCCCCAGACCTTGATGTAAGAAGCAGCTCCCAGCCAGCAATGTTGCAACAGAACATATAACTCAAGGCAAGTACTCAGATGGTCTTCACCCAGGAGACACATCCAAGGGAAGCCCAAACTGGCACAGCTTCTTTTAAAAGCAGCATCTGCCTGCCCCAGGCTTGATCACATTGCCTCATCAACACAAAACACAGAAAACCATGTTACACCACTAGAGTTCAGCTCCAAAAGCCAGTCTTGAAAAGCAAAACCACCAGACATAAATTGGAAGTGTGCATGACCTTCTCCATCACTCATGCGACGTGATGAAGCCAGGACAACCTGTTATCCTTACAACAGTTTCTGCACAAAGTCCCGCTGACAATTTGCTCAGCATTTTGCACTCAGACTGCCGTCAGCTCTATAAAAGTTCTTCTGAGCAGGTAAGATCAGGAAAACAGAGGAGAAACATGGGCTTAGCACTGTATGCTTGGCCACCTTCTGCAGGGCCAGGTGGCTTTTTAGGTAGAGGAGGACAGAGAATGAGAAAAGCACTTATTCTTGTGAGCTCTCAAATAAGTGGCAGTCTTGAAGAAGCTTAGCAGTAAGGGCTTAACGGGACTGATGAAGGAAACCAGAGGGACTTCAGAAAGGAGAAGCTGTTACCTCTGACAATCACTTCTCAAGTAGGCACCTGAGTTCTGGCGGATGCAGCAGAGCTGGGAAAATCTGGCTGGCATATTTGCTGTAACAAAGGCGCTGCCTACAATCCAGAGGACAAAACCTACTCTCAATAAGGCAGTGTTACCTTTGTTTGCCAGAAAGAAACTGAGACAAGGAACAGCTTTGAGTTGCCTCCTGCCAGGCAGAGGCAGCGCTGTATGAATAGCTGTTTTTTTAAATAAAACCACAAACTCCTGAGCCATATGCTGTGCTACCAGACAACGTGTTTTATAAAAAGCACATGTGGGGACAGAAGCAGCTCTATGTGAAGAAAGCATTCACACTGTGCCTGTACTGAATTACATCACATCTCTCTTAAGCAACTCATTAAATTAAAATTTTGAATGCAGCTCTTGTAATAGCTGGTCACCAAAAATGGGTAGGAAATCACTGATCAAGATCAGGAAGCCTTGTGCTTCTACCTCAGTTAGGTGTCACTGTTTCTGTCATAAAAATAATATGTGGTGTTACGGCATGTCAGTTCTCAAAACATTTCCTCCTGCTGCTCCTCCTGGTTGCTCTCGGTCCAGGTGACACCACCTATTGCTTCCAGACTGGCAGAAGCAATCAACCGCTTCATTCTGCTGACCAAAACCAAACCAATGCCAGAGGACAAACTAAGACATTGTTTAGCCCAAAGGAGTCCAAGGAAGAAACAAGAACGCTTTCTGAAAGGGTAATTTAGATAGGTGAGGAAGTGTGTGTGCGCTGGTTGCAAAGCTATTTATATTTAACTGGAGGTCAACCCTCCACAGCTGCCTTGTCTGCTTGAAAAAAAACAACATAGAGAACAAGAGGAGTGGAGAGTTTTCTGAGAACGTAAAATTTAGGTGAGAAAAATTTTCAGTTTCACTAACCATTCCAACAGGAACTCAGGGCTGGGAGGCTCAGCTGACCATGTCTTCTGCTGTGTCAGTGAATGCCCAGCTCCAGCTTTGTTCATCGCATATTGCAGCCAGGCGTGGGAACAGGCTGCCCAGGGAGGCTGCGGCTCTTCCACAGAGGCAGCTTCCGAAGGCCTGGCTGGACAAACATCATCCCGAGGTGCGTTAGATGGGGCTCATCATAGAATACCTCAAGCTGGAAGGAACCCATAAGGATCACTGAGTCCAACTCATCAATTTAGGGGAAGGACCAGGCCATGTCAGCTCACTTCTTTTCAAAAACCAGGCATTAAAATCCAAACAAATATTGTTATGTGGATGCATAACTAATCAGCATCTCAAATTCTGCCTATTTTTTTGTTTGATTGCAATAAAAACTATCGTGGCAATACTGTAAAATGTGTCTATGGACTGCTTGCTCATAAACATCAACAGTCCTCCAGTTTAAAAGCTGAGGGACATGGCAAGAAGTCTTCTCAGACCTCTCCTGTATAGTTCTGTAATGAGGATTTATTGTGCCATTCTGAAAATACACCAGCTCAAACTCCTCCAACTTACAGCTTGCTGCAGTGCAATCATAAAGGACAGTTTGTGTTCATGAAAAATACAGTGCATTCTTTCGTTGTATTTCTGGACAGAAAAAGGCATTCCAGCAGCAAGAAGAAAAAAAAAAAAAAAAAGAAAAAAGAAAAAAAAAAACAACAGAATTTCAAATCTACTAACCAAATATTGTAATTTAAGATTACAGGATCAGATTAAGACTCTTACTGGTGGTTATTTCTAAATACTTAGGGTTACTAAAAGCAGCATTGTCTACTTACAAAAAGCCAGTGACATTGAGGGCTACCTCAGGAATTGTTTTGTCTCCACTTTGAAAAGTAGCTACACAAAATGCTGGCAAATGAGCAACCGTCTGCTTGGATTTTGCACCCATCAATAGAGAAGAAAAATGTTCTTAAAAATGTAGGAAAATGAGTTTGGGTAGTCACCAAAACCAGTCCAGAAATTGATGAACTAGTGATTTTGATCATAAACCAACTAGATCTCAAAATCACCCTTTCAATTCAAAGATGCTTCTCATCACAGATGGACTTACACTTGCTTCCCTTGCAGCTGAAGCACTGAGCACACCTCTGACACGCGACACAAAGTCTGTGCCACAGCGCTCAGCAGCAGGGTACGAGCGCAGAGACAGCTGATTCCCACCAAGTCAAGGTAACACTGAACCACCTCCACCCGTGTTTCACAAAAATACAGTTTATAAAATCAATAGCTTATTGACTGCTCAGCAGTGTCTCTCCCATGACTTGAGCAAACAGCTACTGCCCACATGGGCTAAGTCAGACAGGAGCTACTTCTACACTCGCATGACTGCACGAGTGTAGCTCCCAACTGCTTTACCGGTAAGAGAAGAGGAGTGCTAGAAGCAGGACCGCATTGCTATCACAGCCACAGTCCTGTAGAGACCTGCACTTTCCCATCAAGGACTCACCTTTCTGCTGCAAGGCAATTAACAACAGACATTTTACATTACAAGTGTCCCCTTACAAAGTATTTATTCAACATAAAAATCCAGAAATAGACAAAAGCTTCATGAAAATGCACAGGCTATTATGTGCCATTAAGTGCAGCAGCATTTGATCTTGAACTTGAAAGACTTCGTTGGGCACGGCTTCCCATTAGTCTCCTGTGGCTGGCCTTGTGCAGCAGAGGCAGGGACACCAAGGTATTTGTGAAGCCAGCACGCTGTCGCCTCTCACCACCTCCACAGTGAAAGCTGTCTTTCCTCTGCCCAAGGAATGGCCACAAACTCTTTGTCCTTGAAATCTGCAGTTTGAAGTATCCAATATCCACATGCATCTGCAAGTCCATTAACAACTCCAAGATCTGGATCTTGTTGTCACCTCCTGGTGGTTCCCACAGAAGAGGAAACAGTGTCATTACTGTCTGGCTCCTCCACTTAGGTGCCCTGCAAGGTCCATCTTGTATAGATGCATGGAAGCGCTCATAAGATGTTTAATACCTGCTTACAAAGGACAACCATCCTGATGACTATGGGAACTATGTCCTACAGAGATAACCATGTTTTCTGTCTCCAATCCAATGGGACTTTGGATAATTTAGGTTTAAGGACATCCACATGGCATGATAACCACTGTGCTGTTTAGCAAGTTCCAACTCCAGTTACTCCTACTGGCAACAATGACATTTTCTAGGATCATTCTGATGGATTAGAAGGAAGGAAACTCAGTTCCTTTGCTCTGTCTCTTCTATTAATCACATTTAATAATCAGAAGAATTTCTTATGGGAAAGCAGATGGCTCAGAGGTTGACAATGGGGCAGAGTTTCCATTAAAGTTGCTGCTAGTCTGGACTAGGTCTTTGTTGCCTTCTGTTGCCCCCTCCATAAAACAAGCAGAGGAGCTTAACACACATCACAGAGATGTATCCATTACAAAAGCCACTCACATGAAATGAGAACATTCTCCATCTCACACAGCATCAAGCCCACATGGGCTGAAAGGCAGAGAAAGGATGAGGTGGCATGTGATATCTGCACAGCCACTTCACTTGCTACATGGGCTAGAAGAGGTACTTTTCTACAGCTCACTAACAATGTGTACGAAAGTCAGCAAATAAAAACATTCCTCCCCCACATCAATGTATAAGAAATATGAAAAATTCAATGCTGTTTGTACCACATTTTTTTTTCCACATCATTGGGGCTCTCCAAAAAACATGGAAACTGGAAACAGGTGTGCTCAGGAGCTTAGAATGGGAAGGGCAAGATGAAATACAAAGAATTTCACTTTTTTCCCAAACAGATCCAGTATTTTAAATATCAATTTGGAAGATAATCATAAATATTAATTACTCTTTTAGAAAACTCTCTTTTACCCTTTCAGCCACCTAGCAATCACTTTAACTGTAAATCCTCAGGAGCGGTATGAGTAAGCTGTAAAGCTATCCAGTGATGCGATGCCATCTATTTTTTATACCCTTGCTGGCTGCCTTTAAAATTTTCTCAAGTCTAATCCAAAGCTGCTATAGAAAAGAATTCCCATTAACAAACGTGGAGCCTGTCCTTCCCGAAAGCCGATTCATCTTTCTCTTCTGTGACAGACGGATTGTAAATCTCTCGGTGTCCCCCACTGTAGCTGCACGTTCTTCAGGCTTTTAACCATCCACCTCTGTGAACTTTCTTTTCCCATAATTCTGGACCAGACTGGAAGCTGTGATTTGAGAAGCCTGTCCCTTTTCCCAGCACTGGAAGTCATTCAGCCCTTTCTGGCCAGCTTGAAACAAGGCTCGCTCCAGTTCATCCAGTCGAGCCACGAGCACTGATGTATCTTCATTGTAGGCATTCTGAGAGGAGTCCATGATATGACGAAAACGGCTAATAAATGTCTAAAGAAGATAAGCAGAATTACTGACAGGTAACACAGAGGTTTATTCAGCTCAAATGCCAGAGGCCTGAGCTTTCAAGATTAAAAATCTAAAGGTGTAGGCTCTGGCTCACAACTAGCCAAGGGTCTGCACACAGAGCAGCACCTCTTAACCTCGGATACAGAGACAAACCATTTCCCGCCTGAGCAGGGAGAGCGAGCGCATGATACACTTACTGGATGGGCAGCAAGCACACAATTACATTTTGGCTGCTTCCTAATGACAGGCTTGAGCAGACCGCAGGGTATTACACACTGGCGACCTATTCCACCTCACTTTGCAAGCAATCATTGCTTTAGAGCTGGTGGAATGAATCTCATGCCCCAGCAGCTGCTGCAGGAACACACAAGCTGCGAGTTAAGCCAAACCACACCTGGAACCCATTCACTGTGCTGAAAAAACACTTAACCATGAAAAAAAGTAAAAAAACCCAAATCTACAACTAATAAAGAACACTGTAAAAAGATAAGCAACTAGACATATTTAAGGATTTTTTATTTCTCTCATCTTTGCTTTTGGGAATTAAAAAAAAAAGTCAAAACTCTGAAAACTGTGCTTTGTTATTTCAGAAGGAGATTTTAGAATAATCAGAACTGTAGTATTTCAGAGATTTAGTTCTGGAATACATTATAAATTAATCACTCTCTTTTTGGCTTTGGCAAATAGTTATACTTCATATTTATAACTCCTGAATATTTGGGAGAGGGGTTTTTTTGTGTGCACAAATCACTTCTTGTTTGCTTTTAATGAAGTATACCTTGCATGCTTTGATTTTTCTGACAAGTGATGTGTGCTAATGCAGCTTTTTTCCCAAGATGTCCATTAGCAGAAAAAGAAAAGACAAGGAAAGGTGTGGTCACCTCCTCAATGCAGAAAGCAAGCTTTCAGTGAACATCTCCAAGAAAGCAGCAGTGCTTTAAAGCCTCTCTGCATCAGCCTTCATTTAAAGAATAGAGGAAAACAAACAAAAAAGCCAATAGCAATCGTGCCAGACGATTTAGAGAGCTGGGTGAAGAAATCTCAGAGCTGTCAGTGGTTATCTTTAAAAGCTCAAGGAGCACAGAAGTCCGGAAACTGGCAAAGATGGGATCTGTCTTTTAAAAGAGAAAGAGATGAAAATGGAGGAAGGAAGAGCCAGGGAATTAAAAATCCATCAATATCAATTCCTGCAAACATACTGGAACAAATAAACTATACATAAACCCCTGCAAGAAAATAGAAAGCAGAGTAAAAGCCACCATGGACTTGCCAAGAACAAACTCTGAGAGAGCAGCCTAGTTTTCTATGCTGGCAGGATGCCAGGCCATACAAAGGGAAGAAAAGCACCAGGCAGAGGGCATTCCCACAAGATTTAGCTAAACCACCCATAGCGGGCTGGTAAAGACAATTATCCATAGCTCCTGTCAGGAGAACATATTGAGTGGAGTTCAACAGGGGTCTACCTGGAAACGAGTACTGTTTAATATACTAATTAATAAGCTTACTAAAGGAACAGAAGATATATTTCTTAAATTAGCATGCAACATGCAGGAGAAGGAGAAGGGATGACCACAATCATGCTGGGGAGCAGCATGATCCTGACAAATTAGAAAGAGAGTGAAAACAACAGGATGAAATTCAGCTGGGACTCATGTAAGGTTTTATAATAAGGCAGAAATAGGGAAGCGTACAAACGCAGGGAGAGGAACAATTGTCTGCATATGCAGTCAGCACCATGTTACTGTGGACTGCAAACCAAACATGTATCAGTGTCACTCTGCCATGAAAACCAAGATGCTGCACCACGATGAGCAAAGAGCACCACGGCCTACATGATTACCTTGTGGTAATCTCTTTGTTTTCATTGGTGTATGTCCTGAGCAGGAGGCTGGTTGCAGTTCAGTGCACTGCACGTCACAGTGGATGCAGATCAACGGGAAGGATACCAGCAGCGCACAGCAAGGACAATCGGAGGTTAGAAAGCAGGACCCACAAAGAGATACCAAAGGAATTGGGACTGCTGCAGAAAGGAAGAGAATAAACTGTCCTCAGCGTTTACTTTGTATGAGACAAATGGAACTGAGCTTGCATTGCTAGGAAGGAGCTTTAGTTTAGACATTAGAGGAAACCACCTAAGATTAGGATGGTGAAGCACTGAAACAGATTGCCCAGAGCAGTGTGGAACCTCGTCATTACAGAGCTTTAAAAACAGGGTAGAAAAAATAGAAATAATAGCGGGTGAATTAATTCTGCCTGAAAGTACTGGCATGATTAAATAATCTTACATCTCCTCCAGCCCTTTTTTACAGAATTTTACGAAATACTGTATTTACTCTGTGGAAACTCCAAACTAAAATTACACTCCTGGATGCACACTTGAGGCTTCCACCACTAGACTGTGCAGCTGCCGAGAGGGTCATCCTACAGCTTGATCTAGAAATCCATATTCAATCCAGAAGCCACTTGGATTGAAACACAATGTTTTTCCTGAAGACTGCTGAGCAGCTAGGAAGAGTAAGATGGAAAAACATAAAACTAAATTTCAGGACTTAGTTCAGATACTTGCCTGCAGGAGAGTCTGAGCTATCTCAGGATTCTCTGGATTGTCAAAATTCAGGAGCTGGGAGCCAAATCCATAGTAGTACGGCCCCAATTTATGCAGATCAACCACAGTGGCATCAGCACTGAACACAGTCCTCCAGGCTTCCTTGTAAATCTTTGGCAGTTCCACAGAAATTATTCTTCTTTTGCTGTCATGCAAACCTTTAGCAAGCCACAGAGGTATTTCCAGCTTTGTTCCCTGCATGAACGAGAAAAAACAAAAAAGTTGTCCTTGTCGTGGGCAGCGAGCCCAGGGGCCCCGGAGCCCACGCGGGAACGGCGGCCACCGCCGGCACCTCCGCTCAGTGCATGGGCCCCCCGGGACACGTGGGGTGGGCGCCTACAACTCCCAGCGCCACCCGCGCCGCCGCCCCAGCTGGCCGGCCCGCCCGCCCCGCGCGGTGGCTGCTGGGAGTTGTAGTTCTTTCCCCACCCCTGCCGGTTACCTCCAGGATGGAGTCGCCGCTGCCGGCCCCCTGGCCCAGCGCGAAGGCCAGGCGCGGCAGGGAGCTCTCGGCGCGGCCCGGCAGCTTCTCCTGCGACATCAGGATGTCGTCCAGCGACAGGAAGTTCTCCTCCAGGCCCAGCCCGGGGCCCACGGGGAAATACGCCTCGGACATGGCCGGACGAGCGGTCGCAGCAGCGGCCCCAACGCCTCAGAGCTCCCGCAGAGGCTCCCGCGCAGCCAAGCAAGCTCCGCCCGCCGCCGCCGCGCATGCGCCGTGGCACCGCCCGCCGGCCGGCGCTCCCTGTCCCGTTCCGCGGGTGGGGTGGGCGGGCGCGGGGAGGGAGGGGCGCTGCACCGGCACGGGCACCGGCACCGGCACCGGCACCGGCACAGCCACCGGCACAGCCACAGCCACCGGCACCGGCACCGGCACCGGCACCGGCACAGCCACCGGCACCGCCGGGGTGTCCCCGGGCTTGTCCTGGCGGTGCCGGCGTTGCCTCCGTTCCCCAGGCCGGCGGACACCTTTAATACGTTCATCTGAACCCACCACTTAGCTGTGCGAACAGCCAAGCGAAAGCTGCTCATGTTGTTGGTTATCCCCGTGTTTCTTTTTGGCAATCAAGGACATGGGTTATCTTGCAGTGTACAAGATCAAGCTGATGCATGTGGCTGTGCTGAACAGGCAGAAGTTGGTGTTAATGAGCTATGTATACCGCAGATTCCAAAGTGAGGCTACATCCCAAATGAATTTATACTAGTGCTATAAAATAAGTAATGAGGTCATATTTTGATGGCAGAATAAAATACCCTGTCCTAAATTCTGGGTCTGATTATGTAAGCATAAAAACAGTGGTTACTCCCATTTTTATCTCAATTTTACTTCATATTAGAACCTGACTCTATGCTTTTTTTTTTTCTCTCGCTGTTTCATTGTTTCAAAATCAGTTGATTTTTCATCACATTAAAGTTTTCTCGCTATTCCCTAAGCTGTATATGCTGAAAACGTTACTTTTTTCCGTGTATCTTGGGACACGTTATTACAGCCTTTCAGTACTTAATGGGGGCTTATAAGACACAGGAGCAAACTATTTAGCAGGGTCTGTTTTGATAGGCAGGAGGGGGTGATGGTTTGGAACTGAAGGAGGGGAGATTTAGACTATATATAAGGAAAACATTTTCTGCAATGAGGGTGGTGAAACACTGGCCCAGGTTGCCCAGAGAGGTGGTGGATGAACCATCCCTGGAGACATCCCAGGCCAGGCTGGACGGGGCTCTGAGCAACCTGATCTAGCGAAGATGTCCCTGCTCATGGCCAGTGTTGGAGTGGATGAGCTCTGTAGGTCCTTTCCAACCCAAACTATTATATGGTTCTGTATACAGTGGTCTATAAAATAAAGTTTAAATAATCTAGTGAATATTTCAGTTTTTGTTCTGTTAAGGAAGAAAAACAAACAATTGAGCAGGGTTGAAACTCAAAGACCTGACAATGTCCCTGAAAAGAAATTACAGAGTTATTTATAGTGGGCTTGATTTGTTTAATGACATTTGCAGTCCATGACTGAGGCGTAAGCTAATACCTCTTCAATTATCTTTTAATTCTTATGACTTCAGCGTTCTTCATGCTACTGTTTGCTTAAGCTCCATCCGTTGTGATTTGATATTGTTTTGTCTTCATTAATTAGCATGTTGGTACTTTAATATCTTGATCAAAGTCAAACCCATGCAAAAATAATCAAATTGGAAGCCAGTTTATTAGATCTTCTGCTGTTTTATTTCCTACTTAGAATAATAAAGCACAGGCAGTGGAGACTGAGACCTCAGGATGATGATGTACTTCTGTCACTTACGCATCCCTTAGATACCATGGTGGCATATGCTCTAAAACTACAGCTAATGAAGAAATGGCAGGTTTTTGTAAACTGTGGCATGCTGGATTTGTGAAAATCTAAATGCCGTTTATTTGTTAGACAAGTATCAGGAATAGAGACCGAGGAGCTCAAGAAATACGTGTTTGTGCGTTTGCCAACGTGATGCCTGCACTTTGCTGATTTTAGAACATCCCCTTTTCCCATTAGTCAGGTGCAATAAATCCTGGTAGCAGCTGTAAGGAAAATGCCTGCTCCTGAGGAGAGATTTAATGTGAAAGGTCATGTCTTGTGAGATGCTGAATTTTTATCTATGGTACAGAAAACAGCCATTATCTTAGAGTTAGCAACATTAACTCTTGTCCTGTGTTGGTTTTGTGTTTGTTTTCTTGTTGGTTTTGTTTTTGTATTTTTTTTAAGAGAGATTAAGTCTTTCTGTTTGAAAAATAAATCCTTCTATTTATGCACATGTTCCAAATGAGTTACAGAGCGACTTCCAAAAGCTCTTTCTAAAGGGCTGTTCTGATAATTATAATTTGCTGAATTGGATTAGTAAAAATATTCCCTGCTTAATCAGGTTTGTGGAACAGATCTCTATGCTAAATATGAAAGCTTGCACTGCGAGTGAGAAGAGAGAAATGTGCAAATGGAATATTATGTTTTTGTAGGGTGCAGAAGACATCTGGAAAAACAAAAGAAAGAAAAGCACTGCTTCCCTGTGACCCAAGATGCCTGTAGCATGGGATACTGAAATAAGGCACAGAGGTGCAGGAAGCCTAAGGTGCTGGTCAAAGCTGAAAGAACACAAAGGGAAAGATGTTTGTAAAATCAGTTCAAGAATTATTCTTTTGTGAGAGTTTTAGAGAATAATGGGCTTGGCAGCCAAAATTATATCACTCCTTTTTGTAGTGTGTTTGCCTTCTCATCCTGAAAGAGTCACTAGGTGGGTTCTTGCTCTTGAGTGAAGGAAAGCCACAGAGCCACGGAAAGAGCAGCAGGAATAGAGGCCAAGCCGTCCCTGTTTCCTGAGGAGAATGAACTTGAAGAACGAGGAATGGTACTGACCACACACAGTTGTGGAGGAAGAAGGAGAAGAGGCGTGTGGTACCATGGAGTATGTTCCAAAGTAGAACACACATCGATGACAAGGTCACTTTTTGCCTTCCCAAACTTGCCCCGCTGTGTTTCTTGGCCAGGATGGATGGCAAGCGCTCCCGTGCCTGCCCTGCGCTTGCGTTGCACACGGGGAAAGCCCAAAAGTGGCAGCCCCAGGTGGTGCAGCGAGGCTGGAGCCCTTCCAAACACAGGGCATTCTGCACAAGGAAGACCCCCAGGATGGAGCCCGTGGAAGGGCAGAGCTCTCTGGGGGGACGTTACAGGTGTGCACACCCGTGAGAGCAGAGCTTTCTGCTTCTTGGTGTCCCACTGATGGAAGGCAACACATAGCACGTATGCTTTCTCAACATCTTCCAGTGTCCCGATGCTACTCAGATCATTCCCTCCTGGAACTTCAACTCAACCAATTTGCATTTCCTAATCAGCTAACTTGCCTGCAGCAGTGAGAGTTCTTATTTGTAAGTAATGTCACACTGTATCTTTGATACAAGCTTTTGCAAGCCCTTTGTTGTGCAAATACGGGCATATAACTCAAGTAAACCAATTGGCTTCAGTAGGATTATCATAAGAGAGTTAAGTGCTGCTTCATATGAATAAATCCTGCTCTCCAAGAGACAGATTCAGCAGTTCCAGTGCAACTTTATTTTTTAAAGGAAAAGGGGTAGCAACACAATCCAGTAGTTAAACCAAGGAGATAATCACTTTCCTCTGCAGTTTATCTGTAAATGTGAGAGATTCAGTCATAGTATTAACAGTACACCGTGTTCATGGTTACATCTCAAAGTATCTGTCCTTTCCACGTGGAGGAAGGGAGAAGGGATGTGTCACATTTTGCAACTAGGAGAATAACCACAGAAGTGAAGGGATTTAGGGTAACCCAGCATCCTATGGGAAGGCTCTTCCAGCCACGGGTCTCTTAGCCAGGAGGCAGCGAGGTCAGCAGGGACTCTGGCTGGCTTGTAGAATGAATTTCAAAATCTTTTAAGCACCTACTAAACAGGAGTATTGATAAGATAAACCACTGGGTTTGCAAACAGCATTTTTGACAATCAAATTGAAAATAGGAGTATTTCTAGAACTCTTTTTCCCAGTGTGTGAATCTCTGCTATTATGTGGGAGTGGATTCATCAAATTCCAAGACATTTTTAAAGGCTGTGTAGTTTTGGTGGTAAATGGAAAGTCGCAGTGAAACCAGCAGCAGGCATTTGATGGAGGTTTCTTGCTTTAAGGAGTGGTGCCGTGTTGCTAAAACTGCTTATGATTTAGATGGGAATACTGCCAAAATTGTTTGGTTTTTGCATTTGGAGTTCCCCAGATAGTAATTTACTATTGTTTTTGTTTAGAAGTGTGGGAAGATGGTAATTGTGATAACTGCCTTCAGCAAGAAATTAAGAAAATTGCTGATTGCTGCACAGAATTATGTATCTGCAGTAAATTTAAAAGGAGCGAGATTTCTCAAACTTTTGGTGTCTCAGGGTGACTGTGATGATGTGAGTAGAAAACTCACGTGTATTTTTATTTCATTCACATCCACTCAAATGACATGGTTAAAAGAAAAGTATTGTGTTCATTCTTAAGAGGGAGATCCTAGGGAGATGCTGGAAATGATGCTCTTCCACTTACATTGCATGCACTTGGACTCCATTCAGCGAGAGGCTGCTCAATGCCCACAGACAAAAAACATCTAATGAATCAATCTTTGTGCACAGAAGAAAGCACTTTTTAAAGAAATTGTGTAAAAAATTTTTGCTTTATATCATGAGAATCTTTTTCTTCATTCTAGGTTCTGATTGTTCTTCATGTTAGTCTGGAGAGTTTTAATAAATGAGTGACTTACTGGGGGGGGAAAAAAAAAAAAAAAGCAACATTACTTATTTCTCAAGATCTAGAATAAGAACTTGAATTGTGAGTTGCAGGGAGAAGATGTTCATATCAACTCACTTACGTGTAATCAATAAGTTACCAAAACATGAATACTACCAATTTCTTCACTGCCTTTATTTAGATTTCTTGTACCTGCACTGTTTTGATTTCTTTTTGTTGTTGTTTTTGGTTGGTTGGTTTTGGTTTTGTGTTTGTGGTTTTGTGTTATTTTTGTTTGGGGTTTTGTTTGTTTGTTTGTTTGTTTGTTTTTCCCTTTACCTGCCATGTTGTCTGTACCAGTGACCCAAGATCACCAGCTGGAGAGGATGGAAATCATCCACATTTCATGTTTTCAGCTGCCTGTGCTCTTTGAACCACAGTTGCAGTGTTACCAGCAT
This sequence comes from Streptopelia decaocto, assembly GCF_964273445.1. NCBI lineage: Eukaryota > Metazoa > Chordata > Aves > Columbiformes > Columbidae > Streptopelia > Streptopelia decaocto. The sequence continues at coordinate 13,139,716 of NC_138666.1, read as the reverse complement.
TATTCCAGCCCTTCATCCATCAGCGTTACATGAGCAGAATGTTGATATCCCAGGGTTCTTAGAAACAGAATCTCCCTTTGCTTTGTCAGAGTGTGAATGCTCCTTTTGGCCCATGGCTTGCTGTCTTTGGCCAGCAGAACCTCTGAATCCCTTACATCTGTTTGCCTCTTGGCTGCTGCTTTTCATTTCTGGTCGGGCTGTCCCACATTTTCGAGGCACGCTAGAACAAGAAAAGATCCAGACTGTTTCTTTTCTAACCACAAAGGGGAAATGCAATCTAACAGCACCTGCTGGAGCACACTGCGTCATGTCAAATGTAGAGAATCTTGTTCATAGCTTGAGAAGAGGGGTTTTTAATCCTTCAATCTAAAAAAATGCTATAGAAATGTCATGTTACACTGGATACATACTGAGATTTTGGCTAATATAATGTGATTATAATCAGCATTAGCACACCAAAAATTCTGTGCCGCAGTGGGAAAGACTATTAGTATAATAACAACTAGGAGGTCCGCAAGGAGCAGAGGAAAACCAGAGCTCCTTGCTTGCATCCCTGGCGTCTTTGGCAGCTGGAGAGGCAGCTGCTGTGCATGAGAGGAAACCCTCAAAGGGGCGGGCTGGGAGCAGAGTTTGCTGAGCTGCTGAAAGGACACCTGGAAGGGTGCAGGAGTCACCCTCTCTGCCCACTGTCACTTGCCAGAGCAGGCAGGTGGTCCCAGGTGGTGGGAGCTTGCAAAGCGTGTGGGAAGCTTTTGAGATATCGACCCTTGGAGTCCAAGGATTAAGGGGATGATGCAGTTCATTTTGAACATCCCGTCTGGAAGAAGTTCTGTGATTCACAGTGTGGGGGAACATGAAGAAGAGACAAGACAGGGATCTTGCATCACCTGATGAGCTGAGTGGCTCCGTAGTTCTGAGATCGCCGTGTCACAGCACACCTCAGATCTGACAGCTGTTCCCCTACTCTTTGATCCTAGAAAGTTTATCTTGGTTTTCATGAAACAGCCCTGCAAGTGGCCAGCACTATATCTCATTGCTGGTAAGTCAGCAGTGCGCAAGTGTCATCAGCTAAACATCCAGGAATGTTAGATTCAAAAGTGACAAAACTGCATGAGATATTTTTAAAGCAGATGTATTTTCTCTGGACTTTCTGGCTTGTACTCAGTGGCGGGCTTTATCACACAAACCCAGATGTGGATTTTTGGCAGGGTTTTAACCTCTTCTAGGACAGACTGCCTGTCTTTTAATTTTCACGTTTTCTTATAATCCTGTATTTACAAGCAGAGCTAGTGAAATAGCAGAAAAGCACATTCAGCGGGGAAGGTTTGGCAAACCCAAAGTAATCTTATTGAGATGAGTGATGGTTTATAGATGGTATTTTCAAAATATAAAGCTCAAAAATCTATCTCCTTTTTACAGATTTTCAGGGCCAAATATCTCCATGGCATAAATAGATGTAAGTCAACTACAGAAAATTCAGTTATATCCATTTACCAATGGTGATTTTCTTTTTGTTGATAGTGTCTTTCAATATTACAATTAGCAGCGGCCTCCTGAGATGTCAGAGAGATGGTGTTGATTCCCTTCCCTAATTCAGGAGGCTGGGGCAAAAAGGTTTGAAGAGCCACTCCAGGACTACACAGACAACTCTACAACAGCAGTTTAGGCTCACATAGATTCTCTGCCCAGCTTTTTCATCCTCAGGGACTTCCTTACAAGAGAGGTCTGACCTCCACAGAAGGATGTCTTAGCATGGCCATGAATGTCCTTTTTCTTATTCACAGTCTCATCACTTCACTGTGTCAGTCCTAGGTAACCTCTTTTGAGCCCATGGGCTCAGAAGTTTCAGCTCCACAAATGCAACTCCTGACTTGCAGGAGCCTGATTGATGATCCCCAAAGAAGTTTGAGTTTGCCATTGTTGCCTGCAAGTTCAGCCCAGCCCGGCCCCCGAACACACACACACACACACACACACACACACACACACACACACACCAACCGTGTCTTCACATCAGTGTATAAAACAGTTAGTTAGTTAGTTAATTTCCTTAATTTCAGCTTCCCTTTAGCTTGCACTTCCTGCATTTCTTATAGAAAGGTATTTTTAAGAGATAGGTTAACTGATTGCTTATTAATTGTGCTTGCTTTCTATAATAGTGGGTATTTCTAGCAGAATCCGTCTTTTTAATCCAATTCTGTGCCACATACACACGAAGGGAAACAAAATGCCTTTAAGACATCATATATTTGTAAAGAACATTAGTAATGCAGTGAAGTAGATCAGCTTCATGTGTTCATTTGAAGATTAGGGTCTAAATTTAGATTTATTCCCCAAAGAGCAGGGTTTTGCAGCCTCAATTTCAATAGCTGTTTCCATTCAAAACTACCACAGGAGTTAGTGCAATGAGAAGGCTTTGATTTGGAGCCTGGAACGAAATGATATGTTAGAAACTGGACATGGCAAAAGTTTCTTGCATGCCTGACTTTGGTCTCTGTCCAGCCCTTCTGTGACCTCTCAATTTCACCACATTCCCCTTGATTTATGGCATGTTACTTGTAAGGCCAAGCTGTCCCTGGATAATGTAATAACATGCCATTTATGTCCTTCAGAGGTTCGTGGTGTTGAAAGCATAGGCTGGTGTTGCTGCCTCAACTTTCACTGTAACGTTCCCTGCTGTCATGCTCTGTCGAGTCAAATCCGTAACCCCAGGTGAGAGATTTGTTTTGGATTAGAAATGTTATCCTGATTTATCATCAGCCCAGTAGTATAATGGCAACGTGTCCCAGAACTGATGTGATTGTCACTGTAGAAGTGCTGCTGTGCTATCTTTAACACTCTAAATTACAAAACATTTCAAGGTATATGGGGCAGACGAGCTGAGTAGTTCCTGTGTAGCTCATGAGCAGGTGTTATGCAGCATGCAGAGCATAGGGGTCAGTTCTTGAGGGCATTCTGCCTTTCTATATTAAGCATAATAATCTCTGCCCCTTGTACGTGTGTGTAGCCTCCATCAGGGAAAATGGTAATGTTTGCATACCAAGGAGATATTAAATCCCAGTTCCCCTTCAGTAATGTATAATGTCAACAGAATCCTTTGATGAATGCGGCTTCTTCTTAATTAGATGCTTGAGCAGGAGATTATTAATCCGTTTATCACAAATTCTAATTGTAGCATGAACTGCTCACTGTTTTATGTTTATGATCACAGTTATCTTCCTAGAACCTTTAAGGAGTCATACTCATAAATGAATGTATTTCTGGAAATTTGAATTGTTGTATTACTTTTCTCAATATGTGTGTGTGTAAATATTCTGAAAGTCTTACTCCATCAGCCAGGGGTATCCTGCAACATAACAGTTCTGCAATTGTAGCTATTTGCTACTTCGATGGTAGTGATATCTGACTTTAAAAAAAAAACACCAATAAGGGGAACCAGCTCATTACCTTTTTTGAATCCCAGATAGCTGAAATCACAGGATTTGCTTCCTTGAGTTTAAATAATTTCCAGTTGCCTCACAATCATATTTCTCTTTATGTACCCAAAATACTGAGTAGGCATGATTTGGGGACCTGCAAGCTTTCAAATGCATGTTTAAACCCCTCCCATGGCAGGGAGGGTGGAACTAGAGGATCCTTAAGGTCCCTTGCAACCCAAACCATTCTACAATTCTAAAACCATAGGCTTAGGTTGTGATAATAATGTATAATTACTAACGAACCTATAGATCTTAAAATCAGTCCTAGGAGATTTGGGGCAAGCCAATCCATTTGCTAAAAGTGCAGGCAGTTGCCTGGATGACACACATTTGCCTGGATACAGCCAAGGATTCTTTTGAAAATATCCTGCTAGCAGGCAGAAGCTTTTTTTTTCCCTTTGAACATGCTGAAGTGGCGTAGTTGGCAATTCATGGTGTATATTGCAATGGCTCCATCTGCTGAAACAATTCATAAATCACTTGAAACTTCAGAAAGTTGCAGCTAATGGAATTCTTTCTCCTGTTGTCTGTGCTATTAATCCCATCAGTGTTTCTATGTCTAGGGTGGGCTACTTAAGAATGGGCTGTGAACATATTGCAGTTGGTGTGTATGTGCGCCCGCACACCAGAGGGATGAGAGCAACAGGCACGTGGCTGACATTCGATCAAGTGCAATAGTAAATTTGAGTGAATGAAATCACTTTCTTAGAGTGTCCCTGTTTTTATATGGGCTATTGTGTAGGGCTTGCTGTGTGCAAGCTAAGATTTAATGGCACCATCTAAATTGTACAGTGATATCTGGGAAGAGAGAAAGGTATTAGAATGAGGGGTCTTTTTCTGAATAAACAAATTATGATTTGTTTATGCATGGGATGAGCTGAGAACTGGGATTTCTGCACCTTACAGTTTTCTGAACCCCTCCCAGCTCTGCCAAGGATGTACTTTGCGACTCAGAGAAAGTCAGTTCTGGCTCTTTCAGATTCCCTGTAGGTAGAGAGTGCTGTTGGGCCATGTAGACTTCTCTTGCCTCACCATGGCTGAAAGGTTTAATTAATTTCTACATTGCAAGACATAAATTTCTATGCAGAGCCAGACCCTGCATCAGTGCATCAAGGGAAGGTTTTACAATTGACTTTGAGGGGAGGACGACTGCGGTCCAAGTGCCTACAAATGTACAAACCTCACAGTGATGGGCGAGTTAATGCACAAATTCCTTCCTCTTTCTCCTCCAAACCTCTCAGTTTGCTTTTCTTATTAACTCAATAATATTCCTGCCCTGTCTTCAGGGCCAATTTTCTTCTGAGCATTGTTTGTTCCCAGTGTTCTTTCTGGCAGAGCTCTTCTGCTTGAAAAAGGCACTTTGATTCATTCTGTGCTCTTGACTTGGAACTAATAAGGCTCATCCGATGTGGTGAGTCAGAGTAAGTTCCTCTGCATCTCTGCCTTGTGGACTGAGTGAAGCAGAGGCTCTGCAGAAGACAGATGTGGGATCATGTAAGTAAAGATTGGGTAAAGTGTACGCACAATGTGCCAGATTCAAGCTGGATAACTAATTCAGTGTAGAAACATAACTTTTTGCCGTGAAGCTGTAGCCTTAATGGGGAATAATGGCTAAAATTATTTCAGTTCATTTCTGCCTTTCACAAATTTGAGAGCAGTGTTAAACTGATGCTGGGCTTTTTCTGACTACCACACTGCATGCTTCATTTTAGTCATAGCCATAGTTATTTTGCTTTTTTAACCTCTCTCCTCTTCTTAGAACATATTAATATTTTTTAATGTAGTACAGGATCTTACAAGAAAATCCCACTTTCTGGTTATACTACTATTATTTGGTGAGGCACATAATCTCAAAGGGGAGATTTGTCATGACAGGATCTCCTTTTAAATTAACCCAAGAATTACAGCGTTGGATCCAGGATTCCCATGTTGTCTGTGTGTGGCACTGGAGAAGTCATTTACACCAGAAGCCAAAGTTCTACTTAAGTGCCAAATCCACAGCTAAAACCTTAGAGACGAGAGGAAGCAACGGTGAGGAGGAGCTCATAGTCAAATGCCAAATCACAATTAAGCAAAATTAAGAATCTGTGCAACAGTCTGGCTGTTCCTCTGTGCCCCATTTGTAAGAAGGGGACAGCAGTGTTGTCCTGTTTCCCAGGTGGGTTAAATAGGTGACACCAGTTAGAGACTGGGGATGCTCAGGGTCTGGGGTGGTGGAAGGGGCCATGGAATTCCAGAAGACAGAGGCAAGGGATCCCTGAACTGGTTTGCTGGAGCCTGCCTTGGGATCAAAGCAAAAGCAGAAGGGGATAAAAGAGTCCTGCCAATACCATCACCTTGACTTCACGAGAAGCTGACTGATGTGGTATCAGCCATTCCTGGTTACGTGACATCGTTTGTGGCCTCGGATTCACCTGATCCCTGTGATCCTTTTTATGCTTTTTGTTTGCAGCAGAACATTCCAGCCATCGCTCCAGGAAGAATGAAAGAGGACAGTCAGAGCAGATCACGTACCCAGTGAACCTGAAAGTAAAAGTAACTAACCGTTGTTTTACAGCCTTTACCTTTTCTCTGTCAGCAGAGAAGGATTTTTATAACAAATGCTACATAAGATTGCTGAGATAGCTTAGGAAGTGCGCAGTTTCTTCTTCCACCAAAGGAACAGCTATTGCTTTCATAATCTCTTAGATGTGGCATTATTCCTTCAAAATCAAACCTTTGTAGGAAATTACTGTTTTTAGAAGTGACCTAAGATTGCCATCTTCAAGCTTGATCTTGTGTATTTGACAGCACCTCAGGTAGAGGAGGTACTGCTGCTTCCTCCTGTCTGGTCTTTTGTGTGTGCGTGTCCTTCAGTAGACAATGGAGACATAGAAAAAGATGTTCAAATAGAAAGCATTTTTATAAAATCACAAGTGTTGGTGCATGAAGTTCCTGGAAACATTTTCAAGCATGTTTTTGTATCATCCCTTTTTGGTGGCTGAAAAAATCAATTTGTGTCTTTGAAAAATCCCTTCACTGGGACTCCTCGGGTGTTGTGGAGCTTTTTGTGTTCTGAAAGTCTGAGTTTAAGTTAATTTGTTAAAACCGCCAAACTCTTCAGCACAAGTTTCATGTGCGATGCTCATCTCACAGTCCTGCGAGTCAACCTGTTTTGCAGAGAACCAGCAATAGTGCCTGCTCACTGCACGGCTGTGCAGGAGTGCTCTTTGATCTACTGGTGCAGAGATAAGACCCCGCTAAAAGGACGTGTTTGCCTTAGAAACTCTCTTTGATGGATTCCCAGTTCACCTTTCGTTTGTGAGAGTTGAGCTCTGTGTCTGCTAAATTCCACTGAACAAATACTGTATCAGCTTTTCAGCATGAGACTTTGGGGTGCTCTACCCTTATACATTGCAAAATGTTTTGTACTGAACATGACAAGGAAGAAAACCAGGCAGTCTGATTTATAGATGCAGTGAACTTTATCTGCCATGCAGTGAAAATCTGGGCTTATAGGTCTCTTTCAGCTCTTTCAGATCAAGGTTATAAATTAGGTCAGTGCATGGATACCTAGGATATGCAAAAATAGAGAACAAACTCTTTACTGCCAGTGAGAATGTGACTGTGGATGTTTGTCAAAAAGCAGGAATGTATTTCTGACATTGCAAAACTATTTTCTTAACTCTGTAAGGCCCGGAGGAGTAAACAGGTGTCCTGTGGGCTGTACATGCACTCTGCTAAAAATGCAGCAATTGCCATAGCTGTCTGTGGTTGCTTTCCTTGTGTCCAAGTCCAATAGAGATGCAATTACACTGTGAAATAATGAAGATTTCTGACATCACACAGTGTTATTTTGCTAATCATGGGGATTTCACATAGTCCTTTCTAATCCTTCTCCCCTTGTTTAGGATATTTGAATGGAAGCTACTATTTGATCATCATGGATTAACTTTTAAAGGGGCTCTTGAAGGGTGTGGCAATTTCATAGAGGTGATCTGAAGTGTGTGGGACTCTTAGACCCAACTCATCCCGCAGCTCTAGCAGCCCATCACCAGTCCGTTGTCCCCGCCAGGCAGGGCTGAGCGTGCTCCGTTGTCATCGCAGGCCACGTGCACGGTGCATGGTCTGAAACACCGACAGCGACAGGAGTCCTTGCGCTGGGATGTTGACATGTCGCGTTAGAGTGAGTGATGCGCTGGGATGTGCGCCAGCCTCCGGGACCTTCACAGGATGGCTGCGGCATAAGCAATTTCAGTGTCAGTTAATTACACTTGAAGACGCTGTGGTGGTTGTGGTATCTAAACACAAAATAGATGGAGATACGGAGTGATGCCTCAGGACATGGTGACTTTAGTGGGAGGGAATCAATGAAGGGCTTTGAAGTCTCTTGTTTTCTTTGCAGATATTTCTCTTTTATCTCTCACTGATGCTATTTCAACAGGTATTGGGTTTTTGTTTAATGCTAAAGCCCTGGGATTCACTTGTCACATATAATAAGAACTGTTGGGGTGCAGTTCTTAGTATCTGACATTATAGGAAAATTATGGCTGACCTGCACCCCTTCATTCTCGTAACAACCTCTGCAACTACCTTAATGCTTATGTACGGCAGAAATGGCTCACTTTATCATGTCTGCAGCTACCGTCCCTCATCTCCTGAATCGCAACAGCTACCCTACAGATGACAATTCCAGTGCCTACCCTGAGTAAAAAAAGAGAAGATGCTGGTATCAGGAGTGCTGCCCCTCTCCTTTTATATCCTGCTAGATGACCCTTTGCATCCCAGGGTCTAAGTTTTCTCTTCTCTGTGAAAGACTGTAACTTTTTAAGGTACTTTGTGATCTGCAGAAAAGCTTTGTAGCCATGTTAGCACAAATAACTCTTTTGCCATGCTATTCCTGGCAGCTTCCCAGCGGCTGCCACCTGGCTGGTCCAGGATTCCCTGCCGAATTTCTCCAGATCTCTTCTGCCAGCAGTGTGGGCAGCTGAGAATAGTGAAGAAGTATTCATTCAAAGATTTGGGGGGGGTATAAAGTATATTTTTCATGCCAGTATAAGCATGATCTAGTTCTCCAAAAGCCCTTGCTGTAACAAAGCACTTAAAATAGCTATTCCTGCAAGCTGCTCACCCCAGCTGCCAGCCTTTTTCACACAAGAGGATGTGCTGTGAATGCTCTTCTCTCTCAATCCATCCCAATAGAACTTTTTTCTGCCTTTCTGCCCTGGGTAGAGAAGGCTGCAGACTTTGTCCTGCTGCCATTGGCCTGTCCCGCTTACACAAGGGGATTTTAGCAGTGAAGGTTTTACCGTCATCCTCGGTGCGAAGGGAAAGAGTCACCCCCGGGGTATCTGCATCTCCTCAGCCTGTATGGGCTCATGTGCAGCAGAGGCTGCAGCTGTGTTTTCTCATCATAGCAGACACAAAATAATGACTCATTTTACAGGGCCTTCCAATCAAAAGTGTGTGTACCTTAATTGCTCTGTTTTTCTTTTAGTGGATATTACCAAATATACGTGAATCAGTGAAGTGTATAAATGTAAGCAAATAGTGCCAGTTTATTTTCTTTCAGCATATTCTACTTCATATCATTGCTAGAGGTAGTGTTCTAGTCTGGTTTATTTATTTCTACAGGAAACAGAGTCTGACTTGCTTACAGAATACGTCTTGAAATTAGCAGTAAGGTCAATCTACATGTTTTCTATTGAACAGCCAGTCTGATGTACGTTTGTTAGAGAGTTTACCTTGCAACATAAAACAAAGGAGGTCAGGGAATACAAGCATGTTAGTTCCCTTCTAAATACTGTCAGATGCCATTCATTGACCTTCACAGTACCATTACTGAAATGCCTTCATACAAAATACCAATATCAAAACCAGTTGATTTCATGGAGTCCCTGCTCCACCTGTCTTGTGAGAATTATTACTTTGAGTAGGATGTTTCATCGGTTTTGACAGATGAGTGAATAAAAGGGGCTTGAAGAGGTATCAGTACTTCACACTAGAAAGGCTTTTTGAGGGAAGAGTATTTTGCAGTATTTCTTAAATTCTGCCCTGGAACTTAATTCCCTAGCTGGAGAGTATCTCACTTCCACCTTTTCCCTGGCTCCTTTTTGGGCTGTTGTCTCCTGGAAGTGTAACTCTTTGGTGGCTTGAGGATCAAAACACGGTATCTGATAGAGCAGATTGTTGCGTCGTGATGATCCTGAGGAGCGAGACTTTGAACAGCTCTGTGTTTGCTGGGGCGGTCAGCCCCACGTTCACAACCAGCTTCATGCAGTGACTGGTGGGGACACAGCCAGGAGGACAGGAACACGCAGAGTCTGGGCTGAGAAGAGGGAACAGCATTTCTTAGAGCTGGAGAGAAAATTCCAGCACTATTCAGCAACTATGTCCCCTCTCCAGACACTTGTGCAGGAAGAGCCATCCCGTACCTGAGGGAACTGTGTATGGTATTTTCTTCTTGCCTGTTTTTAGTGCACTCATTGCAGTCACGTCCTTTTCCCTATGCAAAGCCTCTCAGCAGTTCCTCAGCTGCTGGCCCCACTCTCCGTGGGTCTGCAACCATTACATAGTAATTTATGAACAAAGCTGCTGCTCAGGGGGACAAGGGATCTGCTGCTGCTGCATCTCTAAGCCTTAGTGACCTTTATGGCAGCCGATTTCCCTCCTAATCATTTGTATTATTTTAAGTGGACTTGGGCCCAGACTCAACAAGCAATTTAATCTTGGAACTTCCTGCTAAAATTAATGGGCTGCAACATTCATATTGACTTTAGTGGGACTTATCTTTCGTGATTCATTCATTCATTGCTCTTTTCTGGATCTGAACGTTTTCCATTCTATCGAACATGTATAGGGAATGAGCACAGCTCTGCCATCCCTCCTTGTTGTGTAGCGCAACCCTTCAGACTGTTAAATTCCGTGATATTTGTGAAAGAGTGTTAATAGTGAGGATTCTGCTCAGGGCTGAGCTTTGAATGCACACAGGACGGCATCCAGACGCGTGCTCTGTAGGGCTGCCAGACACTGGCTTCTGACGTGGCAGCATCCCTGGACAGGCCTCTATCACCTGCTGTCCCCAGCACAACGTGGAACACTGGCCACTGGGAGGACTAATTTATAGGTGGCCTGGATAGAGCTGTTACACATTTGTCCTGACCCTTAAAGATATTTCCAGCTTTTACACCCACATATGGAGACAGAAAAAACTGGTGCTGAAGGTTGCAGTTTGCCCTGGAGGGCTGTAGATCTTCAATGAACAAGTCTTGTTAATCTTCGGCAAGCAGTTGCCACTGTTGCCTTGTATGTTTTTACCCCACTACCATGTGCACCGCTATCAAGACATGAGAATTGATTTGTGCTTGCATGCCCTGATGTGCAGATGAGATTTAAAGGAGCTGGGATTCTCATTATACATATGCTTTCACAGCTAGGTTTCATCTGATTTCCTTTGCTGCTGCTTGCCTTTCAAGCTGTGCATATACAGTGAATCACAATGCCATCAAAATCCAGACCTTTTGTTGTTTGGAAGTTGAGCCAGGTGCTGCTGGCTGCTGTATCCATCAGCTGGTTTTCTGAGAGCATAGTCATGACAACGTGAGGTGAAAGAAGTGAGGGGACCTTGCTTGACATCAGTGTTTCTCTTACAGCATCCACCCAAGTGCATGTTTAACAGTGCAAAGTGCATCTCGACATTGCACCCTGGCTGGTTTAGTTTTTTTCCTTGCCCCAACACAACACTTCAGCGTGCTCCAGAGTGGACTGTGAAAGACATCTAATGCTGTCTTTTCTGAGGGCTGCGAGGAGCAGCTTTTAGAATTTGTTGCTTTCTTGTACTATTAGACTTACAGTGAGAGTATGGCAGATATTTTCTGTCTGCAATTTACCTCTCTTTTTCCTTAGCTCGAGCTCAGTTTCTTCCTTCACTCTGCCAGAGGAGTGCTCAGCCCCGCAAAGGGCAGCACCCTTCCCAGTGCTGCAGTTTGATTTGATTGGCATTTTCCCCTTATCTGAATGATTTTCCTGCTCCCACGTTTCTGCTGAAAAACTAAGTGGTGTTTATCACTCTTCTAATCATGGCAAATTTTCAGTATCTCCCCTTGTTTGCTTCCTTGCAGTTTTGCAGCATTTAACCTCTTAATTACATCTTTCACTTTACTTGTTTGTGCCAGAATATCACAGGATCTAATGATGGCTGTTAAAGTCATTTTCCAAACTGGTAGTTTGTCGTGGCATTATCGTCTCATGTCTTAGAAAATGCATCTTATGTTAAAAGCTCCATTCCTGTCCCTCTGCTTTTTTTTTTTCTAATGCTAAGATCTTTCCCTGTTTAGCCTAGGAGCATAAAATTGCAAAACCCTTCAGTGTATTCTGTGTATCAACACAGAGAGGTGCAGACAGCAACGTGCCTGCCTCAGTGATGCCCGAAGGCTGCCAGACATGCACCAGTTCCAGTTAATCCTGCATTACATAGAGCTGAGCTCAAGCTAATGTCACCTCTTGGCTCAGACTGGCTCTAACTTCAAAGTTTGCCCTGGTGTGGGTAGGACGTCGAGCCCAGTGACCTCCAAATTATTCTGTGATTCATTGCCACACTTACATGGCTTGTTGATTCCCAACAGAAGGTGACTTGTGTACATGCTCAGATCATTATCTGAGCTCAGATCATTATCTGAGCATGGGTAATTTCTCAAAAGAAGGTTCAAAAAACCACCCAGGCAATTCCTGTCCAATCCAGAGATGTGTCTGGAGAATGACTGTGAATTCCCTGGAAGCCCGAGTCTAAAGCCCAAAGGCTCCATTTGCTATTCCCTTGAAACCATTTATAAAATGGGTTTGATACTATTTCTTATATTCCCTTGCTTCTATCACCAATACTGGTATATAAATAGCATCTTTAGTCTTGTGTAACAGTGTTCATTCTAGGAGAGTGATATTGGTATAGTTCAGGATAATTGAGGTGTCACAACCTTTGTATGAGGCAGGGCTCGGGTTGATAATACTCACTGAAGGTAATGCTGTGTGTAATGCACTAGCATTTATATATGAGAGGTCCTGGGTAGACGTGTTTGCTGTTATCCAGTTCACTAATTGAGGGCTTTTCTACTTAACATAACAAATTGCACACACATGTGCTATCACCACAGGGCATCCCCCCTCGCTCATGCCTGGAACATGAGCAGAGACCAAAGTTACCTTAGTGAGCCTTGTTTCCTTAAGGGCTCTCTGTTTCTCATGCTCTCAGTTCCAAAATTATCTCGTTACACACTACAGACCCATACAGCTTTGCAATTTACTCTTACTACCTTGCCCTCTATTGATCTGTAAACTTATTTGTATCTAAATCATTTTTGTTTGTCATCTTTTATATTAATGTCATATTTATAAGCTTCTTGTGGTGCTTGGCCTGCAAGTGGATACTTTAAATCAAATGAAAGTACATCTCTCTATAAGACCAGTTGCTCTGGAAAGGGCACATTTATACTAGATTACATTCAAACCATGCTGAAGGAGTAGAATTGAGGCAAGAGGGAGATTATTTCTATTGCCTGTTTCTCCTGTAAGTGGCAAATCATTTCATCTGGCTCTTTTTTCTTTTCTTTTTTTTAATTGTTACTTTCACTCCTGCCTTTATTGCTTTGCAGAATTGCTGTGATTTGGAGACTGGCAATTTTACCTAGACTGGTGTCTTTCTGGGAAGGTGTCTTTCACCTCTTGCAAAAAAAAGGGTGTTCTGCTGCTTCGTTTGGAGTAAGACTGCTAGGTGATGCGGTTTAGGTTTGCTCAGAACTGTAAATCAGTTTTCAAACAAGAACACTGATTTGCTGGTGCAGGTTTAATTGAACAGATCTCAAGCATGACCAGCTGCTGTCTTAGAATTTAACAAGTCAAGTTCAGTGGGTAATACATGTCTGGCAAAAGCAAGATAAGGCTTTCAGGAGACAGAGTCATACACCTTGTGTATCTCACATTTAGGATTATCATTTACATTGTTGTGGAGAAGACAGTAAACATCACTGACAGGGTGACAGTGACTTCGTACCTATTGTGGTATAAAAGGCTGCAGCTAATATACATTGTTCAATTTAGGAGTAAGCGTTAACGTTTGTTTTCATTACTGTTTCTCCAGAAACAGACACTTGATTTACACAAGTATGGACAAGATCCAAAAATATCAAATCCTTACCCATTTTAGCGGACTTGTACCTAACACTATTTCAGCCTCTGTTTCTTGTTTCCATTAGCATCCCCATACAAGGAGATGGATCTGTGAAAAAAGGTACCAGAAGACTCTCAATGAAGTTGACGTTTAAGCCTTTGCTGGATTTTCTATCATGTGAGCTCCTTTTCAGTGCAATTGGCTAAGAAAAGCTGGAAAAAGCCTCCTGTACTTCACATGGGGAAAAAAATGCTTCTGATCGGTAGCTTAAAAAAAAAAATAAATAAACCACTTTCTCAAAAATTCATTTTTTGGTTTCCCTTGTTGTCTGATTTTGAATGTTCATTTAATTCTCAAATGTACAATTGTATCTTTTTTAGAGGTGGCCAAATTTTTTATACTTTAGCCAGTAAAACCTCATTAATGTATGTTAAGACTATTGTACATATATGTATAGAGATATATTATGTACTTATGCATTATTTAGATACATATTGCCACTAATTATTTTATTAAAAATTTTAAAAGTTAAGTGTTTATGGCACAGAAGTTATAACATGGGTTTCCACAGAGAACAGGAACAAGTATTGGCCTAAAAGGGAAACAGGATCTCCAGTGCACTAAAGGAATGGGGTTTGATCTGATATATACATATATATGGATATTTTTATAAGACATGATGTTAGTGAAGCTGATTTTAACCTCTCAAGTAGTGTTACATTAGTCAAGAATACAGCCCTTTGCTTTCAAGCATCATTCAAATAAAATGTAAAACGCATTCAAACTTGTTAATACTTAATGTTGATATTGTAGTATTACATTATATGAAAAGTAAGCCCCGTCTCGGCATGCAGCAGGTGACATGTCAGGGCAGGGTGCAGGTGGCAGTGGTACAGGACAGACCCAGCACGGGTCTGCCGAGGCAGCACGAGTCACTGCGATGCTGCACAGCGCGTTTTGGGCTCTGTCATTGCTGTTCCCTCGTTTTCCAAGGTGCAGTGGGGAGCTTTGTGTCCTTGCCATATCCTCTAAGCCAAAAACATATCAAGTGTTAGAGTGTCTGCTCTCTGGGGACGTTCGCTAATAAAGTGCTCGCCAGCTGCCTGCCAAGGACTGACTTTAAAAATAACCAAAACAAAGCAGGTTACAGAATCTATTAACCCCAGGATGCGTTATTATCCCTAGGACAATAAACATTTTTATGAGCTAAATTACAGCTCTAACAACAATATATTTTAGAAAATAATGTATTGGGCCCTAAAAGTCACGAACCTGGCTTAGAAGTTACAAATATTTTTTTTCAGGAGGTCCTAATTTTTTCTTTTTTTAATATTCTTCTGATGTCTAATTCTTGACAATTTTTAAGTTTTCAAAAAGAACTAAGTTTTTTTTTCCCCGTACCGAAAAATGTCTCTGGAGCTGGGGCTTTAAGGAAGCCAGTAAACATTGCAAGATGAAAACATGCCACAGTCTTCCAAATCCTGACTGTTAATTATTAAGACAGTATAAATTACACGTAAGTTTCTGATACAGACACAGCATCTAAGAGAACAGCAAGGTTACAGTCCCCAGAGTGTAATCAGGAGATTGTTTGTCCTTATGCCTCATCCTCTTTCACTGCTGAAAGCACCATCGGGAAGATGAAACTTTTACACTGGGGCAATGACAAGGCAGCATGTGCTGGTACCTCTGATCCAGCAGACGCTTCTCACCTTGACTGATCAACCATCCCGGTTCTCTCAGGCTGCCACCGCTTTGAGAGGGAAACCAGGGCTGGTGCCATTTAAATTACAGACTCCAAAACCTTCAGCCTGAGGTTGCGTTTGCAGCGACGTTGCCGAATGTGCATCCTGGGTCAGATGTGCCGTCAGGCAGGTGTGGGGGCTGCGGAGCGGTGATTCCTTTTGTCCTCCTGGGAAACACCTACAGCTGGCAGCTCATCTCTGTAGCACTCTCCAGCACCCGATTTTGCTGAAATCTAAAGCTGCCAGTTTTTAGGGGCCTTCTCTTGGTACTCAGGACTTTCATAATGAAGGCTGATAACACCTTCACAGCTGACAAGGGCCAAAAATGATTTATCAGCTTTAAGTTAGGTGATTTATCACATCAGCACTGTAGCTGTTATCTTGTGTTTGAGGTCATGGTCTTTAAGCTCTAAATCTGGAAAAATATGGGATACTGCTGTGGGAACACTGACATCTGAATTGGCATGGTTTGCAAGTATTGCCTTCATTTCTGACTTCCAGGGTGGCCGGGAACCCAGCACACTTACAGGAGGATTTCCAGCTGTGCCGTGATAACCAGCCCACAGGCAATTTGATTTTTAACACGCCTTTACCTCACCCATGGGAAGGATGTCCATCCAGCAGGATGGGGGGGTGTTTTCTCTGGGGCTATGTAACGAAGCCTGGTTTTACTCCTCCTCTTCATGCAGGAATGCAGACTCACTCTTGCAGTTGTGGTCCAGGGGGAACACCCCAGCCCATGAATGGGTAAACAGGTATGACACTGACTTCTACACACTCCAGTTAATGTGCTTTGTGTTTGAAAGATGAAATACCACTGCTGGGAAATCAATAACATTAATCATCATAATTTGGGGGGGGATTAACTTGCTGTGCATATGTCTGTCTGTCTCCGGTATGGCTCTGAAAGTTTGGCTGGCTTGAAGTTTAACTTGGAGGCACTGTAATTAAACCCTGTCATTTGAAGTAATTAATGAGCAAGCTTTTCACTTTAGCATAGTCTCAAAGAAACAGCAGAATGCTGACAGAAATGAAATAACTTTGTTAATTTAAAAGTGTCAAAGTTTCTGTAAGCATGTGGTTTGTACTGCTCGGAACAAGTTCTTCAGATATAGCACTGTAGCCCCAGTAGTACAGATCTTGGCCCTTCTCTAAGGAGGGATCAAAAAGGGGAGTCCCACTGCAGGAAACCACAGGCAGGAGTTAGTATTCCCCGTCTGGGGATACATCTTACATCACCAGCTCTGCTCTTCCACCCCAAAATCTTGGGAAGGTCAAGGAAGCCCAGGCTGTGAGCATCTCCAGGAGCTGTCTAGTAAGGAGGCAGATTCCAAACCACTGCTTAATATTTCAGCTGGGAACTGGAACCTATTTACATCTATAAATAGCCAGAATATGTTTCCTTCCCTCTGTGCCTCTGGGAGGCTGTTCATTGTCACATGCAGATTCAGAATGGTAAAGAATGATCATGTGTTTTAGCCCAAAAGACTTCAGGAGAGAGACACGGTCACCTGTCACTGGGTGACAGCTGGCAAGTGGTTACACAAGTCAGGATTGCTGCCGTTTCCCTGCTCGAGCAGCGCTGAAAAGGCAGCAGTGCAAATACCGAGCCTTTTAAGTGAGCAGGTCAGGACTGGCAGCATCTGTGATACTCTAAGAATGACTCACCCCCTACAAAGTCACAAGCATTTTGTGGAGTACCCTCATGTCAACCTCTTGGTGATAAGAGCTTTTGCTAAGCTTAAAAATGTAGTTCATAAAATCAGACTCCTGAGGCAAATAAATCTGAAGCCAAATAAATGGCCTCAGATACTTTCATGCCATCCAGTAAGTACTCAACACTCTTGAAAACCAGAAGCAAGCTGCTTGTTTTCAGTGCTCTCAGTGTGGACAGAGGGTCTAACTCCATTTTTTAAGTTCTTGTCCTCCTGCATGAATAGATTTCTGATGTGTGCGGAACTTGAGATGCAAAGGAGGGGTTAAAATGGATCTTGTATTGAAGCACATGGGTCTGTGCAGTGTGTGAAGGTTTAGACTTGGTTTCGGGCAGCAGTTCAGCGCAGCCGCCTCCCCGGCTCCATCACTCAATGCCTAGGTCTTAGAAATGACCCATGTTTCCACAAGTCACCTTAGCCCTTCTGCAAGATGCTCTCCTCACTCATTTTTGTGTGTGTTTGAAGCAACTCCTCTGGCTTTGGTGGGCTGATTGATACAAACCGCGTTATCTTGCTCTGTACGATTAATCCTGGTGTTAATGACTAGCAGGGCACTGGGAACAATTCATCAAGCACCTTCCCATTTTTCTGTGCTCTGTATACAGACACGTCTACAAGCCCTGGCTGCCCAACGGTTGTGACAAGCAGCAGGCCCGGCTGGCTGCGTTCCTTCTCTGCATGTTTCTGCAAGGTAGGTCACAGAAGCAGCCGTCTTGGTCACATCCATGACCCCTCGTTCACATAAACATACGTGAAACAACTAAGATTTTGAGATTTGTTCTAGTTGCCTACAGATCCCAACCTAAGCTGGGTGCTTTGTGCATGTAGACCGAAGGAATAAGGTGTGGGATTGCAAGTTAGCTAGCAAATGGTTTTAAATACTGATGTGAGTTCCAGTGAGAGGAGTCACATTGCAAAATAACACTCAAGCTTCATGAACTGATTAGATTAGCACTCCAGCATGCTTGTCTTAGCAGTGCTGAGTGGCCGGGTCCCCACTGCATTAGTAGCTTGAGTGCTTGCAGTTCCTGACCTTCTGCCCATGCTGACAATCTGCTAGCTGGAGTTCAAAGTGAGCTTTGGATTAAGCTAGGAATTTCAATGGTTAGAGAAGAGACCTTTAGCTGATTTTTGAAAAAGATTGTTAGTTTCCCAGGACCTAAGAAACAGTGTCTGGGAAGCAACATGGGGTCAGTTAAAAGGTAAGTATGCCTGGAAGAAAGTGGCACTGCAGCAATTCAGCAAATGTGAATAGGCTGTGCCAGGTGATAGAACAGCTCGGTTCCCACAGGGATTAAGGATATGTCACACAAGAAAATGTAGTGAGCTCTCATATCCTCATATCAATGAGGCAGGATAGCTGGGTGTAGACAGGGATGAAGGCAGAAACTGGAAGAGCCATCAGCCTGCATAGCATCTTCTCCTAGGATAGAAGAATCTGTAGCACAGATTACACCATCACTTAAACCAAGATCACTGATTTCTGACCTCCAGCTATCGCTCTGGGGAAGCCCTGGGAAGCCCCAACCCAAGTCAGGAAGTGAAGTGTTAAGGAGACTTCTCTTAGTGTACTCTTGATCCTTGCCATTTAGACTGAGGTGATCAGACCCTCAGAAAAACAGATGAACAAAGGACAGACATCGTGACTGGCCAGCTCAGTTTCGCTCCACTCAGTGGGAGCAGCGCCATAGACTGGTGGCCTGTCAGAAACTGTGTATCTCAAGGTTTTCTTTCCCTTTTTAATTCCTTTTAACTGAAGTTTCACTCCAGTGTGAAGAAAACCTGTCTATGAAGTCCCACTAGTACTGGGTCCTTCCTCCTTACTCAGCTACACCTCACCTGCTGTTGTACGAGCCAATACAAGACATGATCACACATGACAGTGCATGTCAGACTCTTGATCTTGTCTTTTCCAGTATATAATTGCCATCTCACTGACGATGTTCCAATTTGGGATGTTTACTGCTATGCTGCTTCAGGTATGGGAAGACTGACATTAAAATGAAGAATCTGCCAGCAAACATAAATCCATCAGGGCACTGATCACAGAGCTCTTGCTACTGTTATTTTAATTATATTTAACAATTAAAGCACAAAGATTGCACATTTTTGGCTGGCAGTTAAAATTATCGATTTTAATTTTCTGACATGAATAAAATGGGCAAGACTGCGAAGGATCAGTTTCAGGATGGAGTGCTGCATGGCAGTGTAATCCCTGATGTGTCGCAAAGAGCATCCTTCATTTCTGTCACTAAAACCAGCCAAGCATCCAGCATCACTTGTTCGTAAGTCCATCAGGAAAGCACCTGCTCATTCTCTGGAGGCTTTGCCTAGAATCTAGAGCCACCAGAGAGGTGAGAAAACATAAATCAGTGCTTTGAGCCATTTGTACCTGAACTTCCAGTCTCAGTGGGTGAGACCAGAGCTGGAAGGGTTTTGTAACCAGCTCAGTGAGGGTGGACT
Source organism: Streptopelia decaocto (assembly GCF_964273445.1). Classification (NCBI taxonomy): domain Eukaryota; kingdom Metazoa; phylum Chordata; class Aves; order Columbiformes; family Columbidae; genus Streptopelia; species Streptopelia decaocto. The sequence goes on along the minus strand of NC_138666.1, from coordinate 13,120,173 downwards.
AGGTTACCCAATCCGCAACGAGCCTGCCACTAATTTGAAAGCTTTTGAGCATTGTCCCAGGGCAGATTTTCTCAGTGTAACGATCTGTCAAACAGTGATGATTTCTGAGTGCAAAACCTGTAATCACCTGTAATCCTTTCCATCTAATCTCTTCCAGCCTTTAAAAATAATTTTAAACTCTTTCCATTCCCACGATGCGTGTAAATTTGGCAGCTCCTGGCTCTGTGGGAAGGGAAAGACCTAACTTACTTTTGCCTTTCTGCACTAGCCTGGTAAGATTTTAGCATTAGTGGGGTTTTTAATTGTTTTATCATGAAGCACACAGACACAGAGCCCTTTGGCAAGGGCACCCTTTAGAAATAAATTGAGTCATCATCCTTGTAATAGAAAAGCTAATTCAGTATGGATCTGTCCTCCAGTTAAGGGCATGCACATCCCTCAGAGGATGGCGTTACTGACTGACCAGACTTCTGCTAGTAACTGCTGTTTGCTTTTCCTAACAGATCCCACTGCCCTGCCTGTGGAAATGGCTTTTTTGGTGGCTCCTATAGTAACGTGCTCGTGTGCGATCAGCCTGGACCTGGGCCCTCCTCCAGCTGTGTTGCTGTACTTCCAGGACTACAACATCATCCACTGCTGGAAGGACTCAGCTTGGAGACTCTTTGTCCTCTGACCTGGCCAGAACCTATTTTCCCTCTACTTGCCCTCAACGGTCTCCATGTGCTCTTTGATTTAAAAAAAAGTGAAGTTCCCATTCAGAGATGTACTCAAGCCATGGAGCTGGCTAAGCCGTGCAGCAGATCTGCGCAACCGCTCTACTTGCCTGGAGTCATTCACCACTGGCTGCACAGTCCCAGGCCACCTTCTCTGAGGATGGGAAACACCATCATCTCTGGGTGTTTGATGGGTTGGCTCATATGTGCTTGCTATTTGCTGGAAAAAATTGAACCAAGAGGAACACGCTGGTACACTCTGTCATGTGTGCTGGTCCGTGACCCACCCAGGCTGTGCACGCCTTCGCCATGGGAGCCTCCGCTGCAGCTGCTGCCACCAGCACAGAACCAAAACCATCATCACAGCACTGGAAGTCTTACAGGATTACTCACAGATAGTTCAAGTCTTGCCTTGGAGACAAATCCTATAAGACTTGAAGGCACCAATGGCCAAAAGTTGTTTTCTCATAGAGTTCCTCAGCAAAGACAAGGTGCATTGGTCATGCTGGGCACCTGGCCAGAAGGGCTGTCACCAGGAGTCAAGACCCTAGTGCCAAGGCCAGCAGCATGGGCAGCAGTGTGATCTGGAAACACAAAAGGAAAGGCACAAAAAAAATTATTTATTTAAAAGGTGTGTAGGTGTGGCATCAGGGATACGGTTTAGAGGTGGACTCGGCAGTGTTAGGCTAACAGTTGGACTTGATGATCTTAAAGGTCTTCTCCAACCTGAACAATTCTATGATTCCATAAAATGCCAAGGAGATGACTTAAGAGACATGTAATTGCACATCAGGGAACTGGGCTCTCAAACATCTCACTGCACTTTAGTAACACGAGCGTTAATCAAAGCCTTTGCACTGGCAGTGTTGCAAGTACCGTTCAGCATTTGTTTTTCTAGGTGGTAAACTGAATGAATGTGTCTCAAAGGCTGCGAACATTGTGCTATACAGACTGGGATGTCTGGGTCGGTGTTTTACTGTGGTCAGTAGATTTTTATCAGATGCTCTAACTTGTTAAATTTTCCTTGGTAGTGGGAACAATCCAACAAATAATACAAATTATGGAGCGCCAGGAGACATGCAGCCAAGGAGCTCACTTGTTTGGCTGGATCCCCTGCTGCACAAGGAAGGCTTTGTGTGAGCTCACAGAAGCGCTGTGTTCAGCTCGCTGTGGGCAGAGCTGGCAGGGAGCTCTGGGCACTGTCTCCCTGCAGAGTCAGGCTGGCTTCGTTAACCACGGGGCTTAAAACTCATTAGTTCTGAGGTTGTGGCCAGGCTGCTGGGAGGCTGCGGTTCCTCGCAAGAGGTGCCCACCTCCAGCAGCGATGGTACGGAGGCAGCTGGTCCTCTGGGCTCGGGCTGGCCTCACCGAGCGTTCCGTGCTGCCCGTGAGAGCTGTTGTGGGGGTCACACTGCTTTGGCAACGCTGAGCTCTGAGACCTGCAAAGCAGGAAGGGACTGGTGTCACCACACTGGGCGACCCACAGCCCATGGGTCAGGGACATGGGTTGGTCATGGTTCCAGCAGCACCTGGTCTCATGAAGGTTGGTTTTGACCTCTGTGGATCAAGACAAAAGGAAATAAGTCAAGTTGTGCTCACAGTGAGTCAGGTGCCAGGCTCAGGCAGTGTCACTGGCAGCTGCCAGTGTCACCTTCGGAAACATCCTGTTTGCAGTGACACTGGCATCACATTGGAACAGCCCAGCTGTATATTGGGGATCAGCCTTGGAGTGGCATCCCCATGGGGAGGGCAGGGTGAAACCCACCTCTTAGAGACGTTTTCCTGGCTCTTGCAGGGTTAAGAGGTCCCTTCTGGCACAAATCAACTACAAACAGGCCTTGGGATCATCAGCTGCCTCCCAGCTGATGCCCATGGCATTTCAAACACAACGTCACAAGAGCCAGGGATAATAAGCACGAAAGGCCCTTCTCAGTGGGACAGATAAGCGCTAACAGAGTTATTGCAGGAACAGAGGGAGACGACTGACTTTGCCACATGCAGGACTGGCTATATCTAGGGAGAAGAAGACAACCACGAAAAAGCCATCTGCGGTTTCCCTGGGATATCCCTGTAATAAACATGCCATGATGTGGACCCTGCCCTTACTAATTCTGCATATAATAAACATGTATTCAAATACTGAGAAGAAATCCCTGCTCATTGTGGGGTGTGTGGACTAGATGACCTTAGAAAGTCCCTTCCAAACCAAACTATTCTATGATTCTAAGTCAGTCCAGCTGGTGCTGCCCTGGTCTGTACACAGGTTTAAACAAGCACTCTAACCTGGATTTCTCTCCAGTGCTCTCCCAGCACCATTTCCCTTCCCCTCCTCTGTCCTTATCCCCAGTACCCCCAGAGGGCACCTAAGGCGTTGGTCAGGGCATGTGCACCTGCAGCCACCACACCAGCTGCCTGCTCGCTCCCTCCTGCCAGCAGCCCCAATGGGAGGAAGGGGAACAGGGCTTGTCCTGGGAGAAAGAAGCACTCACTGGTCACCCATTTCTGGTTTTTGGAGGCCAGGGGTTGCCCAGAGCCACAGGTGGTCCCTGGGCCAGGCAGGGGAAAGTGCTGCAGTGACTTCCTGAGGATGCTCTCCGTGGTGGATGTGGATCCCTGCCCACTGAAAAGGGTGGCTGCAACCACATGCTGCAGCCACAGGATGCCGAAAGGGTGGCAGGCTGTTTGGTAAGGGGCACAGCGCCAACCCAGGCTGGGCAGTTATTTAGCCAAACCACGTCCTCCCTGTTCCGCTCGTCTCTGACTCCAGGCTGGGAGACCAGCCAAAACACCTGCTGGGCTTCTCCAGCTCAGGCCTAACAGGAAAAGATCCCTTCCATGGAGCTGGAAAATAGCAGGCGTGGGAGACTGTCTGAACGTGTGACAGCCCCCTCTGCATGAGCTGGGGGATTACTGTCTCCCTGCAGGCCTGTGGGCACGGCTTCTGGTCCCTGGACCTCTGCTACTGTCAGAGTCTCCAAAGGCCTTTGGTGTGATCAAAGATGCTTGGGACACAAAACCAAGAGGGGTTCCTTGTGGTACATACCAAAGGATCAGGCATGGGCTGGACTGATGTGGGCACAGGTGGGCACAGGCAGTCACAGGCAACAATGCTGGTCATTTCATGTGGAGCTCACAGGGCATCATCAGCTCAAGGGCATCCAGCCCCCTGATTCAGTGGTGCTTTGCTGCCAGTGATGATAAAGGACTGACCTGCTGTGATCTGCCCTGCTCTCACCCCAGTGAAGTCCACAGCTGCTATGTGCAATAGCATGAGGGACACTGCTGAGACGCAAACCTGCGTTTTCTGTCTTTCAAAAGGGTGATGCTGGTAACTCTGTCATGTGGCAGGTTAGAGAGACTGAGAAATGGGTCCTGAAAGGCATTTTCAGTGTGGGCAGCGTGAGATGCTATGGACTGTTCCTGTACACCCCAGTGTCCTACTACAGCGACTAGATCGTGGCCACCACTAAGGACAGGACTTCCCGCATTCCCCAGGGCACAAGCTGATCTGCAGGCTCCACCCAAAAAGTGGGAAGAGGCTTCCAGAGAAGCAGTGGGGATGTTTCAGGAAGTTGGTTTCAACCCCAAAAAGGGAAAGCAGAACTGAACTCATCTGAGGCTGGCCCATCTGAGACGATTTATAACTCCTGCAGTGGGAAAATGCTTCCCATCTTCAAGGGACACTTACACTTGCCCCAGGTGCTTGGGAAACGAGTAGCTGCTCCATTCTTGCTGTTCTGTTTCTTTAGGTAAATGATGTATCCCTTAGTGATCAGAAAGCCTGCTTGGTTCGTGCATGCCATGTTGAAATTATTTGCCCTATATGCTCACACTGCTCCGGTCTCTTCTGTCGTCTGTGCACACTTGGAGATGCTGAACTCCCACATCTCCCAGGGAACCCCCTCTGGTTCCTCCTGCACTAAGTGATCACAAGGGCTTGCCTAGAGAGAAAGGACAGTTCCTGTGAACATGTCAGATTTGATCACCAGAGAATAACTGCCTGTGGTGATGGAGGGAGCGGGAGCACCCAGAGCAGAGCTGGCTGACCTAGCAGGGCCTGCGGACGGGCCAGGCAGCAGAGCCTGATGGAAGTCAGCACATGCTGGGACAGACCAAAGAGATGGCCTCACAACAAAGCCGTGAGTTTCTTTATCATTTCAGCAGAATTCGTTTAATCTCACTGCAGCTTGCAGGGTGCTGCATTTTCCCACTTGACAGAAAAACTTCCTCACAGGGCTGGCTCCTTCTGCAGCTTCCACTGCCTGCCTTGCAGCATCAGACAAGCCTAGCACTGGTTACCAGACATCTTGACTTGGTTCCATGCTCTGCGGTACCTTTGCAAGGACATCTGCAAGAGGAGAAAGAAGAAGGCCTTAATATGTCCAGACAGCAGTGATATGTTGTAGAGAAAGCTGCAAGGCTGGAATCTATAACAGCCTGGCCTGAGCTGCTGTATTGCTTGTCCCTTCATGCCCCCCTGCTCCCACCTGAGGTCGGTGCTCGCTGTGGCATGCTGAGGAGAGCTCCTGCAGCTTTGGTTAATCCCCTGAATGCCACAGGAAGACTGGAGACCCCACACAACAGCACCGTATAGAAACACAGTCCTTTGCATGGCAGCATAGGTGTTGGACATGCTCTGCCACAGAGGGGCCAGCAAGAAAGCAGTTTTGTCTCCCAACAGCTCGTGAGAAGGGATCTGCTTGTGCAAAGACAGGCCTGCAGGCAGGCTGCCCACCAGCTCTGGGGTAGCCACAGTCAGACCCCTGTTTCTGAACTTACAGCACTGATGCTGATGTGTCAAGCACGAATCCACACAGTTCTGGCCTCTGAGAAAGGTTGGACCACATAATAAGCCCCATTCATTGTAGACTGGTGTGCTGGGGGGCTAAATGCTGCACAGTCACAAGCTCAGAGCTTTCCCCATCCCAGCCACAGCAAAGCCCATCTCTGCTCGAGGATGAGCAGGCTGTCAAAGTACAGGAGCACATTATCTGTCCCATCCACACCAGCCACTTCTCTCCCCACACTGCTGTGCACACAGGCATCTTGCACAGGGCAAGGTGCAGACACATCCTGCTGCCTCCACTGCCCCGGTGCCATGGCAGAACTCTGGCACGGCTCCCCAGCAGGTCAGGAGCGAACACCACGGTTCCCAGAGTGGCACAGACACGGCTCCACCAGGACCCAGCACCCAGCTGGCACAGATTCAGGCCCCCACACACCCAGCCCGGTCTCACCTCAGCAACCGCCACCTTCCTCTGCCAAGTCTTGATGCTCTTTTCAAGGTCAGTAACAGACATTTTCTTCTGCACATAACTCATCACAGAGGGGACATTGTAGTCCAAGAGCTGCTTTTGCAGCTGCCGATTCACGCTCTCAGCTTCAGCTCGTTGCTGCCAAAGGAACAGGGACAGAGAGGAAGGAGATCAGAGGGAAATGTCCCTCTGTCGGCTGGTGGCCAGTCCTCCAGGGAAGCCGGCAGGCAGAATAAATTAAACCTCTGACAGTGCAGGGGAGCAGGGGAATGCATCCACCTGCAGCAGATGCCTCCATCCCTGCCAGGCAGCACTGCAAGGGAGCCCCTTGAACCCATCTCCCAAAGTTGTGGTATCCCCACCAGTCTATATGTCCCCAGACTGGCATGACAGCAGTGCCACTTCTCCTTTGGGAGCACACTGCTAATGAAAAGTTGAAGGAAACACAATTTCAAGAAGCCAGTGGCAGGTCCCTGTGGAGCTAGGGCCAAAATCCACAACATGGCCTGTTCTGCAAACCTGCTGTGCTCACTGGCACCTGCAGGAGCCCCAGGACTTGCTCAGACCCAGAAAAGCACACAGCTAATTGCTGGGCCTCAAAAGGGCATCAGTAGCCAACATATCACAAAAAGTGCCTCAAAAGAGTACTCCCCAGTGAAGTCTCAGAGCTTCTCTTACCTCCTCCACCAGAGCAGCTTCTCTTTCAAGTTTCCCCAGAAGCACCTTCCTCTGGGAGATGTCTTTCTTCAGAGATGTGGATGTTGCCATGGCATCCTGCAGCTTCTTCTGGAACAGGAGAGCAGGACAGCATCAGCGAGTGCAGTGGCAGCTCCCAGCCACTTGCAAAGCCACCCCTCTTCTCCTCCAGCTTGGTCTCAGCTGGCAGTGAGGGAGCTCTGCTTCCAAGGGAGCTCTGCGTCACCACTTGTCCCCTGCAGAAGGCAGCATCATGTCCTGGTCATGCAGCTACTGCTTTGTTACGTCCTCTGTGTCACAGCACAGCCCACAGCACAGCAGCTGGGGTTTAGGACTGACCCAGGCAGAATGGCTAATTGGGGAGAAGTAAATAAATACACCCAGCTGAGAAGCACTTTTCACTGATAAGGGCAGAGACTCAGTGATGGCTGCAGCTTGTGACATCTTTTCAAATGTCACAGGTTATGTAAAAAACTGTGCAAGTCAGCAACAAAGCTCTTTCCTACAGGAATTTTTCCCTGGGGTGTAAAATAACCATGCTGCAAACCATGAACCCCAATGTCAGGCTGCAGCCAAACACAAATGAGGGCATACTCCCCTTGGTGTGTTGGGCAAACCACCCAACCAAACTGCTAAGTCAGTGGGAAGGCAGAGAGGTGTTTGTTCTCCTCTGAATGAGAAAAGGAAGGATGCAGGAGCTCATGTGTGACCCTCAGAAACAGAAGAAAGTCAAAATGGAGGTGCTGGGACATTCACTTACTTTACAGGAGTTGAGGACTTGGACAGTCTTTGCTGCGGTCAGTTTTAGTTGCAGCAGATCCTCATTCTTCTCCTCAATCTTCTCGTGGTACTGGGCACTTCTAACCTGCAACTGCTGCATATGCACCTCACGGAGTGTATCTCCCATCTGCTGCTTCTGCAAACCCCAAGGAAGCAGAGCTGTAGGTTCCTGACCTGTGTCCTAAGTGAGAGGGCTTTGTTCTGTGGGGAAGGCAGACCTGAAGAACAAGGTCTTCAGCCTGACTGCAAACCTGGCTTTTGGGGAGAAATGCCAGGGCTCTGTGTCCCAGCTTGGAGGTTCCAGGCAGGGCAGTGCAGTTCCCAGGGAACTGCTCTGATCCACCATACATCTTTTCCAGGGCACGAAGGGCACAAAGAGATCTGCCAGCTTGCACTCTGTGAGACTTCTGGTCTCATCCTATGCATGCAGAAATGTGCCAGGGCTGAACCTGGGAAGACGACAGTGCCCTTTGATAAAGGCAGCAAGGCCAGGAGCACAGGAGGAAGAGGAGGAGGAAGAGGACCATGCAACTCTACACAGAGCAGGCATTGCATCTGCACTGGGCTGTACTCCTTCCATTGTGCAAGGGGCCATCTAGTCAGTGCTTCTCTTCAATTCCCACACGTACCTGCCTGAGCTGCTGCTGCAGCTTCTTCTTGAAACCCTTGAGCAAATAATTTTTTAAGTGAAACTTCTCTCTCAGCAGATCCTGAGGAAAGACAGCAGGTTATAATGGAACAGCAGAGCCTGGGAGGAGAAAGAACACCCAGACCCCACTCCTTACAATGCAATTCCCATTCATCTCATCCACACTTCAGCATTCACTGCTGGCTTAGAAAGGAGCCCAGAGAGAAATGCTGCCCAGTGTCACCCTGCCCCAAATGTGAGGGCATGGCCATGCACTTTCCCAGGTGCCACTAAGAGCCCTGCATGGTCTGTGCTCACAGCTGTGCTGCAGTTCAGCAGGCTGGTGAGCACCTCAGCTAGTCACCAACTGACAAGTGTGACAAGGGCTGTCCAAACAGACTTGCTAGGACAGTCTGAAAATATGATGGAGGCCACACCAGAGTATGGGAACCAGGATTTTCCCTAACCAACATACTTGTCAGACAACAGACCAGCCTCTAAATTTGCTGTGATGCACTGACCCTCTGCCGATTCTTCTCCCCCATGTATCTCAGCAGCTTCTCGGTATCTAGGACATGCCCTTTCTTGCCGGAGGTGGTGCCAAAGATGTCTTTCTCGAAGTCAATGATGGCTTGCTTAACATCAGTACGCCAAACATCTGCTTCTTCAATGACTGCCTGTAAAAGTAAAGTCACGTAACAGTCAAGAAGTGCTAACTTCCCTTATTCAAGCAGCTTTGGGTATAGAGAGCGCAGATAAGGACCAGGCATGCTCTCTGCTCACATTACTAGCATTTCTCCTGTGGGAGCACTGAGTTTCATTCTGTGCAGCCCAGGGCACATGGTGCAGGCTCATGCAGTGCTGCTACTTCACTGAATCAAAAAAGAACAAGAAAAAAATGTCTCACGTGCCCGAGTTTCAACATCTGTCACTCCAGCCTGACCTACAAACATTGCCAGTCTGACTAAGCCAACACAAGACAAATTACCATCCTTTGTTTACTGCATATGCCCTGTGGCCACATGAGAGGGACAGGTTGCCTGCTCCTGGCCACTGGAGGCAGCATCACTGCTCTGAACTGAATGCAGCAGTCCCCCCTTCCCCAAAAGCTCCCGAGCAGCTTGGCTAGGAGGAGGTCTTGGCAGTCAGCACAGGGAAGGCAGAGATGGTGACGCAGCCACAAGGAGCCTGTGGCAGGAATGCAGTTATGAAGACTTGGAGCATGCTCTGAAGAAATCCCAGAGACAGCAGAAAGGCAGACCCTGGAGATGACTGCATGGGGCCCAGACAAATCGAGAAGCTTCTGGGAGCTGCTTGAATGAAAAATATGTCTGGCACAAAGGGCACACCTTCAAGAAGCTGACAAAAAGGAGATTTTTCTTTCGAGTGTTGACTTCTGCATCTCACATGGCAGATCTGAGATTCTCTGCCTAAAAATATTCCCCTCGTCTCTATTATTATTAGTTCTTGCCATAATGAGATCCATCTTTAGAGACCGGGCACCTTTGATCTCTGTTGGAAAATTTGGCTTCAAGAAAGGTGTGAAGTGAGAGTACAGTTCTGGCTCCCACTCTCAACTCAGGACCACTCACAGCAATGCTCTGCTATGAACAGCCCTCACCAAGCAAGTCTGTTTTGCTGCCTGAGGGATGGCGTGTTGAAAGATGTGTGAAAAGTAACAAGACTGTTTGACACCTTGGTGATCGTAGGGGTCCTGGAGAGCCATACCTCGAGGTTCTTCAGGGCCTGCTCCGTGTCCTCTTTCATCCTCTGGATCTCATCCTTCACGTCAGCCAGCTCCCGCTCAGCCAGCTCACATTTCTGATCCACTGTCAGGCTTACAACAGAGTCTGATGCACTATACAACCTGGATTTGTGCCTGCCACGTGTCTGCAACAATCAAGGAACAGTGCAGATGCCATTAGAAAGCCAGCACTGGCCAACTGTTGCTGCATTTTCCTATATTCAAACAGAAAATAATCTCAATGGTCCCATTAGAGGGATTCCAGCTTACAACAAGGACAAGGAGGCCTCTCCAAAGCAGAGGTAACTCAGGGCCACACCTGGGCTGACCCCATCTGTCCTCACATCCACCCACAAAACCCTCCTACATGAGCACTTTCCGCTCAATTCAACAGGCAAATTCAGAGATAGAGGTTAAAGCCAATGTGACAGCTTCATCTGGGCAGGTAAAACACCTCTTTTTAGGGCAGACGCTAATTGTTGTTTAGGACCGATGGGGTCTCCTACCACTGCCTGGGTCAGATGCCGTGAGGACCTGAGCTTGCTGCAGAATGGGCAGGCTGGAGTATGTTCTCAGAAGAGCTGACACCATTCGGGAGCAGTTCCCAGTGCCGTGGGGACATAGCGAGGCAGGCACTGCTCTGCACAGGGCAAGTGCCCACCTGGACAAAGGCAAAGTTTCTAAGGGCTCAGTCTGGGACTAACCAGAAAGTGGCTACTTCGGACTCAGGCAGATGCCAAAACCCAGTGCAGGACACTGGCTGGAAGGAGTTCTATCACAAAGGATCTACAGCTTCTGTTCATTGTGTCTCTGGTGAAAAGTGACATTAGGGCCAGCAGGTAAAAATCTGCACCAAAAGCTTGTTCATAGCTCAAGTAAGAAGGAAAAGAGCAGCACACTAAGCCGAGGTGCCCGAATGTGGATGCACACAGGTCTGAGCCCATGTGAACTTCCCCAGGAGGCAGGAGAGGAGCAGAGCATCCTGCCACAGACCTGGCATGGCCTTGGGCAAGTCTTCTGCTTTCTTGGTACCAGCCTCTCTATTTAATTCTACTTCAAATTATGCTGGGGAAGGGTTTACTCATTTCAGATCTGCCTGGCACTTGCCATTTAGGAGAACACAGTGCTGTCACACACGGAAGAGACAGCATCAGCTCAAGGAGGAGAAATGAGAAGGCAGCCTGGATTTTATGCTGCATGCAGGAACAGCAAGGCAGCCCAAACTCTTACACCTAGAAGACCAGCAGCACCTTTTTGCAAGCAGGTGTTTAGGTTAAGGGCTCACCACTGCGAAGCCCAAGTGCAGAGGGCTGTTGGGGGCTTTGTTAATCAAATTTCAAACCGAGGAGCTTGCCTGCTGACCTCCCAGCAGATGAGTGCTGAGATCAGGAGGTCAGAGAGGCTGCAGAGGGAGGAAGGGTTATGACTGTGCAGTAAGGTGGCAGCCAGACCCAAAAAAACAGTACCCATGGCCATGCAGTTGGTGCCCTGGCTCTGGAGCAGTACCTGCGAAAGCTCTGCTGGGGCACTCTGTGCCTCAGGCAGCTGCCGGAGTGACGGGTCGCGCGGATCCATTTTACGGTGCCATTTCTCAAACATTTCCACCTCTATTTGGAGCAGGTCATTGGTGTGGCTGCGAGGGAGAAGGGTTGGGCTGAGCCCTTGGCTGAGCCAAGCACCGTGTTGGGGAGCAGCTGAGCCAAAACACGGGACCGCAGGGCATAGCAGGCAACCAGAAAGGGATGGGAGGGTCTGAGGTCACCCCAGCTAGGACACAGGACCACAGCCAGACCCGGTCCTTCCCGGACCCAGAGCAGCTGCCTGAGCCTGGGCCAGCGAGTCCTCCCAGGGCCTGGGGCAGGAGAGCGGGCAGCTGGTTCCAGAGCCTGACCGCAGCGGGGCAGCACCCACATCCCACCCGGACCGCCACCTGGGGATGGTGCCCAGAGCGGGGGCAGCCGGAAGACCCAGGCCCGCCCAGCCCTGCCTGTCCCAGCCGCTCCCAGCCCCGGCCCGGCCTCTGCAGCTCCCAGCAGAGCCCCGCAGCCCGAGGACCCCCAGCCCGGCCCGGCTGCCGGTACCGGGCCTCCTGCAGCTGCGCCCGGAGCTGCGGCAGCGGCAGCGACACCAGCGCCCGCTCCGCCATGGCCGTCTCCTGGCAACGGCGGCGCGGGCAGGGACGCGGGGGGAGGCGTGCGGGGAATGGGGCGACGTGGGAACACAGCGGGGATACAGGGGCACAGGGACAGGGGGCATGGGGACACGGGTGAACATGGGACACAGCATGGAACATGGGACACAGGACAGCAGGGGACATGAGGACAGGGGGAATGGGGGGACAGGTGGCACGGAATATGTGGCCGCACAGGGACACAGGAGCAGGGGGCATGGGGAGACACAGGGGCACAGCGATACACGGACACGGACAAGCAAACATGGGGGTCTCATGTCCGCATGCATGCACATGCACACACATCTGAACGCACATGCACACACATCTGAACACACATGCACACACAATGTCACACACATGCACACACACAATGTCACACACATGCACATGCAGTGCAAACGCATCTGTGGGGGCTGGCTGGAGTGACACGGGGGGAGGGATGCTGAAGGGGCAGCCCCCCAGGGGTCTCCAGGGGTGCCCATCGCCTGCCTTTGGGCTCCTCCTTGCCACACACACCAGACAGGGTCTGGCCCATCAGCTGGGTGGCACAATCTCTGGAGGGGCGCAGGCAAATACTGGGTCCCAGCTCACATTTAGGGTGCACCTGCACCGTGGTGAGGGTTTCTTTGCATGTGAGGCTGCTGTCTGCTTCTTAGAGGCTCTGCTTTATCATGGACTGGCTGTAAAAAACGAGGGAACAGTAGCACCAGTCCGGAAGGCAGCTGCCCTCACGGGCATGCCTAGTTTTAGGAGCTTTGTGAGAGTGTGGAGCTTCATTTCTAAGTGTCCCTGTTGCTGGATCCAGAGCATGGCACAGCCATGTGCTTTGACTTCCCTGTGCTGGATGCTCAGGACCAACAGCAGCAGGTGGCAGGTCTGTTTAAATGTGCATCTCAGCCCCAAAAGTTCATGATGTGGCTGGTGATGCATGCCCACGGCTTTTCTGGGATGAGGGATGCAAATCAACCTAATTATACAAACAAGAGAAAAATCAATGCCCTGGCAATGCTGGCCCTGTTTCTGGCTAGAACATGTCAAAACTTGTCTTCAAAACACATCTTGAATTATAACTGCATCCAGTTCATGGGAGGAACCATGCTTCCCAGCCTCATCAAGTGCAGGGATGAACAGCCCTCATTGCAGGACCTTCATCACATGTAGAACTCAATGCCAACAATCAAGCATTTTGAGATAAGAAGGACAGGACAGCATGTATGTGACACAGCTTGGAGGTGCTCTTTGCATTCAGGGTTGTACAGGGATCCCATTAAAAGCTTAACATGGGTTCATGAATTAAAAGTTGTATTAAAAGCAGTGTTTGAGTGAGCTGGCTGATTAAGATTGCAGGGGTAATTGTAACACCAGACTCTCATTCTCTGCTCTGGCCCATGTTTTGTGATGCTCCAATCTGAGACAGCCAGTATTTCATTGTTCAGTAGGATGGGGAGAGGCTGCTCAGTGGCCCAGGGGAGCAGGAATGGCATCTCTGGAGGGTCCAGCAGTGTTGTGCCAGAGGTTTTGCAGCTGCAGGAATGTGGAGTGCAGATTTTAAGAAGTTTATAGTTCTGTCCAGCTGCAGAAAGCTTTTCAGAAGTCAGCAGGAGAATCAGCACATCTCTGCCTCCAACCTCAGCCAGTCTGTGGTTCTGTCAAGTTCCTCCAGAAGAACAGGGAGCCCTTCCTCCATCCAAGGTCTCGCATTGGGGGTGACAAGAGGTGATGGGGTGACAGGAGGTAACGAGGGACTGTGACAGGGGCTGTGGCAGGTGGTGATGGGGGTGACAGTGTAACAGGGGACTGATCAGGAGTGTGACAGGGCTCAGGTAGGGTGACAGGGGTGGCAGAGGTGACAGGGTCTGTGATAGGGTGTGAGGGAGTGACGGGGGTGTCAAGGTGTGATAGGGATGCGACAGGGTGTGACAGGGGTGTGTCAGAGTCACATGTGATGGGGACAGCAGGAGGTTAGGTGCGTGACAGTGGATGGGGAGCGTTTGGGTGGCGGGGCCGTGGCGGGTGACATGTGGCCGGCTGAGGAGGGATGACGAGGGCCTGACGGGTGAGTGACGGTTGCGATGGCGGGGGTGACATGACGAGCGTGACGAGGCGTGACGACATCAGTCCGGCGAGCGAGTGCCGAAAGGATGGACCTCCGCGCCGCTGGGGGGCGCTGCGCAGCGGGCGGCTGGGCGGTGGCGGGCGGGCGCCTCTCGCGGCGGCGGCGGCGCCTTTTCCGGGTTGGCTGCGCGGCGCTCGGGGCCGGCCCAGGCTGCAGCCGCTGCCGCCGGCACCGGGCCCGGGCCTCGGCACGCTCCGCGCGGGCCCCGCGCCCGCCGCCCCCGGGCCGGCCCCGCCCCGTCCTGCTCCGGCCTGGCCCTGCCGCCGCCCGCCGCCGCCGCACTCCTGCGCGCCGCGCCCCGCCTCGCCGGCCTCCCGCGCCGGCCCCGCGCCCTCCTCCTCCTCCTGCAGCCGCCGCCCGGCGCCGCCATGCCCGGCCCGGCCGCCGGCAGCCGGGCGCGGGTGTACGCCGAGGTGAACAGCCTGAGGAGCCGCGAGTACTGGGACTACGAGGCGCACGTCCCGAGCTGGGGGTAAAGCGCCCCGCGGGACCCCCCTTCCCCCGGCCGCCCCCCACCCTCCTGCGGGCCTCAGCCCACGGGGAGGGTTCCCGGTCACTCCCCCCACCCCCCCGCCCCGTTTTGGGGTGTCCCCGGGGGGTGGGGGCGCTGGGAGAGGCTCCCCCGCTCCCCGGCCCGCTGCCCTGTCAGTTATCCCCTCCCCACCCCCCTCTCCTCTTGGTACCCGCAGCAATCAGGACGACTACCAGCTGGTTCGAAAGCTCGGGCGAGGGAAGTACAGTGAGGTCTTCGAGGCCATCAACATCACCAACAACGAGAGGGTCGTCGTGAAGATCCTCAAGGTGAGTGTCCTGTTGATGGTTGTAGGGGCTTGCGGTGGTTGGAAGCGGGGTGGGTTGGCAGAGCCAAAGGACTCCTCCTTCACCCCAAAACTCTTGTTTTCTCATTAAGGACATTGGGATGGTGGGTTTGGAAATGGATTTAGTGTCCCATGTGCTGTAGTGATGTTTTGGTGTCTCCAGCTCTTCTGTCCAGCACAGCTCTGGGCTGAGAACTCCTCTGGAGGAGCGCTGTGAGTCCTGACATTTGAACAGCATTGCATGTGCTGCTTGCGTTTGGTAAATCGTATCTGGCAGTGCCTGTCTGAAACAGCCCAGGGACTGCCATGTCAACAGGAATGCAAAGCCTGGAGGGAGGAATCCTTCTTTTAACCTCTTGACAGCATGCAGCCTTTTCAGAGCCAGGCTGTGGGATGCTCAGCAGTCAGAAAAGCAGGAAAAATTGTATATTCAGTCCTTTAGAGGCTCTCACATGGACAAGAGCTTCACTGCAGACAGGTCAAAAATGTGATGGAAACTTGAGGAGACTGAAGGAGGCCGTCTGAAGTTTGGCAGCGTAAATGATGTGTATTCTGGTGTGTTGGCCCAAGTGCGGTCAGGCCATGGGGACCTTCATGCAGCTGTAACAGGTTGTAGTTTGGGATGGCTGGATGCTGGGGTTGGCGCCGAAGCAGCATGCTCACAGCGAGCTGGGGTAACTCTCCTAGCGGCAATCTGTGTTGGTGATCTGGGGGTAGACAGGGGTGTTAAAAAAACAGAAATGAAAGGTTGGAGTTGAGGTGCTTTTGGTTTTGGCTTGGGCTGACACTTGTGGCTGTCACTTGTTGGACCAACAACACTTGTCACTTGTTCCCCAGGAGCACGTGGGAGCTCGTGTCTGCCTATGGATGTTGTGCGAATTTTGGCACACGTTGATCCGCAGCATGCGGGGGGGTCTGAGCTTAACCTGCCCTTGCAGTCACTAAGACTAGCAGCTACCTAGGACACACATCTCTGCAGAGCTGCAGTCTTGAGGCATTTGCTCTATCCATTCCTATACCGTGTCTTGCTATCTTGCTTTGTCTTCGCTGATATCCCCACTCGCTCATTGCGCCAGCTTCGCTGGCATCTTTCGTGGCTTCCCAGAGAACTTGTCATGGTTTGTCCAGCCACTGCTCCTAGGCAAAGTGTGATCTCGTGTCTGCCTCTGGGAGGAGGCACGCACACCCTGCTTTGGCTGTGGTCAAGGTGGTGGCCGGGTGAGCTGTTTGGGAGAGCCCCTGTGGTTGAGCCTGACGTCAGGGCAGAGTGGTGAGGCTCACATGGCCTTGCCAAGCTCAGTTCCTCTGGCATGCTGTTTGGGCCTCCCCCTTCTTTGGACACTTTATGTGGGTTTGGTTTTTGTGGGGTTTTGTTTATTGTTTGTTTATTTGTAAGTAGGGGCAGGCAGGAATTTCTGCCATGAGAGAGTAACCAAAGGTGGCCAGTACAGAGCTGGGTTTTATGGCACAATGGCTTGTGGTTAGGCTGGGGAAACTGCGCATCTGCCTGCCACTCTGGAGCCTCTGATGGTCTGTCTCTTCAGGGCTGCTATGGTTTGTTGAGACCCTAGGTCTTGTCCCACATAGAAAGGCTGAAACTGCAAGGAAGGTCATCAGAAATCTTCCTCCTGGCCTCTTCCAAGCCTAAAGAGCCTCCCTGGAGCGATGCTCCTCTCCGTGGCAGCTGAACTCTGACATGTCTAGGGAGCCTGTCAGCATTGGACTGTGAGTCGGCTGGCAAGAGTCATCTGAGGACAGCTGGGTGCTCCTTCTCCTTGGGGCCTGAATGTGTTGCCTTAATGCCCTGTGAGCAGGGGACTGGATTGTCCCAGATTTGAAGTGGATGATGTGGCCACCAGTTCCC